>NC_142650.1:36127500-36752500 GCF_055504915.1 Nelumbo nucifera
CTTACTACAATCCAAGCTTCAAACTTCAAAATATCGATATGTACACTACCCAAAGATTCCACAAATACTTTTTTTTATTGTTTTTTCAGCGTGATTATTGAATCACACGCTACTAACGACATATGGGGTATATCTTTCTTCAATACATGTCCTTTTCACTTTTCTTTTTTTATGGGTAATGTAAATGGAACTAATTAAATGTTGTGTCCTTATCATCTTATCATCTTGGTCCAGGACATATGGCAAGCTATAAAGACTTCTTGATATTTTAGTAAATATTTTACTATGCCAAAAAAAAAAAAAAAAAATACTTTAGCATATATAATATTGAATGCTCCAAACTGAGGTAGATGAGTGGGGGCCCACATACTAAGCAAAGTGGACATACTCAGCTTAGGACCCAAGAGATCGATGATCCATGAATATAATAGCCCCATAGTTAGAAAAAAAAAAAAAGCCAGTAGAAATGTTCTTCCTTTACAGCAAATAGAGCAAAAAGAACAATTGGGATTATTGAAAGTTGAAACACATGGTTGAAGAACAAAATGGACCTACTTTATGGCACGGTAGGATGTAAAAGACAATGCTTATTGACTTTCTGTAGGAGAGTCACTACTCACTACGTTGCTTGTGGGGTTCACAATCCACAAAATGGGCTACGCACACGTCTAAGTTTCTGGGTTCGGGTGGAAGTCGGGCCGGTTTAAGTCCGGTTGAGGTGAATCCTAGACCAACCCAAGTTTTTAAATACCTTACCCGACTTTTAACCTCACTTGGTCAATCTTAATTCTAATCCAACCTAAAATCCCTCAACTTTAACCCACCCAATCCAATCCAAAGTTGGGGGTAATACGTCCCCTAAATTACTATCACAAAAATAAATGAACTCTAAGTCTGATGAAAATTCAATAACAGATAAAGGTGGATCGCTATCGGATAAATTAACCAATTCGTCGCTTGATTAGCTTCATAATAAATATAACAGTGCCTGATATTATAATTCATCCGCACACTAAAACGATAACAGTCCTCAATAATGTTCCTTAATCTCCGTGAGAGTTCACCTTAGAAAACAACTTACTCTCTCAAATTCTTTTAATTTATGATTAGAAAGCTAAACTAAACTTTCTTTTTTTTAAGCAAAGGAAAAGTGTCAGAAATAAATGCTCAAAATATAATCGGCTAAATTACAATCAGCAAGAATAATCCAAAAATGTGACAAAGAAATATAATCCGTGAAGACCAAACCACTGAAATAGAGGAAAGAGATCTACAAGAAGGCACAAAATACTTTTTTGGATTGGTTTATGATTGGGTTCGGGCTAACTCGACCCAAGTTGCAGCCCAACTTCCGGGTCAGGTTAGATTCAGCCAGGCCAAAGCCCAACCCAATTGGCGCCTTGGAGGATTTTTGTGCATACCCGGTTTTTGATTCGACGGCTGCTTTGATTTATAGTGAGGATGTTTTCATCACCGTCGGATCTGAATCCATCGTTTCCACCTTTCACTGACCGTTGATCTTCGCCTATGTTGCCAATCTCACGGATAATGGGCACCTTAAACTGTTAAACATGAAGAGGAAAAGGTAAGACTGACATGCTAGGTGGGTCCATCCATCAACAGAATGTTCTCTAGTTATCAGTTAACATGGAAATTCAGAATCAGAAACGATTTTCAAACATCACACTCGTTGTGGTTTGTACAACAGAAATCTCCAGAAATGGACAAATTCTTTTTAAATGGTGGGCCCATCATCCACTGCATCAACGTGCCGTGTCCTGTTACTACATCCAAAATAATAAACAGTAATAACGACATAACTCCATAGGATAACAAACCCACATAAGCAAATCAGCCCCACTTCCATCATCCAATCTTGATCGTCTATCACAACACTAAGCCCACGCCAGACCCCACCCGAGACCAACCCCAGAAATCCAGCCAAAACCCACCAGCAAAATCGCTTTTCCTCCACCACCCACCACCCCATCTTCACGGCATCCCACCCGGACCGCTCCTCCACCACCGAAACCACCATCGCCAGACTCAGCACCGCCTTCACATACACCTCCAAGGCGGCTCCGGCGGCCGCCACCACCCACCTCATAGGTGTGCCACCTGCAATCATCGCCGATAACGTTCGGAGCACGTGCTCGAGCGGCAACATGATTCCAAACACATAGACAGACGTAACCAACGGTCTCTTCCAAATCGCCTGAACCGCTGCAAACGCCGTCTGGAAATTCGGCCGCTTCCCGGAACAAGCCAACACCGTCGAGTTGACGGACGCTATCGTCGCCAAGATGGAGAGAGCGTAAGAAGGGAGAAAGAAGAGAAACTTGACTCGGAGTAGAATGAGCGAGTCGGAGCGTGATTCTTCCGAGACATGACGAGCTTCGAACGGAGTGGATGTAAACGCTGCGAGGGCTTCAAGGTTGTAGATTTGGGCTTTGAGAGGAGCGGAGTAGAGAAACAGAACGAAGAGGAGGAGAGAAAGTGGGAAGGTTGTGAGGGCAAATATGGAAAGGAATAATCTGGAATTTGTGAGGAGGATTATGAAGGAGTGGAAAAGGGGTTTGGGTGAGCAAAGAGAACGAGTTTCATGGAAGAACACTTCATGCTCAATTTCAGACATTCCTTTCCTTTCTCTCTTCTCTTTCCTTTTTTTTCTTTCTTCGTTTTCATTCTGTAGCTTTATGGAGTTAAATTACGGGAATACTCTTTTGAAGAGATGGGGGATCCTGAACCGTTGGATCGGTTCATTTTTTCTTTATGATAGGCTCTGTGTGGCGTGGATGATGTGGGATTTGGATTCGGGAACAGAATTGGATTAGTCAAATCCGTGATCCGCAGAATTCGGTCATTTGAGTTGAGTCCATTTTTTGGTTTTTATGGAATTCGGAGCACAGAAAGTGGGCATTGGAAACTCGTGTTTCAGTGGAGTTAGAAATGATGATAGTGTCTTAGTCAACAGTTCTTTTTTATTTTCACGTGAACTAGGGAGGAAGCCTATGCGAAATTTAAAAATGCCATTTGTAGATACAATTTAAAAATGCGAAATTTAATTGAAATCAAATCATAGATCTTGTTGCCAGCCAACAACACTGTAAATCATAGATCTTGTTGCCGGTCCTGCACGGAGTAGAGGAGGGAGTTAGAAATTAGGCATAAACTCGGATTTCATTGGAGTTAGAAATGATGATAGTGTCTTGCTCAACGGTTCCTTTATTTTCACATGAACTAGCGTAGAAGCCTATGCGAAATTTAAAAATGCCAGGTGAAGATACAATTTTTTTACGTTTATTTGCAGATATAATAATAAATTAAGTTATATTTTTAAAATCAGTCTTGAACCCATTATTTAATTGAGATCAAATTATATATCTTGTTGCCGGTTAAAATGGGTTGAGGGCAATATTGTAAATTTGCTCCCAAGCCGAGGTGTTATTGAATGGTCTGAGGTCCAAGATGGCTGAGGACTAGTAGGCCGGTCCTGCACGGAGTAGAGGAGGGAGAATGTTAGAGGCCCTGGGTTGATATTTAAGGTGGAGACTCTGATAGTCAAGTTAGTACTTGGAGAGGCGTAGAGTAGACGAGGCCACAAAGGAAGCTAGAGGTTCTCAAGTGCTTGTCCTTAAGTCTAAATTCTAGTCCAGTCATTGTAGATGTTTTTACCTTGAGAGGGCTGCACCCTATTTATACTTGAGGCCGCTTGGAGGTAGGTGGGCTCGGACGGTCTAGATGTGGTCCGTACATGAGGAGCACCGTCATTCGAGGTCACCAAGTGACTCCGTGCTACTAGTTCCAGGAAGCCCGTTGAGCTCTGCTCCGCGCGCACCCTGATTGGGTCTGCTTTGAACACCACCGCCCAAAACATGCAGACCCAATTGGGCAAGGCCACATGCGCCTACATCATTTGCCCCCCACTCTTAAGGCCGTGGTGGAGGTCTGAGCTGAGGACCTCGGCTTCGGCTGAAGAGAGTGTGTTGGTTCTATTGGGAGGCACTGTTGGGCCTTCTGGATAAGGGTCTCGGCCTTGGCTGATCTGGGATGAGCATGAAGTGGCTTGCAGTGGCATCGACTTGATCTTCGTTCCCTTCTTTGAGGGGTGTTGTGGAGGCTCTTGCTGCTAGGAGTCACCGGCTTCAGCTTCGGTGTCCACGCCAGAGATGGACAAGAGGGAATTCTACCCCTGCTCTGTTTTCTTACCGGTGCAAGGACAAGTTTGTTGAGGTCTCGACCTCGGTTGAGGGTGTCGAGGTCATGACACCAGGAGGCCCGAGCTCGTGACTTAGCTACTTGCAAGACGAAACTCACCATGGTCAATCTACGAGCCGTGAAGGAGGCAGGTTTCAACGTCGGGTGTAGACCATGAGCGACACGGGTTTTGGACTAGTGGACCGTGGTCGTGCCTGCGACAGATTGTAGCATCGCGTCCGTGGGTGGAATGGGAGTCGAGCGAGTCAAGTTGCGCGTGCTTGTTGGTTTGGCGTCACGGGTCGAACTGATGAGCATAGTGAGAGAACCGGTCGGCTCACTCTACATCATTTCGTCTTCCCGAGGCGATGATGTGTGTCGGTCGATGGATAGGGCTATAAAGGCAGTCGCTACGCAGCCATTGGATCGGGGGCGATCTGGGCTGTTCGTTTTCCTTTAAATATGAGCCTTAGTCGTGTTTTTTCTCACCATTTGCTTCCAAGAGTCTTTGCCTTCAAGTGACTTTCACTTCCCAGAGCCCTCAGCTTACTCGCCTTCCTTAGAACTTCCTATTCATCTTCATTTAGGTAAACACCTCATCACCATGTCTTATTCCGACTTCGGCCCTGAATGGTATGAGCTCCCAAACTCCTCGGGGGCAAGCTCCTACTAGACCTCGTCACTTGCTAACCCCAGCCGAGATTCTTCGATGGCCAAGGTCCTAGCCTTGAGGCATGAGGTCGAGGTGCTGAGGGAGAGGACTGCCCTCGAAGGCGCCAAGTGCAGCCAAAGGGGTGATGACTCTCCCAGAGAGATCCCCCGAAGTGGTAGAGGGGGAGGAGGTCCCTGAGCCCAACCCAAGGGCGGTGGCTGAATACGCTGCCCAAGGGGTGTCGATAAGGTGTTTGTTGTGCTAAGAGCATGACAGTGTCCTTGACTTGGACCAGGTCAAGTCCCTCACTAGGAGGTACCACATCCCCTTGTCCTATAGGCTTAGGGTTCCCGACACTAGGGATTGGCTATGGACACTGGAGGAGGGGGAGATCTGCGTTTACCAACATTTTTTGGAGTTTGGCCTCAAATTTTCACTCCATCCTCTAATCGCTGATTTGTTGAAGTGGTACGGCATCACAATCAGCTAGTTAGTACCCAATGCCCTTGGGACCATCCTTGCCCAATTGGTGGTGGCTCGGCTTTGGGACGTGCAACTTACTCAAAAAATTTTCCATGCCATGCTCGTGCTGAGGCCACACCCAACTAAGTGTGGTATGTACTACTTCTAGCCTCGGAGAGGCCGACCCGTAGACAACCCCTCGTATGTGCACAACTGGAAGAGCACACCTCTTCTTCAGGATGATGAAGTCGTAGTGATGACCCACATCATGGTGTTGGAGAAGATCAGGGCCAAGCCCTTGTGACGAAGGAGTTTTCCTTAGTTTTCACCGGGCTCCATCTTTCCCGCCTCGGTAGGTGAAGTCCTATTGTCGGCTTTTAACATGTCGGTCTTTCATCCTTCTTGGCGGTACTGACTCATTTCGTTTCCTTGTAGAGATGCCAGTGGACGAGAAGAGATTCTTGCTAGAGAGGGCCTAGGCAAAATAGAATGCCCCCGACGAGGGCACGTCTGGGGGGCAGAAACTGAGGTCTGCTCCCGCACCTGCTGAGAGGATGCCTTGGCCGTCAGTTGCTACTATCGGAGGGGCTGACCGAGGCAAGAAGCTGGCCGAGGGGGCTAGCAAAGGGTGACCGACCAGAAGAGGCTAACTGATGCACCTCCTCCACCTCCAGGGAAGAGGTTGGCACATAAAGACCGCCCAGCTGAGGGCGGTGACCGAGGAAGGCTGCTGCTACTCCGAGGGGGCCTTCAACAAAGGGGCCCGTAACCGGCCCTTCTTCTTTAGCGGAGCCTCTAGAATAGGGGACTCGTTGCACGACGAGAGTTCCACCCTCGATGGAACATCCGGGAAGAGGACTCTATTGATACCCAAGTGGTCAGTAGAGCTTTGATCAAGGGGAAGATCCCTTAGGGGGATTGTCTTGCCATGATGAACGCAAACCCCCTTGCCGTTCGGGACAAGGGCCTGGATTTTTTGGCCGAGGTATGTTTTCCTTCCCGTTGCTTCATTGGTTGTCTTTTTTGCTTTTTTGGTCGACTTTGCTGATGGAGATGCTTTTATTGCAGGTCTACCGACAATACGTCAGCTTGGGTAATCGAGTTGCGCTCCTTGATCGTGTGAAGGGGACTGAGGAGAAGAATAAGTAGTTTGGGGTGTGGGTTGCTTCGGTCGAGAGTAGTCGGGATGACCTTTTCAGCTCTGGATGATGAAAAACAACTCCGAAGGATGTTGGAGGACGACCTAAAGACAAAGAAGGCTTGGGTTGCTGAGTTTCAAGAGCAACTGAAAAAGTCCGAACTCGAGCGTGTCCATCTTGACAGGGCTATGGTGGAGGCCCAGGAGGACGCTAAGAACGCCGTCCTTGTCTAGAAGACGTCGGAGGAGTATCAATGAGTCCTCGTCGACTATGGGGTCGACTCTTACTTGGAGGGGATCGAGGACACCAAGTTTGAGTTGTTGTGGTTGGCTCCGAACTTCCTGATGGACAAGCTGAAGGTCCCCCTGGCTGTTGAGACCCTTCCTCCCAAGGTCCCCACTATTCTTGCTACTGTCGAGGACTCGGTCGTCCCTCCTACCGATGGTGACGCATAGGCGGCACACCTTTATGCCTTTTCTGTCTATCTTTTTTGCTTTCTTTTTGTAAAGGGCCTGATCTCCCAAGCCGAGGCCTTCTTTTGTAAGGGCCGAACGCATACACTTAATGGAATATGAAAAATTCTTTTTTGCATATCTTGTGCTTTTGTTACTTCTTGTGCTCTTGTTTTTTTTTTCTCGGAGGCCCATGCCCCCTTCTAAGAGGTCACAAGTAGCGAAAAGATGATGTTCGAGGTGGTTTGTTGCTTAGTCACTCGCTTAGAAAACTAAAGGGTGTTGGCCGAGGCCGAGCTATGTTGTTGAGGTGGCCAGGACCCTTTCCCTCAGTAGGGAGGGGAGGGAGTTGCCTCAGCTCTCTTGGCCTGCTCCTTGTCCCCTTAGAAATTGGTTGGGCAAGGTTGGGATGAGCCGCTTAGGTGTTCGGAGTTGTGCCCCACCTAACCTTTGTCACGCTAAGTGCATAAAGCCGAGGTGGCCCGCTACCACCGTGGGTCGGGGTGAAGGGTATGATACCTTGGCTGACCTGGCTTATCTTTTCCTGCTTAGCGAGGTGCTTAGACTATTTTTAGTGTGTTTGTTTGTTATAGGCCGAGGTTATTGGCTGACGCTTGCAGCCGAGGCCCCTATTACTCCCTACCTTAGCATGAAGGCGGGATCAACGTTCAGTTCGTGAAGAACCATGCGTCCCAACCATAGTCCAATCAGAGTGTGGGGCCTTGGGGGAGGTTGTATGTGTCGGTCGGTCATGTGGTCGAGGGGTCTTGGCCACTTATATAAAATAAGAACTTGTACACTAAAACACTAGGATGAGGGGGAGGAACTTTGCACTAGCATTCATTATTCAGGTAATAAGGATTACATTCACTGGTAATACATCCAGAGATTCTTCGAGTTCCATGTCTGAGGGACTGGTCTTCCATTTAAGTGTTTGAGCCGAAATGTGTCGGGGTCGACGACTTGCTTGACTTTGTAGGGACCTTCCCAGTCGGGGCCGATCTTGCCTACACTGGGTTCGGGTACCATGACTTTTCTCAGGAAAAGGTCTCCTTCTCTGTAGTGTCTTTCTTTCACCATTGAGTTGAAGTAGCGAGCCACTCTCTGTTGATAGGCTGATACTCTGATCTACGCCTGTTCTCGGACTTTCTCCAATAGGTCTAAATTCGTTCTAAGTTCTTCGTTGTTCTCGGCTTCATTATACACCTGGGTTCGAAGCATCGGTTAGCCGATCTCTATTGGAATGGAAGCCTCAGTGCCATAGGTTAACTTGAATAGGGTTTCTCCCATGGCTGTCCGAGGTGTCATCCGTTAGGCCCACAGGATGTTGTTTAGTTCATCGACTCAGTGGCCTTTGGTTTTGTCAAGTTTGGTCTTCAATCCTTCTACGATAGTTCGGTTGGTGACCTCGACTAGGTTATTCGTCTGATGGTAGCCTATCGAGGTGTATTGTTGTTTGATGCCGAGGGAAACACACCATTATCGGAACCTTGCATCATTGAACTGCTTCCCGTTGTCTGTGACGAGCATGTGGAGGAGGCCAAAGCTGTAGATAATGTTCTTCCAAAAAACAATTTGTATCATTTTGGCCGTGATGATAGCCAGGGGAAAAAGCTTCATTGTTGGATGCCGAGAAGTCAAATCTCAACGTGTATTCTACTTTGGTGTTGTCTAGGGTGAGGAGTATGAGGCCGGGTCCACTTCCCTTGGAGTTGGATGATCCATCAACAAACAGCTTCCAGGTAGGTCGAGCTTCCTCCACCGACCGAGGCGTTTCTTCCTCTTCTGCTTTTGGGGTTCGGATAATGGCTCGACTGAAGGTGCATTCTGCCACAAAGTCAGACAGGGCTTGCGCTTTGATTGCGGGCCTTGGCTGATACTGTAAATCAAATTCGGATAGCTCAACAACCCATTTTATTAGTCGTCCAGAAAAAAGTGTAGTTGAAGAGCCACTAAGGCCATGTTTGGAAATATAGCCTAAGCATCCTAACCGAGACCACAAAGGCAAAGGCCAACTGCACCTCGGGATATCGGGTCTCGGCGTTGCAGAGAACCTTGCTGACATAGTAGAACGGTATCTACACTCCATCTTCTCTGATCAGTATTGGGTTGATGGCCTCGTCCCTAACCAAGAGGTATAAGTATAAAACATCTCTTAAGGGTGGCCGAGTCAGGAGGGGAGGCGAGGCAAGGTACGACTTCAACTCTTCAAAGGCGTGCTGACATTTCTCCCATCCATTGGAAGTCTTTCAATTTTTTAATGGCTTGGAAGAAGGGCAGGCATCAGTCAGCCAACTTTGACATGAAGCGGCTAAGGGCAGCCACCCGGCCGGTAAAGTCTTTGGGTCTCCTTGATCGACCGAGGTGGTGCCATATCCAGGATAGCTCGGGTCTTCTCTGGGTTGGTTTCTATACCTCATTGTGTGACAACGAAGCCTAGGAACTTGCTTGATGTGACGCCGAAGGCACACTTGCTGGGGTTGAGCTTCATGTTATATCTCTTCAAAGTGTCAAAGGTCTCGGCCAGGTTCGAGGTGTGTTGATCGACACTTAGGCTCTTCACCACCATATCATCCATGTAGGCTTCAAAGTTTCTCCCCATTTGATGCTTCAAAACCTTATTCATGAGGGGGGGGGGTCTTGTCATTGTCCTCGGGGTGCATCTTGATCTAGTTGTATCCAGAGAAGGCATCCATGAAGGTAAGTAACTCATACCCTGCGGTGGCATCGACGAAGTGGTCTATCCTCAGCAAAGGAAAACTATCACTGGGGCAGGTTCGGTTGTGGTTTGTAAAGTCAATACAGATCTGACATTTCCCATTGGCTTTCTTTACCAGAACCACATTTGACAACCAGTTAGGGTAGTGTACTTCTCGGATGAATTCGACATCGAGTAGCTAGTCAACTTCCTCTCCTATAGCCTTCCAATGCACTAGTGCAAAGTTCCTCTTTCTTTGCCGAACTGGCCTAGAGCTCGGGTCCACGCTCAGCCTATGAGTGATGACTGAAGGGTTAATTTCTAGCATGTCAGCGACAAACCAAGCAAAGACACCGGCATTAGTTCTAAGGAAACTTACCAATTCGGATAGGCACTCCGGGGGAAGGTTAGACCCAACACGGACTATCTTCTCAGGCTCGGTCTCGTCTAGGGGGGCCGAGACAAGGTCCTCAGCCGGTTGGCCTCAGCTTGCTGGCTCCTCTTTGAGGTCGAGACCCTCGAGTGGCAGGGCTTCCTTGTTATTAATCTTCAGTGCTACCACATAGCACTGGCGGGCGGCTTGTGATCCCCCCAAACGACTCCGACACCGTGCTCAGTGGGGAATTTGAGGGCGAGGTGGTAAAAGGAGATGGCTGCCTTAAGTGTGTGGAGGCTCGGCCTCCCGATGATGGCATTGTAGGGGGAGTTGATCCTCATGACTAGGAACTCATTCATCCTTGTCACCTATCGAGGCTTCGTCCCTACCGTGACGGGTAGGGTGATTCTATCTTGTGGCCTGACCACGTTGCTAGAGAAGTCGACGAGTGGTACGTCGGCAGGTTGAAGGCAGCCGAGGAGCCGCTGTCTACCAGAATCCTCTTCACCATAAAATTTGTTACAACGACCGAGATCATGAGTGTGTCATCATGGAGGACTAAGATCCCCTTCAAGTCCTCGTCTGTGACTACGAGGGATTCTTCTTGCTTCAGTTTCTTGGAAGCAGGTCCCTAGATGTTTAGTTGCCTGGCGTAGGCCTTGCGGGCTGAGGTCGAGGCTCCACCCAAGGCTGTGCCCCCAGTGATGATGTCTATGACGTCGTCTAGCTGTTAGTGATGTTGTTGTTGCTGCTACAAGGACGAGGTGCCAGCCTCGCCCCCCACGTACTGCTTGTGGTGGCCGCGGTGGATAAGGGACTCTATTTCATTTTTCAACTCATAGCAGTCCTCGGCGTCATGGCTAGTGCCGCGATGGTACTTGCAATACTTTTTTGGATTCCCCCTCTTGGGGTTCCTCTTCATCTTCTCTAGCCACTTCATGTACTCATCCTTCCCCACCTACATGAGGATCTATGTCCAGGTGGAGTTGAGTGGCGTGTATTGGTTGTAAGCCAGGGACAAGGCCGGTGGCTCCTTGTTGTCTTTGTTGTTGTTGTTACCGCTATTGTTGTTGTCTCCATTCCTTCTCTTCTTCTCTAGGCCTCTATGATGGTGGTCGTTCTCTCCTTCCTAACGATCACCTGCCGAGGAAGCCTCGACGGTGATGTACTTTTGAGCCTTCTTAAGAAATTTCGCCTTGGACTTCAATGGGGTCTTGGCTACCGAGCACTTGAGGGCCGAGCCAGGTAGAAGGCCATTGGTGGCGGTGTGAATGGAGACTATGGGTTGGGGTCTCAAATCTCAAGTTCTTCTTTCTTGAAGCAATCGATGTAGGACCGCAAACTTTCACCGTGCTTCTGTTTGACAACCATCAGGGAAACAACGCTCTTCTGGCATCGCTTGCTACTGATGAAGTAGACGAGGAAGAGGCTGACGAATTGCTCCTATGAACCGATGGAGCAAGGAGGGAGACCAAAGAACCATCGGCGGACTGCCCCCTTGAAGGTCGCCTGGAAAGTCTGGTATGTCAGGGCGTTGGAGTATCCATAAAGGAGCATGAGCGCCTTGAAACTTTTCAGGTGGTCGTTTTGGTTGGTCATCCCATCGTACATTTCTAGCACTAGTGCTTTGAAGTGCGAGGGGAGGCGAAGATGATGCCCAAGGTGAAGCCATCCATCCTCCCGAGCAGATGGCTCTAGTTGGCCGAGGTTTCAGCTTGTCTTTCTTTGACTTGGCAGAGCTCGTCCTTGATGGCTCCAAGTTGCGCTTGTAGGTCGACAATTCGTTGGTCAAGGGGCTCTGTCTTGGTCCTCGCGGACTCGGTGGGGGTCGGCCTGGACCCCCGAATATTCTGATGCGGGCCCATGTCCGTTCCTTCTAGCCCGTCTGCCATTCAAGAGGCATTGGAGATCCAAGACACATGAGGGAGAGGCGTGGCATTGGCCCTCGGCCCTCGAGAGGGGGATGTGATGACTTGATCACCCACCTTCATCCCAGGAATTCTCTCTTCGTCGGCAATAATGGTGTTCTGGATCTCGGTGGTGGTCGCGAGACTATGCAGATTCTTCCCCTCTTCGACTAGGGGATCGTGAGGTCCTCTACAGCTGACTGGCACGTCTACTGCTATCGAACTCTAAGGGGTCTGGAGACACGCGATCGCCATTATGCTCCAGGCTTCCAGCGGAGCGGCCGCCCTGAGGGCGTCCTCCTGTCGGGTGTCCCACCTTGTCTAGCCTCCTATCGAGGTCATCGAGCTTATCGATGACTATTTGGAGTTGGTCCCTTGTGACCAGGTTCTGAACGTTCCTAGTATTTCTTGCCATACTGACTGAAGCTTGGGCTTAGGAGTTGATTCTTTTAGATTTTAAGGAAGTTTGATTGGGAGTAGTCTTAGTGATGTTCCTAGAGACGACGCCAATTGTTGCTGGTCAAAATGGGCTGAGGGCAACACCGTAAATTCACTCCCAAGCCGAGGTGTTGCTGAGTGGTCTGAGGTCCGAGATGACCGAGGACTAGTAGGCCAGTCCTGCACATATAAGAAATAATATTAATTTATTTTTATGTTAATAAGTTAAATATTTTTTACTAATATTATCTTATTTATTATTTATGAATTTTACTATTTCAAATATGAAACATATAAAAAATACAAAAAAGATAAAAAAAATTATATATTTCATAAAATGTTTGGTTCTAGACCTGAATCAATTATAGACAAGTAAGAATGAGAATCAATCCAATAATTAATCAAGACAAAATTATGGAATCAAAACTATTATAATTATGTTCAGTCAATTTAGCTCCATCGGGGTAGACCCAACCCATTGGTTCAGCCCTAGTTTTTCTTAAATAAATTAAATTAAATAAATAAAAGTCTATTGGGATGGGACTGGTATAAGCTATCTCGAACCAAACCCAACCCGTTGACAACACTAAATATTGGGCTTAAGGGGAGAGAATAATTTGTTAGTAAATTATTTCTAAATAAATAATTTAGTAAAATAAATAAATAAATGTTTATTGAAATTTATCTCTTAATATCACACCTCTTTTATTCTATCGATTTATTTTATTAAAATAAATAATTTATTTAATTTTATTAAATAAATAAATGTTTAGATAATAATAATAATAATAATAATAATAAATAAATAAAATTTGAGATAGAGAATAATTTAGAGAGAGAGTTGAGAAAGAAGAGGAATAGCATTTTATTTATAGGATGCCATAATCGTAAATAATTGTATATGACACTACTATAATTTTCGAATACCATTGAGTCAATTATATAAAGAGATTCGTTTTATATGTAACATTACTGTAATTTTTGAATACTATAAAGGCAATTATATAGAAAGTTTTATCTTATATGTGATATTTTTACAATTTTCAGATAAAAAAAATGAAAAAAAAGAGAATAAAGAAGAAAAGAGAAAGAAAAAGAGAAAAATGTGTAATAATTAAAGAACGGAGTCAAATCTATTTCCATCCCACAATTAACATGTAGCATTAGGTTGCAAATGGGTTTGGGTAGATCAACCTGACATAACCCAACTCAACTTGCACCCTTAACACAGAGAGCTGACCTGTCCCATTTAAGTTGAATTGAGATTTTGCTATTCAGAAAGTGTTCCTCACAACCACATCCCACTATATATTGAAAATATCTCCGTGAATAATAGATAGAAAGAAATGAGATATTCCCGATGTGCATTGGGATATGCTGTGATGTGTGCGATGAACGCTTTGTGAAGAACAGATCGGACTCTCCATGGTCCAGGAGGATAAGTGCGCATGGCATGCAACCTCAAAGGATAGCACGTGTCCGTATAATACAAAATTCAAGGATCACCATTTGTGGCCCCATCACATTACTCAAACAGGTGCATGCGGGTTTGTGGGTTCGATGTCGGGTCGATGAAAGGAGGGCAACGGGCAACCCAGATTATCAAGCTTTGACCATGACACATGACACCAAGACCTTAGTTAGAGTCCGAGGAAACTGAAGTTAGGGTTTTCCCAACTATGATTTTTTAGAGTTCACGGAGGGGGTTTGGTGTCTGAGGTGTTAGTATAGAAAACTCAAGAGAAGTGTAGTGGCAGAGAATAAAGGATATATATGGATTTGATTTATCATCAAGAGATAAACTGGCTGTTGTGGTTAATGAGCAAATTACAATTCTGTCACTGAAGGCATTGCAGTGTGATCTCTTAGTCTGTAAGACATGTAGGCAAACTTGACTGGAGTTGGTAACTGTCCAATGAATAAGGACTTCTTGTTGCTTTCTTTTGAATCTTAAATTCGATCTAAAATTGCTTGGGAATGGGTTTGAGCATTGAAACATGGTAAGTGGATGAGTGCTAGGGCTGTTTACGGGTCGGGTTGGGTCGGTTTATTAGGGTTTTTTCAATTGACCTGGCCTGGTCGGGTTACCTGAGATGGAAACCGAAATCGACCCAGTATTAAGCAAAAGCGACCTGGTCGGTCTGAATCGGGTTGGATCGGTTTGGGTCGGTTTTGATTTTTCTCCTGTATAAAAAGGACATAGAAGCCTAGAAGGAAATATCTATTCTGAAAACTGAAAACTAAAAACTAAAGCTTTTAAGATATTTTCTGGAAATATATTTAAAACTGAAATATGTATTTTAGAAATATATATATATATATATATATATATATATATATATATATAAACAAAAACATACATACAAATATATTGGAATATATATTTTTTGGAAATATATATCTCACATATTTCAGAATATATATTTTTTAGATATAGATTTTTTCAGATATTTCGGTTTTTATGCAAAACCGAAATATCTTTATTTAACAGTTTTAAATATAAAATATTTTTAAATTAAAACCGAAATATATATTTAAATAGATTAGGTTTTTCATACAAAACTGAAAACTGAAGTTTTTAAGATATTTTCTGGAAATATATTTAAAACTAAAATATGTATTTTAGATATATATATATATATATATATATATATATATATATATATGTATGTATGTATGATGTTGTATATATATATATATATGTTGTATATATATATATATATATATATATATATATATATGTATGTATGATGCTGCGCAATTCGGGCACTCTTAGCTGGCGGTTGACTGGCTCCTAGCTGGCAACGGACGGTACCTGAGAAGAAGACGGTGAAGGATTCCCGGGGGACTTGCCCAGTGGGAATACTCCGATGCTTAAGTTAGAACGCTGGAGAAAGCAGTAAAGAGTGCAAAGAAGGCTAAGAGTGCAGGTCGTGCTAGATCACTGAATGTTTGAGATTAGCTCGAGATAAAATTCGGATATATTCCAGATGTTCAAGATACCTTCTCCCCTTCGACCATGGGGTTCTTAAATATGAGTGTTCTTATCAAATCAGGCGTAACCGCCACTGGACCTCTATCGCAGCCGTTATTTGCCAGGGTTGCGCAGGTAACCGTTGCAGAGTACTACCCAATTGGATGAGTGACACGTCTCGGAAGGACAGACACGCCACCATCTGTCGAGAGACGTTGGTGCAGTCTGTCGGGTTGGCAGGGACTACGCCGACGTGGTGCAGCCTGACGGATACAGTCTTGCTAGATAGAAGCTTCCTGAAAACATCACGTTGCTTAGTAGCGAGCTGCCTTGTAGCGAGCTATCCGGTTGCGAGCTACATTGTAGCGAGCTCCTAGGGGTACTTCAAGGTGATTCTTCTTGAGGTTGCCCTTGGGGCAGTTTTTCTGCCTAAGTATTGGAGCGAGCTGGTTATCCTAGCTCGCGAGCTGGGATAGACTTGTCTTGGAGTATTCCCATTTAGTACATCGGGGGTCCTCGAGCTCGTGCTGTAGTGAGCTCACCCTATGGCGAGCTGTGACACAGCGATCTGTCCTGCGGGCTCGTTACTTAGTCGCGGTCAAGTTGTGGTGCTGAACTATTACTTGTGTTGAGCCATGTCCACGTGTCACTGTCTCAATTGGTCGGGTCAAATCACCCTCCATCAATTGCCCCCCACTCCTCGGGAAAAGGGTGCTACCTTAGCGTGAGGAGTTCATGAAGTGTGACGGGTGGATTTGACCTGAAGTTCAAACTTGATTGACCACTCGCATTGAATGTGCATGCGGAAGTCAGGGGATTTATGGACTTCTCAAATGCCGAAAAACGTGACGAAGTGGCTCTTAACTCCGGAAGTCATGGAGTCGTCATTACCTTAATCATGGGAGACGTGCAACCAGTCACGTTTCGGTTTCCGAAGACGTGCGGTCAAGTTAACTGTGAACCGTCAGATCTGTCTTAATTCGAGCCATCGATTTGAGGGCATAGTGGCTATAAATAGGAGGGCCCCAGGCCTCACTTTCATTTACGCTAACTTGCCTTGTTTTTCGGATTTTGAGGTCGCGTCTCCATCTAGCTGCCCGAGCTCTTCTGTATGGCATGCTCTTTACTTTCTACCAAAGCGATTTTATCACTCGAGTTGTTAGAGCTACATACCCGAAGTAGGATTTTTCGGTAGTTGTTACCCCGAGCTGTCTCTTGGTGCTTGAGGTATTTTTATAGTATACCCCTTAGTAGTTACCATGTATACCCGATTTGTATGTTCACAGGTCGTTCCTTGTTGGGTTCAACCAATATACCGAGACAAGCTACGCTTCATAGGGTTCACACCCAAGCTACATACGCCTCCGGTACTAATACTTAGCCTTTGCTAATGAAGCGGTTGGGTCTTTCACAGTGCCGAGGTCTTAGTTTGCTCGGCGCTTTAACCCTTAGGCTGAGGGAGTGACTTATAGTCCACTCTTGGAGTTTGCCCATGCCATGGAGGCGACTGGGTCTTATCGTGCCAAGGTCTACGTTAGCTCGGCATTTTGGCCCTTAGGCTCTGAGAGTGACTCGTGGTCTACTTAGTAGTTTGCCCATACCATAGAGGCGGCTGGGTTTTATCACGCCGAGGTCTGCGTTAGCTCGGCGTTTTGGCCCTTAGGCTCTGAGAGTGACTCATGGTCTACTCAGTAGTTACTGGTAATACTGCCTTAAGTTGACAATATTCCATGCCTGAGGTACTTGTTTCCCTTCTAGGGTTTTGAGCACGTATGTTCCTTCCCCGAGCACCCGTTTCACTCAGTAGAGTCCTTCCTAATTCAGTCTGGGCTTGCCAACACCGAGCTCAGGTACCATAACTTTACGAAGGACTAGGTTGCCAACGCGGAGGTTCCGCTTCTTAACCCTGGTGTTATAGTACCGAGCTACTATTTGCTAGTAGGCTGCGGTCCTGATATATGCGAGGTCCCTTACTTCATCAAGTAGGTCGAGGTTGGTACGTAGCTCGTCTTCATTTGCCTTTTCGTCATACGCTTCTAGTCGTAGCGAGGGAACTTCGATTTCGGCTAGGATGACTACTTTAATGTCATAGGTGAGGTTGAAGGGGGTCTCCTGTGGCGGTCTTCACTGTGGTTCGATAAGCCCATAGAACACTAGGTAGCTTGTCTGCCCATAGTCCTTTAGCTCGGTCTAACTGTGCCTTCAGTCCATAGAGGAAAGCTCTGTTCGTGACTTCGGCTTGACCGTTTGCTTGAGGGTGTGCGACTGAAGTGAAGTTCTGTCGGATTCCCATGTCTTGGCACCAGTTCTGGAATTTAATGTCTTCGAACTGCTTACCGTTATCAGAAATCAGTACTCGAGGTAACCCAAAATGGCACACTATATTTTTCCAAAAGAAGTTCTGTACGTTTCGACCTGTGATTGTTATGAGAGGTTCAACTTCTACCCACTTGGTGAAATAATCAACTACTACCACTAAGAACTTCCTATGGCCTGTCGCGGGTGGAAACGGTCCAAGTATATTGATGCCCCATTGTGCGAAAGCCACGGGCTGGTGAGATACTTGAGGTCAGCAGCTGGTTGATGGTGGATATTAGCATGCTTCTGGCACTTGTCACACTTTCTGACGAGCTCAATAGCATCTGCTTTCATTGTTGCCCAATAGTACCCCTGTTGTAGAGCTTTTTGGGCAAGGGCCCTGCCCCCCAAGTGTCTTCCGCACAGGCCCTCATGAGTGTCGCGGAGCACAAGCTCGGCTTCGGAAGGTCACAAGCAGCGCAGGTAGGGGAGTGTGTAGGATCTTTGGTACAGCCGTTCGTCTATCATGACGTATTTGGTCGCCTGACGCTCTACCCTTCTGGCGGCGTTGCGGTTTGTAGGGAGGGTCCCGTGTAGCAGGAAGCTCGCAAGCGGGTCAATCCAACTCGGCTCTGCTTGAATGACAGGAGCGACCTCCTCTACCCCCCCCCCCCCCGAGAATTCTAGGCCGAAGTAGGTTCTCTATGTACACGGTTTTCACGGTATTACCACTGGTACTGGCTAACCGGGACAGGGCGTCGGCCTCAGCGTTCTCCAACCTTGGGATTTTCCTGATGAAGTGTGACTGGAAGTTGAATAGAGTCTCTCTTACTTTGGCTAAGTAGGCAATCATAGTTGGTTCGCGAGCTTCGTATTCGCCTGTGACTTGATTGACCACGAGCTTGGAATCGCTACAGATGACGATATGCCTACCTTTCACTTCTTTGGCTAGAGCCAGCCTGGCTATTAACGCCTCGTACTCCACTTCATTGTTGGACGCCGCGAACTCGAAGCGTAGTGCATACTCCAGTTTTGTGCCACTTGGGCCATATAAAACGATTCCGGCTCCGCTGCCTGCTAGTTTGAGGAGCCATCTACGTGAAGGATCCAGGGCTCCTCATCCCAGTTCGTGCTTGGCCTAACTAGGAGAGATGTCGCACTGGTTGCTACCTCACGGTGCTCGGACTCAACCGACCTGGGAGCTTCGAGCTCACCTGAATTGGGGGCCTCGTGCTCAACTGGCATGGGGACTTCGGAGCTGAAAGTGCATTCCGCGACGAAGTCTGCTAAGGCTTGAGCCTTGATAGCAGTTTGCGGCCTGTATTGGAGGTCATACTCGCTGAGCTCAATGACCCACTTTGTCAATTGACTAGAGACCTCGAGCTTGAGTAGAACTTGCCTCAGAGGTTTGTTGGTGAGGATGACAACAGTATGAGCTTGGAAGTACGGACGAAGCTTTCGGGCTGCAATAACTAGTGCGTAGGCCAAGTTTTCTATCTCCGGATATCTCATCTCTGCTCCCTGCAACACCTTGCTAACATAGTAGATAGGTCGTTGGACCCGATCTACCTCTTTTATTAGTACCGAGCTGACCACTTCGTCACTTGCTAAGAGGTACAACTCTAAAACATCACCCTCCTCGGGTCGGGTTAAGACTAGCATGCTAGCGAAGTACCTTTTGAGCTCGTCGAACACAAGCTGGCAATCTTTAGTCCATTCAAACCCTTTGCTTTGCTTTAAAGAAAGGTTGGCAGCGGTCTGCTGACTTGGACAAGAAGCGGCTCAGGGCAGCTATTCGGCCATTCAGCCTCTGAACCTCCTTCATTTTTCGGGGTGGTCTCATGTCTAGGATGGCCTTTACTTTGTCCGGGTTAGCCTCAATGCCGCGCCGGTTAACGATGTACCCCATGAACTTACCCAAGGTGACACCAAAGGCACACATATTCGAGTTCAATTTCATGTTAAATCTACGCATTATTTCAAAAACTGAATGCAAGTCTTGTATTAAATCACGTGAAAACTGGGTTTTGATGACGATGTCGTCTACATAACACTCTATTTTTCGGCCAATCAATGGCTCAAACAACTTATTTACAAGTCTTTGAAAGGTTGCCTCGGCATTTTTAACCCAAAGGGCATGACCTTGTAACAATATAAGCCGAGCTCGGTTATAAAGGCGGTCTTTTCCTCATCAGCTGGGTCCATCCTGATTTGGTTGTAGCCCGAATAAGCATCTAGGAAACTCAGCAACTCATGCCCTAAGATCGCGTCCACCAGACGATCGATCCTGGGGAGTGGGAAGCAGTCCTTTGGGCAAGCTCAATTCAGGTCGGTGTAGTAGATGCACATGCGCCATTTACCGTTAGTCTTTTTCACCAGAACGGGGTTGGCCACCCAGCTCGGGAAATGGACTTCCCTGATAAAGTCGGTTGTAAGGAGCTTCCTGACCTCCTCGTCAGCTGCCCTCCATCGCTCTGGGCTAGGTTGCGTTTCTTCTGTCTAACGGGCCTAACATTTTAGATTGTAGAGGCTCCTCAATGGAAGTGCCGATTTGAAGTGTATGGGCTGGGTCCTTCGTCGATGTCGGGATGGAGACGGTCTCTTCTGTGGGCGCAGCTCGCTCCTCGCTCTGCTCCGTAGGTTATTTCGGCTCGAGGTCATCGGCCACCTTGGCTTTTCCTTTGAGGGTGGTGATGTAGCATTTGTGAGACTCAAGCTGGTCACCTCGCACTATCCCGATTCCGAAGTCCGTGGGAACTTCATGGCCAAGTAGTAAGTGGAGTCCACAGCTGGTAAGGCATGGGTAATCCGCCAACCTACTATGGCATTGTACGGGGAGGGGGTTGCGACCACTAAGAAGTTGTGGTTGAGCCTCACTATGCTAGGCCAAGTGCCGACTTCCACAGGTACTGTAATCCTTCATAGGGGCTTGACTTCCTCTCCGTTGAAGCCTACCAGGGGAGTGTTCGCAGGATTCAGGTTGCTCTCTTGGAGCTGAAGTTGGTCAAGGCTACTTTGAAGAGAATGTCTGCTGAGCTGCCTGAGTCGACGAGGACGCGCCTGACTTCAAAGTCATTGATCTTCACCTTTATGACGAGCGCGTCATCATGGGGGTAGTGCACCCCGCGCACATCATCTTCTGTGAAGAAGATCGGGTCTTCCATCCTTGGCCGCTTCGGGGGGTTCTGTTCTTCCCTGGCAGCCTCGCGAGCTAATGCCCGAGCTGCGGCTAAGGTGCAACCCGCCACAATCGAACCTCCAACAATCACGTGGATGGTCCCCCGAACTGGTCTCTCTTCGGGGGGTTGCTTTTGCGGCTGTTCTGCCTGCCTGCTGGACTCGGGAGAATCTCTACTCTGCTCCCCCTGCCGACCTGCTTTATTATTATTATTTTGTACAAAACTTCTCAAATACCCGCGACGGATGAGCTCCTCTATATCGTCGCAGTGGTTTTTACAATTCTCGGTGCTGTGACCGTGGTTTTTATGAAAACTACAATACAAATTTGTATTTCTTACATTAGGATCTGCCTTCAACCGGGGTGGCCACTTTACATACGGGGTGTCCTTGATCGCCATGAGGATCTCGGCCTGCTTCGCATTGAGGGGCGTGTAGTCCCTTTCTGCCGCTGGAGCTCAGAAAGGTTGATTTGGCTTTGCCCCCCGAGCTTGGTCCTTTTTCTTCTTGTTGTCGCCCTGAGTTGGGGGCTCTGGTTCCCTCTTTCTTTTTTCGAGGGCCTGCTCGCCCTTCTGGTTGATCTCTTCCTCCGTCCCTATAAACCGATCCGTGAGCTTGAGGAACTCGGTCACGGTCTTGGGCTGATTGACAACCACGTGCCACTTGAATTCCTTATGGGTAATACCTCGCTTGGCCGCGGTGAGACGAAATATGGGGTCCAGATCGGGTATTTGCAAACAAGCATCATTAAACTACTTGATGTAACTCCGAATGGACTCCCCGTCCTTTTGCACTATGCCGAGGAGGCTTTCTTGAGTTCTTGGGCACCTCTTGCTAGTGACAAAGTGGGAGGTGAAGACTTGCATGAACTGCACCCAACTTCTTATTGATCCGGGCGCGAGATTTTGGTACCATGTGCGGGCTACCCCTTTGAAGGTGGTAGAGAAAGCCACACACATACAGGATTCACTAGCTCTTGCCAGGTGCATCTGTGACTGAAAGGCGTCCACATGATCATTCAGATCGAAGGATCCATCATACTTATCCAAGGGAGGGAGCTTGAAGTCCCTTGGCATGGGAACAACAAGAAGTTCTGGCGACAGCGGGGAAGGAACTGAAAGGAGAGGAGTAGCTTTTACTTCATCTGAGCTTACCTCCTCCTCCTTCATCTGAGCTTACCTCCTCTGAGCTTCATCGACTTGGCGTTGGTGCTGCTTGCTTCAGTGTTACCGAGCTCGATGGGCTCAGACTGCTGATGGTAGCTCTGAACCGAAGGGCCCTGCCTGTAGTCTGCGGCTAGGACCTCAAACGGGTTTTCTTCTCTGCGAGCGGGAGCTCGAACTGAGAGTGCTGGGGCGATGCGGGCTTGACCGGCTAGGAGGCCCCCGACCTGCCCACAGGCTACGAGGCAGGGGTGGCTGGCCTCTCCTTTCTGCCATGGGATGAGGCTTGGCTCTTGGAAGGATCCTGGGCCTGAAAGGTTTCTCCCCGGCGAGGTCGTTCGCTCCGACGGGAGGGGGAAGCGGCTGCTGGGCCTAAGGCAAGGAAGGGAACTGGTACTGGTACTGGTACTGAGAGACCTGATGCAACACTTGTTGCTGGTAGAGTTGGAACTGTTGGAACTGCTACATTTGAGCTTGCATGGCTCGCATGCACTACACTAGGTCTTCCAACTGGTTCTGGTTGGTCACTAGGAGCACAACCAAAGGTTCAGCAAAGGTCGCTCCAAACGTGGAAGGGAGTGGAGCGTTCACGGGTGCCACTGTGAGAGGCACGTTCAAGCTGGGAACCCCGTCCACAGAGAGGGGAACAGTGAACTGTCCGATACAGACATTGGCGAGTTGGGGTTACTCCCCAGAAGCGTTCTGGTTGGCACCGCGTCCGGTACTGCTGGAGGAGGCCATGAATACTAAGTTCTCAGAGGAAGATTGTAAAAAACTAGAGGAAGGCTTTTTGAAGCATTTCCCACAGATGGCGCCAAATGATGCTGCGCAATCCGGGCACTCCTAGCTGGCGGCTGACTGGCTCCTAATTGGCGATGGACGATACCTAAGGAGAAGACGGTGAAGGATTCCCAAGGGACTTGCATGGTGGGAATACTCCGATGCTTAAGTTAGAACATTGGAGAAAGCAATAAAGAGTGCAAAGAAGGCTAAGAGTGCAGGTCGCACTAGATCACTGAATGTTCGAGATTAGCTCGAGATAAAATTCAGATATATTCCAGATGTTCAAGATACCTTTTCCCCTTCGACCATGGGGTTCTTAAATATAGGCGTTCTTGTCAAATCGGGCGTAATCGCCACTGGACCTCTGTCACAGCCATTATTTGCCAGGGCTGCGCAGGTAACCGTTGTAGAGTACTACCCAATCGGATGAGTGACACGTCTCGGAAGGACAGGCACGCCACCATTTGTCAAGAGACGTGGGTGCAGTCTGTCGGGTTGGCAGGGACTGCACCGTCAGTCAGGAGACGTGGTGCAGTCTGACGGGTACGGTTTTGTCAGATAGAAGCTTCCTGAAAACATTGTGTCGCTTAGTAGCGAGCTGCCTTGTAGCGAGCTACCCCGTAGCGAGCTGCCTTGTAGCGAGCTACCTTGTAGCGAGCTCCTAGGGGTACTTCGAGGTGATTCTTCTTAAGGTTGCCCTTGGGGCAGTTTTTCTGCCTAAGTATTGGAGCGAGCTGGTTATCCTAGCTCGCAAGCTGGGATAAACTTGTATTGGAGTATTCCCTTTTAGTACGTCGGGGGTCCTCGAGCTCGTGCTGTAGCGAGTTCACCCTATGGCGAGTTGTGACGCAGCGAGCTGTCCTGCGGACTCGTTACTTAGTCGCGGTCAAGCTGTGGTGCTGAACTGTTACTTGTGCTGAGTCATGTCCACGTGTCACCGTCTCAAGGGGTCGGGTCAAATCACCCTCCATCAATATATATAAACAAAAATATACATACCAATATATTAGAATATATATTTTCTGGAAATATATATCTCACATATTTCAGAATATATATTTTTTAGATATAGATTTTTTCAAATATTTCAGTTTTTATGTAAAACTGAAATATCTTTATTTAACAGTTTTAAATATAAAATATATTTAAATTAAAACCGAAATATATATTTAAATAGATTAGGTTTTTCATACAAAACTGAAGTTTTTTGTGCAAATATATCATCACTAACCGTATTTTTTTTTTCAAAGCTTAAACTTAAACAAAACACAAATAAAATATATCAACTTGTAACATGCATTAAATTAAATAAAAAAATACTAACCTTTGAATGACTGAAGTTGAGACTTTGAGAATGAGACCTGAGCTTGAGTTGAGAGAATGAGAACTTTGAGAAGATGGGAGTTGGGAGAGCCAAGTTCAAATGATATCTTGAAGTTGAGACTTGAGAACTTGAAATTTTAAAATTTTGATTCTTGAGTTGAGAGTCAATTTGTATTAGAGAATAGAGATTGTGCTTGAGTTGAGGGGCTAAGGGGGGCGGACCAAGTTAGAATCACCTCATCAGCTGCCAACAAATTGTGGAATGGACCCCAAGTCTCAATGAATGAATTCTTCATTTGTTCTGCTGTGAAATTGCCTAATAATATCACCTTTAAGGTGATGTGTTTGGTTTGAAGGGAAAGGTAGGGAAATCCATACAAGGTTTGTAAAGGTTTCCCTACCTTTCCTTTCCTTTTCCTACTTTTTTTCTTTAAACCAAACACAACATTAAAAGATTGGATTTGCTCCTCCCAAAGTGCCTCACGCCATCCTTATAGTGCATCACAGCCATACATTAAAAACATCCCTTATACTTGATGTTATCATTCATAGGAAGATGTTCCTATTAATACATGGTGGCATTGCGCTGTGAGGTTGGTACGAGGCGCACTCTGTGAGAAAGAAACCCGAATTGGGTATGGGACGAGAGATAGCTAAGAGCTCGCTGCTCGCTGCTCGCTGATTGAATTTTCACTTCTAGAGAGGGCATCAGCTATTACATTTTTTCTCCCTTTCTTGTACTTGATGAAATCGAACCCCATCGGCTCGTATAAACATTCCTGCAGTTGGGCTTTGTGGTTGAAATCTTTTGGTCCCATAAGTGTTTCAAGCTTTGATGATCTGTTGCAAACTTTAAGACAAAGATCAAGAAGAACAAAACTTTGCTCTACCATTTCACAATTACAGTGGTATTAATGCATTGCCCTCCAAACAATGAGATTATGAAGTTATTTACCATGCATATATACTAAATAAGCCTTGAACAACAATGTATGACCGAGTCCTGAGAAAAAAAATTGGACAGGAATTTTACCATTTCGAGTCTGACAACACGGATGTGAAGAAGAATTAAACTGCAACGAAGATTTTTTCAGGGAGCAATATTCTAACTTTACTTGAATAGATAGATTAATTGTAGAGAGGAAATTACACAAAAGTCCATGCATGTATTATAAGGGAAAAGAAGGAAGAGAGATAAGTTCATGAATTAATATTGGTAAAGTTGTCTATTAGATAGGATCACTAAAAAGTTTGAGGAATGAATTTGAAAAAAAAAAAAAGAAAAAATAAACGAGATGGAGCAGAAGCTAAGCTTGACTGGATTTAAGCAAATAAGGTTCACGGAGTAGTAATTTAAAAATTAGACTGAAAAATATGAAATTTCATAAGAAACCCAACAGTATTTACTGGTTGACGTTCTTCTTTTTCTTCTTCTTCTTTTTTTAGCTAACCAAGGTGAAAGGAAGTAACAACAATAGTGATACAAGTTTCTAGTATATTTTCCATAATTGTGACTCATTTGGAACAAAGAAATAAAATGACCATTGGAATTGAAGAGTCACTAAGGACATGTTTGGTTTAATTTTCATTCTTACCCAATATGAAATTCTAAAATGGAAAAGAATAGATAAAAATAGGCAAAATGAAAAAACATTGCTATAAACCAAATACTTTTTTCCTAAAAATGAATTCTTTTCAAACGGATAAGTGTCCTATGTTGCTCATTTTCATTCTTCAAAAAAAAAAAAAAATTGTCGGTATTCACAAATCGTCAGCCTAGGTCTCCAATAGTCAATGTTTACCAATTGGCATATAGATGTTTCGTAAAAGTACTTTCATAAAGCGTTTTTATAAAAGTACTTTCACAAAATGCTTTTATAAAAGTACTTTCATAAAAGTGCTTTTATCGAAGTGCTTTCCTAAATTAAAGTGTTTTTGTACTTTCATAAAATTGCTTTCATAAAAGTACTTTCGTAAAAATGATTTTATAAAAGTACTTCCATAAAAGTATTTTTGTAAAAGTACTTCCATAAAAGCGCTTTCGTAAAAGTACTTTCACAAAAGTACTTTCGTAAAAGTGCTTTTATAAAAGTGCTTATGTAAAAGTACTTCCATAAAAATTCTTTTATAAAAGTGCTTCCATAAAAGTACTTCCATAAAAGTTCTTTTATAAAAGTACTTTTGTAAAAGTGTTTTAATCAAAGTACTTCCATAAAAGTACTTTCGTAAAAGTGATTATTTTTACAGGTCCCACTTGAATTTTCCCTTTTCAAAGAAAAATAATAGATGGGCACCACTTGAAATAATTATAAGTGGGTTCCACCTCTCTCTCTCTCTCCCCCCTATCTTCTCACTCCTTTCCACCTATCACCACCACTACAACTCTCAGCAACGACGATTAACACTCCCTTGTCTTCTTCCTCTAGAAGAACAACTGCAATAGCAATCAATCAAGGGAAATACAGGGTTAAAGACAAAATTATAAAAGTCTCCCCAAGTATCAAGGGTGATTGAGGCAAATGAGCTTGTGGACATATTTTTGCCGATTTTGTCTCTAACTTTGCATTTCCCTCAATCAGTTGTTATTGTAGTTATTCCTCTAGAGGAAGAAGGCATGGGGGGGAGTGTTAATCGCCACTGCTAAGAGTTGCAACATCGGTGGCGGGTTGAAAGGAGGGAGAGAGAGAGACCCATTTATAATTTCAAGTGGGGTCCACTTATTACTTTTGTTTGAGAAGAGGAATTCAAGTGGAAGCCACATATATATACTTTCAAGTGGTATCCACTTACATATTATTTTCAACATTTATTAATTATATATTAAATAGTTTTATTTTATTCAATAGGACCCATTTGCAATTTTTTAGTTTTTTGAATTTAATAGTTCTACATCAACATTTCCTATTATTTTATTCATTATTTAATAGATTATAAACAGTGTCACGAACACAATGTGTTATTTACCTACGGCTGACATTATTTAAAATTCAAGGGTTTAAATTGGCACTTTTGATTGTACATAATATGTTATTTATCTTAAAGTACCCTTATGGTTTAGCTAATTGACCAATTCTACCCTTACTATTTACGTATTGTCTTTAAAGTATCCATCATTGGAAAGAAATGGAATATCCAATTTGTTATTCAAATTATGTAGAGAACAACAAAATAAGATATCACGAATGACAGTAAGCAGAAGAGCCGAACTTGTCGATCATACTAGATTGCCCAGAACTCATCTGGTAGGCCAGCTCCCCCTATGGAGGAACAACTTGCAAAGATCCCTCACATCGTCGCGTCCTCGCAAGTCCTCCGGTGCCATGGCAACATGGCATGGCCTTGAACCAACAATCCACCAAGTTCATCAGCCCCACACTTACCGACACTGTAGTCATCGAGAATCACTGCAAACCTGAACGATGCTTGCCAAAGTTCTAGACCTTCCAACATTCTTCAGAGCCAAACCCCTGCAGTTTTTTAGCTCTTCGATACCGTTTATCGATGTTGCATCCCACAATTCCTAAAGTCTATACTTTATAGCCAAACCTGCCCAAACCCCTACTCTTCTTGAGCTATTAACCAATGTCTTTCAGTTTGATACAATCGTCCATGCCAGTTTCAGTTGGAGTAGAACCACATGTAAATCCGTGACTTCGTATTAGAGCAGGGTATACTAGGAAGTCCAAGTGGGGAATTTCTTGTGACCAAGAGATTGAAAACATCCAAATGGCTCATGACCAACTAAAACTGTCTTCTTGCTGCTCACTCTCTCACCTCCATAAATCTTTTGGAAGTTTCAGCTTATAAAGCTTTCCATTTGAAAGGCAAAAGAATATGCGACTTTCATTCATTGCTGCTCACTCTCTGTGTCTGTGCACATAGAGAAATCTTCGATTCTTACCCATTGGTGTTAAAAGAGCTCACCATGATTCTCTTAAAGCAGATAGCCAAAGCTCTACAAAGGAAAATTGAGGAGATGAGAGAACTACTTGAAATGGGATACTGGTTCCACAAATGGAATTCTATGCTCAGCTGTCCTCTTTGACAAATGGCAGAAGAATAGTTTGAAGGAGCGCTACATAAATCAAGGTTCAGAGTTCATTATAGGAAAAGGTTCCATCAACTGATCTACACTGCCATGCTGAATCACAGCCATGGCATCAGAGCTGCTGAGACTGGGAAGTTCCCTCCCAGTACCTAACGTTCAAGAGTTGACCAAAGAGCCCATATTCACAGTTGACAGTCTCACCTCGATACCCGATACCTGCGCCCCGATTAGGACCCTCTTGTCATCTCCAACGCCAATTCTCTTCCCACAATTCCTGTCATTGACTTGAACAACTTGCTTTCTACAGAATCTATGGGGCTCGCTCTACTTGTAAAGATTGGGGCTTCCTCCAAGTTCCAATTTGTATGTATCTGCTAGTCTCCATGTAAGAGATGGATATTAAGCTTCTCTCTCTCTCGTTTTGAAGAGACACCGTGGTCTGTGGACAGGAAAGGAAAGAGTCATACAAATTGAAAATAGAGCTAGAGCCATGGTCCCTGGTATGCGGGTTATATCGTACATTCGTATGTATCATCTCGTGCTGTGCTTTGCCGGATATGGTAGGCACTGTAGGTGAGTATTGGGAAATAAGAAAAGTGTGTCGTGCTGCTACTCCGCTTAGCTCTTGAGGATGATGAATAGATCACAAGAAGGGTATTTTAGAAATTTTAAAAATTTATCAATTACATGATATTACATGTAACGGAGATTTTAAACAATTGTCAAAAACTTTTAAGACAATGCGTAAACAGTAAGTCACAAACAGTAGAAAACTTAAATCGTTTTTACATCCTATATCCCCACCATGTAATGGCAATTTGTTATTAAGTTCTCTAATGCCAATACGACGGATTAGGAATATCTACTATGAGATGATCAAATCCATATTTGGGAGTGATTGTAACCTGGGTGGGCCCATTCATCTCATTAAGAGAAAAAAGGTTGAAAAGCAATAACAAATACAAATCTTAGCACAGTTGGTGCACTCGATAGAAATACAAATCTTCTTCAGAAATATCCGATAGGAAGTAAGATATCTATTTAAATCAAATTTCAAACAACACGTGTACAAATTTAAACGGTAGGCCCACTATCCACTCTATCAACGTGCCGCGTCCTACTTTTATTGCATTCACAATACAAAACCGTATGAACGACGCAACTCCAAAGCACAATCAACCCAAACAAGCAAATCAGCCCCAGCTTCATCACCCAATCCTCACCGTCCATCACAACCCTAAACCCCCACCCGAAGCCAAAACCAGAAACCCAGCCAAAACCGCTTCTCCTCCACCATCCACCACCCCGCCTTCACGGCCTCCCACCCAAGCCGCTCCTCCGTCACCGAAACCACCACCGCGGAGCTCAGCACTGCCCTCAGATATTCGTCCACGATTAGCCCGATAACCGCCACCAACCACCTCGAACGCGAGTTATCAGCTACCATCGCCGAGATTGTTCTTGGCACGTGATCATAAGCCACCATGATAATGAACACGTAGATAGACGTAACCAACGGTCTCTTCCAACTCATCAGAATTGCTGTAACCGCAGTCCGGCAACTCGGCCTTCTCCCGGAGTACGCTAGTAACATCGAGTTAACGGATGTTATCGTCGCCAAGACAGAGAGGACGTAGGAAGGGAGGAAGAAAAGTGTCTTGAGTCGGAGCAGAGTGAGTGAGTCGGCTCGGGATTCTTTCAACAGTGCGAGAGCTTCGAGGCTGTAGATTTGGTCTTTGAGCTGGCGAGAATAGAGTGATGAACAAAAGAAAAGGAGAGAGAGTGGGAAGGTGGTGAGGGCAAATATGGAAATAAAAAGTCTCGGGTTGTCTCGAAATACGTTGAAGGAGGAGTGGAAGAGGGTTTTCAGGGAGCAAAGAGAGCGAGTTTCATGGAAGATGAATTCTTTCTCCTCTGTTTCAGACATTCTTTTCTCATATCTTCTTCTCTGCTAACAAATCCGAAGTTCCTTCTGTCCGGCTTTGTTTATAGATTTGAGTACTACTGAAATACCTTCAATTGGAGAAGCTTTTGACCGTTGCATGTGGAAAGCGTTGTTTGTGGGGTACGATAGACGGTCAGGATGGAATGAAGGATCTGTGCCACCTTTACAATGGAGATAGACACGATGAAGTAGAGAAGAAAACGAGGTTCACTTTTGGGGATTAGGTGGCCATCCGGTTTGACATTACTGCATTCGGTTTTTGTTTCGATGATTTTCAAGATTGATTTGTCTTCTTGGCATAAAGGACACCTCAAACAGTAAATGGGTCCCATCTAAGTGTGGCCATAGAAAAAATCAGCATGCAACCCTCTCATGTATCTCTACGAGTTCGGACGGTCTCGCATATGAAAATGCAGGCCTTCTCGATCTTATCCTCCCGCATTCAAGGTTATTGGGTTTAGAATCTGAATTTAAATTTTTTTTTTTTATTTTTTGTTATATAAATGATAAATAAGTAAAAAAAAAAGATGAAAAACAATTTTTTAATTATTTGATTAAGATATATAAAAGCATATAAATTATCAATTATTTTTCAATTTAAAATATTATTAAATTCAATACTTAATATAAAAAAATTTATATGCTTTTTTTAATAATATATGGATCGGGGAGGATCGGGTTTAATCTAATATAGCACCCTCATCCCTACCCAAAATTCTCTCCTTCAAGGAAAAGAAAAAACATGTCAGGGATGGGAGGCTTGGTCAACTAGTAACTAGTAAGTAGCTATGGCCTTATGGGTCTATACTTAAGGATTTAACATGCCAAATTCATGCGGGTTTGCTTCAACCTAAATCCAATCCAAAGATATTCCTATTACATTTTGACCAATCAAAACATGTCTTGCTGTCATCATTATTCAAATTTTGTATGGTTTCTATATATTCTTATGCATATAAAAGTATTTTTTATTTATTATATTTATTTTTTTGAATATAAAATATAAGAGATGTATTTAATTTTTTGGCAAATTTTTTTTTATTTTTTTTATAACTTTATCTCTTTTTAATTTTAATTATTTAACTATGACATCATATGTTGACACATTTGACCTGAAAGTTGAATGACCCACTAACAAATGGAAAAACAATTTCATTTTATAATCAGGTTTTAAAATTTGTATTTCGGTTCCATCTTTACTAAAAGCTCTTCTAAATAAAATTTTGGCCTATGCTTATGTAATTGGAAATTCATTTCATAAATTTATTTATCTATAAAAGCAAGAGATGCAAAGCGATGTCTATATTCTACCTTGTTCCATAAGATTTAGAAGCACTTTTGCAACCTTCTCTCAGTCCATGGGTGTTCCCCCTTGCACCCTTTTTGAATTTGAGAATGAAGTCCTTCCTTATAAGGTGTAGGTTGATCAAAAGGATACAACAGATAAAATCTTAGCTTGATTTTCTTGGGCATAACCTTTTCTATGACATCAATGGCTTAGCTCTTCATGCTTTTTGCATGAATAAGTAAATAACAAAGTATGTGGGCATATGGATAATTGTTTATTGCACTTATTTTTCTTTAATATGATCAATATAAAATATCAGAAATATGCCTAATTTTTTTATATCTTATATATTTTTATAAATTTTTATACTTATTTATATTTTTTAAATTTCATTATATAACTATGACTTCATGGGTTGACCCATTTGATTTAGATAGTTGAATTTCTTACCCACCACTTAGAAGAAGGGTGGTTTCATTTTTGGGTCAATTAAAAAAAATATGGGTTTTATATTGTTAAAAGTATTGGATATAGATCTTATTAGTAAAGTTTATTAGTGGGAAAGTATTTAAATATAGGATTTAATGAGAGAGAATTTAATATCTTAAATATAAATTCAATAAGAAGGAATTAAATGAGGTGAAAAGTATTAATTCAAATTACAGTTTCAATCCCAACGACTGGAGATGGACTGAATTAAAAAATAGGGGTATTTTTTTCAAAAAAGTCTACACATAGATCAAAATAGTGGAATTTATTAGTGAGAAAAATACCTTAAATATAGGATTTAATGAGTAGAATAAGAATTAATACCTTAAAATATAAGATTCACGAAAGGAATAAAATGAAGTGATAAAAAATAATAATTCAAACTATGCTTTCAACCCTCGCAATTGGACATGGACTAAATTCAAAAATAGGGATATTTTAATCAAAGAAAAGTTCCACACACTCATCGAGTTAACACATAGCCAAGCAAGTGATTCAAAGTTGTCGCTTATTGCATTAGCACATGTAGTGGTTTTAAGTGTTACTCGGTAAAGTCCATTTGGGTGCCCTAGTGGGTGCATGAAATTATTGTTGGAGTTCGTAGTGGTGCTGCTCGATTGGTGGACTAGTGCAGCGCTAATGAGTGGTTGTGTTACCACATCGATTGGTGGACTAGTACAATATAAAAAAAATTCTAATTTTTTCTACATTTTTATAATTTTTTATATTTATTTCTATTTAAAAATTTATTATTTATCTACGACATCATGGGTTGACCAACGTGACCAAGATAGTTGAATTGCTTACGCACCACTTAGATGGAAAGATGATTTCGTCTTTGGGTTAATTAAAAAAAGAAGATTTTACATTGTAAAAAGTATTTGATATAAATCTAATTAGTATAATCTATTAATGAGAAAATACCTTAAATATGGGATTTAACGAGAGAAAATTGAATACCTTAAATATAAAATTCAACAAAAGGGAATTAAATGAGGTTAAAAGTAGTGATTTAAATTATACTTTCAACCCTCCCAATCAAAGATGGAAGAAATTCAAAAATAGGGGTATTTTAGTCAAAGAAAAGTTTTACACCTTCATTCATACTTTTAAGAGTATATACATACATACATACACACGCAAAACCGTGTCATGGAAAGACTTTGGTGTTTGGTTCAGTTTTATGGGAGTTTTATTTCTGAATCCATTCCTTTGTTCAAGGTGATCCTTCGTGTTGGCACTTCTAGACTTCTTATGTGGTGTTTAGATGCTTATTTAGTGATTTATTCCCAATGCTCAACTTACTTTTTTTTCCATCAACTTGATCTAATCCTTGTGTTGTCTTATTGTTTTTATTTCATGTTACTAGTCTTTTGATTGGGTCTTTGTTAACTGTTTTGAGCTTGTTTTGTAATCCAAGCATGAACGAATGAACTATGTTAGTATATACTATGAACTATGTTAGTATATACTAGTAAATGTGCATGTGCCTCCACATATAACGTTACATAACAATGTGGCAAGAGAGAGAGATTAACCATCTTATAGCCCCGGGTCTCAATTTTTAAGTTTGTATCGTCATCTGTTGGGGTTCCCTTAGCAATTTATCTTCAAGCAAAAAATAAAATAAAATTGCGGGGTGGATAAGACTTTGGTGTTTGGTTCAATTTTATAGGAGTTTTTCTTCTGAGTTCATTCCTCTATTGGAGGGAGATCCTTCATGTGGGCACTTCTAGACTTCTTATGCGGTTTTTAGAGGTTTATTTAAAGGTCTATTCCCAACGCTCAACTTACTTTTTTTCCAGCAACTTAGTCTAATCTCGGGTGTTGTTTTATGTTGTCTATTTCATGTTAGTACCTACTATTTTTTTGGGTGTTTATTGATTGTTTTTGAGCTTGTTTTGTAATCCATGAATGAATGAATGAATTATGCTTTTAGGGCTTCAAAAAAATTAACAATAATAATTTTAATATCTTTATTGTAACCCATTAAGTGGTGAAAGCATGGGGTGCTAGTGGAATTATTATTGTTATCATCTCAACACCTAGTTATGAAATTATGTTTTACCATTGTTTCTCGAAACATATTTTCAAATATAGATTTTTCGATGAACATATGATTTCAAATTCACTCATGAATTTTAAAGCGAACCTTAAACAAATGTTCACCAATTTATTGCACTATCTTGCAATTTGCTCACACATTTCCTGTAGCATTGCACATAAGTCCAAAGTAACAAGCCCTAATTGCCAATGCAACTTATTCACTATAGGCCTGGGAAAACCAATCTTGAGTGTTGCCTTCGGGCTAACACCCTAGTTGTAATGAGCCCTATGTAGCAAAATCCTTGAGTAACCAATCCTAGCCACTCAGTCTAAAGCCTTGGGTAACCAGTTTCAGGCACATAGCAATGTCTGACTAATGCCAAACACTCGGTCAATGCTCTAGATAACCAATCCCGAGCACATAGCATAAAGAATTGTATGGATCAAAATTCAAAGGAATGGCTATTCTGTCTCGTCTTTCAATGGAGGCAATCGCCCCATATATATACAATTACATCATGATCAAATTAGCAACTTCCTAAAACCATAACTTCCTAAAACTCTATCCACAATATTAGCAACTTACAATATTAGCAACTTCCTAAATACAATATTAGCAACTTCCTAAATAATATCTTTCTAAATATATACAGTATTTACAATATCTCCATTACTCCCCCTCAAGTTGGAGCATGTAGGTCACGTATGCCTAACTTGCGAAGAAGAAAATCGAACTGTCGTCGCCCAAGTGCCTTGGTCAAAATATCTGCCAACTGATTATAAGTCTATACATGAGCAGTCTCAATAGTCCGAGCATGCAAGGCATCACGAACAAAGTGACAATCAACTTCTATATGTTTGGTGCGCTCATGAAACACCGGATTAGCCACAATATACATAGCGGCACGACTATCACAATGCAATTTCATAGGTCTGGGATGTTCCACCCCAAAATCACGAAGGACACTCTTCAACCATTTCAATTCACACGTCGCAGCAGCCAGAGACCTGTACTTTGCTTCTGTAGATGATCGTGAGACTGTATGTTGCTTCTTGGTTTTCTAGGAAACAGGAGACCGTCCAAGTATTACAAAATACGCAGTCAAAGAGCGTCGTGTCAAAGGACAACTGGCCCAGTCGGAGTCACAATAAGCATATAATCTGAGATCACTGTTGACGCTTAACATGATTCCCTGTCCTGGATTTCCTTTTAAGTGTCGAACCACCCGTAGAGCCACATCCCAATGTTCTTGTCGTAGTTGTTGCATAAATTGAGCCAATATATGCACAAAATAACAAATCTCAGGCCGTGTTATAGTAAGATAAATTAATCTCCTACCAGACGTCTATAATTTTCTGGGTCATCCAGGAACTTCCCGTCGGCCAGTGCGAGTCGATGATTTTGTTCCATGGGCAGATGGGCCGGTTTAGCCCCCAGTAATCCTATTTCAGAAATAATATCTAATGCATATTTTCGCTGGTAGAGATAGATGCCCTCATCTCCTCTAGCGACTTCGATGCCAAGAAAATACTTTAGTGTTCCAAGATCCTTCATGTGAAAACACCAACTCATATATTGTTTGAATTGATGTATCATCTCCCCATCGTTTCCTCCCACGACAAGATCATCCACATACACCAAAACACATAGTGTAGCTCCATTTTTATGGTAAGTGAATATAGAATAGTCTGAATGTGATTGAGTAAAACCATACGTCTTTAACGCCGTACCTAATTTGGCAAACCAGTTTCTGGGTGCCTGTCACAATCCGTATAGAGATTTGCGCAGACGACATACTTTCCCTGAATGTGTAGATGAAAAACCGGGCGGCTATCGCATATACACCTCTTCCGCCAGGTCACCATGCAAAAAGGCATTATGCACGTCCATCTGATGAAGCTCCCACTTTCGTGCCGCTGCTACAACCAAGAACAACCAAACAGTCACCATCTTTGCCACTGGTGCGAAAGTCTCATTATAGTCTATCCTGGTCTTCTGGTTGTTCCCTAAAATCACCAATCTTGCCTTGTGTCTTTCGATCGTTCCATCTGAATATACTTGGTCTTGTATACCCATTTGCACCCGATGGCTCACTTCCCGGGGGCAACGGTTCAAGGGTCCAGGTCCCATTGCGCTCGAGAGCTTCAATTTCTTCCTTCATGGCTTGTCTCCAATGTGACTCACGGATTGCTTCTGAAAAATATGTGGGATCTTTCCCTGCAGTTATAGCTGTCAAAAACTGTCTATGTCTCAAAGAAAAGTTAGTACAAGTCACGTAACGTGTAATAGGATAGGACGCACCTGAGGAATGGTATGATGTGGCATGATCCGCGAGGGGGTCGTTAATGTGCTGCGCTGTGTGGCATATATAGTCCTTCAGCTTCTCAGGAGGACGCCTTTCCCTACATCCTCGACCAAGGTTTTTTCCTTCACTGTTGCTTTCCAAGTTCACGTTGCCTTCTCTCTGTTCATTAAGATCTTCACCACTCCCCCTTGCTTCCGGAGTCACATCTTCTTCAGGAGTTGATTCATCATTCGAATTTTCTGCACTATTCGCCTCATGGTCATCAAAGAATTGTGCATCATTATTACAGACAGACGGTTGCTCAGCCACACCGGGGTTAAGGGATTCAGAAACAACAGCTTTATAAGGAAATATATGTTCAGAAAATACAACATCACGAGATACAAAGAACTCATTTGTATCTAAGTCATAGAGTCTCCATCCTTTCTTACCGAAAGGGTACCCAACAAATATGCACCTTTGACTTCGAGAACCAAACTTGTCTTTGTCACTCCCCTAATAATGAGCATGACATAAACACCCAAAAACATGAATATGTTTGTAAGTTGGTTCCTTCCCAAACAGCAATTCACATGGACTCTTTCCATCAAGTAAAGAACTTGGAGTACGATTAATTAGGTACCCGACAGTCAACACACATTCACCCCAAAAACTCACCGGTAAGTTTGCATGAAAACGCAAAGCACGTGCAACATTCAGAATGTGTCGATGCTTGCGTTCCACCCTGCCATTTTGCTGAGGTGTCCCTACACAAGATGTTTGTTGAATGATGCCATGAATATTACAATAATTACTCAAGGCTACAAATTCTGACCCATTATCACTTCTTATCACCCTAACCTTACTGTCGAATTGGGTCATTACCATGGCACAAAATTTCACAATATTAGCTCCAACTTCACTCTTTTCTGCCATTAAATAAATCCACACTACCCGTGAATAATCATCAACGATAGTCAGGAAATATATAGCACCACATGAAGCAGGAGTACGATATGGTCCCCAAACATCACAATGAATTAAGGCAAAAGGTGCAGAAGCTTTATTAGAACTTAGAGGAAACACATCACGAGTTTGTTTAGCTCTTAAACAAATATCACACAACTCACTGGATGTTTCTTAACTAGCAAGTTTATTTTTAATAGTAGGAAGTAAACTAACAACTTGTATTGAGGGATGTCCCATTCGCCAGTGCCACAGCTCATATGAGTCCACCTTTTCCAACCTGCATGCACTTGTCCTTGCCACATAGAGCCAAAGATAGACCCCATCACGCTTCTCACCCACACCAATCACTGTCCTCGAAGTGGGGTCCTGCATTACACATAAATTGTCAAAAAATGTGACTGTACATTTTAATTCATCAATAAATTGAGACACAGATATCAAATTGCAATTCAAGTTGGGAATATATAAAACATGTTTTAAGTAAAATCATTTCCCAAGTTGTACTTCTCCTTCTTGCAACGCCATCATATTCTTTCCATCAGGGAGTCCAATGGCGCACGGAGCGATTTCATGCACATTTTTCAATAGCTCCAAAGTCCCAGTCATATTATGAGAACACCCTGAATCAATCAACCACATTTTCTTACCCGTCAATTTTTCTGAAGTGGATTCCTTGTGTGAATTGATCATCGCCATTAATGTTGCCCATTGTTCATCATCAAGTCTAGGAAAGCCAGCTTTATCGCTGGTCCGTACAGTCGCAGCAGTGGTGCTAGTGCCGCAGTTTCCTGGTGTCTGGATAGCATTGGCTGCCACTGAACCAGATCCTCCTCGACCTTTTCCGATTCCCGTGCCTCGACCTCCTCGTCCTCCAGGACCACCAGAGCGACCTCCTTTGCTTGTAAACCACCAATCTAGGTAGCCTACAAGCTGGAAGCATTCGAGTACCTCATGTCCAATTTTCCCACAGTGAGAGCACGTCTTCTCATCCTTGTTTTGAGATTTGGTTCTATTTCCAGTTTGCACAGCAAATCCTACAGCCTCTGCTCATTCTTCACGTGCTCAAGCCACCGTTTTGTGTCGTTCTTCTTGCACAATTATTGCATATATTCGGTTTAAAAAAGATAAAGGTTTTGTACTCAAAATGTTCGATCTAACAGTACCATAAACTGCACTATCAAGACCCATGAGGAATTGATGAATTTTCTCCTTTTCCCGCTCCAACGTCAGCTCGGTCGCCGCTCCACACTTGCATCCACTACACGTGCATTGTGGGTTCTTCACATACCCAGCCAACTCCTCCCACATGGTCTTCATCTTCCCATAATATGCGGATACAGTCATACCTTCCTGTTTGCAATTGGCCAAGTTGCTCTTCAATTGGTGAATCCGCAGATCATTCCCGATGGCGAACCATACCCGAAGATCTTCCCACAGTTCCTTTGCTGTCTCCATATAGGAGATCGTAGACCGGAGCCCTGGTTCTATGGTATTGAATATCCATGCTACCAACATGGAATTCACACTACACCAATCTTCCAATTCGCCGGCATCATCACCAGGTTTTGTCACATTTCCTTCAAGGAAAGCTAATTTCTTCTTTGCTCGGAACGCGTATTTCACAGCTTTGGCCCATTCATCATAGTTATCCCCTTTCAAGACGATAGGGGTCATGACCAAGCCGGGGTTGTCTTGCAAACCAAGGTAATAAGGAGATTTCGAATCAGCCATAGTGTAAGTATGGCTCTGATACCATAAGGAATTGTATGGATCAAAATTCAAAGGAATGGCTATTCTATCTCGTCTTTCAATGGAGGCAATCGCCCCATATATATACAATTACATCATGATCAAATTAGCAACTCTAGAAATTAGCAACTTCCTAAAACCATAACTTCCTAAACTCTATCCACAATATTAGCAACTTACAATATTAGCAACTTCCTAAATACAATATTAGCAACTTCCTAAATAATATCTTTCTAAATATATACAGTATTTACAATATCTCCATTATAGCAAAATCACTGGGTAATTAATACCAGACACTTGGCCAAAAGCCCTAGATAACTAGTTATATCCATACAGCAAAAGCCCTAGGTAACCAAATTCAAGCACGCAACAAAAACCCTAGATAACCAATCCCAGGTTTTCAACCAAAAGCCTTGGGTAACTAGTCCTAGGTATTTAGCAAAAACCCTGTAACCATTCCCAAGCATTAACAGTTTATTTCATCTCCCTACATCTTGATAAACAGAGTGCAAATGCGAACATAGCAACCACAAATTTTGCCCTAAACCAAAAATTGCAAAAGAGATTGACAATAGTGACCTCCAAATCCTGCCCTTTTCTCCCTATAAATAGAGAAGGCTCAAAACTCCCTAGAAGAGTTATTACTTTCTCCCTACATGAGTTTGGCTTGTTCGACTCCTCTTTGTCCTCCCTCTCTCCAATTCTCTATTGGTTCACCACCATTATCTCTGGACTATCGGAGACCAACTACCAGATTAGAGTCCATGGGGCCAATACCATACAATTCCAAAGCTAATGGAGCCAAACCCCTTTCTTCTCCAACTCCTTTTAATGTTTCTCTCTCCTAGATAGATGGTACCCCACTTTCAAATCCATGCAATAGTATTGTAGGTGCTTTACATTTTGTCACAATGACACGCCATAACATAGCCTTCACTATTAAGGCTTTCAACTTATGTAATCACCTACTAATGTTCATTGGTCCATTGTCAACATAATTCTCCGTTATCTCAAAGGGACCACATGAGACTCTATTTCTCACTGATTAACTCATTATTTCAGCCTTTAGGGATGCCAATTGGGTTGGATGCCCTAATGACTGTTGCTCGACTGGTGGTTATGCAGTATATCTTAGCCCCAATTTGATCTCTTGGAAATAACACAAGCAATCCACAATAGTACACTCCAACATTGAGTCTGAATTTCGTGCACTTATTGAAGTCATGGCTGATGTTGGGATCTCCACTCTTCTACGTGAACTAGAGGCGTGTCTCTCTCTACCCATCCAGTCGTGTGGTATGATAACACCAACGCCCACTTATTTAGTGGTTAATCCCATCTTCCACAATCTAACTAAACATGTTGAAATCAACTTGAATTTCATTCAAAGAGTCCCTTGTACCCAACGCTACTTGTACAACTACATAATTTCTCCATGAATAAATCTGGGCATCAACCATCATTATGAATATTCTTTTTCTTCTTGTTCTCTCTCTCTCTCATTTCTTCAAATTGCACCCTCTGTCATATTTATTGAAAATTTCAGATTTTTTCTTTCGTTCGTCTAAGATAATTGATGAGGGGTAATTTGGCCCTCTAGTGACATCGTGCCATGTGGCACTTCCAAACCGTTGCATGACACCTCAACATCATGTAGGCAATGATGTGTCCTTACCAAGTTAGTTGGAACCACCTCAGATTCATCTCAGAGCCACCTCGGACACACCTCAAATGTATTGAGAGAGCAAGCGCCCAACATCACCTCGGATAGGGCCGATGAGGGCATAGCCTTATGCAGCATACGCACCTTGGCAAAGTAAACTAGAGACCTTGGTAGGAGGGCTGACCTCCTATCGAGCACTCACCAACCTGACCGAGGTCCAAGATGGAGACCTATGTGATGTGGAGACCAGCTTCTGCTACGTGCGACTTATCTTCTTTGATTCCTCTGGGATCACATCCTCTGACCGAAAAACTAACTTTCATACCACCCGCTTCGGAGATAATCAGATAAGCCTTATGGCTATCTACTAAGCCTTAAGCATTAGAGTGTCCACCATGGGTACTCTAACATTGTTTTCTTACAGCTTAACCTGCTAACCCCACCAACCCGACATCCGAGTTGTCCTACAGTAAGGAGCTAACCAGATTGTGCACCATCAATTGGCACCATCTATGGGGTCTGCTACAAAAATCCAAAGTTCTTGTTGTCTTTCTGCTCAAACACACCCAATGGCTTCGATAAGCAACAACAACAACAACATTGATAATGTCCAGATCGATGATACTTCAGCCAGGGGGGTAGAATCTACTTGCCCATAATGCACTGAACCAAAATGTCCAGATAGGGCATATCTTCGTCCCATTGATGATACCAAGTATCTCGATGTTGTTAGGGCTGAGCAACCCAACATTACCCACTTCGACTATGCCTCCCTAGTAGGTCAAGCCCTCAGTTCCTCGAGCGAGCTGGGCAGAGAAAGAAGGTTGTAGGATGATTAGGGAGGAAGCAACAAACATAGGAAGAGAAGTCAATCTCCCCATTGCCAAACGAGATCCTGCCCCAGAAGAAGTAGCAAGTCATTGACCCGATGCTCTTAGACTCCCCTATCAAGATCAAGAACTACATGCCACTAAATTCCAGAAGGGGGTAAATCTTGAGGGAGATTAAGTCGATAGAGTATCTGAAGTGGCCGACCCCTTTGAAGGGAAACCCAACAAACCAAAATCAAGATAAGTATTGCCACTTCCATAAAGAGAGGGGGCATGACATTGAAAACTATTGGAACTTGAACGACAAGATTGAGGAGATGATCAAGAGGGTATATCTGAAAAAGTTCATCAAGAGGGAGGACCATCAAGATGATCAATGAAGGAGGGAAGAGGCTCCGTTGAGGAGAGAACAACCCTCACAGTAGTTGTAGGAGAATCATCCACTGATTCGCGGAGTGATCCACATGATCATAGGCAAGTTCATAGTAGCGGGATGTAGCACCTTTGGTGGTCCAACCTCTGTTTGTGAGCTGACCCATGAGGAGGAAAACCCGTTGAAGTGGCCAAGAGTAGAAGAATGATCTATTTCAGAAATGATGACACGTGTGGGGTCCACTACCCCCATGATGACGCCCTCGTGGTAAAGCTCGTAATCCATAACTATGAGGTAAAGTTTATTTTGGTCGACTCAAGCTGCTCAACAGACATCTTGTTTCTGGAAGCATTCAAGCAGATGGAATTGCATAGGAAGGACCAAATCCAGACCAACATACCTTTAATTGGCTTTAGTAGAGAGGTGGTCCAACCTCTAGGAAGGATAAACCTATCACTAATAGTGGGGTCTACGCTGAATAGGGTCATGTTTAATCATGACTTTCTAGTGGTAGCAACAGTGTCGCCATACAATGCAATCTTGGGCCGCCTAATTCTGCATGCCCTTAGAGCGGTGGTATACACATACCACCTCACAATGAAGTTCCCCACTAACTATGGAGTAGGAGTAGTAGTGTGCAGAGGCCAGCTCAAATCTCGCAAGTCTTACGGGGCGGCCCTAAAGGGCAAAGGAAAGCAAGCGTTGGAGGTAGATTTGGAACCGCTCCTAGAAAACGATGAAGATAGAGCTCGCTCGATGGAGGGCATCATCCAGGTGTTGGTGTCAAATACTAACTCCCAGAAGACAGTGTAAATCGGCTCTCGACTTGAGGAACCTCTATGCACTGAACTAGTAAGTTTCTTGCATTCTAATTTAGATATTTTTTCCTGGTCAGCTGTCGATATGCTCGGCATAGACCCCTTTGTTATTACTCATAAACTAAATGTTATCCCCCCTTATTAGACTAATCAGATAGAGGAAAATGAACTTCACCCAAGAGAGGCTGAGGGTAATTGACGAGAAGGTTAGGAAGCTCCTCGAAGAAGACTTCATTAGGGATGTTGAATACCTGAGCTGGATTGCGAATGTAGTGCTTGTGAAGAAGGCGAACAGGAAATGAAACATATGTGTCGATTACATCGACTTGAATAGAACTTGCTTGAAAGACTATTTCCCATTGCCAAGGATAGATCGACTGATAGATACGACCTTGGGGGTTCAAGTTACTAAACTTCGTGGATGCCTATTCCGATTATAACCAGATCTAGATGCATCCTACCGACCAAGAGAAAAGAGCTTTTGTAATTGAAACTGGCTTATACTATTATAATGTCATGTCCTTTGTCCTAACGAATGTTGAGGCGACCTGCCAGCGTCTTGTAAACAAATTTTCTTCCGATTTAATTTGTAATAAAATTAAAATTTATGTTGATGATATGGTAACAAAAAGCAAGTCTTCAAAATCTTTAATCGCTGGTTTAACCAATGTGTTTGCCATATTAAGTTTTTAACCTGAATAAGTTTGTCTTTAGTGTCACATTGGGTAAATTCCTCGATTACATAGTGAATCAATGTGGCATTGAAGCCAATTTTGAAAAAATCCAAGCCATCTTAGATATGCGACCCCCTAGGTACATTAAAGAAGTCCAAAGGCTAACAAATCGAATAGTCGCCTTGAACTAATTTATGTCCAAGTCGGTCAAGAGGTGCCTTCCCATTTTTAAGGACATTAAGAAAGCTCAAGGCTTTGACTGGACTGAAGAATGCTAGCTCGCATTTGATGAGTTCAAAAGATACCTTAGTTCCTAGCCCTTGCTAACTAGGTTAGAACTCGAGGACAAACTGAAGCTTTACCTCTCCATGAGTGTCAAGGTGGTTAGCTCAGACCTAGTCCAAGAAGTGGATAAGGTGCAATGACTTATCTATTATGTAAGTAAAGTGGTGTATGTTAATGAAAGTAAGTACCCTAACATAGAGAAGTTAGCATTATCATTAATCATAGAAAATCGCAAGTTGCGTCCATACTTCCAAGCCCACATCATTGTCGTCCTCACCGACAAGCATCTACAATAAGTCCTATAGAAGCTTGAGATCTTGAGAAGATTAGCAAAGTGGGCAATTGAGCTTAGCGAATACGACATTCGACTTGAGTCCCATCTAACAATCAAGACGTAGGCCCTAGTTGACTTCGCCACTAAGTGTACATTCAACATGTCAACCCCTGAAATTGGGGAACCTATGACCACCTCGACGGCCTCAACCAATGTGGCACCTATCTAGACCTAGGATGAAGAGCCCTAGATCCTCCATGTGGATGGTTCATCCAACCATAGAGGATGCAGGGTTGGATTGATCCTCCTTGAACCTAGAGAGGTCAAGTTGGAGTATGCTCTTCAGTTCAGGTTTCAAGCATCAAACAATGAGGTAGAGTATGACGCACTCATCACTGACTTATCCATGGCCAAAGAGGTCGACACAAAGCATGTTGTCATCTACCGCAATTCCCAGCAGGTAGTTATAAACTAAGTGAATGGGCAGTATGAAACCCGAGAGTTCGCCATGTTGGCTTACTTAGCCAAGGTGAGGAAGTTGCTCTCAAACATTCATTCGTGGAACATCCAATAGATCCCGAGGTCTAAGAACGCCAAAGATTATGCACTTTCTAAGTTGGTTGGTGTGATAGACAACACTCAGAGGACTATATATATCGAAGACCCGTTGTGTCCAAGCATTGAGAAATCGGTAGAGGAGGTCGCTCATGCCCTGGTAGCAGAGCCGAGCTAGATAAATCCACTCGTCGATTACCTACACCATGGAACTCTACCAACAAGCCACAATGCAACACAGAGGGTTGAGCTACAATAACTCGCTATGTACTCATAGGCGAGCAACTGTATAGAAAGTCATTCACTCTCCCCTACTTGTGTTATTTGTGGCCTATCAAGGCAAATCAAATGGTGGGCACTTGGGAGCAAAGACTTTGCCCAAAAATCCTTATGACAAGGCTATTACTGGTCGACAATGAAGGAAGACGCCATACAGCTCGTGCATAAATGTGATAGGTGTTAGCGGCACGCCAATATACCTCGACAGCCCATGACTATTTTTCCACCAGCAATCAGGCAGAGGAGGTTTCTGGTTGTAGCGGTGGATTATTTCACTAATTGGGTAAAGGCTGAGCCGCTGGTGTCCATCACGGCTAGAAATGTATAAGGCTTCTTCTAAAGGAACATCATCTACCGCTTTGTCCTTCCCCGCATATTGATCTCAAACAACAAGAAGAAAATCGAAGACATCAAGTTCTAGAACTAGTGCACCGAGTTGGGTATTTAGCAGAACTTCATTGTGATAGATCATTCTCAAGCAAACAAGTAAGCTGAAGTAACCAACCGAGCCATTCTGTGAGGTCTTAAAACTTGACTGTCCTAAAGTAAGGGTTTGTGGATGGACGAACTACCCAATGTCTTATGGGCATATCACATGACGCTTAAGATGGTGACTAGCGAAACATTGTTCAACCTAACATATGGTAATGAGGTCATCATTCCTACTAAGATCGAGATATCCACCTTCCAATCTGAAGCATATGAATAGGAGACTAACGATGACAAGCTACACACGAACCTAGACTTGGTGGAGGAGAAACCCCGATATAAAACCACAAGAGAAGTTCCTTCTAGAGTTCTTATATTCATTAATCGTCCCTTATCATGGAAAGGTTGATCTTGCTTTCATCTTCATCTGATCAACTTGAACCCTAAGCAAGTTTATCGCCCCTGTCAACTTTCCACGTGCACACCAAAGCTTGTCGTAGGTTTTGATCAGGTTCTCCTCGAAACCAAGGATTCGCCCATATCCACTTTGATCTATGAGTATGAAGTGCCACAACCTCTGCTCTTCCGGTGGTAAAACCTCAAAAATCTATTGTGATACAATATACTCCACACCAATGAAGCAAGGGCTGAATCATGCTATGTCCTGTGGCTGTACATAGGCTAAGGTGTAAGTGTGTCATATCTGCTTCATCAGCTTCATCCCTTGCAGCAATTTGGCCCCCCACGTTCAGCACCTATGTTCCCAATGTTTACGGCTTCTCTAGTATTAGAGCATTGCTGATAAGAGTACCAACAGATTGGTCACTCAATGTTGATGCTATTACAATTCTATAACAGTTCTCGTCTACTTGCAAAACGTACAGTGGGAAGATAGGAGAGAAGAAAAGACAAAAAAAAAGAAAAAGAATGAGGAAATTAACGAATTGTCATATATTTAACAAAATGGGTAATCTTGTCAAAATGCAATTTACTTTTCCACTCACCGAATTTAGTATTATTTTGAAAACATCACACTTGACTTGCAAATATAGAAAACTCTGTCATCTATCTATATCTATATATTAAAAGGGAATATGTCAAGTTGGCACTTTTCTTTTTGAAAGGCACTTATCTTTTTTTTTCTAATTTTAAAATTAAACAAAATAACTAAGTGGCCAATTAGCTTTAAGACTTTTATCTCCTCTCATTAAATCACCATTAACTGTATCTCTTCTTTCTAGTTAACTCATTTAATTATCTCCTCATTAATTTTGTGTATCTTTCATGGTGGAGGTAGTAATGTGCAACTCGCTCATGTATACCTTTTGGCTTCTTTTATTAATATTAGTAATTAAGCACATGTGTTGCACATGAGAAAATTTTTTTCATATTAATTACTTGAATTTTAGATATATCATAGTTAAGATAGAAATTAGAAATTAACAAAAGTAACAATATGATTAAAGATAAACTTAAATATTTATTATTCAATTATGACATCATGGATTTTTTTGAAAGGTTAGATCATTGTTCCACCATCTCTCATTTTTTTTTTACATTAATCAAATCGTATAAAAGAACATGAGACCAAATCGGTATGGTTCAAAAATTATTACACCAATTTAATAAAAATTCAGAAGAAACTCTTGTCCATGAAATTTACACCAACTGGAGAACAATAGAGATTGAGGGATAAGGAGATATTGACCGAGAGGAAGAGTGAGGGAGAGAGAGAGAGAGAGAGAGAGAGAGAGAGGTTTTAATTTAGCTATAGATCAAAGCTGAGAAAGTGGGAGAACAAAGGGAACGAGAGATCGAGAGATGACTGTGAGAGTGAGAGAGAGAAGGGAGGGAGATCGAGAGATAGAGGGAGTAGGAGAGAAACTTAAAACCTATTTTCGGTATAGGTTTTTTTTGTGTCAAACATGGACTAAGAGTTCATGTTGGCAACAACCACATAAGCCTCCAATGACATGGCGGGGGGGTTTTATAATTTGAAATGTAGAGACGGTTGTTAGAGTTTTGTTGGTTTCTGGACCAACCTGCAACCTAATTTTACATGTACAACCGACTTTAACTATAATTTTTCCTTTAAATTATATATTTTATTTATATTATATAAAATATTTTTTATTTATCACACTTAATTTTTGTTTGTCTATGGTATCATTTGACTCAAACCACTAGCCCACCATCTAAAAATAAAAATTGTTTGATTTCTAGGTTAACATTAAATTTTGTATTACATTTCCATCATTGATAAAATTATTTCTTATGTATAAAACTTATTTTTGTTTAATATAATGAATGCACAATATTAGAGATGTACCCAATATTATATTTTTTATAAATTTGTAACATTAGATATGTGCCCAAAATTTTTTCTATCTTTTTTTTTTATTTTGTGATTCTTTGTATTTTCTATTATTAAAAGTTTTATTATTCGACTATAACATCATTTCATTTCTAGGTAAATTTTGAATTCGGCATTCCATTTTTATCATTAATAAAATTCTTCTTACATTTCATAGTTATTTATTTAAATTTTATTATTTAATTATGACATTATTTATTAATCCATTTGACCCTAAATGGTCGAATTGCTTACTCACCACTGTAAGGGAAGAAAATGGTTTTGTTTTCAAATTACTTCAAAATATTTATTTTTATATTATTAAAATTAATATTATGGACTTAATTACAAGAATTTAATGATGAGAAAAATATATCTTAAATATAGGATTTAATTAGAGAGAATAGGAAAATATTTTTTATTTCCAATTGGTTTTAAATTTTACATTCCATTTCCATCATTAATATAATCATTTCTTATTTATCATACTTATTATTGTTTAATATGTATGTTAAAACTGTTCCCAATTTTTTTTAATGTCTATTTTTTTATCTATTTTATAATTTTATTATTTAATCGTTGCAACATGGATTAACCCATTTAACCCAAAATGATTTAATTTCTTACCACCACCTAGATGAAAACACTATTTTTGCTAGGTAGATTTTAAGAGTATAAGCTTTTATGTAATTGGAAATATTAATTTATTAAGTACAAATTTAATTAATAAAACTTAATGATGAGAAGAAATAAAAAATGACTTAAATATATGATTCATTGAACATGAATGCAAGTTAATAATTCAAATATTGGATTTAATGAGAGAGAAATGAATGCATTGAATATCTTTAAATTACTCCTTTTCAACTCATTTAATATCAAGAACCAATTTATTTGCCCTCATTTTTTATCCATAAATTTAAACATAGAGGGGTAAATTTTGTCCTTAGAAAATTCCAGAAATTTTCTTGAGGCTATTCGTGCTTTTTAAAGTAGTATATATATATATATACGGCGTTAGAGCATTGAGAGGACCGGGAAGGACGCACCTCTGGTGTACCAGTTATCGTGCCCACGGTAAACGCTGGGTAGCCAACTGCGAAGTGGATAACTGCTGAAAGCATCTAAGTGCTCTCCTATTCCGACTTCCCCAGAGCCTCCGGTAGCACAGCCGAGACAAGGGAATCAATCGATTTTCTGGATGACACAATAGAATATAGATTTCTGTAGATGAGACATCATGCAAATCATTTCTATACTAATAGAACAGAACCCTACTCTACTCTATTTAAATTTAATTTAATTTGAATTTATTTCATCAAAGTTTACATTTTTTTTATTAAATTAAATTGAATAAATCTAAACAAAGAGGTTCCGCTAAACACCCTGTCGAAGTAAGGAACCATGGCATATATGTTTGGAACAGATTCCATTTTGAGAGATTTGAAAAAGCACTATCTCGTTGAAAGGTTCTATACATCTGCCGTTTCTCAACGCATTTCTTTAGACAAAGACTCCATTTTTTCCTCTTTTCGGATGGTAAATATTTCTCAGAACATGGAGTGTGAATCAAACCCATGTTTGAATTGAAATTGAGATACTGATGCAAGTTCTTCCCTTCTGAATCAGATAGATTCATATCTAAAAGAGGTTGACAATAAGTTCTTTCAAAATTGACTATTTGTCCCTCTATTAGAGGTGTTCCAGAAATGTCTGCGATCGAGTAAATAGCTCTACGAACGAATGGATCGGATCGAATTGAAAAATGGAAAGATTTATACAAGTATAACTCACTCAGAACGTCTTTTAACAGATTACGTGGTACGATTGGATCGAATAAGCCCTTATGGAATGAATACTCAGCCGCTTGTGAATTATCAGGTATTGTATTCTTTAATGTTTGTTCAACTACTCTTTTACCCGCAAATGCAATGTAGGCGTTGGGTTCGGCAATAATGATATCTCCCAACATACCAAAACTAGCTGTCACCCCACCGGTTGTAGGAGATGTAAGGATTGATACATAGAATAACTTTTTATTTGATTGATAATTATATGAGGCGGAAGATATTTTAGCCATTTGCATCAAGCTCAAACATGCGCGCTCCTCCGGAAGCACACACTATAATAAGAGGTAAAGATCTATTAGTATCATACTCGATCAACCGAAGCAATTTACAAAGCACAAGCCGAAACAGGCGAAATCAAAGGACATTACTTGAATGGTACATGTGAAGAAATGATCAAAAGGGCTGTATTTGCCAGAGAATTGGGAGTTCCTATCATAATGCACGACTACTTAACGGGGGGATTCACTGCAAATACTAGCTTGGCTCATTATTGCCGAGATAATGGCCTACTTCTTCACATCCACCGTGCAATGCATGCAGTTATTGATAGACAGAAAAATCATGGTATACACTTTCGTGTACTAGCTATATATATATCATCAACTCTCTAGTTCAATAACTCATGCCACTAATTCTCTCCCTTCTTTACTCTATTAAATTGCCTAAAATTCATTTAATTTTTATATCTATATATATATTTCAATTTAACTATAATTTTATATACACTAAATATATTTATATTAAATTGTAATTATTAATAAAAATACTTATATTGAAACAGAGATATTCAATTATATATTATTTGGTTAAATAATCTATTTTCATTTAAAAGATAATTAATTTTTAAGTTAATTCAAGTAACTTGCATTTCACAATAAATATTATTTAATTTATTCAACAAATAAAACCAGTGTTTTATAAAGACTTAGGGGACGAATAGTTTTTGCCTCTAGCTTATGTGTCAACGGTCAAATGTTTGGGTTAGGCGAGTCAAACCATGACACATCATCCATTTGTATATGTATAATATAATATAGTATAATTACATTTTGTGTGTATGTATGTAATTTTAGGTCTAATTTGTACTTTTTATTTTAGTTTTAAATTTATTTATAAATTTAAGAGCCAAAAATTGAAATTAAAGGCCATAAAATATTTTTTTTTGTATAATGGAGTTGCAAAGACCATGAAAAGTTACCAAAATAAAAATAAAGATCACCCCAAAATTAGACAAATGAGCACAAAGTTAAGTCCTCAAAAGGTTTTCAATACATTGTATATTTTAACCTATGATCCGATGACTAAGGTCAAAAGGGTAAATGGTTCAATTAGGTCAAACAGAGTTTTACTTTGACCAAATCAATGGATTGTGACAAATAATAGGTTTTAAGAAACCTAGAATTAGAAATAAGGCCAAGTGATGATTTGAATGGTTTAACCGTTCAAGTTAAGGGTAAGTTGAAAACATTGAATGAAACATCATAAAAGTTATAATTCATTTATATTTCATTTGAAAATACTAAAAATTAATTAACCATAGTAAAAATAATTTATTAAAATACTTAAATAAAATTAAAATTAACAATATTATTATTGAAAAAAATATTTTTATTAATATAATAAAAATAAATGAATTAATAAAAAGTAATAAGATAAATTAAAAGTAATATTCATTTAAAATTAATTTAGATCTATTAGAAAATTATCTATCAATTATTAGCTTTATAATAAAAATTAAGAAGGATTAGTAAAAATAATAAATAATAAAAGCTTATTAATATTAAATATAGTTTAATTAATATAACAGCCCTATGAACCTCCCTTATATTTTAACTTTTAACCTTAACAAAAACCTCCCATATTGTTTTGAAAAAATGTGCAAATACTCTCCTTCCATTAGCATTCAAAATAGAAAATGTTGATGTAATGCATTATTTTTCTTAAATATCAAATTCTCCCTTAACCAACTTCATTCACACAAATTACTAAAATAACTTAATAAAAAAATGATTTTCTTTCTTTTACTTCAATTCAGCCAATACCTTACTTTGTCCAAGAAGAGTAGAGATTCTTATTGTTTAGATGTTAGGCAAAAGAAATCAGTGGAGGGTAAAGTTGAAACTTTAGATTGCGTATGGTAACACCTTAACAATGAAAGGGTGTTTTTATAACTTCAACATCTTTGTTACTGAAAAGCTATCGAAAAAGTGGTATTTGCATTTTCTTCAAAACACAAGGTTGGTTTATAGAATTGTTATACGAGTTTTTTTTATAATTTTACCTAAAAATAATTACAGGCCAATAAATTTTAAAAATTAATAAAAACAATTAGCATTAAAATACAAAAAATAATACAAATTTATCCAGAGCATAGGAAATTAGCCACCCTCACTCAAGCGCAACTTGAATTGTGATCTAATAAATTAGACATAACCCAAAAAATAATGCTTGAATTTGATTTAGATGAGCACCATTTAATTAGAAATGTTATAAAGCTCCTTCAAATTTTCTAAATAAAACCCATGCACCACATGGGGTCCGGAAACTAGTTCATTTAAATCTTAAGATTCAGGAAATATGTTCTGATGAAATAACGGATTTATATGTCAAAAGAAATGTCCTATCATCACCTTCAAACTAATTACTGGAGAAATATATGGCATGTCTTGGATACAAAAGTCCACTCAATGAAAATAACATATTTGCTGCCCAAAGCTGTCAGGTCAGAAGTCAGCACCTAGAGAAGAGTGCATGTTTCCAGATTTTCAGTGCAGATTCTCTTGAACACAAACATATGTGTACTTCTAATGCATCCTGATTCCTGTAAAGCTGATAATCATATCATGTGGCTTTGTACAAATCACAAGTACCATCCCTAAGACTAGAATTAGTAAGCATGTAGCTTCTCACTAACAAGAACAAGAAAACTCCTTTGTATTTCCCAAATAATACTAGTGTTTCTTCACTGTATCTCTTCTGCCGATTTTACAATTCCAGGATACGGTTCTGTCTGTAGAAACACTTTCTTGGGTAATTTTAGATTTCATAAAAATTCTCAAATGAATCTCCTTAGATTTGAACTTTCCTTTTTTCCTTTGATTCAATCTTTCAAATGAAGCTATTTTACAGATATTAAAAGTCCAAATTTGAACAATTTAACTACAAAACTATAGTCAGTCGTGACAAACAGAACATTTAATTAATGCAATTTCAGCATAAATTGATTTTTACTCAGCTTCTCTGAACAATGTGTCAAACAAACGAGTTAAATAAGGAAAAGCTTCCTTTCGGGGACTTCCTCTGAAAACTTTATCATCTTTTTACCATTAAAATCTCACCACATAATTTTTTAGGCACTTGCTCCAGTACTTTCCCTTCTTGCCATGCTTGCCCTACCATCACTCCAGGTCCAACATGGCGAACATACACAACAACATGATCATTGAAAGGCCATAGATGCTTAACTGAAAATGAGAAAAATAAGAATGATAAATTAGTGGTTAGAAACAACAAGCGGTACAGCAACAGATGCTTTATTGCTTTACTGCATAGAACAGGAAGGATAAAAGATAATCTATAATGAGAGGGAGTGCCCTGTCATGGATGAAGGAGCCTCATCCTTTACACCACAATTTTGAAAGAAACTATGGATCCGGGTATATGTACTAATATGAATTATGATATAAGAAAAATCTCTTGAAAGACCTTATTCTCCCATTTAACAAAAGTCATGTTTTTCTGCTAATGTATATTTTTATTGAACCTCTAAGTTCAACAAACATTATAGTATTTGGATTAGGATCAGTCCAACTCCCTTTTCGCATAGAGCCATTGGCTCTAATCAAAAGCAGAATGAGCAAATGGTGAAAATTTAAAAGTCATCAGGCTCAAAAGCACTACCCAATGATAGTCCAAGCTAACTGGAACAGACCTCCCTATGATATTGTCAAAGACAACATGCTTAAGACCTAGAGCCAAGTGAGAACCAGAATGGAGAGGCACTAGACAAATTACACATGCCCATATTTCCTTCAAAATTTATCACATTATCCCAGAAATTCAGCCCCAACGGTAGTGAATCAAGATGTAGACATGTGAAGCAGGGAAGATTGATGCATAGTGTATGCCTTTGAAATCCAATAATTGTTGTAACCTTTTCTATCATGAATAAAATATTCCTTTGTACAACCATGTGTCATGGGAAAGGTTCAAAATATCGTTACGTATCAGCCCGTATCAGCCGATAAGTATTAAACCGGGGCCTTCCCAATACGCCCCTAGAGGGGGTGTATCGGGTCAGGCCATTGTTCAGAGGGTAGCCAGGACTTAAACCGATCGCTCTGAACCGGTTTTGAGAAAAATAAATAAAACACAAAAAAAAACACCGATACAGGCCGATATGCCAGTATCAATATTTAGAACCTTGGTCATGGGTACTTGTTTCTGTGAATGCCCTTGATCTGCATTCTAGGGTTATGCCAATTACTGGTTTGAACCATTGACTTGGAGACATGACATAATCAATATGCAAACTAAAATGTTCTCAACCAGTGGCTAGACCTAGGGCCATTTAGCCTGACAAATTTGACATGTGAAACTTCCTTGTACCTAGGGCCGTTTAGCCTGACAAGTTTGACATGCAAATACTTCCTTGTAAGAAGGAACAATGTGTCTCTATCATCGGAGTTGTGACTCTAGGTATGAGCATAGATGTTTTATGAAACATTGAACTAGATCCCTTTCAGCTGACTCCTAGAGTTCATGGTCGGTGGAGTATTTGTATTGTTGCTTATGATCCTCGGACTTGATAATGATGTTTGTTTTGTTCCTGACTTGGTTGTATCTAACATCATTGACCAGTGAAACTCAATTGAAAGATATACCTGTGGAGTATTTGTATTGTTGCTTATGATCCTCGGACTTGATAATGATGTTTGTTTTGTTCTTGACTTGGTTGTATCTAACATCGTTGACCAGTGAAACTCAATTGAAAGATATACCTGGGTGTGTTGATACATCCAAGAAAAGAAGGAAAAAAATGATCATTGTGATAGGATCTACTACATCATTGGAGGGAATACTCTGTTATGTCTTCTCCAATGGATTCCCAATAAATCCTATTGACGAGTGATTTCAAAATGGTTTTGTCATATAGTTTGCAAAATATATATAAATACTTATATTAGTTTTCAACTTGATTGCCAAATGGCAAAGGACAGACATTAGATGTTTTTAAGGGAATAAGTCTTTTCCTATTATTCCCAGTATTGAGAATTGTGAATAGAAGGATCATAATGCAAGTATTCGATTGACATAATACCTGTTGGATACAATTTAGGTCAGACTAACATTGTTAGGCCCTGTGGGTGATTGGGCTTGACACAGCCTAACTCAAGAAAGTCTAGTCTAGAATGGGCCTCAACCAACTTGGACTCAGTACAATACTCTACAACATCATGTCTGTCAACACAATTTTCTTGTCTAAAAATCCAAAGACAGAAAAATGATGACAAATATCAATTCTTTGATATTAAGTAAAATGGGATACAGATCTTTTTTTTTGTATTCGAAACGGTAACTTCATTAAATAACTTTCCAGATTTAGGTACAGCTGTCAACCCCTAAGTAGGTGTTGAGCCCCCAGTAACCTTTCTTACAAAACTGCCCAGGACATACTCTCCCTCACAGTCCCTTGTTTAGCCAACATGTCAGCTAAACCATTAGCTGATCTCCTTGTCCATTTGAAGCATGCACCGATCTCCCTTGTTATATTGTGGATTTCCCTTGTGGACTGTCTATAAATCCAGGTTCCCAACTTACCAGATTGCAGCCACTCAATCAACAATTTAGAGTCTCCCTCAATCTCAATTTGGTGTAACCCCAAATGTTTTGCATATCTTACACCTTGAAGCAAGGCCATCACCTCCGCTCTCAATGAGTCCCCCACTCCTATTGGTCCTGAAAACAAAGCCATTCTGCCATTTTCATCTCTGAAAACTCCTATACCTGAAGGGCCCGGGTTACCTCTTGAACTCCCATCAAAGTTCAATTTCACTCTTTGTTGTGTTGGTGGGGACCACAATTCCTGCATGGAAGTTGTAGAAGCCACCACTTCCCAATTCCTGTAAATGTCTTCAGCTGAGAAGTCTTTAAACAAATCCAAAGTTTTCAATCAATGAATAGTGTCATTATAAGTTTCCTTTCTACAAATGCTTCCTTGGATTTCTCCACGCCTTTAAAGATTCTATTATTCCTTTCTTCCCAAACTGACCATAAGATAGCTGCTCTTGTGGCTCTCCACATTAATCTTCCATGCCTCTTCGGTTACCTGAAAAGGCTTGGGTCAAAAAGGCTTGCCACATCTAGGGGAGGTGTCCACCTACAACCAAAGATAAAAGAGAACAAAGTCCAAATAAAGCAGACAAATGGACAAGAAATCAATAGGTGTGTGATCGTCTCACCAGATCCCAAGCAGAGGCTACAAACATGGGGTGATAGGCAAACATTTGGCCTTTTTCTTTGCAACATATATAGAGTATTGATTTTTTGGATAACCACCTCCCAACAAAAAGCCCGAACTTTTGGGGGTACAGGCTGACACCAAATCTCCTTTGAAGGAAAGCTCCTTACAGGGTTTGATGATTGAATGAGGATATCAAAAAAGGAAGAGCAAGTGAACACACCAGATGGAGAAGGTTTCCAAATTCTACTATCCACACAAGATTGATCCAGGTAAGTTGACCCTAGAAGGTTAATTAATTCATCCACCATTGTCATTTCCAAATCCCTTAGACCTCTCCTCAAACCCAAGTCCCAAGAGTTATCAGTAAAAACTGAAGAGATCACTTTTCTTTTATTTTCAGAAAGTGAATAAATAGAAGGGAACCTTTCATTAAGGGGAATGTCTCCAACCCAAGCATCTTCCCAAAACAAGACCTTATTTCCTGCACAAGCATCAAATTTGACATAAGGAAGGAATGAAGGTAAAATACCATGAATAGCTTTCCAGGGAGAGCACCGGGAAGCCCTAAAGTCGACTCCTGCATCCCAACCATTGTCTGCCAATCCATGAATGCTAATAATCACTCTATGCCAAAGTCTGTCCTGTTCCAAAGGCAATCTCCACAACCATTTCCCAATAATGTTGTATTTCTTAGCCTAAGATTTCCTATTCCTAGTCCCCCTTCATCTCTACTTCTAGAAACCACCTCCCACTTCACTAGGTGGTCTCTTTTGGTGTCTCCTGGTTCCCAAAGGAAGTCCCTCATAATCTTCTCTAGCTGGTTTGCTACTTTCACTGGTATCCTAAAGGTAGATAGGAAGTACACTGGTAAGTTAGCCAACGTTGACTTTATCAGCGTTATCCTACCTCCCAAAGAAAAGTAGTTTCTCTTCCAATTCGCAAGTCTCTTTGTAAATCTCTCAATCATTGGATACCAAAAACTATCCATATTAGGATTTCCTCCCAAAGGTAGTCCCAGATATTGTAATGGCCAATCTCCTACCTCACACCCCAATATTCCAGCTAATCGAATCACCTCTTCACTCCCTAAATTTACTCCTGCCACACAACTCTTGCCCCAATTAATCTTTAGGTTAGAGATCCTTTCAAATTTATGGACTATCCTTTTTAGGTTCATAAGTTCTTCTATTTTCCCTTCACAAAACAAAATAATGTCATTTGCAAATTGTAAATGTGTAACCACTACTTCATCCCTTCCAACACTCCAGCCTCTAATCATATTGTTGGCATCTTCCCTTATGATCAACTCACTCAACACATCAGTTACCAGAGTAAAGAGGAAGGGAGATAGAGAATCTCTTTGTCTTAGGCCCCTTTTGGCAGAAAAAAAATCTCTTGCTGCTCCATTTACCAGAATTGAAAAATGACATGAAGTAATGCAGCCCTTCACCCATTCACACCATCTCTCTCCGAAACCCCTACACTTAAAAATCTCCAACAGAAACTCCCAATCCACCATGTCATAGGCTTTCTCTAAATCCAACTTGCACACCAATCCCTTTTGTTTTTTCCTTCTTCTATCCTCTACACATTCATTGGCAATAAGGATTTGATCAATTATTTGTCTCCCAAACACAAAAGCCCCTTGATTTGGAGAAATCATTGAGGGAAGAACGTATTTTATTCTTAGGGCTAAAACCTTGGAAATGATTTTGTACATGCTACCTATCAGACTTATGGGCCTAAAATCCTTCGGCTAGATTGCATCCACTTTCTTTGGTATCAAAGCAATGAAGGTTGCATTTGCACCTGAGTTAAATTTGCCCCTCTCATAGAACTCATCAAACACCTCCATCAAGTCACCCTCAATTATTTCCCAACAATCTTGATAGAAAGCCATCGTAAAACCATCAGGTCCTAGGGCTTTAGATCTCGCCGTCGAGAAGACTGCATTTTTTACTTCCTGAACCTCAAATTTCCTTTCCAAGGAGTCCAACAACTCTCTATTCCCAACCCTCCAATCCAAGTCCTCTAAGTTTTCTCCAGACCTCGTTGGACTCTCATAGAGTGTTTTGAAACAATTCACAAAGGCTTGAGCTATGTCCTCATCTCTCGTTAATACTTGCCCATTCCATTCCAATTTCAACACTGAGTTTTTCCTCTCTCCCATTTGCCAACATATGGAAAAAACCGGTATCGCCATCCCCTTCCCTAAGCCATTGACATCTAGATTTTTGTCTCCAAGTAACCTCCTCTTTTCTTAGGATGTCTTCCAAATCCTTCTTCAATCCCCATCTCTTTCTCCTCTCTTCTGAATTCAAACTTCTCTTATCTTCCTCACCATCTAGCTCCTCTATTCTACTTAGAATTTCCTGTTTTCTTTCTTCAATCTTTCCAAAACTACTCTTTATTCCACAACTTAATTCTTGCTTTCAACAATTGCAATAATTTCTTATAGAATGTATAGCCCTTCCATCTAAAATCCACTTCATCTTCCTCCCACCACTCCTTCACCTTTGGCAAGAATTCAGGGTGCAAAAGCCACATATTCTCAAATCTAAAAGGGCAGGGGCCACCCCGCCAATCTCTCTTGGGTCAAACTTATTGGGCAGTGGTCTGAAACTGGTCTTGGCAGAGCTATAACTACTAAGCCCCGCCAAGCCACTTCCCAGTCAGTTGTGAATAGACCTGTTCATGGGTCGGGTGGCCCGAAGGGCCGGCCCGGCCCGGCCCGATCCCCGGACGGGCTTGAACATGCTTATAGGCCCGCGGGCTTAAATTCAGGCCAAAAAGCCCGGCCCACAATAAATTCGAGCCAGGCTCGGGTTTTGTCAAAATAGCCCGGCCCGAGCCCGGCCCGGCCCGACCTAATATTAAACTTAAAATTAGTTATGTGATTATGTCCATTTGAATAAATTTTTTGATTTAAGAATGTAAAATTGTGTTTTAAAATATAAAAGAAAGGGAAAAATACCATCTTGTAGGCCCATTGTTCATTTAAATAGAAAAAAAAATACTATTTGAATTTTTAATTCTAATTTGAATAGGGAAAATTGTTTTTTTTTTTTCAATTAGGTCGGGCTTCGGGCTCGGGCTTGGGTTTCGGGCTTTTTACCAGGGCCGGGCTCAGGCTCGGGCCTAGTATATTTTCATTAGTGACAAGTGAAAGCCCGGCCCGAACCCGGCCCGGCCCGGCCCATGAACAGGTCTAGTTGTGAATAGGAATCTGTCTAACTTACAGCTAGTGGGAACCTCTTGAAAATTTGACCCAGTATAACTTGCCCTCTAAATAGGTAAATCCCACAACTCAAAGCTCTCTATGAAGAGGTTAAACTTCCTCATACTCATTGTAATCCGGTGATTTGGGTTGTTCAATTCACTCAAAAATCTTATGACATTAAAATCTCCTCCCAAACATCAGGGTCCCTCCCATAGACCTCTCACTGCTGCTAATTCCTCCCAAAGTCCCTCCCTTTCCTTATAAGAGGTGGGTCCATACACATTAGTTAAAACCCAGTCCTAGTCATCCATCATCCTCTTCAACTTAATGGACACTGAATACCTCCCAAGAAACTCCTCAGTACACTCCATCTCTACATTTTTCCACAAAGTTATAATTCCCCCTGAAGCTCCCCAAGATTGTGCGTATGCCCAACTTATGTCTCTTGCTGACCAAATACTTCTTACCCAAATCCTATCTATCTCAAACAATTTAGATTCTTGAATCAACATAATATCTGGTTTTTCTCTTCGCAACAAATCCCTAATCACTCCTCTTTTTCTTCACTCCATCTCTACATTTTTCCACAAAGTTATAATTCCCCCTGAAGCTCCCCAAGATTGTGCGTATGCCCGACTTATGTCTCTTGCTAACCAAATACTTCTTACCCAAATCCTATCTATCTCAAACAATTTAGATTCTTGAATCAACATAAGATCTGGTTTTTCTCTTCGCAACAAATCCCTAATCACTCCTCTTTTTCTTGAGCTTCCTAACCCTTTACATTCCAGCTAATCAATTTCATGGAGACTGTGACATAATACCCTTTAACCAAATAAACCACTCACCGCTTCTTCTCCTTTTTTGCAACACTCCCTTTATCATAATCCACCTCACATCTTAGCCTTTCCACCTCACTTAATTTTTTCTTTCTCTGCTTTTTTACACCAGTTCCTTTAGAACTAGGCTCCTCTAGCTTCTCTTTCCCCTCTTTCTTTCTATTTGGACCCTTTTTCTTTATTTTCCCCTTTTGTTTTTTTGACCCAGCTTCTGCATTTAATCTACCATCACCCTTTACTTCCTCTTCAACAATAAGATTATGAGTATCACCCTTCTCACCCCATTCGATCTGTTCAGCCATCTCTTCCTCCACCTGAATTCTAAGCAGTTCCATAACCAGCTCCCAAATTCTATCCCCGACAGATCTCTGAGATTTAATCTCTTTACAATGAGAAAAACTTTGATTCTTTTCTTTAAAGATTCAATCTAAGGGCTTGGAAAGCTTGTTCTCTAATGAATCTGGAAGTGTGCACAATCCAAGAGTTAATGAAACTTTTTCTTGAACAGATACTTGTAAATCTTGTAGTGGTTGTACCGTATAGATCTCTTATAGTGAAGCACTAAGCATTTCTTGAGTTGGTGAAGAACTTTGGAGGTCTTCTATAGATGGAGGTCTCTAGAGCTTTCTTTTTGTTCTCCCCAAGAACTCTTGTGAGTTGGGAAAAAGGTCCTTTCCTTGTAAACGAGAGCCTTTTTATAGAGGTATGTTGTTAACATGTGGCACAAAATTTTTATGTGCCTACAGCATCATCTCTTACTTTAAGTAGGACTTTATTGCAACCTAATTTCAAATTAGATGTTTGTCGGTTTGAACTAAGAACCCTACGGGTCCCATACAAACTGAGATTCACCTATCCTCTGCCCATTTTATCTTGAACTATTTCCTAATTAATTTGGATTTGTTTCCTTTTTTGGAATTGAACTGAGATTTGGGAGAAATCCCAATCCCAATTCAAATCCAAATCAATCTATACCCAAGTTGGAATTGGATGGCATATTATGTATAGGGTTTTGGTTTGCCCTTTACAAGAGAGGTTTTTTTATGAGATGAATTAAGTGAAACTATTACCCTAGCATTAAGGTTAAGGTCCAAACTAATCAAAACCTTAATTCCTAACCAGTAGAAACCCTAATTTCATTCTCAGAGCTTTTGAAGTCATTGGAATGAATGGGCAATTGATCTAGAATCCAAGAGAAGGAGTTGTATCACCTAAAACTCGGGTTGATCAAGGGATAACACCAGATTTTGGGTATGAACACCGTAGAGAGCTTCTGCACTTGTGGGAGAATTGTTTCTAAAGTATGATATAGTTTGGCCAATCAATTGATCCTATCCCAAAAGGGATTTTGATTGGAAAACAAGTACGGAGTTTCCTGCATTCATTATCCCTTTCAAAGACATCCAAAAGGAAACATGTTCTGACATAAAAACAAGTAGGAAGCTTCCAGCAAGGCATGACCTATTTCTGCCATATTTTTTCCATGTGAACGGATGATGTTAGAACTCAGAAACATCCATTCGGTGAGGGACCTTCTAGGTTGGGCACTTACCTGCCTAGTATTAGTGTTTTACCCTAGTAATACTGGCCATTATGTTGAGATTCTATGGACTGATCTTGCATTTATAGAGTATTTATGGCATTATTGTAGACTGGGTGTACTACTATATCACAGTACCATACTTTTTATGCACTAGATCATAGATGTATCTCTATGTATTTATTTGTAAGAGGACAGATTAGTCCTTATTCTTTTTTAAATTATATATGACATTCTGTTTTGGGTGATGTCATTCATCAAGACAATCCTGTACAACTTAGTGTCTCTCGTTTTCTCTTCTCAAGCTGCTTCTAACTTGGTATCAGAGCAGGTCAATCTTGTGTGATTTGATTGGAGGTTACATACTGCTATGCTAATTGATAAACTTATAGGCAGGTCTAAGGAGATACTTTGTCCCTCTTTAGAACACTTCTAGGACTGTTTTGATCAACCCTAAACTGCAGGTGTTTTTGAAGAGCATGCAACCAGATTTTCTCTCATCTCTTGATCTCTCTGGTAGGTGATCTGATCTTGATAAAATCTCAGATTTCGTGTTGCAAAAACCTAGTTTAATCTCTGGTTATATTTTATCTAGGATCAGACTTGTATTGGGAAGGTTTTGATCCTTTCTTCCTATTTTTCTCTGCAGTAACAACTTCTTTATATTTTCCCTTTTTGGGTTAGTACAGAAATCCCTTGTTTGGCTGCTTTCTTTGGTGTTGGATCCCATAGGAGTACTTGCTTATCCCTAAAAATTCTATATCATCCAAAAAATCAAGTACATATTTCATCTATGACAAAAAGATGCCCCATTTTGACATTGCCACTTTAATTCCCAAGAAATACTTCAAGTGTTCCAAATCTTTGATCTAGAATTGCAAAGTGTGTTGGAAGAGCAATTTTAAGAGAGGTATTGGAGATACACCTCGGATACACATACAAATCAGAGAAAAAAAATAAGATACACATGGGTACATTATAGATGCTTCAATAAATCATAAAAATATATCAATAACACTAAATATAAGGCTTCAATGAGGTATACATAGATACAAATTACATATTCTAGTGGGTTTCAATGAGGTATAATACATAGAAAAGAGCAAAATATTCACCCCAAGTCAGCCTATTGGAGTATGACATTAAATATGTTTGCCTCAAGTACTCAAATCATTCCATAGTGCACTGTTGATAACAAGGTTGAAGCAGATAACTTGATCCACATTCTCCAAAATCATTCCATAGTACTCAAATCTTTTTTTTTTAACCAACATGCTATCACCACCACCATAGTAAGAAGAGAAAAAGGATGTGGTGTGTGATCATAGTAAGAAGAGTAGAAGAAGGAAGAAGAGTGAAGTGGAAAAGCTGGTTAGTGAGATTGACTATGATAAGGAAGAGAATAGAAGGAGGGGTAGAAGAGGGGAAGGCTGTTAGTTCAGGCTCTCTTCTTTGGGTTCAGTTTTAGAGGAGGCATGAAGATTCTAACTTCTAAGCTGGAACTTGAGAGGGTTAGGGAGCACGAAAAAAAGAAGACTAATAAGAGAGGCTCTTAAAAAGGAGAAACCAGATGTGGTTTTTGCAAGAAACAAAAATTCAAGAACTGGACAGAATATGGATTAGGAGTATTTGGGGTACAAGGGGTCTGAGCTGGGCTTATGCTCCCTCTTGGGGAGATTCAAGAGGAATTCTTACAATTTGGAAAAAATGAGGAACTAGAAGGGTTAGAGGAACTAATAGCTCAACTCTCAGTGTCAATCAAATTTAGAAGACTGACATATGGCAAGGAATGGACTTTGAAAAATGTGTACGGCCCAAACTCTTACAGAGACAGGATTCAGTTGTGGGAAGAGCTAAGTGCAATTAGAGGCCTTTGGGAGGGTTCGTGATGTCTAGGTGGTGATTTCAATGTAATAAAATTCTCTCCACAGACAAATAATCCAATCTAGAGAGTAACCACTAGCATGAGGAAGTTTAATGAATTTGTGGACCTCTTTGAACCGAAGGAGTTTCCCTTGCTGCAAGCTAATTACACTTGGTCAAAATTCCAGTCTTCCCTAGTTTGCTCTAAGCTAGATAGGTTCCTTTTTTCGATGGATTGGGAGATTATGTAGGTGGATCTTTTTTCCAAAGCATTGGTTAGAGTTACTTTGGACCATTGCCCTATTTGTCTAGCTCAAGGAACATCGCTTGGAGGCCCCTTTCTGCAGGGGTTAAGACTAGCCCAGTATTGTGGTCTCCACTATATGTTAAGTTCAACACTTGCACCTAATAAGGCAAAGAAAATGGAAGTGGAAGGAACTTGTCAAATAATAAGAATGTAACATGCAAACAATTTCAAATGCTTGATTCATCAAGCATTCTGTAAGACAAAATTTTATTAGTCTGAAATAGTTTCACCAGTCCTTACCAAAAAAATAAAAATGGAAATAGTTCATCAGCATGGAAAATAATGTATACAATTGAATATAGAATAATAGCACTAATCAAAATAGTATTCATTTACAATAATCCAAATTGAAATAAAACAATAAGTAATCCTTCAAATATATAGAAAACTACCATAATGAAATGTCAGTGCAAGACCGTAATGTAAAATAATCAGCCTGTCCATATCCCTTTCAAATGAAACTTGAATCACAAAGTAGATAAAATACCTGGTTTTGGAAAGCCCAGGGGGTAGTCATGGAGATCTAGAAGTCCATCCCCAAATTCATATGCTAGATCACATGGCTGTTCAGTTGACATTATTTCATTAAGCTGTGTCACAGTGAAGTATAATGGACAAAAAGAATTTGATACTCCTGCTAAAACAGATCCACCTGAATATACATAATGTTGATTAGCTGAGCTATTTTACAAACAAAACGATGTGTAGATGACAACATTAACTGTATAGAGATGCAATCAGGATAAAGCAAGTAATATGCCACACAAAACAACAAATGAGAATTTCATTTAAAATAATTAATAAGCTCAATAGCTTTTCTTCAAGCAATGGGAGGAGTAGATCATCTAGCAGAATGGGACTAAAGCTAGGCTCCATTTTCACCAGAGCTCCATTTCCAAAGAGCACAAAAATAAGCATTCTCTCAGATGCCAAATTCTATCACCTGTAGCATACTTCATATTAATGATCTGTCTCCACAAGCTATCTGGATCCTCATTATATCTCCAGAACCACTTCCCAAGAAGTGCCACATTGAAAGGTTTTAGAGAAGCACACCTTGTTCTAGCTCCAATTTAACAAAGGACATAGCATTAAACAGAACAGCATGGTGAAACAAGATTCATGTAGCCAACCCCATATAGTTGGGATAAGGCTTAGATGCTGCTGATGATGATGATGATGATGACCTTGTTCCAACTCACTTAAGGGTGGAGGTCATCTTTCCATCCTTTCCAAAGGAAGTCTCATTCTTTTTTACATCACCACAGCCAAATTAGCAGGGATAGCAAAGAGAGGCATCATAGAAGTAGGGAGAGAGCCTAAAACACTCTTAATAAGGGTCACATTACCACCTTTAGACAAATATTTTGCCTTCCATCCTGCAAGTCTTCCATCAATCATTTCCATTATAGGGTCCCAAACTGATTTAGAGATGCACCTTCCCTGCCTTGCACCCCAAACCATTTCATAATAAAACTGAGATATTCCAACTACTCTTGAGATGCCTTAAAGAAGAAAAATTATCACCAACAAACTGTAAGAGAGCCATTTCCTCTCTTTTCCAACTCTAAAGCCCTCACTGAAGCCCCCATCAACAGTTCTATGAACCATCCTGCTAAGAGCACCAATTACACAAATAAAGAGAACAGATAAGGGATCCCTTATCTAATACCACTTGAGCTGAAGAATCTCCCTTGTGCTGTACCAGTAATCAAAGTTGAGAAACCTATGGAAGGGATACACTTTTGTCCAAGCATCCAATTCCACCATTTAGGTGTTAGGCCCAAAATTAAGTCTTTTCAACATATAATCAAGAAAGCCCCAGTTGACGTGGTCATACTGTTTCTCAAGATCCCCCTTAAACAGCACCTCAACCTCTCTACTTCTCACCCTTGGGTCCATAATTTCATTAGCCACCAAAATCTACCTTCCATGATGTAGAGAAACTGAGCCAGATGGGCCCTAGTGCTCTATCTTATTTCTTTTTCTTTTATATGTTATGTTACTGTTAATGGGCCTTGTCCATGTGGGCCTTTTAACCATCTTTTTTGTTTCTTTCAAGTTATGTTTAAGAGCTGGCCGCCCCATTAAGGGCAATATTGTAATTGATTCATAATTATTAGTTTAATAAAACAGATTAGCAGAATGGAGAGAGATCAGATGAACTCTCTTCTCCTTCTCCTTCTTCCTCTTCTACTGTTTCTCTTCTCTGCTCTAATTCTGTTTATTTTTCAGATTTCTATTCCAATTTTACAGGACTGAATCACATCTTGTTATCAAAGCAACTCTTTTCTTTTTCTTTTCTCTCTTAATCCCATACAAGGTTTAAAATATTGATACAGGCCGATACGCATATCGAAGCTTGCTCTCCTGGTCTTTTTTTTCTTTGAAACTGGTTCAGAGGGGTCAGTTTAAGGCTGGTCTACCCCCTGAACCAGGTCAGACCCCAATACAACCCCTATAGGGGTGTATCGTTAAGCCACCAATACGATACAATACACCTGATAAACCGTATGTCCTTCTCTTTGCTTCCCATGTTCCTATTAAATTTTGGGGAGATGTTGTCCTTACAGCTACATATTTGATAAACCATATGTCCTCCCAAGTTTTGGGTTTCAAGACCCCCTTTAGCCTCCTTTATCCTGATAAGGATCTCTTCTCTTTCCTCTTCGGGTTTTTGGATGTACTTGCTATGTGCATGTTTATAGCCACCAAAGGCACAAATTTGAGCCTAAAGCTCACAAGTGTATTTTTCTTGGATATGCCCCCACACAGAAGGGATATTGTTATTATGATCCAGTGCGTGGCACCCACTTTGTGCCTAGGGATGTCACGTTTGCAGAGTCTATTCCTTTCTTTGGAATTTCTCCTTAGGGGGAGAATCCAAAGGAGTTGTTTGTAGTGTCTTAGAGACCTTTGCTCCTGTAGCTGAAATGGCATTTGTTCGGGCTTTGTTATCATTGGTTGCTAGTTTTAACTGGGCAATCCATCAATTTGATGTTAAAAATGCCTTCTTGAATGGAGATTTGCATAAAGAGTTGTACATGTCTTTACCTCCAGTGTGTATAGGAAGGAAATGAAGGGGAAGGTGTGTAAATTGAAGAAGTCCTTGTATGGCCTCAAACAACCTCCTAGGGCTTGGTTTGAAAGATCCTGAGTTGCTCTTGTTGCTTTTGGATACACACAGACTCAGTCTTATCATACCCTATGTTGATGACACTATGGTTACTGGTGGTGATACACAAGAAGTGCTTAGCCTTAAGAAGTTTCTTAACTCTGAATTTGAGATCAAAGACTTAGGGGAACTCAGATTTTTAGGAATTGAAGTTGCTCGGTCTAAAGAAGGTATTTTCATTTCTCAACGCAAGTATGTCCTTGACCTCCTTGTTGAGACTAGAAAACTTGGTGCTAAACTGTCCTCCACACATATAGATTTGAATCACAAACTCTCGGCTACTAATGGTGAGCTTTGCCTAATAGGGGAGTGTTCTGGAAAATGCTTGCGAAGTTGTTGTATCTTTGTATGACTCGGCCGGATATTTCCTATGTAGTTAGTGTCATTAATTAGTTCATGCATTCTCCTAGAGACACACATATTGCAACTACTAAGAGAATTTTGTGTTATTTGAAAGGCATTCTAGGGAAGGGCGTTCTTTTTGCTAAGCATGGGCACGTGAAACTAGAAGCATACACTGCTGCAGATTGGATTGGATGTATTGATGATAGGAGGTCTACCTCGAGATATTGTACTATGGTGGTAGGGAACATTGTTTCATGGAGTAAGAAACAATCTGTAATGACCAGATCCTTAGCTGAGGCAAAGTACATGACAATGGCCTATGGAGTTTCAGAACTATTGCTGCTTAGATCCCTTTTGGGAGAATTTGGTATTGACTATGAGAAGCCAATGATGCTATATTGTGTCAACCAAGCAGCTATTAACATTGCACATATTCCTGCCCAGCATGATAGAACAAAGCACATAGAGGTTGATAGACATTTTATACGGGAAAGAGTTGATTCAGGGGAAGTTTGCTTGCCATTTATTGCCTCTGAAGAACAGTTGGTTGATGTCTTGACAAAGGGTGCTCCAAAAGGGAAACTAATACATTACACAAGCAAGTTGGGTATAATTGACATCTATGCTCAGCTTGACGGGGAGTGTAGAGAAACTAGGCTAGATAGGCCCTGGTGCTTTATCTTATTTCTTTTTCTTTTATATGTTATGTTAGTGTTAATGGGCCTTGTCCATCTGGGCATGTTAACCATCTTTTTTGTTTCTTTTAAGTTATGTTTAGGAGCTGGCCGCCCCATTAAGGGCAATATTGTAATTGATTCATAATTATTAGTTTAATGAAACGGATTAGGAGAATGGAGAGAGATCAGATCAAACTCTCTTCTCCTTCTCCCTTCTTCATTCTTCCTTCTTCCTCTTCTACTATTTCTCTTCTCTTCTTCATTTCTGTTTATTTTTCAGATTTCTATTCTGATTTTACAGACTGAACGACATTTGTCTATTATTCTTTCCTTATTTCTTTATTTTGTTCTTGCTTTAAGTTTCTACAGTTACTTTACCCTCTTATATACATTTGTTAACTGCATTACTTTGTTTATGAAATTAACTACTGCAGTTATTTAGTTTACTTGTTGAATCATCTTATATAACTGCATCTTCTAGACTTGGACACACCCCACCTTCATTCTGCAGGATTTAGTTTCAATCTCTTCAAGAAGACTTTGATTTTTGGGGGAAGTTTTCAGTTATACCCAATTCACCTCCCCTCTTGAGTAAAGCCATCAAGTCCAAAAGATGTTTAACAATAGCTACCTGAATTAATGCAATTAGGAGAAAAATAAATACATTGAAAATTTTACATTGCTTGAATGAGCTCTTGTGAAAGTTGATGATGTAATTGTTGAGTTGGAGGGAACATTTGAAGATTTGAACATGGGAGTTCATTGAATGTTTAAAATTCCATGTGAAGTTGAGCTGAGCAGCACTGGGGTTGAAGCACAGGATTTGAAAGTTGGTGCAAGAGATTGAAGATTAAAGCAAAGAGTTTCCTGCTCAAGGAAACCAGAATCAGTGGGAGACCTGCAGTAAAGATTAGATAGTTTAAGGCAGCATTAATGCTATTAGTGGGAGATGCAATATGTTGATTCAAAGATTTTTATGAGGGTATGATTTTGTCCAAAAAGGTTGGTGAATGAAAGGCAGTGAAAGAAATTGACGAAAGAAAATATATTGCCGAAAGAAAGAGCAATGCCATTGTCCTTTTGGAACATTTTTGGGTTGGGAAGAGGTAATTAGTTTGTTTTCCTAAGGGTAGGCTGAGATCAATGTTGGGCAAAAAAACTGAATTAAGAAAAATGCCATGACAAAAAACAGAATGTTTAAGGATTTCTCAGCTGAGGACATTCACAGAAACTGGAGAGAGATTGCAGCTACATCTTCCTTTAGGCCTAAAGTGCAAGGAATTATGGTTCCCACCAACACAATACAGAATGAAGCTATAACTTTGAAGGGAAAACTAGAGGCAACCCAGGACTGTCAAGAATTGGGGGAGTATTTAGAGATGGAGATCGTAAAATTGTCGCTATGTTTTCAGGGCCTATAGGAGTAGGAGACTCTTTGAGGATGGAGGTAATGGCTATTGCTTCAAGGTGTAAGATTTGCCAAACAGATGGGGAGTAAACCAAATAGAGATAGGAGACTCTAAAATGCTCATTGATTGGTCGAAATTGGATAGCTTGGGAGCTTAGATTTATAGACATGCTATCAGGGAGATTACCAACATAATAAAGGAGATTGGGGCTTCTGTCAAGTGGACTGGAAGATCAGCTAATGGACTAGCCCTGTTCAGGGGCTGACAGTTGTACTTAATATAACTTAATTGATTAATGAAGTTACCATTCCCAATCAAAAAAAAAAAAGTGCCACAATGTTGATTCAAGGGAAAAAGGAAAAGATACTAATGGCAAGTCATCTTGGAGTTATGCAAATGGCATTCAATAAAGGAAAAGAACATTGGGAAATTTCACTAGTAATTTCGGCAAAGGAGAAGATAGAAGACCGGTTTACTGTTGGTGAGAGCAAGGTTCAAAATTTTGATACAACGCACCCTGCATAGGGCATATTGTATTGTATCTAGACCTGTTACGGACCGGGCTTTGCCTTTTTATCAACAGGAAATGTCCAGGCCCAAGCTCGATCCCAGCCCAACCTTCGGGCCGAGATCTTGAGCCCTAGTCCGGCCCTTATATAAGGCCTGAAGCCCAATCTGCACATAAAATGTCCAATTTTTTGTGTAATTTAATAAACTAATATTATTGTTGGTTCGGCTGATTTAATGTATATGTTAGTCATTGCTGGGTCTTAAGTCATTAGTTATTGGGCCTAAACTTGTTTAATGTTTTATTTGTCTAGGTGTCCCATCACTAATCAGGGGCATTCTAGTCCATTCATGTAACACTATGTGATAAACATATATATAAGATAGTAGGGTCGGCTGAAAGGTTTTGAGCCACCATTCTCAAACTTTCTCCTCTTCTTCTTCTCTTCTTCTTCGATCATAACACTAGGTTACAAGTGTTATGATCCCGTCACCAAGAAGAAATATGTCACAAAAGATGTGGTACTTTTTGAGTCTCAATCCTATTTTCATTCTTCCCAGAATCCTCTTCAGGGGGAGACTAGTGGGATGGAAGAGGATTCTTCTTCCCCCTCCTTTTTTGTGCCTCTTTCTGCCTCGGACCTTCCATCTTCTCCACCTAATCCTCCTAGTTGTAGCATCCCGGGTGAACCTAACGAGGCTCCCATTGTGCCTGTTACCACTCTTGATGCTGCAGATGTTCCCGAGGACTCCAGTAAGCAACAAAAAGATATAAGAATCACCTACAACAGAAGGAAAAAGGGCCCTCTAACTCATGGCAGCAACCAATCGGACTCGGATCAACCTGCCTCAGCAACTCCAGGCAATCTTATCACACATACTTCTGATTTGGATCTTCCTATTGCTCTTCGTAAGTCTACCCGTTCTTGTACTATTCGACACCCCATTGCTGATTTTGTTTCTTACTCACGTTTATCTCCTCGTTATTATTCCTCTGTGTCTGCTCTCTCCTCCGTGCATGTCCCTACTAGGTACTCAGAGGCAATGTCTAACCCAAGATGGAAAGAGGCTATGAATGAAGAAATGAAAGCCTTAATGAAAGCAAGGACTTGGGAATTAGTGGATCTACCAGAAGAGAAGAGCACTGTCGGATGCAAGTGGGTCTTCACTGTAAAGCATAGGGAGGACGGGTCCATTGAAAGGTGCAAGGCCAGACTTGTGGCAAAAGGGTTTATTCAAAAGGAAGGGATTGACTACAAAGAAACCTTTGCTCTAGTAGCGAAGCTCAACACAATCCGGGTTTTATTGTCGTTAGCTGCAAACTTTTCATGGGAGCTACATCAGCTGGATGTGAAGAATGCTTTCCTAAATGGTGATCTACATGAAGAGGTATTCATGGATCCTCCACCAGGCTATGTTTTTGATAGGAAAGTGTGTAAACTGAGGAAAGCATTATATGGTCTTAAGCAGTCTCCTCGGGCTTGGTTTGAGAAGCTTTGTGGGGCCATTAAGAAAGTGGAGTACACTCAAAGTGGAGCAGATCATACCTTGTTCATAAGGAAACAAAATAGCAAACTTACAGCACTCATTGTCTATGTGGACGATATGGTGATTACTGGGGATGATCTGGAAGAGATAAAAAGATTAAAGGAGTTCTTGGCTTCTGAGTTTGAGATCAAAGACTTGGGTCATCTGAGATACTTCCTTGGGATTGAAGTTGCTAGGTCAAAAGAGGGCATCTATATATGTCAGCAGAAGTATGTTCTTGACCTCCTAGAAGAGACAGGCATAATGGGGTGTAGGCCAACAGATACTCCAATAGAACAAAACCATGGTCTACAGGAATCAGTAGGAGAGAACTACCTTCATAAAGAGACATACCAAAAGCTGGTAGGGAAGTTGATATATTTGTCTCTCACTCGACCAGATATTGCTTATGCTGTACATGTTGTCAGCCAGTTCATGCACTCTCCAAAGATCCCTCATATGAGAGCAGTGGAAAGGATTCTTAGGTACTTGAAGACTTGCCCAAGAAAAGGAATTCTGTTCAGAAAACACAATAAAATTGAAATTGAAGCGCATACTGATGCAGATTGGGCCGGTTCTGTTGGGGATAGGAAGTCAACTTCTTGGTATTGCACGTTTGTTGGAGGGAATCTGGTTACATGGCGGAGTAAAAAGCAGAATGTGGTTGCTAGATCAAGTGCAGAGGCTGAATATCGAGCTATGACTCATGGTGTTGCTGAACTTCTGTGGCTTAGGACCCTTGTTAGTGAACTCGGGATAAAGATCGAGTGTCCTCTCAGGTTGTACTGTGACAACAAGGCTGCCATCAACATTGCAAATAACCCAATGCAACATGATAGGACGAAACATTGAGATTGACTAACACTTCGTTAGAGAAAGAATAGTCTCAGGGGAACTCTGCATTCCTTATACACCTTCCGAGATGCAGATTGCAGATGTGCTAACAAAAGGGCTAGCTTCAACGAAATTCTTGGACTTACTTGGCAAGCTAAACATGACTGACATCCATGCTTAGCTTGAGAGGGAGTGTTGGTTCGGCTGATTTAAAGTATATGTTAGTCATTGTTGGATCTTAAGTCATTAGTTATTGGCCTTAGTTATTGGGCCTAAACTTGTTTAATGTTTTATTTGTCTAGGTGTCCCATCACTAATCAGGGGCATTCTAGTCCATTCATGTAACACTATGTGATAAACATATATATAAGATAGTAGGGTCGGCTGAAAGGTTTTGAGCCACCATTCTCAAACTTTCTCCTCTTCTTCTTCGGCAACTGTGTTCCAGCAAACAATTATATTAATTTGGTAATAATTTAATAAATTAATTCATATTTCCTAAATAGTAAATTAATATTTGATAATAACTTTATAAATAAATACATATTATATATAAATAATGTATATTTCTATTATATGTAATACTATCGGGTCGGGCTCGGGCTCGGGCCCGGGCCAGGCTTGGACCTAGGCCGGGCTTATTTGACAAAGCCCAAGCCCGGCCGAAAAATAGTTGGGCCTAATATTTAAAGCCCGAGCCCAAGCCCGCAAGCCTGAAATTTGTCCAAAACCGAAAAATATTGGGTCGGGTCGAGCTGGCCCGTCAGGCTACCCGGCCCATGAATAGGTCTAATTGTATCAAGAGCTCTTCAATAAAGCAATTTCAAAAAAAAAAAAAACTTACAAAAATGTTACCAAGTAGCAAAAAACTCAATGCACTTGTCCATGCATATCGGGTGTATCAATACTTTGAACCTTGGGTGAGAGGTTGTTAACAAATTGTTGAGATTGAGAGAAGCCTTAATGATGACTCCTTTTGATGAAAACAAAGTGCTTCTCAATTTTTTGGATGAGAAAGTGGAGTTTGTAGCTTCATTATTTCAAATTAAAGTCTACAAAATTCTAATCTCGAGATGTTGCTTAAGATCGAACTTGAAAATTTTGAAGGTAAAGATGGAATTACAATTAGGATTGGTTTGCCTTTTCATTTATAACAACAAAAAACCTTTCAATCAAACGCAACATTTTGTGGGGGATGCTTGAAGGGCTACTTTGTAAAGGGATCTACACTCAACGGCATTGAGGTTGGTAGATGTGATGTCTGGTCCATTCCCAATAAGTTTTTTTTTTTTTGGTGACGGATTGACTCACATAGTTTGGCTTGCAACGCCCATTGAAGTTGCTATGTGGAAAGGAGGTACAAGGTGGGAAATTACTCAAATGACTCACACAAACAGGTTGAAGAGGTTGAGTTACAAGACAGCTAAATTGGTTATTTTCAAATGTCCCGGTGATTTGAAAGGTGAGGAACATACTCTAAAATGTGCCTCATTTGGGTCCCAAGCACAACACTTTCAAAAGGCGCATAATTTGTGCATTTTTTCTATTCTTTTATGTCTAGCAATTGGGTCAACAAACCCCCAACCAAGCCCCTCGAAGCTCCAAAAACCCCATATTTGCTAATGTTGCTCATTCATTCATCCTAATAAAAGATATTTTTAAAAGGCACTTAAAGTTATAAAACCTTTATAGGGATTAAGAATTTAAGACCCTGATGTGGACTTGTTTAGGCTTGCCCGAGGGGCTTGGTACAAAGGCAGCTTGTAGAACCAAGAATGCATAATATTTAACATCACATTAGCTATTTGAAGTAATGAAATCGAGAAAAAGAATAAAGACATTAAGAGCTTTATGTGCTTGAATATGTTTTATATTTTCTACTTCATTTTATTTTTTAGATTTTCATTTTAAACATATTTTACATGTTATTTTTACGTATTTTAACTTGAGATAATAGGTTTTTTCAAAACATTTGTTTTAAAACTTAAGTTTATATTCTTAATTAATATTGTGTTTAATATTTTTAATATTTTGCATTTTTAATGTTTTGGCTTTTTCTGGATTGTTTAGCACTTTTTGCATTTTAACACCTTGCTTCAAAAAGGCATGCACCTCACCTTGTGCCTCAAGCCTCATGTGCAAAATGCCCCTTGCATTATTTTGTGCCTTGTGCTATTAAAACATTGGGCTAGGAAATTACTAGAATGAGGATTTGTGATGTTTAAACAGAAAGAAGTGCGCAAAAGTTCAAACTTTAGCTTTTCTTTGGAAGATGAAACACAAGAGTTGGCAAACCCATCGGGTATTCATCATTGGAGGAGATGAGGTGACAAAGGTTCCTAAGGTGTTAAGCAAGCAAAGGGAATTGAACACAGGTTTAATTAGGTGAATTGAACAAAATATGGTGACAAAAGGGCCAAGGGAGAGTGGACCAAGTAGTCAAGGGCATGAACAAAATACTTCAGACAAGTTCGTTTAAACCAAGATGAGTGGGTTGGACTACAATACATTAAGAAAATGAGGAAAAAACATCTATTCTTTGGACAATATGGGAAGAACATATGGAAGAATCTTCTAAAGCTGCTCCAAATATTAGGATATCCATGTTCCATGCCCTCGTTATTTTACATTGTCAAGTAGCAGTAAAAGTAGCAAAACAACTAGCTATGAAAAGCTTAATAATTAAAATAAATAAAGAAGAAGAAAGCCAGTCCAAGAATTTCTTACTTGTATAGCAAGAAAAATAAGGAAGAAGAGAGAAAGAGCTGTTCAAGAGAAAGAAGTTGGAAGAAAAGAGGAAGAGAAGAGTAGAGAAAAATGTCCCTCTCTCACTCCCTTACTCTATATATGTGCTGAATTAATTTAAAAGAAAAATTACATGGGTGCCCTGGTTAGGCAGCTGACCCAATAAACATAAGAACTAATGTGTTAAGGGCCCATAAAGACAGCCCATTACAACAGAAATAAAATTAAGCAGTTGAAATAAAGCAAGGCCCATTCGGCCACCAAACTAAGGCCTATTTGGCCCAATCTCTCTACACTCCCCCTCAAGCTGAGCATAAATAAATGTCAATCATGCCCAGCTTGCTTATATAGTGTTGGAGCTTTGACTTGGGTACCCTTGGTCAAGATGTCTGCCAGTTGTTCCTTTTGATGAGATAAAAGGGAGGCACACTTCTCCTGAGGCCACTCTCTCTCGTATGAAGTGCCTGACTACCTCAATGTGTTTGATTCTGTCATGCTGAACCAGGTTATGAGCAATGTAAATGGCAGTCTGATTATCACACTACAACATTAGTGACCTATCATAATCAATCCCATCTCTTCTAAGAGAGATCTGAGCCACAACAACTCCGACACCCCATGAGCAATAGCCCTATACTCTGTCTTAGCTGAAGATCGGGCAACAACTTACTCCTCCAGGAGACAATGTTTCCAGCCACCATGGCACAATAATCTAATGTGGATATTTTGTCATCTAAACTGCCTACCCAATCAGCATTTGTATATGCTTTTAACTTCATACGTCCATGCTTAGCAAAGAGTACACCTTTCTCAAGAGTACCCTTAAGATAACACACCCCTTTCTCATGCAGCCATATGTGTGTCTGTAGGAGCATGCATAAACTGGCTAATCAACCGCACAGCATAGGAAATGCATGGCTGAGTAATAGTGAAAAGTCCTCAACTTTTCATGAAGTCCAACACATACTTTCTCTGGGAGATGAAAAGTTCCTCTTTGGACCTAGCAACCCCAATGCGCAAGAAGTACCTCAACTCCCCCAAATCTTCAATCTCAAATTCAAAGTTAAGGAAGTATTTGAGATCATGGATTTCCTCTGTATCACTACCTATGAGTCTGTGACAACGTTGTCATCCACATACGCAACGAGGAAGGTAACATAAGAAGAAGCTCTCCTCTTCACAAATAGAGTGTGATCTAACCGCGTCTGTGTATAACCAAACCGAATAAGTGCAGTCCTAAATCTACCAAACCAAGCATAAGGAGATTGCTTAAGTCCATAAAGAGATTTCTTCAATTTACACACCTATCATTCCAAGGGGAAGGGACATATACACCTCTTCTATCAAGTCATCATTCAAGAAGGCATTTTTTACATCAAACCGGTAAAGAGGCCAATCATAATTTACTACCAAAGGCAAGAGAACTCTCATAGATGTCATCTTTGCCACTAGAGAAAAGGTCTCCATATAATCAATCCCATAGACCTGAGTATACCCCTTGGCAACAAGGCGGGCTTTATACCTCTTAATCTGTCCATTGGCATGGTATTTTATGGTATAAACCCATTTACAACCAACAGGCTCATTCCTAGCAAGTAAGTCTACAATATCCCAACCAAGTATTGTTCTTATGAAGTGCTTCTATCTCAGTTCTCATAGCATCCCTCCATTCTAACTTGGATAAGGCTTCTGATACATTCTTAGGGACAAACTGGGCTGAAATGGAGGCTAAGAAGGAATAGTAGGAAGGGGACAATAATTGTAAGAAAGGTGTTTGGAAATGCAATGAACAGTACATTTCCTTTTACCTTTTCTTACAGCAATGGGTAGGTCAAGGTCTAGGAATGAGGGTACTAGTTATGGTTCTATAGGACTTGTCCTCTCTTCAATGATTGGAAGTTCTAGAGGCTCACCTAGAGATGGGGGAACAAGATGTTCATGCCTTAGTCTTTGTCGTTGGTACCACCTTTGAAGAATAGGTGTAGTGAACATAGGAGGACTAGGAGGAAGAAGAGGTGCAGGAATGGAGGAGCCAAAAGATTCAACTACAGGAGTCAAAGGAGCTGAAGGAGGACCAATACAAGAGTCAACAGAAGCTGGTAAAGGTGGGGGAGAAGCAAACAACTCACTAGAGGGCTCCCCCTTAGAAGAATGGCTATAAAAGGGGGTTGACTCTACAAAAGTGACATCCATAGAAACAAACCGGGTGCCACTACTGAGATCGAAGCAACAATAACCCTTATGTTGTAGAGGCATACCCTAGAAAAATACACTTCCTGGACTTGGGTTCAAACTATGTCTTTGGGAACTAGGAACATGAACATGGCAAGTGCACCCAAAGACTCGCAAAGGAATGGAGAAAACTTCTTGGTTTGGAAAGAGAACACTAAAGGGAGACTTGAACCCCAAAACCCAGGAAGGCATACGGTTAATAAGATATATAGTTGTCATCACTACATCACCCCAAAACCTTATAGGGACATGGGAAGCAAAAAGGATGCTTCTAGAAATTTCCAGTGTCAATTCTTTCTCTTTGCTACCCCATTTTGTTTTAGAGTGCGGGCACAAGAGCTTTGGTGAACAACTCCAAACTTCTTAAAATAAAAGGCAAGATCCTTCTCAAAACATTCCTTAACATTATCTGATCGGAATATTTTGATCTAGGTGTCAAACTGAGCAAGCACAAATTCATGAAACTCTTGAACAAGTTTGGGTACTTCATGTGAATGCATAAGATACAACCAAGTGTAACGAGAAAAGTCATCAATTAACAAAATAAAATATTTACTCTCCCATACAAGGTAAATGGTAAGGCCCCCACACATCAGAATGAGCAATGTTAAAAGGAAAAATGGATCTTTTATTACTTGTTGTGTAAGAGCTTCTACAATGTTTTGAAAACTCATAGGACTCATAATGTAGATTCAATAGACTGACTCCTTCAATGCAGGAACAAAAACTTTAAATAAGAAAAAAAACAGATAACCCAAACGATGATGACATAACATGACATGACTAATTGACTCTAAAACTGTAGATCCAAAAGCTGATTTCTGAGGTAGTACTCGGCTCTATTCAGGCATGTCTAACAAATATATCTCATTTACCTCATAGCCACTCCCAATCACCTTCTAAGATTTCATGTCCTGAAAAACACAATTAGAATGAAAGAATGTTACACTATAGTTCAAAGGTTTAGTCAAATTACTAACTGAAAGTAGGTATTAAGTTTAGGTACATGAAGCACAAAAGTCAAAGTAAGGGAGCCCGAGGTTCCGATGTCCCCCTTTCTTGAGATGGGGGCAAGAGAACCACCAACGAGGGATATTTTGTCATGACCAAATAAGAGTTGGTAAGTAGCGAATAAAGTGGAAGGACCAGTCATATGGTCAAAAGCACCATAATCTATTATCTAGGGAATCCTATGATTACCTGAGATAGAGGCATGATTTGCAATAGCACAAATACCTAAGTGAGCATAGGCAGAGGTGGAGTTGTTACTGGGTGGAGCGAAAGCTGAAGTAGACAATAGATGACTAATGATGCGGCCATATTTCTCACAAGGTTCAAAATATCATTACGTATCGTATCGGGGCCTTCCTGATACGCCCCTACAAAGGGGTGTATCAGATCAGGTCATGGTTCAGAGGGTAGTTGGGACTTAAACTGACCCCTCTGAACCGGTTTTGAAAAATAATAAATAAAACATTAAAAAAAAGCATCGATCGACCTGTGTCAATATTTAGAACCTTGATTTCTCATATTTAGCCCTGACGGCTGCAAGTTGTTCCCCTATAGACTTCTTATCACATTGCCCTTCTCACCATCAGAGGAGGTGGCTATATTAGCCTTGCCTCCTTTCCCATTCCCACTCTTTCTGTCATTGTTATTATTATTCTTGAATCTAGCGGGTAAGAGCTCTGGATGTAATTTCTAACAGGCATCCTTTGTGTGCTTTGGCTTCTTGTAGTATTCACGCACAACCTCCTTTCTCTCAGTACCACCCTTTTGCTTTGTCCCAACATTAGCAAAGTGTTCCACTGGGATCTCCACAATCTAAACATGTCTCATGCTCTCCTCACTACTAACCATAGAATAATCCTAAGAAAGGGTCACCCCATCCTTAGCTAACACATTCTATCTTACTATATCATACTTAGGGTCATAGTTGTCAAGGCAACGCCTAGGCAACAAGGCACCCTTCGAGGCTCACCTCACCTAATCGCCAAGAAATTTTGTGCTATGTATTATAAAATACTTTTTTATTCTTTATTTTTTGACATTATAATTATAAAATAGGCACTATTAAACTAAAATATTCATTGTGTGTTTATATACTAATTTCTTTTTATTATTTTCTTATTTGTTAGGGTTTAATCAATACAAACATTGCTAATTGTTGTATTAAATCCTCAAAGGCTTTAAAACCTGAACCACTACTACTATAACAAAAATAAGGGTTCAGCCCCTATATTTTTTTTATTCTTCTTTTTCTTCTCATTAATATGTTGATTTTCTATATCTTAACATGAACTCTATACTTTTCTTTTGAAAATTATGAATAATTATTAAGGAAATACAGTTATGGTACCTAGGGAACTACCCTAGGATCTATGTTTTCTACATAAAAAAATCCATCGCCTAGGTGACTAGGCGACAAGGCACCCCCATGTTGCCTATCCTCGCCTTGGCACCTTGAAAACTATGCTCAAGATTGAGCCCGATTAGGAACTCAAAAACCTGATTCCTCTCCACCAATTTCCTATGAGTTTCAGCATCTGTTGTGCATCCTCATTGAACTGTCTCCATCAAATCAATTTCCTGCCACATAGCCTTCAATATTGAGAAATACACAACTAATGGGTTCTCCCCTTATCTCAAATTATTCACATCATTCTTCAATTTGCAAGCTCTAGCAACATTTAACTTCTGTGAGTGGGTCTCTTTAACAAATCCCCTACTTCCTTGGCAATCTCTAACCACAAGTAGTGTTGACTAATATGAGGTTGCATAGTGTTCGCCAACCATCCTACAACAATGTAATTATCTTGCACCCACTTCTCATAGGTAGGATCGTCCTCCTTGGGTTTTGTCTTACTCCCAGTGATATACCCCCATTTTCCTCTGCTACAAACATGAATTTTTATTAATTGAGACCATGCCAAATAGTTTGTCCCATCTAGCTTCACAGTAGTCACTACCCCACAAAGATTTTCTATGGACCCCTGACCACATCCAAAGTTTGTAGGGTATTTTGTCTCACCTCCAATATGCTCCATTGATTAAACGAAGGCAAACGAATATCAAAACAAGATACTATTAATCAAAAATTACTAACCTAAGATTTCCTGTAATAGAAAACTAGGGTTTCACAGCACCCGATATAATGAGAGAAAATGGGCGAGAGAGAGAGAAGAAAGAACTTGTGGCCACTCCTTCCAGGGACTCTAGAAACTTCTCTAGCTAGAGTCGACCTCCAAATGGGTCAGTAAACTCCCTTTTTAAGCCCCAAGTGCCAGCTTTAAACTCTCTCTAAACCTCTAAGTCCGATTTCTCCAATCAACTAGGGTTTCTAGGAAAAATCTCCAAAAACCTATCTTGGGCCTCAACCTAAATGATAAATCTTCTCTAGAAATCTCCCCTGACTGGGCAGCATCAATCTTCAATCAATCAGCAGCTTACTTACTTCTCCATACACACTGTCTAGGGGTCTAAGAGAAGAAAAGCAAGAAGCGGGAACCTGCTCTGATACCAAGAAGAAAACCAATCCAAGAATTTCCCACATATAACAAGAAAAATAAGAAGAAAGAAGAGAGAAAGAGCTGTTCAAGAGAAAGAAGTTAGAAAAAAAGAGGAAGAGAAGAGAAGAGAGAAATGCCCCTCTCTCACTCCCTTAGACTCTTTATGTATGTGCTGGATTAATTTAAAAGAAAAATTACATGGGTGCCCCTAGTTAGGCAACTGACCCAATAAACATAAGAACTAATGTGTTAAGGGCCCATAAAGACAGTAAACAGCTGAAGTAAAGCAAGGCCCATTTGGTCCAATCTCTCTACAAAGAGATGCACCCTCAAATATTTGGAACTGAAAATCCTCAACTTGATATTAAAATATAAAATTACACCAATACAAGTGGGATTTTGAATTTTATAATCATGTGAAAAACCTCCCTTCAATATATACCCATTTTAAATTTTACCTAATGATATATCACATTCAAAACCTACATAACTCTTTATTCATAGTAGAACATAAAGGAAATGGAGTTCACTGATAAAAGCAATATCAATTGGCCTGTTCACAAAATTCATAGAGATATACTGACAAGATTAAAATTCCCAAAATACAAAGACTGCCCCCTATAATCATTTAAAATTAAATTGTTTGAAGATGTTTAAAATTGAACAGCACTAATGCACATATGAGCCTCCTGACAACATAATGTATTCTCTCAAAAAGAAATGAACTTACCAAAAGCAATCCGTCCATAAGTCTTCCCATCCTTACAATGAAATACAGCCTGATTACATGCATAGGATGAAAAACTGAATCCATATAAGAAGCCATAAATGCACACACGGTACTACACAAATAGTAAGCAATATGAAATAATTATAGGTTTGGACATCCTGAAAATATAAAGTACAGGAAACAGGATTACCTTGTTGAAGAAATTTATCCAAGAGATAGGAAAAGGTCCTATTCAATAACAACATCAATGTCATAAAATACTGAGAAAATAAAGGCACAGAAACATAAGAAAGATATAAGAAGAAAGATATTAGGTTACAACTGTTAACAATTCTTAAAATGAAGTTGAATATGCAATAAGGTCAACAATATACAGCATGTTGACAGATCAAATTGAATGTGGTTTCTAACAAAACAAGAATAGAGAATCAATCAATAAATAAATAAATAAATAGAATTAAGAACTTTACACTGTATCTAAGAAAAGAAAAGCACCAAAAACAAGCACCTTAGAGGCAAATCCATAATAGGGAAATCATTCAAATGGGTGACTAGAAGTGCAAATTCCGGAGCTGACTCATTGGATAGATGATAGAGAAGGGACAACAGAGGTCTGATGTGCACATGAAATGATTGTTCTTTTAATTGGATGAACAATTGTCAAAATCATACAATAGATCTACACATGCATATGTTAGAAATGTACCTCCACTTGTTCTGCAGTCCCAGACCTCAACTGGCACTTCACTATCTTCAGTAGATATCAAGCTGGAAGCACTTTTCTTTGCTAACTTAGAATCCTCATATCGTGTTCCTGCTATTTCCCAAACCCTTGATATAAGTCTGCATCACAATTGAAAAATACATCATTCCTTAAAGATCATAGAATAACTTGTTCTGCTTATTTTCGTCATAATGCAGCACAAAGCCCAATGGATAGATTTAGTTTAATCATGTTTAATCAAAACATAAATGCCCTTTCAAGAAAGCAGAAATTGCATTACATGGGAAACAGTTCAAGCACAATTAGAATACAACTCAAAGAGAATCTGAAAGAAACAACCTAGGTTTCAGCAAGTATATCAGCCGATGTCGCCTTTCCTCTGGAATATCTCCTATTTTTTTCCTTGAGATTACAAAAACGAATTTTTGTCAGCCCACAGTAAAAATTAGACATATATGTAATAGAATGATCAATATTCCAAAAATAAAAAATTAACATCCATTCTCTCTCTCAACCTCATAATCGAAGAGAAGCCAAGCGATATTAACCAATTTCAGCATGTCAATTTATGCTACGCCTGAACAATTTTAACGAAACATCTATAATCAAGATTATAACTCACCAAAGATAGACAGCAGGATTGTATGAAGCTGGGTCCAACGGAATCAACTCTTTCGGAGGATCGAGAAACGTCACAATGTCCTGCTCATCAAGGTAAGCTCTCCTTCCCCCCGGTAACAATTCATAGGGTTTCTCATCCCCTGGTGACAAACTTTCCCCTTTGCTTCCATTAACAGCCCCGATTTCTCTACGAGTGTCAGAAGAATGCCTCAGTTGTCCCAATTCTTGACCCCTTATAATCTTCCATTTTTGTGTTCTCCCATCTGCAAAACCTGAACAGTCAACAAAAGTAGAGACTCTGGTTCTGGGGAGCTTACAGTTGAATTGTAACGGTAATACTCCTGAGAGAAACTTGATTTGGCGGGAATGAGTAGCGGAAACCGTTGAGAATGAAGAAAGAGGGTTAGAAGTTGTGTTTTTGCAGGTTATCACCTGCATTTTCTACTTGGAGGGAGGAAAGGGTTTTTCAGAGGTTTTAGCAAGAATCCTCGGCAATTAATATAACGGTTTTTTGCCGTTGTCTGGTCTGTGGGGAGTGTCGGCTTCTGGGCAGTGGGCTCAATGGTCACTGCCTCAATGCGACCGGATCTGCTCCTCACCTGGCGCCTCACACGCACATCCTACCATACATCGGGAACATCTCCTGTACTTATTTATGAATATTCACGGGAGATGTCCCAAATACATGGTGGATGTGCCTGTGAGGCGCCCATTTGTGAGGAGCAGATCCCATCACCTCTCGGTAGTGAGTAGTAGTCCGGATCTACTCCTAAAACCAATCTCACAACGCCTTCTAGCCGCACATTGGGAACATCTCCCAATATACGGTGGGATAGGGTTGTGAGGTCGATGTGAGGTGCGCTCCCAATTTGGTGGGTAAGCCTCATTAAAGAGGTTTTGGACGCATATTTCTTAGTAGCCTAAAGACGAGCTTTTCATTTATAATTGTGAAGTTACATCCATGTAGATAAGTGGTAGTACATTCTAAAGTTTTTTGAATTTCAAGTCCAAGTTATAGGTTTTCCACCAAATTACTCTAATTGATATTATAAGGTCCATTGCATTAGATACTTTATAAGGTCCTTCTTAGTTGGGTCTAAGGTTTCTCAAACCAAGCTCAAGGACAATGACTTTTCTAAGGATGAGGTTATCTTCTCGAAACTAATATCCTTGGACTCAAGAATTGTAATACGAAGCAATCCTCTATTAGTAGAAAACTACTCTGATTTGAGCCTATTCCTATACCTCTTCTACTAGGTCTATGTTGCCTCTAAACTCCTCATTATTCTCTACTTCAATGTAAACATCAGTCCTTAATTGATGGTTGGTTGAAGGAAACGTTGATCTAGACCGGAATGACAACCTTAGTGTCAAAGGCGAGGTTGAAGGGTGTTTCATTGGTGGCAGTTTGAAGTGTGGTTCTATAAATCCATAACACACCAGGAAGTTCTTCAACCCATAGGCCTTTAGCTCTACCAAGTCTAGTCTTTAGGTCATGCAATAAGGTCATATTGATCACCTTGGTCTTGATGGTTTATGGGTAATCAATTGAGGTGAATTATTGCTCCTCTCCATGGTTTGCACAAAAGTCTAACTTTGAGTCATTGAATTAGCGATTGGTGCCTATGATTGGAGTATGATGAATATTGAAGCAATAGATGCTGTTTTTCAAAAAGTACTAATGTTTCTATTTGTTATCTATGTCAAAGGTTCGGTTTCGACTCTCTTCATGAAATAGTCAATGGTCACTATTAAGAACTTTCTCTAACCCATAGCGAGGGAAATGGCCCCAAGATGTCCATTTCCCACTATGTGAAAAGCCACGGACTATTGGTGGACATTAGGGAGAATGTAGGTTGATGTGGTACATCGGTGTGTCTTTGGCATCAGTCATACTTTTAGATGAACTGAACCAGTTAGGGCAATATACCACTCTAATGAATGGTCTTGAGTAGTTTGTCTACTTCCTAACCAACCACTTTTCATCACTTTGATGCAACGTTCATCTTCTTCTACTGAACCAACTTACAACCCAGCTCCATGCTTAATCTGTGAGTCTTGACCGAGGGGTCAATTCCTAGCATATCAATAGTAGCCCAAATGTCAGTGTTGGCTTGATGAGGCTTACCAATTTGGAGTGTGTATCCTCTAGGAGAAGGGACCCAATAAGTATAGTCTTCTTGAGTTCAGCCTCATCTAGTGGCATAACAATAAGGTCCTCTACAGGTTGATCTCGGCTAGTCTTTAGTTCATCCCTAAGGCTTAGTTTGGAAAGAGTACAAATACATACAAAGTAATACAAAATACAAGGTTTTGCACTATAGATTTTTGTATTTGTGCTCATTCCAAACTAAGCCCAAGGTTGAGCCCTTCCACAAACAATGTCTCCTTTGTCTTCCCCTTAAGACCTATTACATAGCACTACCTAGCTAATTATTGGTTACCCCTTACCACTTTAATGTCATGGACTGTTGGAAATTTAATCACTAGGTGGTACGAAGATACCATTGCCTTCTTGAAGTGCAATGTTGGTCGGTTGATGATCGTATTGTAAGGCAAGTTGACCTTAACAACCTAGAACTTGATTGTCAAATATTCCTATTGTGACTAGTTGGGTGATCTTTCCTTTTGGTCTGATAGCTGCCCTGAAGAGACCAAGGGGACGTTGGTTGGCTGAAGTCAATTCGGGGTTAGCCTCATTTTCTTAAACACGTCATAAAAGAGGGTATCAGCTAAAGAGCCATTTTCAACCAATATTCTTTTTACTTCATTGTTAGCGATTGTAAGGTAGACCACTAGCGCATCATCATGGGGGAGTGACAACCCCCTATAAGTCTTGATTAGAAAAGGTGATGGCCTCCTCGAGGTTTTGCTTTATTTTGGAGCTTGTGTTCGATTTGTAGTTGTTAGGTATGTGTTCTTAGCAGATAAACTTTCTCTACCTGTTGTTGGACCACCAAAGATAACGTTGATGACCTCAGCCAATGGAATATTAGCTAGATGGTCGGCTAGCTCTAAGGTTAACCTAGATGCCTAATCCTTTTTGACAAAGTCTTATAGGTACCTCTTTCTTATGAGGGCTTCTATTTCATTCTTTAACTTATGATATCCATTTGTGTCAAGGTTTACACTATGGTGGTACTTACATCACTTTTCTTGGTTTCCTTAATCGACACGAGGGTGTGGTTTCAAGAGGCATTTAGAGGAGTGTAGCTTTTATACAAAGGCAAAGTCTGTTTGGATGGACTTGTCCTTCTTGCCTTGTGATCCATCAAGCCTCGACTCATCTCTATTTTTTCTCTTCCTATTAGCTCGTTCATCTCCAATTGAACACTTGCTAGCTTCAATTTGTTTCACATTTATATATTTCTCACATTGGGATAAAAGTTCTACTATGTTTTGAAGCAATTTCTTCAAAAGGGAGAAGATGAATGTCGATGATATTAAGCCATTGGTGGCAACCACTACTACAATGGCCTAGTTGAGGACTTTCACCTCTAAGACCTCAACATTAAAGCATTGAGTATAGTCCCAAAGTAGCTCATTTGGTTTCTGTCTAATCGCCATTAGTGTAGTCAAGGTCTTCTAATATTACCTACTATTCAAAATGGCAGGCACGTTACATTAAGGTTAGGTAACCTTTTTGAGTGTGGATTGGAAGGCACGTTACATTGAGGCATCGGAGAATCCAATGAGTAGTATGATGGCATGGTAACTTTTAATGTGATCCTTTGGGTTGATGGTGTTGTCATAAGTTTCCAAGTTAGGAGCATTGAAGTTTGGGGGGAGAGACAATGAAATGATCTCATTAGTGAAGGCTTCCATCCTACTTGTCAAGTTATAGTGACTAGAGGATGTGTCCACTTTAACCTCCTTTACTTCTTTAATATTAACATGAATAGCATCAAGGTAGGTTGACTACAGGCCTATGAAAGATCTAGGCCGTTATGAGAGTATCTTGATACTATTGGGTTGGCTCCTCTTTGTACGTGATGATTATTGAGGTGTTCATCCTGGTTTGACGTTGGGATGGATGGGGTTAGATGACGATCGATACTTCTTTAATGACCTAAGGCATGATTATTGATGTGGTAACCAGTGTATGTGCGAGATTGTTGGTGGCTACCTAAGAGGCTAAGGCTTTCCACCTTTGAGTTAAGTTCATCCTTTAAGTGATTGCCAAGACGTTGGCCCAAAGGTAGATGATAACTTTGTATTTTGATGCCTTAGCGGGCATCATTTTAGGGTTACCTAGGCCTTAAAATAGTCAAAATTTGTCATTTTCCCAATTAAATTCAATACTATGACCTTTGAGGGTCCCTATGCAAATCATAGGAAAACTGTGAAAGTTTTAGGGCTAAAATGCAATTTTCGGGAAGTTGGTGTGAATTCCAGCTGAGAGATGGGGTGTTTCTATGAAAAATTGAGCACAAGAGGGCGCCTCCCATTTGCCAAACCCAGATAGGCACCCCTCCTATTGTATTAGCATACTCCCCTCTCCTTAGGAAACCCTAGGGTGCCTCCCCACTCATTCTTTTCACCTTAACAAACCCTAGCTGCCCTACGCTATTAAATCTCCACCCTCCACTCTCTCCTAACCTCTAATCTCAACCATCCAAGCCTTAGCATCCCTTCATACCCTTAGATTTATCCCTAAATAGCATCCTAGTCTTACACCTCAACCAATCACCTTAGGGCACTACATCACATAGACCAATCACCTTTCTCCAACTATAGGCGCCCAAAACTGCACCCTCCATTCTGGGCGCCCAAATCTCAGCCCTACATAATATTGGGTGCCCTCTCATCCTCTTTTCAGCCTTAGGATCACCTTAGAACAATTCTAACCCTCCATTCTTAACCTTAGGGGGCCCATATTTCTACAAAAACCCATTAGCCGCCCCTCTTTTTCTCTCTAATCCCATTTTTGTTCACCCTTCTCTATAAAAAGGACCCCAAGGGCCCTGGATAAGGGGTTGGTCAATTCACCTAATTTACAAGGCTAAGGTTTCTTGAGGAGTTCAAGGGTTGTAGAAGGGAAGGACGCCCAGATCTTGTCAGGAGAGGTTCCTGCAAGCAGTCCAGTCAATCTGCAATTACCACCACTGGATTTGATCAACCATCCCTTTTGTTTTCTTTATTTTCTTTTAGGTTGGATTCTACCCCCAGGTAAGATGGAAGACTATTCTTGAGAAGTTCAAGGGTAGAGGAAGAGGAGAACGCCCAAGCAAGAGGAGGGGTTCCTACATGCAGTTCGCCTAGCCACTACTGCCACCTCTGGATCCGGATCCCAACCAGTTTCTCATAGTTTTAGATTTACTTTTTATGCGTGTTTTCATTTTCAGTTCTTTAATTTATAGTTTTTATTTTATTTTTACAATTTATCTTTATCAAATTTAACTTTTATCTTCCTTTCTACAGATCTGAAATTTGGCCAAGTAAGATGGAAGGCCCAACTCGAGGAGTTCGAGGGTCAAAGGATAGATCCAGAGACTGCTATCTCTGGCCGAGTTGAAGATTTTTTATTTAGTTTTTTTTTATTTCTGTTATTTATTTATTTTTCTGCAATATTTACTTTCAGCATTGTTAGAATTTTATTTTAATAGACTCCAATTCAGTTAATTAAATTTTGTGTTTCTGCAATTTGAAATCTTGTTATTTTGTCCAGATTGAAGTACGTAACAATTTTTCCCTTGCTTCCCTTTGGATACGACCCCTTTCTCACCACTAATTGGGTTTTGTAGGTATTTTGAGAATCGAAAAATTTATAAATATTGAAACTGGTGTTCCGAAGTGGTTAATGAGACGCTTCCGGACACACCAAGTTCTTGGCGCCGTTGCCGAGGAAGCAACGGAGAAGAAAATTTTTATTTGCTTTATTTGTATCTATTTCATTATTTTTTTTTTATTTCCGTTTGATTACTTGATCTGTAATCCCATTTTAATTCTTGTTTCTCTTTGATTTTGCATGACGTAATAGCAAAAGGTGGGGTATCGAAGCATTGCTAGACTACTGAAGAAAAAAGAAGAGAAGAGAAATTGGGATTGTGATTCAGGTGTAGTCGTCCCAATTTAATCACTTTTTTTTGTTTTTATTTTTGAATTCTTTTTGGTAAAGTAGTGTTTTTGAAGTCTTAGTTAATTATTTTTATTTCTTGATAGATCCGATTTATTTTTTTATGATTTTTTTTGTTTCATTCTTAGATATATTTTTTTCTAGGATTGTTAGGTTCTGTTTTTTCTTTATTTTCAAATTAGAAACTCATTTCATTTCTTGGATTTTTATGCTGCATACTCTTTTTTTTTTGTTTAATCTTTAGAGTAGCAAACTCCCTTCTTAATCTTCATTTTTGTAGTATTAATTTTTTGCAAACTTAGTTCCTTCATTTTTCTATTTTCTGTAATTAATTGCTCCCTTAATTAGTGGATTAATTGAATAATTGATTGTTAACTAGGAAATCATTCAAAATTTCGAATTTGAGTTTAAATTTCAAAATTTGAATTTCAAATTTTGAATTAAAAAAAAAATAATATTTTAATTTTTTTTTGCATTTGCATTCCAACATTTAGGGTTTGATATGTTCTAGAGCATGCATCATATAGGATTATTTAATATCTGAAATTATCTTGTTAGTTATTAATGTGTTAGGGTTTTTCATTTTTAAATGTTCATTTTGCTGAATTAGTTTGTTTTATTATTTTATGTTAAATTGTTGAATTGCATATTAGAGATAACTGTTCATGCATTGTAATTAGTTGCATTTATTTTGTTTATTATGTTTTTTCGTTAATCCATTTAAGGGCAATTCAATTTAAATAAGATAAGGTGGGGATTTCATCACCCTTTCTTGGCTCAAAAGCCACCACCCTTTCACGTGCAATTCACCCTAAACCTTAATTTAAAATTTGGATAACAAGATCCTTTAGGGGGCCCTACACATTTGGTTCAAAAGTGTACTGAATATTAGGGAAGCTTGTGATTACTTTCCATAACCGGTGGTTGGTGTCTAAGGAAAAAGGTTCATCAGCTAAGCCTAAGTGGGTTTTGTGGTTACTTAATGAGGTCTTTGCAAGAGCAAGGGGAGCCTCCCACATCCCGACCTCTTACTTGGCTAACCAAAGGAAGTGGTGTTATTCCAAGTAAACTTAAGAGGATTCACATTGGTTAAACCACTAGTTTAGGAAACCTTAGGTCAGCCCCTAGGCCGTGTGTGAAATGCTTGCATTTTTTTTAATTTTAAAATTCAAATTTGAATTTAAATTTTAGGAATTTAAATTTCAAAATCTAAATTTTAATTTTAATTTCAAATTTCAAAAAAAAAGAGAATCAAAAAGTTTAAAATTCAAATTTTAGTTTAAATTTCAAAATCTAAATTTGAAATTAAAATTCAAAATTTAAATTTAAAATTAAAATTCAAAATTTAAATTTCAAATTTCAAAAAAGAAGAAAAAGGGACTTTTGAGTTGTATATTGGAAAAAGATCTCTGAGGAAAGAAATAGTAAAACCCATACCTGAGATAGAGAGATACCTCCATCACCAGCAACGCAACCAAATGGTCAGGATCGATGATGAACAGCCCAGACAGTTGAAGAAGTATTTCACTCTGACCTAGTATAACCCTTCATCCTACATACAGTTGTCGAATACCCAAGCCTTGCAGTATGAGATTAAATCAAGCACAATCCAGATGCTCCCCTCTTCCCCTCTTTCTATGGAAACCCGAGTGAGGACCCATACAAACACATATATGAGTTTCTGGAAATCTGTTCCACTATAAGGATCCAAAACTTTAATGGTGATGCCCTTAGATTAACTCCTTTCCCCTTCTTCTTGAAAGACAATGCCAAGCATTGGTTGGGAACTATAGGGAGACCTACTAGAACTTCGGAAGAAATGCAACAAGAATTCCTTAGAAAGTTCTACCTTATAAGACAAACCAACACCGTGAGAAGAGCCATCATTGGATTCACCCAAACACCAGGTGAACAAATTCACAAGTCTTGGGAGAGAATGAAAGAGTTGTTAAGAAAGTGCCCACACCATGGCCTGCCCAAGTGGCAAATTGTCCAAGCCTTCTATGAAGGTTTGACTGATCAATACTAGAACTTGGGCAGAAATGTAACAAGAATTCCTTAGAAAGTTCTACCTTATAAGACGAACCAACACCATGAGAATAGCCATCATTGGATTCACCCAAACACTAGGTGAACAAATTCACAGGTCTAGGGAGAGAATGAAAGAGTTGTTAAAAAAAGTGCCCACACCATGGCCTGTCCAAGTGGCAAATTGTCCAAGCCTTCTATGAAGGTTTGACTGATCAATATAGGAAAAAGGTAGATGCATCCTATGGGGGGGCATTTATAAGTAAAAGTGATGATGAAGTGTATGCTCTTTTCGAAACATTGAGGGAAAACTCCATCAACAATACATCATTATATTCCTATGAGAGGTCGGTGGGATGCTCAAAGAGGACAGGGCTCTACAAAGTCAAAAACAATATAGAGCCCGAGGCAAGAATGAACTTGAATGCAATCTCTAGAAAATTGGATAAGGTAGATCTTCTAGCCTAAAAGCTTGATCAATTTTTCACCTATAACCAACAACCAGGCCTATCTACACCTTATCCTAAAGTTTTTTCCATTTGTGCCAGCCCGGCCCCACCAAGTTGATGATTGTCCAATAGCAGCCTAGTTTCTGTCGTTTATCTAAGAACAAGTTCAGGTAGCCCAGAGTTTATCGAGTCCTAATAATGACCCATTTTCAAATACTTACAACCTTGGGTGGAGAAATCACCCTCCATCTAACTCCATGGCCCAGCAATTTCAGAGGCCACAAGTGCAGAGCCAATTCCAGTAGACTTACCCTAGGAACCAACCGGTCCAACCTTATCAGGTTTACCTACAACCTCCTCAGACCAGTACAGTTGATGACAAATTCATGTAGCTTCAGCAACTGATTCTAACTTAGCAACAGTCCATCGCTAAATTATAGAGCCAAATAGGACAGCTAGCCGAAGCCAATGCGAGGAGAGAAGTAGGGCAACTACCGAGTCAACCGGTTGCGAATCCTAGAAATCAGCCACTGGGTTTTCTTCCATAGCAGATTCAACCACCTCATAAGAACCCTCAGTTTGAAAATGCCAAGGCTATTATGACCTTAAGGAGTGGGAGGATTTTAGAGGACCTGTATGAGAAAAAGGAACTTGAAAACATTAGTGAAGAAGAAAAGAAGCAAGAAGACCATAAGTTGGGGGGGGGGAAGAAAAAGGAAAGGAAAATTTATAAGAATAACATATAGTGAACTGACCTGTAGTTCCCTTTCTAGTCGTATTCATAGTCGGGTCGTTGTGAAAGATGAAAGAGACTCGCAACAAGGAGATCCGAGAGTTATTCAAGCAAGTCCATATTAGCATCCCTCTCGTCGACATGATCCAACATGTCCCAACCTATGCCAAATTCTTGAAAGATTTGTGTACTCAAAAGAGAGAGACACGATCGGCCCCACAAAAAGTGATGCTCTCGGCAGATGTTAGTGTGGTTCTCCTAAACCAACTCTCCCAGAAAATGAAAGACCCTGGTACTCCTTTAATAAGTTGTGTCATCTCTAGAATTACTTTCGGTCGGGCCCTATTAGATCTTGGGGCCAGTGTAAATCTGCTCCCCTTTATTATTTATGAAAGGTTCAGGATTGGAGAGTTAAAACCTACCCCGGTAATTGTGCAACTCGCTGATCGGTCAGTCAAGACTCCTCAAAGTGTTATTGAGGATGTCATTGTCAAAGTAGAGTATTGCTACTTCCCATTGGATTTTATCATCTAGACATGACTCTAACCGATGAACTAAACCATAATCCGATAATCTTAGGATGTCCATTTCTAGCAACTGTCAATGCAAATATCAACTGTAAATTAGGAGAAATTGACATTTCATTTGGGGAGCAGAAAGGCTAATTAAATTTATTTAGTGTCACTAAGTATCCAAACCTAGGGGAAGATGATTTCAAGGTAGAGGTAGTGGACGACCTTGTAGATGCCCTGTCTGTGTAAAAAAGAAAGTGAGTATGAAAGTATAGATGTGAGAAGTGAATGAATGCGTTTGGCTGAAAACGTAAAACTTAGCGTTGGTTGGGAGGCAACCCAACATAGTTTTCAGTTGTTTTTATTTTTTAGGATTAGAGTTTTTGTTTCTTTTCTTGATTTGAGACCATTTGGCAGACCTTGAACTCCTTAGGAAAACCTTCTTGATTGTTCTCTTTGGCCTAAGTACCTTTGCAACATTCTAGTCAAGCCATTAGGGACAATGGCATTTAAGTTGGAGGGTGAGGAAAGAGAGAGAAAATTAAAAAAAAAAAAGGAGCTAAGCCTTTAGAAATGCAGAACTAAAAATTTTACTGAGAATTTTTATGTTTTTTCATTAAAAGAGATTCCCAAACAAAAAAAGTTGAAGAAACTGATAGAAGAATATTGACTTTTGTAGAAATTGGTAGTAAGTGATATGAGTCAAAATTGGTCTTATTTGAATATCGTCGAAACCCTTTAGAAATTGGAAAATACTCCCAAGTTTTCCCCTGACAGGATAAAAATTATTCAAGTCATTAGAGATAGTGGACTACCCTAAATAGTGTTTCAAAAAAAAAGGGTCAATGGACACCCTGGACTTAGTAACTGGGTCTCTTCACCTAAGTCAAGTATTGAAATTCGCATCAAGCTGAAAAGGGAATGCCAAAGACAATCACCTAATGCTTAGTAACCGGATCTCTTCACCTAAGGCAAGTGTCGAGATTCGCATCAAATGGTGGATGGTAGCAATAAAAATAAGTGTGTGTCTCAAAGTTGAAGGGTAGAAATCCATTGTCAAAAAAGGTAAGAAGAATACCTGTCCGATTTTGAAATCAATCTCAGATTTTCTTGACAAACTACAAATGGAAGAATATACAAGATTTTTAAGCTATGTTTATGAAATATTCAAAACAAGACAGTTTTACCCCTTAAGTTCGATATTGATCTTCTGGAATTATGATACTTAGCTAATTTTGTCATGGATGATCTTGCAATGGGAATGATCTTTTTACTCAGTGTAATTTTAAAGTTGCATTGTTAAGGGACTAGCAATGGTTAAGTTGGGGGGTGTGATAACTTTGTATTTCGATAACTTAACAGGCATCATTTTAGGGTTACCTAGGCCTTAGAATAGTCAAAATGTGTCATTTTCCCAATTAAATTCAATACTATGACCTCTGAGGGTCCTTGTGCAAATCTTAGGGAAAACTGGGAAAGTTTCAAGGCTGAAATGCAGTTTTAAGGAAGCTATTATGAATTCCAACTGAGAGAGGGGGTGTTTCTATGAAAAACTAAGCACAGGAGTGCGCCTCCTATCTACCAAACCCAGATAGGCACCCCTCCTATTGTATTAGCATACTCCCATCTCCTTAGCAAACCCGAGGGTGCCTCCCCACTCATTCTTTTCACCTTAACAAACTCTAGCCGCCCTAGACTATCAAATCTTCACCCTCCACTCTCTCCTAACCACTAATATCAACCATCCAAGCCTTAGCAGCCCCTCATACCCTTAGATTTCTCCCTAAGCAGCATCCTAGCCTTACACCTCACTCCTTAAACCTCAACCAATCACCTTTGGTCGCCACATCACACAGACCAGTCGCCTTTCTCCAGCTATAGGCGCCCAAATCTGCACTCTCCATTCTGGGCACCCAAACCTCAGCCCTACATAATATTGGGTGCCCTCTCATCCTCTTTTCAGCCTTGGGATCACCTTAGAATAATTCTAACCCTCTATTCTCAAACCTAGGGTGGCCATAATTTTGTAAAAACCCACTAGCCGCCCCTTTCTTTCTCTCTAATCCCAATTTTGTCCACTCTTCTCTATAAAAAGGACCCTAAGGTCCCTGAAGAAGGGGTTGGTCAATTCACCTATTGCACAAGGCTAAGGTTTCTTGAGGAGTTCAAGGGTTGTAGAAGGGAATGATGCCTAGATCTTGTCAAGAAGGGTTCCTGCAAGCAGTCCAGTCAATCTATAACTACTGCCACTGGATTTGATCAACAATCCCTTTTGTTTTCTTTATTTTCTTTTAGGTTGGATTCTACCCCCAGGTAAGACAGAAGACTGTTCTTGAGAAGTTCAAGGGTAGAGGAAGAGAAGAACGCCTAGGCAAGAGGAGGGGTTCCTGCTTGCAGTTCGCCTAGCCACTACTGCCACTTTTGGTCGGATCCCAACCAGTTTCCCATAGTTTTAGATTTACTTTTTACGTTTTTTTTCGTTCTTTAATTTCTAGTTTTTATTTTATTTATGCAATTTAATTTTATCAAATTTAATGTTTGTCTTCCTTTCTGCAGATTTAAAATTCAACCAGGTAAGACGGAAGGCCTAGTTCGAGGAGTTCGAGAGTCAAATGATAGATCCAAAGACTGCTATCTCTGACTGAGTTGCAGATTTTTTATTTAGTTTCTTTTTTATTTCTGTTATTTATTTATTTTTCTGCAATTTTTACTTTCAGCATTGTTAGAATTTTATTTTAATGGACTCCAGTTCAATTAATTAAATTTTGTGTTTCTGCAATATCAAATCTTGTTATTTTGTCCGGATTGAAATACGTAACAATTTTTCCCTCGCTTCCCTGTAGATACGACCCCTTTCTCACCACTAATTGCATTCTATAATTATTTTGAGGATCGAAAAATTTATAAATATCGAAACTGGTGTTCCAAAGTATTTAACGACATGCTTCCAAACACATCAGTAGACTGTACCTCATTAGTAAGGAGAGGCATTTGTTCTAATAGCTTCTGAAACTATTCCTAGGTGACATGGTTTTGAAGTGAAGGAGGAGGTGAGCGATTTCCCGTCCTTGAGTTGTTTGGCCATCATAATTCAAACATTTGTCGTTTCCCCAAGTCAGTCCATGTGAGACAAGAGCAAGAACAAGTGTGTGGATTATAGAGCATAAGAAAGCTACTTGTGGCTCTCGACCCTTATAAGGTCCCATTATTGGTCCTGATATGGGCTGTTTAGGGCTCTATTTGTTAAGGTGAAATGAAGACCAAAGCCATTAAGAAGGTGATCATGTAGCCAAGTATTACTCTGGCATTAATGAATTAGAGGGCTCAATGGAGGTCATAACCCTCTTAGAACACCTCACTATAAAGGCTGGGGATGAAGTTCCAAGGTTGGCTATAAAGGCACCACGTGTCCTTAAAAACCAAGGTAGGTATTTATAGCTATATCATTCATGATCGTAATGAAGCAAAAGTAAAAGACATAATGATGTTTGTAAAATTTTTAATACCAAAAATACAACTCATTTTTGTGAGCGTTCTCTCCAAGTCCTTGGAGACCCAAAACACGACTCAAGCATCCACCCTTATACTAAATGTATTTGGAGACCTAGAAGGATCCATCCTCTCTCAAATCTGTTCACATTGTCCAAAATATGTTCACATCAAATCCTAATTCATAAAGTCCTCACCTTTGGTCCATCCAGTAGTCTCTAATAGGGGTGTCAATGGACCGATTTTGGATTGGATCCAATCTAAAACTGAAATTAATTAAATTGCATTTACACGATTCTATTAGATTGGATCAAATCTAAAATAAATTGGTTTATATTCCTATTGGTTTGATTTGAACCTAAGTTAAATCTCCGATAACTGATCAATAGAACCCAAAACCCCTATCTAAGGAACCAAACCCTATAAATTTGGAAGTCTGAAACAATGAAACCCTTGATCGAACTTTGAAGGTTTGAAATTTGAAACCCTTGTTTAAAGGCTTGAAATCTCAAGAGTTCAAATCTAAAACCCTTGTTTGAAGGCTCTCACTTCCAACTACCTTTCTCTCTGGCAAATTCTCTCTCTCTCTCCCTCCCTCCCTCCCTCCCTCCCTCCTAGTGGCGTTTCTCTCTCTAATGGCATATTGCAGATAGTTTTTCCCATTTTTGGAGTTCTTTAAGCTAAACAAATGAGCCCAATCTTTTAGTAGAACAAGCAACGGGTTTTCTTATATTTTATGGTTTAACTGTTATCACGGTCTAGAAATTGAACTTTTCTTCACACTTATGAATCTCATTTTCAACACTAAGCATTTGATGGATCTATTTTTTTTCTTATGTGTTTTAGCTCCTAATAGGATTTATAATATTTCATTGTAGATTTTACGACCGTTCTTTCTAGTATTTGTTATGCTCTAAAGATGAACAGATTTTTTTTTCTTTTAATGGGTGCTTCTTACAAACACCAATGTCATTATTTAAATCATGCAAGAACTTTTGCAATATTTAAAATAATGTATCTTTTGTTAAGGTTTCCAAATTATCTAGTTCACTTAATTCTTGTTTGGCTTATAATCAGAATCGGAATTAGAGCTTAGATTTAACCGGAATGGAATTTCATTCTAATTGAGGGGGAGGGAATGGCCATTCCCTCAAATGGGGGAATACCATTCTGCTAAGAATAGGAACGGGATTCTGATTCCACTTAACCAAACAATTGGAATCAGAATGGCCGATTTTGGTTCTGATTCTTGACCCCTATTCCCACAAACCAAAAAGGTCGTTAGTATTGCTTCATTGGGGATCCTCTATTGGCATCATTAACCAAGGATTAAATGCTTCAAATATGGAACAACAAAGTTTTAAGTCCCATGTTATAGTGATTGAAGTGACTGAATTGAACAACTTATTGTTTGGTCTTTCAAAAGATAAGTTATTAAGGAGGTTGTGAGATCCTTAATCATTGAAGATGAAATTGTATTGTACCCTTAATTCACTTAACAATGCCAGTCTTTCAATTCAATCACTTTAGCTGCTGAAGATAAGTTATCATGAGTCTTGATTTTCTAGCTATTGTTTTAGCTTTTAAGGAATAGGAGTGGATAATGAAGATAACTATAAGAAATATCTTATTTTAAGTGGTTTATTAATAGGAATGCTCCTATTTTAATCTTCTTAGTAATATAATATGTACCTTTTATTCCCATTTCATCTTATTAGTTGAATGTTTAGATATTATAGTTATGTATCTTATTTTTTGTTGTCATTTTATCTTGATACGTCAAGGATGATTGAACTTGACATTGAAAATGCAAACAACTTTGAAATATCAATAAAACATTTATGGCATCAAGTTCTATTTGAAGAAGGAATAGATCTAACGCTTGGGAACACTTTAAAAAAATAAGATTGGATTTTGGGGAGGAGAAAGCTGTTTGTAAATATTGTGGAAAATAGTATATGGGAGGAAATAGCAAAGGCACGATCCACTTATTAAGGCATTTACCAAAATGTCCTAAATTGAAGGAAATGGGCACTAGTGAACAAGAGGTTGAAGGGGGCTTTAAATTTGACTAAAATAGGAGCCAAATGGATTTATCAAAGATGTTAATGAAGCATGGGCACCCTTTTAGCATAGTCAAAAAAGAGTTTTTTTATATATTTATTAATAATCTTCAGCCACTATTTCGGTTTGTTTCGAGAAATATAATAAAAAATGATGTCACAAAGATTTACTTAAATGAAAAGGAGAAGTTATATAAATACTTTGGTGGTTTGTCTTGTTAGATTATCTTAACCATAGATATGTACGTTTCATAGCAAAACTTAGGGTATTGTTGTTTAACGACACACTATATAGATAATGGATGGGAGCTAAAAAAGAAATGTCATTTATGGCAACTAAGTATTCCAATGATGAAAACACTATGTATGCAGTTGTTATGGAGAGGCTTTTAATTTTGAACATTGATAAAAATGTATGTTCTATTACAGTTAACAATGCCTATAACAATAATGTTATGGTTAGAGAGCTCAAGAATTGACTCTATGTTAAGGGTTTGCTCCCATTGCATGGTGACTTATTTCATGTGAGATGCGATGATTGCATCTTAAATCTTATTATGCAAGATGGGTTGAGAGAAATATCGTCATTATTATATAAGATCCAAGAAAGTTATAACTATGTAAAATTAACACCACATAAGAAGCAAAACTTTGACAATGCAAGAAGCCAATCAAAAGTACAACATAGGAGAGGGGGGGTTATTGATTGTCCAACATGATGGAACTCCACATATGACATGTTGGACATAAGTATAAAGTTGAAAGAAGCATTTTTTTGGCTAACTGAGCTCAACCATGACTATAAGAGTTTTTCATTTGATGAGGAATGAGAGATGGGGGTAGTGATACATAATTGTTTGCAACTTTTTTTACATTTGTAAACAAAAATTCTCAAGTATTAATTCATTAACTTCAAATGTATTTTTTCCCGATATTTTCACAATCAAGTTTTGTTGCTTCAGTGGCTAGGTAATGAGCATGAGTATGTTCAATCTATGGAAAATATAATGAAATAAAAATTTGATAAATAGTGGGATGCATGTTGTTTGGTGCTTGCAATTGTCATTGCATTTGAACCAAAGTTTAAGATGGATATTGTAACATACTACTACAATCTCATTTATGGAGAGAGAGAGAGTGTGTTAAGAGGCATATTACAAAAGTTAGAGAGAAACTGAATGGCTTATATTTAGAGTATGTGGGTATTTATACAAAGGAGAGGTTGCTTGTAGGTTCTAGTATTGCATTTCAGCTAGTAATTAAGGAATCATGGTGTTGTAAATTTTTTGAGCGGTTTTGATTGGTGGTTGATTGAAAATCGTTTAGAATATTATCTAAGGACTCAAAAGTCAAAGTTGGATTTGTATCTTAAAGAAAAACTATTTCTTAGAGGTGAATAGTTTGATATTTTGAGATTATGGCAAGTTGATGGTCCAAAGTTTCTAAAACTTTCTACATTGGCATGTGATATTTTGGAAATTTCAATATCTACTGTAGCATCTGAGGGAATATTTAGTATTAGGGTAGAGTAGTCGATTAGTATTGTACTTCATTACTTCCAAAGACTTTGGAGGCTCTAGCTTGTAGGCAATATTGGTTAGAAGCTCCAACTACAAAAAGTTAAAAATTTAATCTTGAAGCAATTGCTACCTCTCCTATATCTTTTTGTTTATTTAAATGGTTCTATTTCTAATATATATTTTTGGTTGTGTATGATTATGTTTTAGAATTGGATATTCAAGCAACTGCTACTTCTCCTATATGTGTGGCTTCTATAATTAATACTAACAGAACATATAAGTTATAGCAAATGGTTTATAATTAGTTTATTGATTTGCAAAATGTTAGTGTTTATCTAATTTGATTGGGCAAAGGATTTATTTTAGGATAATGGGGGCATAAGCCATACATTTAGTTTAGAGATTTTTGCTTTACAAGTTATATTTTTGCTTATAACCTTTTATAAAATATTTGCTTATAAAATTTAGATTGGATTGGACTTAGTCAATCTGTAATGGTTTATATTGGACTGGGTTGGGTTGGACCAATATATAATCTATTGATAGAAGATAAGTGTGGGGTGTCAATAGACAAAGTTTGGGTTGGACACAATATGAATTAAAACCAATTTGAACAAGTTGGACAATCTAATAAGACATTAAGTTGAACCAGTCCAATCCAGTCCAGGTTCAACAAATATTTGGTCCATTGAATTGGACTAGTCCAACCCAATCTAGGAAGATCAAATTTAATTTAGAATGAATTCAATGAGCTTTAAAGGATTAATTAAAATTGCCCTAGTTTGTTAATATGAAGTGTTGTGTTGCTTGGGTTCCTTGTGTACATCTATGATGCTTTTAATGAAGAGTGCCTCCATTATCTGAACACTTATTATTTCATTAACATTCTCACAAGCTATCCATTTTGTATTTTACAGGTTTTATTTGGCAGAGCATTTATGGGGGAAATTTTGTAGGAAAAAAAGCTTCTTGCTGAGATCAAGAAGCTTGATAGCCTATGGTCAATATGATTTTGCGTGAACAACTCAACTTCTAAAGTTGTAATTCTAAACATGATTCAGCTTTCTTGATAGTACTATTTGACAAGAGAGGGATCTCCACCTGTAGTTATGAAAATCTTTGTTCGGATACTTGATATAACTATATGTTTTAAAACAAACTATAGTTACAAGGTTGTTGATTGTAGAAAGAACGAATTTAAGGAAACATTTTGTGAAGTTTTGATTTTAATGTGTCAAAATTTCTTCATTTTAATATATTTTTGTAAAAATTTTAATATATTTTTTATAATTTTTTATATTTTTAGTTCTTTATATAATTTTTGATATTTCGTTCAGTTTGAATTGAATTGGATTTGGTTTGTATTGAATTTAGATTGAACTGGGTCTGGTCCATTTGTAAATGGACTTATATTGGATTGGATCATATTGGACCAAATCTAATCCAATTGACAACCCTACTCTCTAAGAAGAGAATAAAAGTTGTATGATGTGGTCAAGATTGGTGGTTTATGTAAGCTTTGGAAATGTGGCTATGTGAACCATAGATGATATGGTGTGGCGTTCTCGTATAGTGCAGCAATAGGGGTGCAAAGTCTAAGGGTGAGCATTGTTCGGTTATAAATGAAAAACTGAACCAAAGATTTTGGTTTTGGTTCAATTGATTCAGTTTGTTAACAAAAATGACCAAATAAAATGTTCGGTTCAATAATTTTGGTCTTGCCTGAATTTGGTTTTGGTCTATTCAATTTGGTTTTAAACTGAATAAATCGAATGCTCACCTCTATGCAGGTCAGGTCAGGTTCGAGTTCAGGTCAATCCAAATCCAACCCTCCTTTGTTAGCTAGGTTGGATTTGGGCTGACCCAATTTGTTCACTTAATTTTGCTAAAATGATTTTATTTTTTGGGTTTAAGATTATTGTGTTTAATTAGGTTGGTTGGTTTTCATTATTGTATATTTAGGATGCAAATCATGGAGATCAGTTACATTAGATTGAGGTCAACTCTAACCCAAGACGAGTTATTGAACCCTAACCCTAATCCAACATGACTTTTTTAGGTTAGGTTGGGACCAACTTTAATTTGAGTCATTGGCTCAGTTTCTTTTTATTTCATGTTATTAAAATGTTCTTATTTCATATATTCAAAAAACACAAAAAAAAAGATCTGCTGATTTTATGGTGTTTTAGGAGTACTGTACTTTTAACAAACGAGAATTTTTTTTTTCCTTCAAATTTAAAATTGTTAATACATGTACATATATTCATAGATGTATGGTTAAAATTACATAGATGCATAGATACATGAACACAAACTCATTTGGCTCGTCTTTTCACGCGATCTGTCAGCTATTTACAAGCATGTCAGACTGCCATTTGGTCTTTTCTTGTTTGGTTTATGGTAGATCTAGCCGCCAAAAAGACGTAAGAAGCCCAAAATGGGCGATTTTTGGAAAGCTCCAAATGGAGCTTTTGTATTTGTTTATAGTCCCCTTCACATGGAAAGATGTACGAAAAGACACGCCTTAACCAAACGGGCTTCAAGCTGCTCAAATTTTAGGCAACGTTTGCTTTTCGGTAAGTTACTTACCCTGGTGAATGTACTTACCCGGGTAAGTGTTTCCCAAGAAAGACTTACCCAAGCAAGTGCATTTACCCATATTCTTTTATCTCCCATGTAAATAAGGCAATGACCATTTTAGCCATAAAAATTTATTATTAAAATGGGCATTTTTGTCCCATTCAAGTGTTGACAATTTCCCCTAGGTGGAAAAGTTATTTACCCACCTAGGAAATGGGTATCATTTACCTGAATAAGTGATACCCATGAAAATAAACTTTTCTTGATCCCCACATAAATCTGAAAAAAGAACATGGTATTCTTGGTCAATGAAAATCAAAATCCCATTGACCAACTTTCCCTCCTCTCAAAATCCAGAAAAAGAACGCCCCCTTAATACAAAAGTTCAATACATCTTTTGATTGTCAGAACTAGTAGAAAACCTTCATGAAAAGACTTGATATTTATACATATACAAATATGAAGATATGCCAAGTCCAAGTTGCCTAATCTAATCTGAAAATGAATCGAGGTTCATATTTTCAGTCAGGGTTACCTGACTGAAATCGTATCCCTACCAGAAAGCTGTTCTTATGGGTCCTGAGGACAAGCTATGAGGGAGAGGGGATACATAGTGGGATGGGCTTCCCATGAAGAACTGTTGGCCCATCAGGCGTCAATGATTTTCTGACCCACAACGGATGAAGTTCAACATTGGAGTGCAGTTTTACAAGAATTCCAATGGTCTATTGGAAACCAGATTCAGTTAGTCCATTCGAATAATTATCATAGCTTTGCATTGAGAATATCTCTCCATGAAATAAAGCACAGAAATATGGAGTATTTTCGATGCAAGGCTGTAAAAGCTGTTTGAATGGTGTTCAAACAGGCCTTGCACTGACTGAATCCGATCTCAGTCTATTGGCCCAACTTCGTAGAGCAGCTGCAGTTAAACATCAGATTTGTTAGCAAGTGTGCAAGGTAAGTCTAAATATGAAGGATAAGTGCTACAGATTGAGGTTGGTGAAGTTAAACAAGGATGGAGACTGATGGGGCAGAATGAGTTTTAAGAGAAAAATAAAAGATTTAATCGTATCGAACTTAATTTGGTGGTCTACATTTGACAGCCTAGCTCTTGCTGCTCACAGGGCTCTCCCTGCATCACACATTATATGAATGCCAATTTTGGAGGGACAGAGTGCATCAATGACAACATACACAAGTAAGCGTGCAGCTGTAGCGTCATGTAGCCATGTAGCTAGGTAGAGTCTTTTGTGAGCAGGAAATCCAGTCTGGTCAGATTCAGCTTCTTTGAATAACTAATTCTGAACACTTAAATTGAGCAGCTAAATCAGTTTAGCTCAATCTTCATCTTCAGTTCAGCCCTGAATTTCATGCTATGGTAATGTGCCGAAGGCGTGACTGTATGAACTAGCGTGTCATGTGGAAGAGTCTTTGGATGGCACATTCTGAAACATGGACGGCCAAAGTTTTTAACAGGAGTTCAGATCTGCTACCAACCAAACACTCCTAACAAGCCACTGCACCCGTATATTGGGAACATCTTCCCTGAATGACAAGGGAGATGTTCCCTATGGACAGTCTTGAGAGTGTTTTGTTGGTAGCAGATCCCAACCCTTTTAATGGAGTTCACACTAGACATGGCATTCTGGACACAGCATATCTCGACTCGCTTAAAAGGTGAAAAACCTCAAGTTGTTCTGCAAATGCAATAATTTGTCTTCCATACAACTGTGAGCAGCTTGACATGACTTGTAAACTGACTGATCAAAGAGAATTTATCATTACTTTGTGAAACAAAGGGTCCATAGATTTTCCTTGGAAGCACTATGTACTAACAACATTTTTTATTTTTTTCTAATGGTGTCTTGATTTCCTGAAAAAAAAAATGCCAACAGGCACTTTTTTAAATTTATAGGGAGATGTTCCTAATGTTGTTCTCAGTGTATTTGCACAATTAGTGCTTTTAGGAAATTTCATAGTCATAGTTTAAAACGCTAAAAAAACTCTCATATTTTGACATATGTGATTATATTATTTTTAAATATAAATTTGGCAAGAGGCTTTGAAAAAAAGAAGATTCTATCTGCATACCAATTAATTAAAAAGATATTTGAAGATCATTGATGTTTAGGAAAAATATAATTTGATGATTCTTTTATAGTTTTTAACTTTAAGTAATGATGATATATGTGAAGTGAAGTAAATAATGATATATAACTAAAATTTATATTAAAATAAATAAAAAGTCAACTAATTAATTTCACAATTGTAGTGCATCCAATTTTACTATAAAGCCAAAATAAAAGATAAAAAGTGAAAAATATAAGTGAGAAGACTCAAACTTGAACAACAAGTCCAAGCTTGACTAAACTTACCTGAGCGGCTGAGCCCATTTTAAGTTATATTAGGTTCAATTGCGTTGGCCAATCCCAAGGTTCATAATCCAGATTGATCTAACCAGACTTGAGAAGAGGTCCTTATGAGCATTGAGGAAAAGTTACTATTACGAATTTTTGTAGTTTTAATTTAAAAATAAATAAACCACATGTGCAAGAATAAAGAGAAAGAGGTCCTCATGAGTATTGAAGTGAATAGGAATGGCAACGGGGCCGGGTTCATGGCGGGGATCATATTCCTCATTCTCAACCCCGATCCCCACCAAGGATAAAAGTTGACATACATCCTTGATCCTCAATGGAGGCGAGTTCCTCAAGGGGACTGAATTCCCAAAGTTTTTTAATTACAGATTTCTTTGACAAATAAATTTATTTAAAATAAAAGACAAATTTAAAATATAAATAATATTTTGAAATATATATATAGGTCGGAGCGGAGACTTCATTCCCATCCCTGACTCCATTGGGTTGGGGAGGCAGGTACCCAGCAGGGATGGGGAAATTTCCATCCCAAGAGGTTAGAAGACTCACGTCCTCCCTCTTTCCTCTATATAACATAGATATTGATTTTTATTGTTATTATTTTTAATAAAATAAGGATATTTTGTCACAATGACTGTTTCCTGAAAGTCATTTTCTCAGAAAACAGTGCTGCATAAGCATGTTGTTTTCTCAAAACCTTTTTCTCTCATGTTTTCTATTTAGTAGCATTGATGTTGCTGCCACATAGGTGTTTTTCAATGCCATGTCAGCATATTGCTAATTTTTTTTTTAGAGAAAACAACTAATCAAACAACAAACGTTTTTTCCCAAAAAATGGATTTCTGATGTGACACTGATGTGGTGCCATTTTTTGAGGAGATGGCATTGATGCCAAACACAGACTAAAACAACACCATAAACATAGCGAAATGACATCAGAATTTGAAGAATCAGTGTCTTTTATTTTCTTGTTTGGTTGGTCAATTATGCAGATTTATGGGAAATCCGCCAAAAATCAATTATTGAAGTCAGCACTTTGCAGGGATTACCTTTTCTCATGATTTCCTGATTTTTAACTGATTCTGATTTTTTGAGGATGACATGGCATCCAACATGACATTGAATGATAACTCTAATATAAAAATAATCAGCTCTTCAAAATCAGTACCAAACATACACAAAGTTGATTTCTCAAAAAACAGCTTACATGGCATAAATGATATCAAACAATAATTTTTTATGATTTTTCAAAAATCACTGATTCTAAATTTCTGAATAATCGACAAGGAGAATCATCATCGATGACAAACATCACCAAAAAATACTCTTCCTATTTAAACCCAAACAAACCCACCCATTTTAGGGGTGTTTAACAAGATAATTGTTTTTATTTTGTTTTATTTTAATCCATTGATTTTTCATGTAGCAGTCATTTTTGTTTTAGAATACTAGTCTCTTTGGAGAGTTGGAAATGGGGGAGTTGATAGATTTAAGTTGGGTAAAGGGTACCCAATTCAAATCAAAATAAATGGAACTAAATGTATAAACACTAATTTTTTATTGTAGAAAAAGGTCCACGGACCGGATAGTTATGGTCTTTGAGTTTGGATAAGGATATCTGTCATGATCTTTGATGACTAAAATATAACGTGGCATTTATGTCACCTTTAGACCTAAAGGAGCTACTAAACTTCATCACAACGGTGTAGGAACCGCTCAATTAATGTGATGGATAACATTTAGTGGGTTGGGCTATGGCGGATTTTGAGTTGAGTTTTAACCATTTAATGGGTTGTCAGGTTAGATGGATGGGTTGGAGCTCAGCCCAAACTCAACCTGCCCAATTGCCATTCCTGTCTACTAATGGTTGCTACTTCAAAAGTGTTAGCACGTGGCAACAAAACAGATCCTAGGACTTCTTTTATTATAATTTACCCCCTTCTCTCTCCCTGATCCATTTTAAGATTACCCGGCCACTTCTCTTTAGTCTTATCTCCCCCATGATTCCATGATTCCATATGGATGATCATCATCCAATTCTTTTTCACTTTTCTTTTTAACTTTGGCTAGAAATTGAATCTTCAAGAAAGCTTTTATTTTAAATAAAAATTTTAAAACATTGCAAAACAAAAGTAAAAAAAAAGAAGAAAGAAAAAGAAAAGAAGGAAGAAAGAAAAAACTTCAAACATGCTCCCGAAGGGCATTATCATCTAACATTGATAACGGGCATGATCCAATTGAATGATTTGATGTTTTAGTACAAGGGAGATGAATCCAGAATGATTCTTCAAAGATAAAGATGCTACCGAATTTCTACTTACAAATCTAAATTGACTGATTCCATCAATTATCTGGCTTTAGGCATATACTGTTTTGAAGGAAACAAAAGATTGAGGGTAAATTCTTAGACCAAGATGATTGATTCTGTTCTCTTTGTTCTGATCATTATCTCACCTTTACACAAGTAAACAGATTTTTGTAGTGTTGTACAAGGAAAAGGAAAAAAGAACATGAAAACAACAAAATGATGATAGAGCATGGGCCCCAATATCATCAAGAAATCCAAAAAAGTAACAGAAAGCAGGGCTATAAAGGCGTGAAGTTTCTTACGTAGCAAACCTCTTAAACAGCTTTCTTTAATTAAACCTCCAATTTGTAGTACCTCAATAAATTAATATTACTTTTTGAATCCCATCTGTGACGGAAATTGAGTATCAATAATTAGACCCCACGTATCGCATGGGCTCAGTTATTAGTAAAGTGAATATATAAAGGTACTATATATTAGTAAAGCAAAATCACCTTTTTTGCTTTATATAAGTTTCAACTTCTGTTTTCAATGATCAAATTTACATATACTAGCTAAAAATGCGTTTAAAGTTAGTTGTTTGGTTTTAAGGGTGCCATGGTATTTAAATTACCAAGACTTGTTTTATTTTAAGTGAGCAAAGAAAGAAAGATTAATTTTGTATTTCATGGTTTATCTGTGACTCCTTAATCCTTATAGCTAGATATATAAATTTTATTTTTTGTATTGAGAAGGTAAACACATTTCATCAGGAAGATCAAAGATATTCTTCCAAAATTTACTTCATCTACAATTTTTATGGATATAATCAATAATCTACTTGCAAATTCATAAATGCTCCCCACCCCCCAAAAAAAAATAAAAAATAAACTTGCAGTTATATTATGGTGTAGCAACTGACACATCTATATTCCATATTCCATTAAATAACACAAAAAAGAAGAATCAAGAAGACAAAGTAATGAAGACTATGTAGAAAAAATTCAACCCTTTTTTTTTATTTATTGCCAGGATGAGTCAAATGACTAAGAAAAGAGAAAATTGGAGTTGAGGCATTGGGCTTTTCATGCATAGAATAAGCATGACCACTTTAATTAGGTCTACATGGTTGCATAGGAGGATAAAATAAAGCATCAATTTAGAAACTTCTCTTCACATTAATTATTCTTTGTCTTTATCTGTTTTAACTCATGCTTACTTGATCCATAGAAACAAAAAACAAGGAAAAAACAAAATATTTCGATCAAATGTATATCATTACATTTTTCCTGTTTGTCTATGAGTGTTAGTTATCCATCAAAAAATAGATCAAATGGTAATTAGGAAGGGGCCCACTTCAAGCTCAAACAAAGAAATTAAAGAAGCACAAAGCAGGCACGAAACTGAAAATTATTGATAAAGATAAAGAAATATTCCTTGGAGTAAGCTTACATGAATGAAATATCTAGTAATGAAGGACATTAATTTTAGTTAATGCAAATTTAATATAAGGGTTAGCTTGAATACTTTCAATAAACTTTAGTACTTGACAATCATCTCTGTTTTGAAGATGCCAAAATTCCTGTCAAACCAGCAGTAGTTGAACCTGTCATGATAAAGTTATTTTGTTTGGATCACGGGAAGAAATTATATCCAAAGCAAACAAGCCAGATTTCTGTTTTTCAATGCATATCTACTACTGGGTGAAAACTTGCCATGTGGAATATTGAAAGCGATTGTCACCAGAAATAATGAGACAGAAGACCATTCTATGCAGCTCCTTTCAAACTGAATTTTATTTAATATGAGAATGCGTAAGACGGGGGGGTATGGGAGAAAACTGGGTAACCTGATAGGGTGAGGATAATAATATAGCAAGTAGGCATGTGTAGTTGCAGTGGTAGGAGAGCTAAATGTATGCTGTTAATGGTGGGGGGAGAGAGAGATACTTTTTGTTCTCTAAACATATTCAAAGCTTCAATAATGGCTTTAAGGCAGGTACAAACCGGCTTTCATTTTATTCTTTTTGGGTAAGCATAATAGATGGAGAAACATTGCTAAAAATCTGTAGGATTTTTACTTGTTTACTGCAAACCAGAACAGTAGTAGCATATATTAAGGGGCCAACCACTAATGCAATATATGTTTGGTTTGAAGGAAAAATAGGGAAAAGAAAGGAAAGGAAAGGAAGGGAAACCTTTACAAATCTTATATTGGTTTCTTTGCATTTCCCTTCCTTTCCCTTCTCTTTCCTTCAAACCAAACATAGCTTAAGAGAGCAACAAATCTAACTATTACAAACTGAGTTTCTTGTATGAAGTGTTTTGTACCATCATGATATCAGAAGTTTCAGATATAATATGGTTTCATTAGTTTATTAATTAGAATATTAAAGGATGTAGATTAGACTTTAAAGCTATGTTTGGTTTGAAGGAAAAGGTATGAAAAGGAAGCGAAAGGTAAGAAAATCTTTATAAAACTTATATAAATTTCCTTTCCTCTCCCTTCCTTTCCCTACATTATCCTTCAAACCAAACACAGCGTAAGAGTGCAAATTAAAATTAATTAGAAAAGTTAAGAGACAAGTTGACTTTATTGGACCATGCAGCAAGTTGAAGGTGGAGTAAGCTACGAAGAAATTTGTCACAAATCCAACTTCACTCCCTTTTGCCTTCTATTATCTTAATATTATTCTTATGCATGGTTGTTGCTTTTGTCCTTGTTATTGTATTATATTTTATAATAGACATACGAGAACAAAGACAGAGAGAAAGTGGTCAAATTAGAAACAATAATCTATTTAGTGTTTGGCTCTCTAACTTTTTGGTTCACCAAAGCAATAGCCGAAACGTGGCAATTTTGTGGAATCAGTACTGGAGACTTTTTTGCCATCTTATCTCTATGGGTCTATCTGGACCTTTTTATATATAGCTGGAAATTTCCTAGCATCTTATCTTGATGGACCTTTTCTGGGTTTATCTCAACTTTACCAGAAAATCAAATCATTCAAATCTGGCATGCAATTTTGGAGTTGTCTTGCATCCATATCTGAAGAACTTTTGTTTGGGAGAAGTCCTTTTAAGATTAGAGTGGGAACTTTTGGTTGAAAGAATAATGGTGGTCAAACCTCTATGAGGAGGTAAAGGAATTGGAGGATTTCCATAATCCTTGTGATGACACAAAAAGGAAGAAATTATATGATTAAATGGAGTATGGTCCATGCCAACCAAGAAACACTAATAGTGTTTGTGGGAAAGAAGACAGAAAAGGAAAAGAGAAAAAAAAAACAGAGACACTATTAGGTGTTGGTAGGTTTATATTAGCACTAAACACATGTAGGTGTATGTATGGAGATGTGGATGTATATGTTCAAATTGTGTCCTGAAGGAGGGAGACATTTGACTGGAGGCAAAGGTAAAGAAATGGGCCAAATGACCCAAGACTTTAATCATCATGTTGCTACATGCATGTGCTGAGCATATGCAAAGACTTAAGCTAACTTTCCATTTTGCCACGTGGAGTTGATGGCTCTAAGCTTAGTAGTAATAGGGGTGCAAGTTGGATTGGGTTGTTGATCCCCCAACCATAACTTTAAATTCAGGGCTCATATCAGGTAAAGATTGGCCTGATTTCTCAACTTCCTTTTATCAAATATTCTTATTTCTTAGATTCATGGGTGGAGGTCAATTCAGTTTTAATGTTTGCACTCCCCCTCAGAAATCTTTTTACTCCTAGGTGGAGCTAGGATTTTCTAAAAACCCCTTATGTTATTATATAAAGGAACATACTTATCATGCTTTATTAAAAGTTCACCTTCAAATTTAAAATTGTTGATATACTATACATATATAGATGGATAATGCTGAATAGGACAATGAGATTGTTGATAAGGCAGTAGGCAAACTTATGGTGTGAGATGAATATTGCAGCATGGCTGTGCTGTGTGCCAATGGTACACATGGGAGATGTGGCTACATTCAGGACAACTAGACATGTATGGACGAGTATGCTCGATATGGCAGAACCTGTGCACAAGTAGGGCAACTCAGCATGGTCAAGCTAGGCTTCTCAAGACAAGCACATGTGCAGTAATACACATTGTCCTTTGACATAAGTGGCTATTTAATTATCTAATTTCTCTCTTTCCTGTGCTGTGTTAATCTCTGTAACTTATGTGAACTGATCTGGATTGGCTGAGCTAAGGGTGGCCCTTGGCCACCAGAGAGTTCCAGCAACAATATTTAACTACTATCTAATTGTATTGGTTATTTCCCTTTTGCTTATTTTTGCACCAGATACTTTTTAGACGATGATAATGATAGTAATAATATATTTCTAGTTTTCAATATTTTTTTTATTTTTGTGTACAAAAGTACTTATTTATCACATTTATATTTGTTTATGAAGAATATAAGATATTAGAGATGTGCCCAAATGATTTTGACAAAATTTATTCATTTTTTGTAACTTTTTTTGTGTTTTATCTTTTTTTTTTAATTTTTATTGTTTAATTATGTCATGAAGGATATATATATATATATATTATTACCACCAAACCTGAAAACAACTTCACTTTTTGGTGTTTTAAGCATGTGTTTTATATAACTAAAAAGTATTGGGTATAGATCTAATTGACAGAATTTATTTGAAAAAAAAAAACGAAAAATGATAAAATTTATTAGTGAGAAAAAATAGATTAAACATAGGATTTAATGAGAGAGAAGGAATGTGAATTAATATCTTAAATATAAGACTTAATAAGAGGAAATTGAATGAGATAAAAAGAAGTATTTCAAAATACATTTTTTTCCCTCACAATTAGGGAGGGGTCAAATTAAAAGATAAAGGCATTTTAGTCAAGAATATGATTCAATGAAAGATTATTGGAATTAATATCTTAAATATAAGAATTAATGAGAGGGAATTGAATAAGGTAACAATAGTAGCTCAAATTACATTTTTCCCTCTTAATTACGGAGGGGTCAAGTCAAAAGATAAAGGCATTTTAGTCAAGAATATGATTCAATGAAAGATTATGAGAATTAATACTTTAAATATAAGACTACTTAATGAGAGGGAATTAAATAAAAGTATTTTAGTCAAATAAAAGTTCCACACTCACATTGGTATTTTTAATAGTAATACAGATTAGCTCTCTTACATTTCAATTTGAAAACTGCTGAAGAGGTCTTACATTGAAAACATTGCAAGGGGTTTAAGAATAAGAGTACAGAGCTGAAAAACTTCCAAACCTTAGTGTCCGCAGTATGCAGATGATTCTTTGGTCATTCATTAGAGCTGTCTAAATGATGACATAAAAACATATATGGTTGTTATTTTGGCTCAGTTTGGAAGGATTACAAATACAAAGATGTACACTGGAAAACCTGTATTTTGTATGTATTTCCACTGTACATATTTGTATTTGTACTCTTTCCAAACTGAGCCTTTGTGTCAAACTGTTCATGAGTGTAAATAATGTTTTGAAAACTGGTCCGCACATCAATCAATAAAGCTGTTGAGTTCAAAATCTGTTTGGTTCAACCGGGTGGTTTAACAGTATGACCACCAACATCTCTCACACCTATTGAATCAAAAAAGAGGTTCCTTTACTTGGTTAGTGCTGCAAACAAATTAAATTGGATTGGTAAGAATATCCAAATTTGATTAGTTTATATTTGAATTTAAACCAGATCTTCTATCCATTGGATTTATGTCAAATTTGAATCAAATTCATATTGCAATCGGATATTGAATAGTATAAATAAATCTATATCTATATTTGTACTACTTTAAAAAGTACGAATAGCCTCAAGAATATTTCTGAAATTTTTTGAGGACAAAACTTACCTCTCTATATTTAAATTTATGGGAAATAAAAAATGAGGGCAAATAGGGAGTTGGTTATTGATATTAAATGAGTTGAAAAAAGATAATTTTAAGATATTCAATGCATCCAATTCTTTCTCCTTAAATCAAACATTTAAGGTATTAATTTGCATTCACCTTCATTGAATCATATGTTTAAAGCTTTTTTGTTTTTTTCTCATCAATAAATTCTATAATTAAATCCATACATAATAAATTAATAATTTCAATAACATAAAAACTTATACTGTTAATATCTACTTGGAAAAAAATAGTTTATATATTTTTGAATTTTATTATTTAATTGTGGCAACATGGATTGGCCCATTTGACCCAAATGGTTTAATTTCTTACCGCCACCTAAATAAAAACACTACTTTTTTTTCAGGCAGATATTATTAAAAGTATAAGTTTTTGTGTTATTGAAATTATTAATTTATTATGTATGAATTTAATTAGAATTTAATGATGAGGAAAAACAAAAAAAAAACTTTAAATATATGATTAAGTGAAGGTGAATGCAAATTAATACCTTAAATGTTGGATTTAATGAGAGAGAATTGGATGCATTGAATATTTTAAAATTAATTATTTTCAACTCATTTAATATCAAATTACCTCTTCGAGCCTATCCTTCTTCCTTGACAGATTCAAAGAACTACTTGTATCATTCATTATCACTGCCATTATCTTCTTACTTCTTTGAGCTTTCTTACTCTTTATCTTCCTCCACCGATTCAGAGAACTGTGAAGCCACGAACATAGAGGTTGATTTGAATACTCGACTGATTTAGAGAGGTCGATTTGAATTCTCGACCAATTCAGAGAGGTTGATTTGAAGCCATGAACTTGTGAATACCCCACTGATTTGAAGATTTGAAGCCAGAGAATTTGCGTTGAAGATAGAGAGTTCAATCAAATACATATTGTTTCATTCATAGTACTCCATTCCTACTATTCCATCTGAATATTTGTCTAGTGATGCTTGTGTGAATCGAATACAAGCTTGTGTTTATTTATTTGGTTAATTAAGGTAGTATAATCCACATTGTAATAGTAAATGTCTTAATCTTAATTTATGGTTTATTGTGTCCCCGTTTGTTCTTGGTAATTGATTCTAGGGTTTTCTCTATGATCTGGTAACTTTAGCATATTCATATAGATTAGGGTATATATATGTATGTATGTATGCATGTATGTATATATATAAATATACTCATAGGATTTCTCTATGATCTAGGGATTAATTTCTCTATTATATATGCTTGTTATGCTCTTTCCACACAACTCTCAATACATGGAAAAGGTTTATATAAGCATTTCACTGGTCAACAGTCATCACCTAATTTCCATGTGGCAAGTTTTAATTTAAGAACTAACCTCAAAATATCCAAAAATGAAGAAGAGGTGATTTCTACACGTTTACATTCATATTTAAAATTCAACACTAGTGATACTAGTGAAAGTGGTGACACTGCCCTTATTTATCTTGTTCTATTCCATATCTGGTAAAAGGTAATCCTTGTAGTAAATATAAAAATAGATTTTAATATATTACTGTATTTACTTGGATCGAATTGCCATATATGTGGCATGGATCAGTGATATTATAACTTTTACTCATAAAATTTGTGGCTTTCCATGTTGCAACTCCAAAGAGAACTTTGTGCTTGAGTTGGATCTTGAGCCCTTCACTGCATCTTTCCCCAAACCCACTCTGTCTAAGTACATTGGTTGTCAAACAACGAAGATCTCCATCGGAATTACAGTAAATGTCTGTGCTAAAATTGTGGTTGATCCATACAAACCATTCAAGAATTTGAGACGCAAGCAAAAAGCAAATTCTTTTTACTTGGTAGTGATTTTCAAATTATGTTCTTATAGTCTTTTTTAATTTGTTTCTAACAAAAACAATTAATATGGCAGTAGAAGATAAATTTGTCATTTATAAAATTTAGCAAATGTAGATATTCATATGGACATGAAAGAGATGCTACCATGATTATTCAAAATTTCAAGTTATATATATATATATATCAAGTACCTCTATAAAGAAACCAATCCGTTTTTTAATGGATAAAGAAAAAAATCAGTTTTAGAAAAATATATTTGACCACCTTAAGATGCATTATTTTCTAGTTTAAATGACATGGTTTTAAACCATCCTATTGAAAAAATTAATTAACCCAAGTGTACTTGCACCATGTCTTTCCAAAAAGCCAAAAAAACTAAGTTATATACCAGGAACTTCTATATTAAATTCTCAAGAATCTCAACTACTTAACAGGTGGGCCTAACACTATTCTTTTTCTGTCCTTGAATTTTAGTTGTCTAGTACTATACTTAAGCATTTTAAATAGAGGCCAACAGATCATGAAACCAATTTAATAAGTAATTTGTTACAAAAACTATGTTATGAAGAAGTCAATTTTTTTGGGGAGCCAATTAAAACTAAACCACTAGAGATTATATTTGTTAAGATAGGTCAGCTTCCATTGATGCAACTTAATCCAATTAAGATTTTATCACCACATAGGGGTAGTTCAGTCACAAGACAACCACAATTTTCATACCAATTATTATAATAATGCATATAATCAAATCAAAGGCCTCGTTACAATTTTTCCCTCGCAATAAAAATGCAGCAAATTCACAAATAGTAGTATTTTGGTCATATAAAGTCCAAAAACCGCAAGGTCTGTTTGTATTTATTATAGTACTAAGTAAATGTAAATGTGCATTTTATGTTGTAATTTCCAATAATGATGTTGATATTGATAATGATGATAGGGATGACAATTTCCCCATCTCCCCAATTCTTGCATGACCCATCCCGAATGGGGGTTAATTTTTCCTGGTGGGGATGGAGATGGAAAATTTTCATCTTGGTTGGTGAGGATGCCAGATTATATGTATGTAGAAAAAAAAATAAACGCATTTATGATATTTTTATTAATCAAATTTAAAAAATACATAATTTTTATTGATAATGAAAATTAAATACATAATTTAGAACTGACCAAAAATGAAATCATTTTACTTTTGGCAAAGATCAATAGTTCAACTTTTTGGTCAAATATGTTAGCATTTAATGTCATAAATAAATACATATATAAATAATAAAATATAAAAATGCATAAATTTTGCAAAAAAAAAACAATCAGACAAATGTATAATATCATATAATTATCATATTAAACAAGAAATAAGTGTGTTATATCAGAATTATTTTTACATAGAGAAATACAAAAGAAATATATAAAAAAATGAACACATCTATAATTCTTTATTTACAGTATTATTAAAAAAATATGGATAAGATTATGGAACTTTCTTTGATAAATGAACAAAAAAAAGATGCACTAAAAATATAAAACATTACAAAAAGAAGAATCTAAACAAGTAGGGCCTATAAATGATACTTGAAACTTTACAATTTGATCCGATTATCACATATTTGGATGTGATGTTTATGTAATCAGATTTGGACGATCTATATCCAATTAATAAAAAAATACATATTTATAAAATTTTTTGAATACATTATTACTACCACTATTATTATTTAGAATATGCATATCATCAACATGGCTAATCCACACACACAAAAATAAAAAAATAAAAAACCTTTATGATCACCTTTATCACTTTGCTTTTGGATTGAGAGAGTGAGAGCCATTTGAAGAAACAATTAAACTCATTAATGACGTATGCATCAAAACACCCAAAATTAACTTTGGGCGGGTTTGGGCTGATTCAATGGTTTTGGTGCAGAATTGCAACTCCTTCAAGATAAAGATTCATCAATTTTCTTGGTAGTTGTAGACTGGAAAAAGGAGAAAAACGTGATACTAATAATTAGTATTTGTAACACGCATAAGAAAGGAAAATATGATAATTTGCTTGCAACCAGCCACTGTTGGGATAGGGGCCATTTGACGGTTGCAAGTTGCAACTGCCGGATAATATATACAGACCACGTGTAAAACATGTTGTTTTATTATATACAAGGACTAAAAAAGTCAAAAGCAATGTTGTTAGATTCAGACCCACACCGATACCATCAGATCTCTGGCTGGTTATTGCTTATACTTGACATTAAATCTCGCTGTCACCAAGGGTTGGGGTTATTATGGGTATGGCGATGAGCTAAGCTATCCTTTAGTTGTAGTCCTATGATTTGATAAATGGGAAAACAAAAAAAATTCAGACCAGATATCTGAAAACGTAAGGTCATGGTTTTATTGATTAGCCGATCGGTTAGATCATAGGGGTGTGATAATGTTGGAAACTTGGAAAATACAATAACAACATATCTATCGATATTTTTTAACCTACAATCATAAAACAATCGGGACCCAAAAAGCTCACAGGTCCACTATTACTGGTTGAATTGGTGGTTGAAACTTGAAAGCCTCCTTGCTATTAGGGGTAGAATTGATAATTTTTTAAGGCCCCGTTTATTTAATTTATTGGAAGTTATTTATCGGGGTAAATGCATTTTTCCGGTTAAATGTATTTATCCTTTTATTTTTCATGTAAATGAGATAAAGATCATTATCTATAAAAAATCATTATTAAAAAGGATAATTTTGTTTCTGATGGTGCACAATCCGACCGATCTTAGCTGTCAACGATCTTGCCTCTGAACTGAGTGGCAGGGACCTGAAACGGAAGGAGAAGAGAAGCTCCGGGGAGAACCCGGCGTAAGGGCTCCGAAGCTCAAGTTAGAGTCTTTCAAAGGCAAGATAGACCAGATAGCGCAAAAGATAGCATACCTCGTTCCTAGGGGGTAGGAGCCTTTTATAACCACCTCGCGCACTCACTTCCAGGCTTCCGTCAGATTGGGCATGATTACTTCTGAGCTCCTGCCAGTTCGGATGTCATTTCCTCTGGCCGGACAGAACCGCCACTGCTCCTTTTGTCGGAGCCGTCTCGGCGGCTAATAACGACGGTGGCAGGTGGCGGTAGCAGGAGGCCGTTTGAAGTGTGGCTGTCAGGCGTCAGATCCCAAATCAGTCAGGTGCGTCGCCCTTGGATACGGACGTCCTTGGCGTCAGGTACGTTTGGTCAGCCTGGCGTTTCGGAAGCGAAGTGTTGGAGTGGCGAGCGAGATGTCTTGAGTTCGGTTTGGGGAGTTTTCCGAGCTGCCATGGGCCAACTCGGGTCACAGCTTTGTGAGGCTTGGGGCCCAATATAGTTCGTGCTCCTTGCAGGGAGCTCGGGTTCTCAGTAGGGAGCTCGGGTTCTTAATAGGGAGCTCGGACTCCCAGTAGGGAGCTCGGACTCTTGGTAGGGAGCTCGGGCTCCTAGTAGAGCGGTCTGGAGTTCGGGCTTAGTAGTGAGCTTGGACTTGCTTTCGATGTTCGCTTCGGGCGCTCTACTGTCCCGAGTTGCTTGTTTTTGCCACGTGTCGGGTAATTGCGAGGTCGGGCCAAATTCCCCTTCATCAATTGCCCCCCACTCCCTGCAACAAGGGTCCTGTCTTGGCGCGGGGAGTTCGTAAGGTAGCAGGAGGGTTTTGGTCCGTGCTGAGGGCGTTCGCTTTAATTTGATTTTCAAAAAAGGGCGCGCGTTTGGGAGACGTGACGGTAGTCGTTCGAGAGTGGAGCTGCAGATGCTTTTACTGCGAGGAGACGTGCGCCGACACCCCGTCAGTTTCGAGAAGGTGCGTGCTGACACCCGTCCTCTGACAGGACGTGCGTGACTCCTCGTTAGTTTCGGAAAGACGTGCGTTGATTGGCCTCGGAAGACGTGCGGTTTAGCGCGGCTGTGGGCCGTTGGATTGGCTTCGATCTGGGCCATCGCATTCCGGCCGCTGTGGATATAAATAGCGCACGGGGGGGGGGGGGGGGGGGGGCCCGTCCTTGCTACTGCTGTACCTCTTGAGCTCGCGCCTAAGTTTCAGTTCACGTCCAGGCTCTTCAGCTCGCGTCCCAGGTTCCTTGCTTGTTCGAGCTTTCGTGGTCTACTTCAGTCTTCTTCCCGGGTGAGTGCTTTTGGAATCCCGTTCCATTCTCTGATGTCTAGTTCGGAGGGTTCAGACTGTTCAAGTGGGTCCGATGTAGGTTCTACGAACCAATTTGCGTCCCCCGGTAGTTCAAGTGAGCCCGATGTAGGTCCCGAGGAAGGGGTTGAGCCTACAGCCTGAGGTGCTTCGGGTAGGTCGGCGTCCACCTCCCGTCGTGGCCGGGTTGTAGATCAGTTCGGCCCTTCGACTATGACGCCTGAGGGACTTCAATCCCTCATAGACTACTACGACTTGCCCGGGGAGCACGCCTACTTCATCCCTACGGGTAGCTTCCCTTGGGAACACGGTCCTGATGAGATCGTGATTTTCCGGGAACAGCTTGCTGCGGGGCTGCAACTGCCCTTTCATCCTCTTCTCGTCGAGGTTCTAAACCACTTTGGTGTGACGGTCGGCCAGCTTCACCCGAACTCCATTAGGAATTTAGTGGGGACAATCTCCTTATTTTGTGACGAGAACTTTCCTTTGGATCTGGAGATTTTCTCCTCTATTTTAATGCTGAAAAAGTAAGCGGGTCCCCTTCCTGGGCGTAGGCGGGCATACTACCTGTCTCCTCGCCCAAGCTTTAAGCTCTTACACGGACTCCCTAATAAGGTCCCAGCGTGGAAGCGGGACTATTTCGGGGTGCGAAGTGCGCTGGGGTGGCCGTTTCAGACCGGCTGGGGGATGGCCGCTCCCGACTCCGGCGTCACACTCGATAAGGAAACGGCGAAGGGCCTCCGGCAATGGGCGCGGCTTGGGCTGGAGTGTCAACGGTATTGTTACGGTCACACCATCCGGCAAGGCACCGCGGCGCAGTCATAGGCAGCAGCCCACACAACAGGCCGCACAACAGTGGGCACCACCTGGCAGCACTGCAGCATGCACCACCGATAGCGCGCAGCACGCATCGCCAGGCAGCAGCGCACACCGCATGCACCGCACGGCAGCACGCACCATTCACACGCCCGGCACCGCACGGCAGCAGCACCATGGCGCGCAGCATGCACCGCCAGGTAGCAGCGCGCACCTCACGCACTGCACGCCAGCACGCACCGCGCACACACACGGCACCGCACGGCAGCGGCACCATGGCGCAGCATGCACCGCCAGGCAGCAGCATGGTAGCAGCACCATGAGGCGTGTGCACGGCAGCGGCACCCTGAGGCGTGCGCATGCACTGCGCGGCAGCAGCATGGCGCGCACGCACCGCGCGGCAGTGGCACCATGAGCCGCGCGCACGCACCCGGCAGCAGCAGTACAGCGGGGCCCACACGACAGCTCATGGGGGTGGGCCCACCCTTATCTGGACACATCAAGCCAACTCGCCGCCAGCTTACCTTATCCTTATCTTATCCCTTATCCCTTATCCTTATCTAATCTTATCTTTATCCTTATCTTAAGTAAGAGTGAGTTACCATTAGGAATAGGTAATTAGGAGTTTGAGTTCAAATTGGAGTTTGAGTTTAATTAGGAATTTCCTTCTGTAATCTCCTATTTAAGGAGCTACGAATTGAAATAAAACATTATTCAGTTTTCCAGCCAAGAAAAGAGTGAGGAGAGTTTGGGTGGTCTCTTGGACAAATCACCCCAAGGGAGAGTTCGGGTGGTCTCTTGGACAAATCACCCACTAGATAGGCAAAATAGGGTCTGTGCGCAAGGCCAAAGGCAAGGGAAGATCAGGGGTTCCTGCCGTGGAACGACCCGTGACGGGATCCTACGTGCGGGACCGTAACAGGTATCTGACGGAGGCCAAGCTTATTGCTGCGGGCCTGAGTTCGGGTAGGTTCTTTCCCTAGCGATCCTGTCTTGCTATTCTTTTACGTGTCTTATTGATGTCGAACTCCTTTTCACAGGTACGATGGACTCTCGAGGGACCCGAGGTGGGCACTTGTTCCAGGGCATGAAGAGGAGAAAACGGGTGGCTAAGCGAGCTTGCGCCGAACCACCCCAGGGTGCGGAGCCCGAGGTGCCGGACTATCCGGCGGAGCCCGAGATGGTTCCTCCTATGCAGGAGCCGGCGGGGGCTCCTTATGCCGAAACCACACACACAGGGGCTCCCGCTTACTCCGAATCTGCCCATACGCGAGCTGGGCCGTCAGGATCAGAGGCCCCAGGGGACTTCAGGAGCGTGCTGTCGCCTTTTCATGTTCTTCAACGGAGTAAGGAGGCGATGTTTCCCGAGGAAGTTGCGGCGTGGACCGAGCTCCCTCTGCACCAAGTGGCTTGCCGTGCCGTTACTCATGCTATGGTGGTAAGTGCTCCCTTCTTTAGAGTTCTTCGGCTTTTATTCTTCTATTCGTTCCTTTGATCCCGTTTTCTTTTGATAGGTGAACTCTTCTATTCACGCCTTAGCAAACCAGGTGGAGAGATGCACGAGGCAGGCGCAAGCTGCCGAGGAGGCTGCTCGAACTGCCGAGGAGGTTGCTCGTGCTGCTGAGGCTGCTACTCGCCTCGCGCGGTCTAGGCAGGCGAGGTCTCAAAGAGATGCCGAGGCCATGGGAGTGGTGGTGAAGCATATGGCGGAATTGAAGCTGGACCTGCAGCACCAGGTCGAGTATCTTCAGGAGGATATCAGGGAGAGGACTCAGACCTTCTCTCAAGGCATCGAAGACGCGAAGAAGAAAGCTGTCAGTGATTATATTGCTTTGCTGGATTTCGATGATCTGATGGTGGACTCCTATAGGAGGGGTTTCAAGCTAAGCCGGTAGATGATCCGGAATACGTACCCCGAGCTCGATACCAGCGCCATATCCACTTCGCGCATTACTCAAGAGATGACTAATGCTGCGGATGCCGAACCGGACTCCGAGGGGGAGGCAGGTCCTTCGGGTGTTGTCGAAGTGGCTTCTGATAATGATGAAGTAGCCCCTGGCTTGTAATGGCTTTTTTTTTTGAATGTACACATCTATCTGAAATGAAATGGCTTTTTGTTCAAGTGCTGGTTGTCTTGTCTTCGAGCTACGTTTTTTGCCGAACTGACCATTTCGGTCCTTCAGTTCATTTTCTGACACCTTTACCTGAAATGAAATGGCTTTTTGTTTTTCTGGTTGTCCTGTCTTCGAGCTGCATTTTTTGCCGAACTGACCATTTCGGTCCTTCAATTCGATTTCTACCTAGGCTTCGGGGTACTTGCCTTGGTGGTTTATAGGTAGTATCTTCTTAAGTTGACGACGTTCCATGCTTGGGGTACTTGTTTTCCTTCTAGGGTTCCGAGCTCGTATGCTCCCCCACCGAGTGCTTTCTTTACTCTGTAGGATCCTTCCCAGTTTGGTCCAAGTTTCCCTACGCCGGGTTCGGGCACCATGACCTTACGGAGAACCAGGTCGTCGACGCGGAAGTTCCTCTTCTTTACTCGCGCGTTATAATACCGAGCTACCTTTTGTTGGTAGGCCGCAGTTCGGATGTGCGCGAGGTCTCTCACTTCGTCCAGTAGGTCGAGGTTGGTGCGTAACTCGCCCTCGTTTGTCTGTTCGTCGTACGCATCTAGTCGCAACGTAGGCACTTCGATTTCCGCCGGGATCACCGCCTCGGTGTCATAGGTGAGGTTGAAGGGGTCTCTCCTGTGGCGGTTTTTTCCGTGGTTCGGTGAGCCCATAGAACACTTGGTAGTTCGTTTGCCCACAAACCTTTGGCTTAGTCTAATCGTGCTTTCAGTCCGCAGAGGATGGCTCTGTTCATTACTTCAGTTTGGCAATTTGCCTGCGGGTGTGCGACCGACGTGAAGTTCTAACTAATTCCCATACTTTGGCACCATTCTTGGAACTTGATATCTTCGAACTGTTTGCCGTTGTCGGAGATCAGTACCCGAGGTAGCCCGAAGCGACATACAATGTTCTTCCAAAAGAAGTTATGTATGTTTCGGGCTGTAACTATTGCCAGGGGTTCAGCTTCTATCCACTTTGTGAAGTAATCTACCGCCACCAGTAGGAATTTTCTCCCGCCTGTCGCTGGTGGGAATGGCCCCAGGAGGTCGATGCCCCATTGGGCGAAGGGCCATGGGCTGGTGAGGTATTTGAGGTCGGCAGCGGGTTGATGGTGGATGTTGGCATGCTTCTGACACTTGTCGCATTTTCTGACGAGCTCGATTGCCTCTGTCTTCATCGTTGGCCAGTAGTATCCTTGTCAAAGTGCTTTTTGGGCGAGGGCTCTGCCCCCCAGGTGTCCGCCACACAAGCCTTCATGGGTGTCGCGGAGTACCAACTTGGCTTCGGTTGGGTGCAAGCATCGCAGGTAGGGGAGCGTGTAGGATCGTCGGTACAACCGTTCATCTACCATGACGTATTTGGCTGCCTGGCGCTGCACCTTCTTGGCTGCGTTGCGGTCCGCGGGGAGGGTTCCGTCGAGCAGGAAGCTCGCGATTGGGTCAATCCAGTTCGGCTCTGCTTCAGTGACGGGAGCGACCTCTTCTGCCCCACCGAGAATGCTGGGCCGAGGTAAGTCCTCTACGTACACGGTTCTCCTGGCGTTGTGGCTCGTGCTAGCTAGTCGGGACAGGGCGTCGGCCTCAGCGTTTTCTAACCTCGGGATTTGCTTGATGAAATGTGACTGGAAGTTAAGCAGAGCCTCCTTTACTTTTGCCAAATATGCAATCATTGTGAGCTCGCGCACTTCGTATTCGCCTGTAACTTGGTTGACCACGAGCTGGGAATCACTGCAGATAACCATGTGCTTTGCTCCAACCTTGTGCGCTAGGTTTAGCCCGGCTATCAGTGTCTCGTACTCCGCCTCGTTGTTGGATGCCGCGAACTCAAAGCGTAGTGCGTATTCCAGTTTTGTTCCGCTCGGGCCGTGTAGCACTATTCCAGCCCCATTGCCTTGTCGGTTCGAGGAGCGATCTACGTGAAAGATCCAGGGCTCCTCATCCCAGTTCGTGCTTGGTCTAACCAGGAGGGATGCCACACTGGCTGCTACTTCACGGGGTTCGGACTCGTTTGACTTGGGAGCTCCAAGTTCGCCCGAACTGGGGATCTCGGGCTCGACCGGCTCAGGGGCTTCGAGGCTAAACGTGCATTCTGCGATAAAATCTGCCAAGGCTTGGGCCTTAATGGCAGTTCTTGGCTTGTACTGGAGATCGTACTCGCTGAGTTCGATGGCCCACTTCGTCAGCCGGCCGGAAACCTCGGGTTTGAGTAAAACTTGTCTCAGAGGTTTGTCGGTTAGGATGATGACGGTGTGAGCCTGGAAGTACGGGCGGAGTTTCCGTGCTGCTACCACCAGGGCATACGCTAGCTTTTCTATCTGCGGGTACCTTGTCTCTGCTCCCTGCAAGATTTTACTAACATAATATATGGGTCGTTGGACCCGGTCTGCTTCCTTTACTAGTACCGAACTGACCACCTCATCGCTAGCCGAGAGGTACAGTTCTAAGACTTCACCTTCCTCGGGCCGAGCTAAGGTTGGCACACTGGCGAGGTAACCTTTTAGCTCGTCAAACGCGAGCTGACAGTCTTGGGTCCATTTGAACCCTTTGCCTTTGATTGCTTTGAAGAAGGGTAGGCAGCGATCTGCCGACTTGGACATGAAGTGGCTTAGAGCGGCTATGCGGCCGTTTAGCCTCTAGACTTCTTTTATTTTCCGAGGTGGTCTCATATCTAGGATGGCTTTTATCTTGTCCGGGTTGGCCTCGATACCGCGTCGATTGACAACGTAGCCTAGGAATTTGCCCGAGGTGACGCCAAAGACACATTTGTTGGGGTTCAATTTCATGCTAAACTGACGCAGGATTTGGAAGACAGAGTCCAAGTCTTTTATTAGTTCTTGTGAAAACCGTGTCTTGACGACCATGTCGTCTACATAACACTCTATCTTTGTGCCGATCAGGGGCCGAAACAGCCTATTTACAAGTCTTTGGAAGGTCGCCCCGGCATTTTTTAACCCGAAGGGCATGACCTTGTAACAGTATAGACCGAACTCGGTTATGAAGCTGGTTTTTTCCTCGTCGGACTGGTCCATCCGGATTTGGTTGTAGCCTGAGTAGGCATCCAGGAAGCTTAGCAATTCATGTCCCGAGGTCGCGTCCACTAGGCGGTCGATCCTAGGAAGGGGGAAGCAGTCTTTCGGGCAAGCTCGGTTCAGGTCAGTGTAGTCGACGCACATGCGCCACTTGCCGTTCGCCTTTTTCACCAGCACAGGGTTGGCCACCCAGCTCGGGTAATGGACTTCCCTTATGAAGTCTGCCGCGAGGAGCTTCTCGACTTCCTCGTCGACCGCTTTCCAGCGCTCTGGGGCTAAGTTCCGTTTCTTCTGTCTAACGGGTCTGACTAAAGGGTCAGTGTTAAGTTTGTGAGTTATAAGACCAGGGTCAATACCGGGCATATCGGCCGCGGACCTTGCAAAAATATCTAAATTTTGGAGTAAAAAACTTACCAGTTCGGTCCGTAGGGGTTCTTTGACGAAAGCACCAATCTGGAGTTCGCGAGCTGGGTCCGTAGGCGAGGTTGGGATCGCGACTGTTTCTTCTGTGGGCGAGGCTCGTTCTTCGCCTTGTTCCGCGGGCCGCTCCAGATCGAGGTCGCCGGCCGCCTTGGTCTTTCCCTTTAGGGCGGCAACGTAGCACTTGCGGGACTCGAGCTGGTCGCCCCGCGCTACCCCCACACCGAAGTCCGTAGGGAACTTCATGGCCAAATAGTAGGTGGAGACCACCGCCCGCAGGATATGCGTGATCTGCCGCCCAATTATGGCATTGTATGGGGAGGGGGTCGCGACCACCAGGAAGTCGTGGTTGAGTCTGACCGCACAAGGCCACGTGCCGACTTCCACAGGTACCGTTATTTTTCCAAGGGGCCTGACTTCCTCTCCGCTGAAGCCCACCAGGGGAGTGTTTGCGGGCTTTAATTCGCTCCTCAGCAGCTGTAGCCGAACAAACGCTGATTTGAAGAGGATGTCCGCCGAGCTGCCCGAATCTACGAGTACGCATCTAACCTCGAAGTCGTTGATCCTTAGTTTAATGACAAGCGCGTCATCGTGGGGGTAGCGAACTCCTCGCGCGTCGTCTTCCGTGAAGAGGATTGGCTCTTCGGTCTTTGGCCTTTTCGGAGGGTTCCGCTCCTCGAGGACCGCTTCGCGAACTGAAATCCGGGTTGTCGCCGATGTACACCCCGCTACCACCGAACCTCCCACAATTACATGGATGGTTCCCCGAATTGGCCTCTCTACCGGAGGTTGTCGCTGCAACGGTTTGACAGGCCTGCTGCTAGTTTCGGGGGCGTCCTTTTCATGCTCACCTGGCCGATCCGCTTTATTGCTCTTATTGTTGTGCTGTACAAAGTTTCTTAAGTATCTGCGACGGATGAGCCCCTCTATTTCGTCTCGGAGGTTATTGCACTACTCGGTACTGTGACCATGATCCCTATGGAAACTACAATACAAATTCTTGTTTCTTTCGTTCGGATTTCCCTTTAGGCGAGGTGGCCATTTCACGTACGGGGCGTCCTTGATCGTCATTAAGATCTCGGTCCGCCTCGTGTTCAGTGGCATGTAATCCGTCTGATTGGTTCGGTTTTGGGTCCCGGGCCGGGTTTTTTCGGACGGCTGAGTTAGAGGGCTCGCCATCCCTCTTTCTTTTCTCGTTTCCGCCCTCGGTTCGTTGGTTGATTTCCTCCTCCGTCCTCATGAACTTGTCCGCGAGCTTGAGGAACTCGGCCACGGTCGCGGGCTGGTCAGCTACCATGTGCCATTTGAATTCTTTGTGTGTCACCCCTCTTTTTGCTGCGGCGAGCTGCACCGTGGGGTCTAACCGCGGTATCTGTAAGCAGGCTTCATTGAATCGTTTGATGTAGCCCCGTATGGGTTCTCCTTCCCTTTGGACTACTCCGAAGATGCTTTCCTCTGCTCTGGGGCACCGTTTGCTGGTGACAAAGTGTGCAGTGAAGACCTGCACGAACTGAGCCCAACACTTTATCGACCCGGGGGCCAGGTTCCTGTACCAAGTGCGGGCTACCCCCTTGAGGGTGGTGGTGAAAGCCACGCACATGCATGATTCGCTGGCTCTGGCGAGGTGCATTTGGGACTGAAAAGCGTCAACGTGGTCGTTGGGGTCAAAGGACCCGTCATACTTGTCTAGAGGCGGGAGCTTGAAATCTCTGGGCAAGGGGACTGCCAGGAGTTCTGACGCGAGGGGGGAAGGAACTGAGAGAATCGGGGCAACTCCTACCTCATCCGAGCTCATCTCGCTTTTGCCTCTGAGCTCTGACAGGACGCGGGTGGCGGTTCGTCGACCTCGATGGCGCCTTCGCTGCTGAGTGGGCCTTGTACTGGCGCTGCTGGCCTCCGTGTTGCCGAGCTCGATGGGCCCGGAGTGCTGGTAGTCCGCTGCTGCCAGTGCGTCGAATCGGTTTTCCACGAGTGGGAACTCCGGTTTGGAGCCCCGAGGTGCCGATCTCGCGGGCGAGGTTCCCGACCCGCCTGCGAGCTGCGAGGCGGGGATGACTTTTCTCTCTCTCCGGCCGGGGGACGAGGCCTGGCTGTTTGGGGGGTTCTGGGGCCTGGAGGCCTTTCCTTGGTGGAGGCGCCCATCCTACGGAGAGGCCTTGACCGGCTTCAGAGCAGGGTGGCGAGGTGGAAGTAGTGGTTGGTTCGGTGGCAGTTGGGGGAACTGCTGTTGATAGTGATACTGGGAGAGGTTGTGCAACACTTGGTGCTAGTGTTGCTGGAATTGTTGCATCTGGGCTTGCATTGCCCGCATGCACTGCATTAGGTCGTCCAACCGATTTTGGCTAGCTGCCAGGGGGACGGCGGTTGGTTCAGTGAAGGTAGTCTCGGTGGGGAGAGGAAAGGGGATGTTTGTGGCAAGTAGGTTTACAGGCGCCACTGCTTGTTGCATATTCAGATTGGGAATTCCGTCCACCGAGAGGGGGATGGTGAACTGCCCAACACACACCACGGGAACTGGAGGCTGTTCCCCGGTGGTGTTTGTCTCTGTGCCGCGTCCGGCGTTGCTGGAAGAGGCCATGAGTATTGAGTTTTTCAAAGAAGAAGAAAGGGGTATGAGAGTTTTGGAGGGAGGCTTTTTGAAGCGTTCCCACAGACAGCGCCAATTGGTGATGCACAATCCGGCCGATCTTAGCTGTCAACGATCTTGCCTCTGAACTGAGTGGTAGGGACCTGAAATGGAAGGAGAAGAGAAACTCCGGGGAGAACCCGGCGTAAGGGCTCCGAAGCTCAAGTTAGAGTCTTTCAAAGGCAAGATAGACCAGATAGCGCAAAAGTTAGCATACCTCGTTCCTGGGGGGTAGGAGCCTTTTATAACCACCTCGCGCACTCACTTCCAGGCTTCCGTCAGATCGGGCATGATTACTTCTGAGCTCCTGCCAGTTCGGATGTCATTTCCTCTGGCCGGACAGAACCGCCACTGCTCCTTTTGTCGGAGCCGTCTCGGCGGCTAGTAACGACGGTGGCAGGTGGCGGTAGCAGGAGGCCGTTTGAAGTGCGGCTGTCAGGCGTCAGATTCCAAATCAGTCAGGTGCGTCGCCCTTGGATATGGACGTCCTTGGCGTCAGGTACGTTTGGTCAGCCTGGCGTTTCGGAAGCGAAGTGTTGGAGTGGCGAGCGAGATGTCTTGAGTTCGGTTTGGGGAGTTTTCCGAGCTGCCATGGGCCAGCTCGGGTCACAGCTTTGTGAGGCTTGGGGCCCAATATAGTTCGTGCTCCTTGCAGGGAGCTCGGGTTCTCAGTAGGGAGCTCGGGTTCTTAATAGGGAGCTTGGGTTCTTAGTAGGGAGCTCGGGTTCTTAATAGGGAGCTCGGGTTCTTAATCGGGAGCTCGGACTCCCAGTAGGGAGCTCGGACTCTTGGTAGGGAGCTCGGGCTCCTAGTAGAGCGGTCTGGAGTTCGGGCTCAGTAGTGAGCTTGGACTTGCTTTCGATGTTCGCTTCGGGCGCTCTACTGTCCCGAGTTGCTTGTTTTTGCCACGTGTCGGGTGATTGCGAGGTCGGGCCAAATTCCCCTTCATTAGTTTCTTTCAAGTTTTAGCAATTTTTCTTTTGTGCAAGAAAGTTACTCACTTGGGAGATGGATATCATACCTAAGGAAAATGAATTTTTCATAAACTCCATATAAATCTGAAAAAATAAAAACGTGAGAGTATTTCAGTCAATAGGAATCAAAATCTCATTGACCAACTTCCCCCCTCTCAAATTCCAAAAAAAAAAAAAGAAAAAAGAGAAAAATGAGCCCTAAAAGTAATCTAAAACAAACTTATTCAAAGGGTGTAGTTACAAGGGGAGCAAAATCAATAGATAAAGTATAAAACTAAGGTGGCATTTGGTTCGTTACAAATAAATAACTTTTCTACTGATATCAACTGACAATAAAAAGTAAAAACCAAAGTAATTTGGTTTTCCATCTATAAAACAGCTGTGATAAGTAAATGGATGATAGGTAACTTTATCTTACCATAATCTAATGTTGAACCTAATGTCACCTATACGTTATTCCTAATTTTTATTAACTTTGAAAAATAGTTATGGAAAAAATAGGACACGATCTCTCTCAAGAGTTGGCTTTGAACTCTTATTAGGCCCAGTTTGAAAAGAGTGCAAATAGAAGCCTTATATTTTGTATTTATAATATACATATTTGTGTTTGTATTATTCTCAAACTCCAAACTGAATTTGGGAAGAGTACAAATACAAATATATTCAAAGCAAATTCATTTAAGATAATACAAAAATAAAAAATTTTTACACTGTACATACTTGTATTTGTACTCCTTCCAAACTGAGCCTTATCAACATCATCCAAATTGGTTGATTGAGTGTACTGTAATTTATTACAGAGGACTGAAGATTGATTACAGCTTCCATAATCACTGGCTTAATGCCCCAAGTCATAAACAAGTGCTCAATTAGAAAAGGAATTGGTTACCAAGGCTCAATAAATCAGCACATTGGATTGTTTGAAGATTTACCAACCCAATGAAATATTATGGGCACAATTGAGAAATCCAATCTTCTTCAATAAACAGAAGGCATTGACAATTGTGGTATAATCAGAAGTCATCTTCATCGATTAGTCAATTAATCTTCGGCGATACAATTGGATGGTCAGTAGTCTCTTTTCTTTGGTAGCCAGAGATTATTACTAGTCTCTTTTAGCTCTTTGACATTCTGAAACTGCCAAACTGGTCCTGTTTTACAGATTTGATGTTCGAACCTTTTTTATTTACAATTAAGGAAACTGATTTTGATGTCATCCATCACCCTACTCCACATTACAAAAGAATTCTATCTGATCTTTGCATTGAGTACTAATAATGAAAACATGGTTGGTTAAACTTGTAAGCACGGCCTCACATCAGTGCCAATATAGCTATATAAAACTTAGTCGATATTTTCTCGCTTTTAATTTGATATATTATGTTGATATCTGCAACCCATATCTCCATTGTATCTTAGACGACCATAGCTTAAAAGTCTAGGTAAAAACCAGTTATAGACATATATTTGTCATCTAATATGGTTTTAATTAATAAGGAACCAATATTGAACCATGAATATAATTCAAAACGAGCCTCTCCAACCAAGGGACTGTTTGACAACAGCTGAAATGGCTGAATTGAATTATTTATTGTTTTATCTTTTAGTGGATAAAATCATTGAATATTAAAATATTTGAGCATACAATAATCAGTCCAACTTCAGCTTGAACCATTACAAACCTCGCACCCTCCTGAATAAATTATTAACTAAAAAACAAAGCAATTAAAGAGGGCCCCTTGGGAGGGTTGAGTTGAAACTGGTTCAGTTACTTGAAGCACTCCAGATAAACTATTCACAGAGGTTGAAGCAGATAATCCTTCAAATGATCAACGGATTAACAGCCAATTTGGGCTCTCTGGATTTTTTTTCCACACATACCTTATAGATTGTTTCAAAGAAGCACAGCATTCCGGGTTTCTCACCTCATAACGTCAAAAGCCAAAAACCCTTCCCAAATACGAACTAAATTCACTAAATCGTCCAACACTTAAACTGTTATCAAAGAGTGGTCCCTAATCTTACCCAAACCAAACCAAGATAGCATATCATCCAAGGAGAGGAATCCAGCTGTTGGATTTAAAATCAATGGTTATGGTTACTCAAGCAAGAGCAAAGAACAACCAGTCATGACAAAGGTTAGGCATAGGTAGTGGCCGTATGATCAGTATGGACTCTCAAAGTCAGGGGAACCTTTCTTTTCCCCCATTTTTATAAATGCTGCCTTATCTACCTAACGGCTAGTGGATGCAACAAACAACCTTCTGTTCCATACCATAATCCACAAGTTAGCTCAAAGTTTTTAATTTTGAACCACCTTCTTCCCTGGCGGCTTCGAAAAGTGGGGAGAAATATTCTTCCGAATAAGCCCCTCTATTAATGAAAATATCCAAAAAAAATATATCCTTTTGCTTAAATATATTAAATATATGTACTTTTGGAAGAAAGTGAAAGAAGATTGAGATTGGGCTCATCCCCGTCAACCTTTATCCTAGAACAGTAGAATGTCTTTGTTCGGACCAAGAAAAGAAAAGAAAGCCCTTCTGAAGTTTGAAAATGTCCACCAAGGACAACTTTTTCCATATTAATTTCAATTTAATACTCTTTCTTTTGAAGAAAAGCAAAAATTTGAAACCCCCCCCCCTCCTTATATTTTGAAAACTGGCAGAAAAGTCCACCAACGCCGTGTTTAACTTTAATTACTCTTTGCCTAACCCAAGACCCGGACCTAGCCGGTTTGACCTTCTGGTGGGACCGGCTTATCAAATCAACGACTGCGATTATCCATGTCAGTTTTCTTTTATTTTCCCTAGTGGACCCAGTTGATAGATCATACATGTTTTTAGGTTTTAATAGTTGTCCCGGAGAGGGGAGCCGAGCAACTTGCCTCAGCAGTCAGCTGCGTTATCCATTCGAACGTTGTGCCACTATCCACTAGATTCTAGCCACGTGTACCCTACGACAAGGGTTATTAGTCAAACATCTCTATCCGTATAAATCAATGACCAAGACTCGTTGAAGTTTGTAATATATTGTGATTGTGTGCTTCTCACGATTGTACTTTTACACGAAACATGCGTTGATGATCTCATCAATCAGAATTAGCCTATAGTGGGGCCCACTAAAAGATAGATGGTCGGTCCACCCGGCGACGTCCTCGTTTATGAAAATTAAATCCAGCCCCCTGACCCCCTCTGAAAATAAAGTGGGACCCGTTCCCGTCGTGGCACATCAAGTGGGTCCCAACCAGAAGGAGCGATTTTTTGGATAACTATATGTAACGGTACGCAATGTCTTTTTCAAAAAACTTTGTAAGCAGGGACTAACTTAGCACAGCGGTCAATTCCACCTAACCGAGCGACACGTGGCACCCTTGAGATCTATCTCGGTCACGGGAGAAGTGGTGACGTGTCATCTGCTGAACCGGACAAGATAAGAACGGGTTTGATGAACTATCCACCCAGCCGATGCAGGTAACGTCAGCGGTCAAATACCCGAGCCGACTCGATCTACGACCCAGATATGCCACATTCTTGCCACTTGGCAAGTTTTTGGAAAACCCAGCTCAATTCCGAAAAAGAGAGAGAAAAAAGAAGAAGTCTCACGGAGGAGAGATGGAAAAGGGAATATCTTATCTCGACACGTGCCAGCTGGAGCTTATCCAGGCGCGTGACGAGGGGCACTATTCACAGCTGTAAAACCAGCCACGTTGCATTCAATAAAATTACCAAAACACCCACGAGTCTTTTTCTAATTTTGGCAACTTTCCCAGAAAACCCCGATATTTTTCATGAATACGTAATCTCTCGAAATCGGGATATTTCCTCATTAAGCAACCCAAAAAATTCGGACCACGTGATTTATTTCCATTCTTTCTCTAGTAAACGCGAGATACTTTCCTCCATCCCTGCGATTTCTTGCCCAAATCGTTCCTGAGAGTATTTTCGTCATTTTACTAACTTGACTGGCTATAGCCGGTCAAAGTAATCTTTCTGATCTGACTATTGATTTCACAGTTTTGAGTTGTGAGTGATAAATACTAAATAATCATCCAGAGCAGAACGCCAGCTCTGCTACCCTTACACGTTTGAAACAGAGAAAAGAGAGAGAAAAGTCGGTTACAATTAGTAGAAGAAAAGCGAGGACGCCATTTGATGAAGTCGTCCGTCCGTCTTGACCGTTCACACCACCACCAGCACCACCGCTTGCTTCTTCCGTCCTTATTACCAGGTCGGTCATTCAGGCTTGTTTCTAATCTGTATTGCCGTCAGAACAGACAGATCTTTCTTTTTTTTGTTTCTCTTTCGTTCTTAGTTTTCCCTTGTAGAGATGAGATTTATGCTGATTATATGTAATACTCATCGATAACAAAACAGAAATTGTTCGATACCCATACATAAATCTTTGATACTCAGATTAGTTTAGCTGCAAAATAGGATCTTTTCGTGTTAAAGTTTAGATTTTGGTGTGTGAAAGATGTTGTCCAAATCTTGTGCGAATTTATTGAGTCTCGTTTCGTCCGGAGGAGATTTTCCGAAAATTGGTCGGACCCGGTTGCCGAGGGTCATGACCGTGCCTGGGATCATCTCGGACTTCGACGGTGACGACGATGATGACCGGAGTGATTGCGCGGCGTCGGATGTTGTGTCATCTGTTGCACAGGAGAGAAGAATTATTGTTGCGAATCAGCTGCCTTTGCGGGTTCAGCGCGATCCAGAGAGTAACAAATGGTGTTTTGAATGGGATAATGACGCGCTTGTATTGCAACTCAAAGACGGGTTTTCGCCGGACGTCGAATTTGTTTACGTTGGTTGCTTGAAGGCTGAAATTGATGCGTCGGAGCAAGACGAGGTGGCGCAGTTTCTTCTCGAGAAGTTCCATTGTGTGCCTACGTTTTTGCCATCTGACATCCAGAATAAGTTCTATCATGGGTTCTGTAAGCAACATCTCTGGCCGCTGTTCCATTACATGTTGCCAATCTCGCCTAACCATGGCGCCCGTTTTGATCGGGCTCTGTGGCAGGCGTATGTATCTGCTAACAAAATTTTTGCAGATAAGGTGATGGAAGTGATAAATCCAGATGAGGATTACGTCTGGGTTCATGATTACCATCTTATGGTACTGCCCACGTTTCTAAGAAAAAGATTTAATCGAGTGAAGCTTGGGTTTTTCCTACACAGTCCTTTCCCCTCGTCGGAGATTTACAGAACGCTGCCGGTGCGAGATGAGATTCTCCGGGCGCTGTTGAATTCTGATCTTATTGGTTTCCACACGTTTGATTATGCTCGGCACTTCCTGTCTTGCTGCAGTCGGATGTTGGGTCTAGATTATGAATCCAAGCGGGGGTACATTGGGCTTGAGTATTATGGCCGGACTGTGAGCATTAAGATCCTTCCAGTTGGAATTCACATGGGCCAGCTTGATACTGTTCTGTCCCTCCCGGAAACTGCCAGGAAGGTCCAGGAACTGAAAGAAGAGTTTGAGGGGAAGACTGTGATAATCGGCGTTGATGATATGGATATATTCAAGGGCATCAGCCTGAAGTTCTTGGCAATGGGGCAGCTCCTGGAACAGCACCCTGAATTGAAAGGGAAGGTGGTTCTGGTTCAAATTGCAAACCCTGCTAGGAGCCAGAGTAAGGATATCCAAGAAGTTCAGGATGAAACCCATTTTATAGCCAAATCAATCAATGAAAAGTATGGTAAGGACGGGTATCAACCGATTGTTTTCATCAACCGCTTTGTTTCAACTCTAGAGAAGGCTGCATTCTACGCCATTTCTGAGTGCTGTGTTGTTAATCCAGTAAGGGATGGAATGAACTTGGTCCCCTATAAGTACACAGTTTGCAGGCAGGGAAGCCCTCTGCTAGACAAAGTGCTGGGAACAGATGGGTCCAGCTCCCCAAGAAAGAGCATCATCGTTGTGTCTGAGTTCATTGGGTGCTCTCCATCCCTTAGTGGGGCCATCCGGATTAACCCATGGAACATTGATGCTGTGTCTGATGCCATGAACTTGGCCATCACCATGCCAGAGGCAGAGAAACAATTGCGCCATGAGAAGCACTACAAGTACATAAGTTCTCACGACGTTGCCTACTGGGCTCGGAGCTTTGATCAAGACCTAGAGAGAGCTTGCCGAGAGCATTTCATTAAAAGGTGTTGGGGAATTGGCTTTGGCTTGGGTTTCAGAGTTGTTGCTCTGGGTCCTAACTTCAGGAAGCTTTCAGTAGAGCACATTGTCTCTGCATATAAGAAGACAAATAGCCGACTGATCCTTCTTGACTACGATGGTACCATGATGCCGCAGACATCTGTCGACAAAACTCCTGGCAAGGAAGTTATTTCGGTGTTGAATAGTTTAAGCAGTGACCCGAAGAATGTTGTTTTTATTGTGAGTGGCAGAGGGAAGGATTCTCTCAGCAAATGGTTTTCTCAGTGCGAGAAGCTGGGTATTTCAGCAGAACATGGCTACTTTACAAGGTACTATTTGAGCGTCTTAACTTATACATATGATTAGTAGTTTCTACCTGTGTCTGCTGACCATGTTTTGCTTGCCCTTCTGCAGGTGGAACAGAGATTCTCCATGGGAGTCCTGTTTATTGGCAATAGATTTTGACTGGAAAAAGATTGCTGAACCTGTAATGGAACTTTACACAGAGACAACAGATGGATCTTCCATTGAGCATAAGGAGAGTGCCCTGGTCTGGCACCACCAAGAAGCTGACCCAGATTTTGGGTCATGCCAGGCAAAGGAGCTTCTTGACCACTTGGAGAATGTGCTTGCCAATGAGCCTGTGGTTGTTAAAAGAGGGCAACACATAGTCGAAGTAAAACCACAGGTAAGGAGAACTAACTTCTCTTTATCATCTGAGATCCAGATTTATGATTTTGTGATTATAATGGAGTATATCTTGTTGGTGAATTGCAGGGTATAAGCAAGGGTGTGGTTGTTGAAAACCTTATCTCAACCATGTCAAGCAAGGGGAAGCCACCGGATTTTGTATTGTGCATAGGGGATGACCGGTCGGATGAAGACATGTTTGAGAGCATTGAAAGATGCATCTCCAACCCATCCATCCTATCTAGAGCTGAAGTGTTTGCCTGCACTGTTGGTCAGAAGCCAAGTATGGCAAAGTACTATCTTGATGATACTGTTGAGGTCATCAAGTTGCTTCAAGGCATTGCTACTGCATCAATCCAGCCACCAAAATCTGCACATCTTCAGGTTTCTTTTCAAGGTTCTCTTTGATTTGGATTAAAGTATAATAGAGATGCTCCAAAAATTCATTAGTCTGAATTGGCATTACCTGTTGCAAGATGAGGTGGGTGCAAGTTCGGAATCAGTTGTCTAAATTGCACTCTCTTCTCAGATTGGATGGAAATAAGTTGGTCATAAACGAGTGTTGATAAGCACCTTTGTACAGGACGGTACATACATCAAGTTAATATGAAACAGAATACAGGAAAGTTTCATACTTATTTCATACTGTGGAGTCTGAACTCTGGCATCTGTTCTAAAGAATGATCTACAGTTTCAAAAACCAGGGGGAGCTCTGCTTTCAGCCCAAATTGTTGGATCAAAAATGTCTGGAATGGATACAGCAGACCAATTGAGCAGGCATTGCCTTTTGTCTCAATTGGAAGAAACTAAACATCTGTAGGTTGGATGCTTGATAAAGCTCAACAAACTAGCACAGAGATGCCCCAATTCGCATTCCATTTTCATATGTACATATAAGGAGTTGTTACCATTTCCTTTTTATTTATTCCCTCTTGATCATATTTTAGGACATGTAATCAGAAATGGTGAGTGGAATCAGCCTTATGGCTTTCATAAAAAAAAAAATAGTATTGATGCCATGAAAAGTCAGCCCTTTTAACTATTTCTGGTATAAGAGCCATGGATGGCCATCTCTTTTAAATCTATGTTATTTCATCAACTTAGATAGCTTTGCTTCCTGATCTATATGCCTATTCAAAGTGAAGACTCTAGCAACCTTGATACTTTTTTTTTTCAGTTCTATGATTTAGACTTGAACTTGTGATAACAATAGTTGTGATGCAGGATGTAGGGCATTCACCTATAAGCACGAGTTCATCTATCCACGATGCCTTCATTTCTTCTAATGATGCATGCAACATACTTTCTATAGTCGTTGCTCAGTTCTCCTTCTTCCTATAGCCGTTGCTCAGGAAATATAAATTACAGTCTGGAACCTCATTATGAAAAGAGCAGAAGCTCCAGAAGTAGTTTCAACCTGTAGCATGAAGGATATGGCGTTATGGGTTCAGGACATGCAATCTTAAGAAAAACTATCTAGACAAGATAATTTTCCAATAACTTGGTGCTTAACCAGGATTTGTGTTCTCTCATAACTCGGTTAAATTTTAGTTCTGATCTTTCAACTTCCCCACTCACCAAATGCCAAATAATAAAAATTTCAACTGTTCATATTAGTTTTGAGAAAGAACAAAGCGTATACACATTTGTATGTGCTCAGTTGGGGAAGAGTACAAATACAAATATGTACAGTGCAAATACATATAAATTAATACAAAATACAAGGTGTTGCACTCTACACATTTGTATTTGTACTCTTTCCGAACTGAGCCTTAGAGTACAAAACCTTGTATTTTGTATTATTTTGTTTGTATCTGTACTCTTTCCAAACTGAGTCGAGGAACATTGTGAATCTTTTAGGAGCTGGCATCTGCTGCAACAATGGTTGCAGCATTCCTTACAATCACCCAATAAAACATGGGGGCACACCAGTGAACCAACAGGCAGATCAGGGGGATTGTATATCCAGAGGTTGCAAGAAAATGCTGAGATGATTGCAGCAGATTTGATCCAATGTGAAATATTCTTGGGTCATTACACTCTTTCCCCAAATATTAGGCAGTGTAAAAACCTATGTTTTGTGCATATCTGGATATAAATTCCAAAAACCTGGTCTCCCAAGCTGACCCAAACCCAGGTTTTCCAATCTAACTGTGCCTAGTTAATCTGGTTCTTCTAACATTAATTATAAGGTCATAAGGGTATTAGTAGGGCCACAAATGGATTGGAATGAATTTGGATAGGGACATTGGAATGAATTTGGATAGGGACGTGTATGAATCCAATCTTGTGAGAATCCAGAATATCTAAATTTGATTTTATATCCCTGCCCAGTTCGATTCATTTATATATCTGGATATCTTATATGAATGTGGTTTAATTTGAGAATCAATATATCTCTACAACACTTGGCATAAATCCATAAAATTAAATACGAAACAAGAAATCGTAAGTTATAGATAGAAAAGAAAAGTTTATCTAAACCCCAAATTCAAAAATTGACTGATTAATGGATCACATTTATCAATTCCAATACAATCCGGTTATGGTTAAACAGATATTCAAATCCATCTTAGCTTAATAGAATTCAAATTCTAAGAAAAAATGTTGTGGCATTTCACCTTTCAATGTGCCACATCAGAGGGATGATCCACCTCCTCCATATAAAAAAAAAAACGTCAAAAGCATTTTTCCATAAACAACCCAGTACACGAAATTCAAGATCTTGTTGCATTTTTATTTCTTTTAGAAATGGGTAATCCCCAAAAATTTATTTAGCATCTATCCAAAAAATTATATTTATATTTATATAAAAGATCTGATACGGCAAATTTGCAACAGAGGAAAAGCAAAAATATTCCAAAAAACTTCTAAAAAAACAAAAATCGTCCACGTGACAATACAGTTGGAGATACTTTTGTTCCTTCCACCTCTAGGGAGGGCATATTTCTAATTAATTAGGAAATTAGAAAATTGAAAATTTAGGCAACTCATGTTACTTGCAGGCAATTCCAGCTCAAGGTGGAGCATAATCCATGGACCATCCAAAAGGGTATCCAATTTAATGGACAGTTGAGACAGACCATAGGATTCCTCAACGTGGAAAAGAAATGGTTCCATCTAGAGACATTCCCTAATTGATCCAATTGGAACTCTTTTTTCCACAGATTTGTATAAAATCAATTTTGAAAATAGACAGCTCAGCTGCCTTTACAACTATGTTAGAAACATGGCATGACCCATACAAACAGCTGTCTTTGTAAATACTGCTAACCTTCATGCAAGATTTTCATCTCTCTCTCATACACACACAAAATACCCCCATTAAATCCCTTATTTCCTCCTAAATCTCTCTTGACTGTTCTAATAAAACAAGAGTATAAATTATTAAATTAGATATGATGGATCAGGTTAAGGGCCAATCCAATACTAGGCCCAGACATAGATTCTAGCCTGAGCCCAAAATGATGTCAAAACCCAAATTTATCAATCCAAACCTAATCAAATATCTGTTCAATCCCATGGATTGCATAGTCACTTGCTAGTAAATATTAGAAGAGGAGGCTTGTGTTCTCAGCTATTTATCGTATAAGAACAATTATGAAATATAGAAAAATCATTCCTCGAAGATGAACCAGTGGGAAGGTTACTTTCTAAAATCCAACCTATTGTGGACCCATTTTTTTGTTTTGACCATGCTATTTCTTGGAGCAATGGGTCAATGCCTAGTCTGAAACCAATTTCTAAGTTGTTTATATAAGACATACATATCTACATGCATTCCAGGGGAACCCAGATGTCTGGGCCAAGGATTTTAGGTCTTAGCCCATATTATTTGCAGGCTTGATCCGATTCCGAGCCAAGCCAGGCTTGGAAGTTGGAACTAAAACTTCTTCCTGAGCCCAGAAATTTTCGAGATGGGCCGGATCGGTCAATGCAGGCCTGAGCAGAAATGATCAACCCTAACCACATCTCATGCATAACACTTCAAAAGAAGAAAATTTTCTAAACCAAAAAACATGAAATACCCAAAATAGAACCTACCTTGCAACTGAGACAAAAGAACACGCGAGTCAGATAATTATGATCAAGCCAACTGATGGTGGCTCAGTTGGTAGGTTCTCTGACTCGTCGAAGTAGAGACCTGGGATCAAATCCCGCTGCCACCAGGGAATGGCTTCCTCCTTCCTTCTCTCGTCACTCCCTCCTTCAGTGGATGAACTCTAAAGAACCAAACTGAACTGAAACTCCGCTAGATGAGTCACCACCATTTCTCTCTCTTCCCCCATTCCTCCTCCTCCTCTCTCTCTCATGTTTCCCACTGCAGCTGATTGATTATTTAACGCAATAAGCTAAATGAAAATCTGAAATACAGGATTGAATTCAGATGCTTAGATCTCCAAGAGAGGCTCTGGAGTTCGTAGTTCTAGAAACTTTAGATTGCCTTGGTTTTCTTCTAATCTTATGTTGAGTTAGTCCTTAGTTCTTCATGCATTCTTTCATTCAATTTGATTATTTCTACTTCCGTATTTTGAATTTAAATGTAAATATGGTTGATCAGGTCTAATAACTTGCATGGTTTAATTTGGGTTAGATTCTAAGGATCTCATAGGTCATTCGTTATTTTGCAATTGTTTATTGTTGTGGTTAATTGATTTTGGTCCTAGAAATGCTTATTGAATGTTTCTTTATAATTGTTGACTCTGTTAAAATTCACCATATAAATTGCAGGCCCCAAAAACACAATGAAGCAAGAATAAATCTTCTCACCTCAAAGAGAGAACAAACAACTCTTGAAATTCCTTCTTGGAAATGAATGGCAGCAAAACTCTTATTGTGGATATGGCATTCGCAGTAGCTTTTTCTTGCTAGAACCCTTTCAAGAAACCCTAGTCTCAAGAGCCCAAAGTTACCCAACGAATGAGAAAGAAGTAATGAATTTCCCAAAATATTATAAACTTTCCAAATGTAAAAAAAAAAAAAAAAAAAAATCTGAACATTTTAATAATTTATATTTTATTCATCAATGGTTTTCTGAAAATGTAGTAAATAATTTGGTAATTACATTTAGAAATCTAATTGATATTGTTGGGAAAATGGAATAATGTTCAACCAATAAATTACAAATGAATAGGCAATTTTCAAAATAATATAAATATTATTTTTTAAATTTTTGAACATTTATTAATTGTAAGGAAATTCCAAATATTATTCAAAATTACAGTAATTATTAATAATTTTAGCAATAAATAATTAATTTCAAAAAATAATGAGTGATTATTAAATTACAATAATTAATGTAATCACGATTGTTAATAATTGGTTGAAATCGTGAATAATTATTAATTATCAAAAATTATTAAGTAATGGATTAATTATTAGTTTTTTCTAGATTATTTTTGAAATTATTTAATATTTTTTTCGTAACTTTTAAATAACGGATATCTCAAAAATATTAAATAAGTTTTGATAGACTATTTTCCAGAATTATTTAATAATATTGGACTATTATTTAAATACTTCCAAAACAATTATGAAATAATGTTTGGTACGTTATTTTTGAAAATTAATTTTCCTAAATTATTTAATAATTGTTATTGAAATAATAATAATGGACTATTATTTAAGTAGTTTCTAAAAAATTATTAAATTGTATTGAAGATTTATCAATACTTATTGAATTATTATTGAAATAATTTCCAATATAGTTATGAAATAAGTTTTGGTAGATCAATTTCCTAATTAATTTTTCTAATTTTTAGTAACTATTTATTTAGATAATAATATTGTATTATTATTTAAATAATTTCCAAAAGAATTATGAAATAATGTTTGGTAGGTTAACTTCATAAATTAATTTTCCTACATTATTTAATAATTTTTATTTAAATAATAATAATAATGGACTATTATATTGAAGATTTATCAATACTTATTAGATTATTATTTAAATAATTTCCAAAACAACTATGAAATAATGTTTGCGAGAGTGATTTTGTAAACTAATTTTCCTAAATTATTTAATAATTTTTATTTAAATAAGAATAGTGGACTATTATTTAAGTAATTTCTAAAATAATTATAAAATTATATTGAAGATTTATCAATACATATTGGATTATTATTGAAATAATTTCCAAAATAGTTATGAAATAAGTTTTGGTAGATTAATGTCCTAAATTAATTTTCCTAATTTTTTAGTAACTATTTATTTAAATAATAATATTGGATTATTATTGAAATAATTTCCAAAAAAATTATGAAATAATGTTTGGTAGATTAATTTCATAAATTATTTTTCCTAAATTAGTTAATATTTTTTTATTTAAATAATAACAATGGACTTTTATTTAAGTAATTTCTGAAATAAATATGAAATAGTTTCCGAAATAAATAGTAAATATTTTTTGATAAATTATTTGATTGGATAATTTTAATTATGAACTGATTATTATTAATTATAAACTAATTATTATTAGTTATGGTCTAGGTATGATTTACTTAGGTCTAAGTCAAAGCGGTCGAAATCGGAACACGTCTAGGTCACGTGAGAGATTTACATCACAACCCGACTCGATATGCTTTATCTTCTTTGCTTGCATAAGCTTAGGGTTGTTCACAAAATGTCAAAAACCGACCAGACCGACCCAACTCGACCTGATGTGGTCGGTTTTTAACTTAATTTGGTCAAGTTCATTTTAAAAATATGCATAACCTGACTGATCAGTTCGGTTGCGGGTTATAATTTTGTAAATCGACCATATGACTGATGTTTTCATGTCCTAGTCCAATCTTTTCAAAAAAAAAGCAAGAAAGACAAGTCTTTTTATGAGATAATGTGCAAGAGGGTGGAAGTGTGAAGCCTAATCTGAGTCTTAAGCCTAGCTCTCAGGTATAATACTACAAGTCTGAAGTTTTAAATGTTAAGAGGACAGTAATAAGACTCTACATCTATTATGTATTATTTTGTTACTTTTTCTTTTTCTTTTTCTATATATATATATATATATATATATAATTATATTTAATTACTTTTTCTTATTTTATTGTGTTTTGAATTAAGTTGATTTGTATATGGAATGATAGAAAAGAATAAAATTTCTTGAGTTGTGGGTTTTAAGTCCTATCAATAAAGAGGAGGAACGATGTCTCGATTGAAACCAAACATACCGACTAACCGATATTTTTTATTGCAAGTCGGGTTTTTATTTTTTTGGGTAGGTTTTGATTGATTTAGTAGTCAACTTGATATAGTTAGTTCGGTTGACAAAACTATGTATAACCGAACCGAACCAACCCATGTACAGTCCTACATAAGCTACAAGGGTCGCTTGACGGAGCAACCACAATAGCGCAAAAATTAACTAAAACTTCACTGGAATCTCACCCCTCCACACTATACTCACACTAGAATAACACTAAAAAACAATTCTTTCCACCGGAAAGAATCAGAATATAGTTTACAAAATTTTCACAGTTTTGTCACCCTTGTTTAGGTTTTGATGCCTAGCAAAAAGTATTCAAGTCAAAATGATGTTGGAAGAGAATGTTGTCATACTTGAGAGGCCATGAGGCATGAAACTTTCATGACCAAGCTATAATTAAGGGGGCGTTCTTTTTTCGTATGTCGAGGGGGAGAAAGTTGGTCAATGGGATTTTGGTTTCCATTGAATAAGAATCTCATGTTCTTTTTCCAGATTTATGTGGGGACCAGGAAAAGTTTGATTTTCTGGGTATCACGTACCCGAGTAAGTGATGCCCATATCCTATGTGGGTAAATAACTTTCCCACCTAAGGGGAAGTTGCCAACACTTGAATAGGACAAAAATGACCCTTTTAATAATGGATTTTTATAGCTAAAATGGCCATTGCTTTATTTACATGAGAAATAAAAGAATATGGATAAATACACTTAACCGGGTAAGCGTTTCCCAGGAAAAACTTACCCAAGTAACTATATTTACCTAGGTAAGTAACTTATCGAAAAACGAACTGGGCCTAAGAGTTATTCACCCCTATTTTCTGCCCTTGTTTCAGGATCAAAGCTTATTGAGGCCTTTGAGTCTCCATGAACGGGTTTATGAATCTCTAGGATTTGTTGGGACTCAATGACTTGTCTATTTGGAAACATGATTAGTTTGGTAGGGGAAGAAAATTTTTGACGTAAAATTTTCCTATTTTACTGTTTTACCATAAATTGTCTTCCTAAATTAATGGGTTTTCTCCCTAAATTAATGGAGCAAAAAAGAGGAGATTGCCATGCCAAATGACAACTCTGTGGGCTTTTAGAGGGAATCTTGCACCCTCTAGATTACTTCCTTGGGGTAATGGAGCAAAAAGAGGCATAATATTAATTTAGTATAAGGAGTATTTGTCGCAAAGTTAAAGTTTGAGGGTGATTCTTGCAATTAACAAATGAAAATTCAGGGGATAATTATAATATCCCATTGTAAGGGGGCTTGTTATTTACGGAATAAATTAGGATAAAATATAAAAACCTCCTCTGAAGTTTCTAATAATCATAAAACTTTCTTTATAATTTCATTATAACAAATGACTCCCCTAAACTTTTGAGAAACTCAACAAAAACCTCCATTCCATCGTGTCTTTTTTCTAAATATCGGTTTTACCCTATTGTAAATTATTTTACCCTTTGATTCTTTGATCGTTGAAACTTACGTAGATCGTCTAGTGAAGAAGTGAGATACCGTTTGTTGTTGAGGCAGGAAGAACGCATGTAAAGTTTTCTAGAGCAAAAACAACAATATGGCAGTCTCCAAAGCGATTTTCATGACGGTAGAATTATCTTGCGTGAAAGGAAAAAGGAACCCTAATACCGGAAATCTCCGGTGTTTGTGCCCACAGATCATTTGAAGGTCCGATTTTGTTAACTGTATTTGTTTTATTTTAAACATGCAATTGGGCTCCAAAGATGAAGCAATTGGCTTCCCATCGTTTGGAGATATGAAATTTCTTTGTTTTGAATGCCTGAGATAATGACCCATTAGGCATCTCGATTGATATTGATATTTATTGTACATTTTTTTGTTCTTTTTTTTATAGAATTTTTGTTTCATTTTAGTATTATTTTGCACTGATGTTGAAGAAACATTTTCTAGTTTCACAGATGAAGAAATTCAGAGATGCATTGGCAAAGAACAACTAATTAAAGACTGTTGCAACCTTGGACCTCCAAAAGGACTGGAGGAAAAAAGAGCTCCTTGGTTTGGCTGTTAACAAGAAGGATCTCTCCTTCACCTATACACCCAAGAAAAAAAAGAGGTCGTACTTACTGCAATAGCAGAAGTAGCTCCTACAATAAGCGTAGAGCCCCTTCCATCAACCTTAAAGACCATTCAAACTCGAGATTCTGGGAAACCCTTGGCCACGGCTGGGACCTGGGAGATTATTAATTGAAATAATTTCATCAGCCCATTTCTGTTTTGCTTTTGTTGTAGGATGATCAAAGTATCTGTAGATGCAGATGTGGGTTCAAACAAGTGAGAGAGAGAGAGCGAGAGAGAAAGTGCGTTTCAGTGTGTGTGAGAATTAAAGTTGGTTTGTCGTATTTAACAGATGGATGCCAGTAGTGTCAGGCTTTGTGGTGTAGATCATGGCCTGCACTTCTTGAGACGTGAGGAAGAAAGGGAATTTGTATGTTGTTTTCTCGATTGTAAGAACTGTTTTCATTCATTAGCAATTTTAAAGGAGATGCGGGATATCCATAGTAAATGTTCCGTCTTTCTTCTGGGTCAGTGACGTTTTCCGAAATCTTAAATGACACCCGGGGATAATTTCGTAAATGTCGACATTTTCCGTCATGGACGGGATGTTCTTACTGATTTTCTCAAAGGGAAGGTATTTATTACAATAAAACTGTAAGGGTAAATTACAATGGCCCCACGTAGTATGGGGTCTGTGAGTCTGTGACAAAGACTCCCTCTATTTTGTTTTGCAACAAAGACCCCACCCCCTGTACTAAGCCTGTCGTTACAATAATTTTTAATTCTCATATTACCCATATAATAACTGTTCAGACAAATTGAAAGAAAAATAATATTCATCTTCCCCAACCATTAAGTGATCCAAAACAGCACGGATGCATCGAAGAAGAAGAAGGTGATACATTCCAATTTATTAGTAATCCATCTCTCGAGGCAATCAAGAATTCTGGAGAGAAGGGGAACCGATTCGCAGAGTACATTAACTACTTGATGGAAGGGATAAAGAAATCCGGCCCAAGTCTGGGAGTTGGCCACTGGTGCTGGTAGCTAAGACGGTTCCTTATTTTTATATATTGTCGCAAAACATGTCGACAATCTATAAGACGTACGTGTTTTGGTGAATAAGATGAGAATTATTCTGTTTGTTTTTGTTTGTACAATCAAAAGCCACACATGCGCTAACTGATCTTCGATCGCTAATCTCAACCTAGACTGAACTCGATCCAACAGTTGCGTGCACAGGATCTTGCTGATCTTTAGCGTTTAGATAGTTGGTGTGTTAGATTCCTGAGTCCCCATTTTCTCTGTATACCGAACGCATTAAAGGTGGGCGGAGCACCTAGTACCAGTTGTAATACTACATACTGGGAGTTAATCTCCCGAGCCTTTCACTTCGTTGCCAGATTTGACTTGTCGCTTTTCGAATCTAGAGATGGGAATTGCTCGAATCCTCCAATTAGGGAAATAAAACTTCCGGAAAGAAATCTAAGCAGACTCGTTTCATGGAATTTTCTTCCAATTTACAGTATATGGATCTATCCTACAATAAACTACAAGGGTCTTTTCTAGGTTGGTTCTGGTCGATGCTGAGCCTCGTCGAAGTCAATCTTGCCATGAATCGTCTTGGAGGAAATGTTGGTCTCCACCCCACCTCAAAAGCCAGTTCAGTTTCGTCTTTGTCGTCATTTCAAAAGCTCAATCTCTCTCACAACAATTTCACCAACGTGGTTCATTTGTCGAGATTCTCGAACCTCCAAGTACTCGACCTCTCGTACAACGATCTGAGAGTTTTGCCTTCTGGGATGGAGAACCTTGCGAAGCTTGAACATCTCGACCTCTCAAGTTGCAACATTTCAGGGAGCGTGGAACCCATCGCCAATCTTCGCTCGCTGTAGTACCTTGACATTTCCAACAACGTCATGAACGGAAGCTTCCCATCTGATTTTCCTGCACTTAAGTTCTTGAACGTCTCTGGAAACAACTTCACAGGAATGATTGGCTTAGACAAGCTGAAGAAATTCGGTAAGTCTACGTTCATTCAAGCCTTGAAGATAAATACTTCAAAGCTCCCAATGATTGGCCTCTTGCGTAAAGCCAAAAGGGTGAATGTAAGCGGGAAGAAGAAAGAGGAGAGAAAGGGGATGGAAAAGAAGAGTGATCGAGAGAGAGAAAAATGTGCAGGAATTTGAGGTAGAGGGAATTACCGCCACTGTTGTTCGACTGTTCATGTATCGTGAGGTTGAGAAGATGAACAGTGTTTTTCCCCTCTCCGAATAGTTATTATAAGGGTAGTATAGGAATTAAAAAATATTGTAACGGTGGACTTTTCATTTTTTGAACGGAAGGGGTGTTTGTCTCACGGTGTCTTTGTCGCAAAACAAAGTATAAGGGGGTCTTTGTCACAGACCTCATAGTACACGGGTCTTTATAATTTACCTAAACTATTAAGAAAGGTTTTTATGATTATGAAAATCTCTAGGGAGGTTTTGGTATTTTACCCAACAAAAGCTCATAAGTCATGACGGGAACGTTCTCGTTCACATCGAAGACTGCGAAGACAAGCTCAAAGAGCTCCGCGAGCAAAGTTCTCCCGTCTTTTTGAGGTCTTGCTTCTGCTCTCTAAGGTAAAAATTTCTCCTTCTCTCTGTTTAGATGCTTTTAGTAGTCACGCAGATCTCTACATGGACTGTCGATCTTCCTTTGAAACCCTAGAGGTTAACTACTTTTGGTGGAATATTTATTTTCTTTGTCTAGGCTTATTTCTTTAGATCTGATGTATATTTGCACTTGGGTCTTTGTCAATCGAGTCTGCTAGTTGCTTCTGGGATTCTGGTGGATTTTTTTCTTTTCCTGACGGAGGATATATAGCGAAGAATAGGAAAACTCTGGTTTGTTTGTCGATTGAAATCGTAAAAAGAGATCCCATTTTAGAATAAATGCTTCCGATCTGCAAAATTATAGGTTTCTATAAGGCATTTTTCATGCTTGTTATGGTTTCTTCTGGGTGTTTGTTCTAGTGAGCATGGTTAAGTTTCTTTTGATTTGATGCGCCTTGACGAAGTGCTTATAGTATTAGTTTTGAGTGTTATCATTGCGATGAACCCGTTTTCATTTGTATGGGGTGCTATTGGAAGCTCGGTAATACATTCATGTGGCGGTTCAAAGATTTGATAAACATTGATATACCGTACTGTTTTTTTTTTTTTCTTCTTGATATATGGGCTAAGTTTTTCTATGGTCTATTACCTTTGCAGTGTGGTTCTCATCTATGGTAGTGCCTAATGCCTAATTAGAATGACTGCTACAAAACTTTATTTGTTGATATTGTTAGCATTCTGCTTGGCTGTTGATGAACATATAATAGATTTGCTTAATTTAAGTGTACTCCATTTTTGTTATATATTGAGCGTGTTTAAGAAACGTGGATCAGCATATGCTGCATATCCCCTCTAAAAAGAATTGTAATAGGGAAACCCTGTTAACCATGGGGAATGTAAAGCCAAAAGGATCCAGTTGGAAAATTTGTCATCATTTTTAATTTTTTGGCAATAGTAAGGAATTGTGCCTTAAAGTTTTCCTTGATTAATAGGGCTGTCCCATTTATCAAAAATAGGGGTGCCCACATCAGTAACCACTAACCACTTTTTCCTTTCTTTTTTCAAGAAAAATTTAGATTATGTTGGTATAATATAACATGTTTTTGCTATACTGCTTTCTTTGTTGTTATTTAGATGTCTTTAATAGTATGCATTATATTTATAATAATGCTTTTAAATATTTCCTGTTTTTCTTCTTTTCATGCATGTTGCTTGGTATGAGATGTATCTACATTTCAGAATGTTCATACATATCATTGGAGTCTGTAATATGCTTTTTGATGTTTTTACCATAGGTCATGTTCATGGTTGACTTGATAATGTGTCTTGAAGTCTTTATGCAGCATTCCTTTTGGACATTCTCTTTTGCTAACATTGTGTATCTTAATTTAGGACAGAAAGCTACGTTTGGTTAAAAATTCTGCTTCAAAGAATCACTATTTGAAGAATAAGTTCTGAGCCAAATGCAGCCTAGTTTAGCTTTACTTACTTCTCTTCTGTACATTTAGTTGACAATATGTCTCGTGTGTACGTTGGAAATTTGGATCCACGAGTGACTGAACGCGAACTCGAAGATGAATTTCGTGTATTTGGAGTCCTGCGAAGGTAAAATGAATTTGAACTAGCCTTGTCTGCCTAGTTGTATAAATTGATTTGTTTCTTTTGATATTATTTTTAATGCATATTCCAAGCTTACGAAGGTGTTGATTCCTTTCTTTAGCCATTGGTTTTAAAAAAACTAGTTCAATTTTTGAGTCATATTAATGAAGATAATTGGCCCATTATCAATTGTGTTTTTGGTTCCCAAGCAGTAACATCGTCTTGCATGGAAAGGACACAAGAATCAGAAGCCAGTGCATGCCCATGAGTCTGACTTGGCAAGATGAGAAAACATGGACTTTGGAATTTTCTGTGGAAAAGTATATACTATTAAAATAGTTCATATTTTTCAAATCCTAACATTATATGCCATGTTGCCTGCAAGAAGGGGTCGAAAATGCTGCCTTTTTACGAAGTCACTTTTGATATGAACAATGGCATTCATCTTATGCCACAGCTATACATTTATGTTCTTTTTTTTTTATAGAACATTTATGTAAATTAATCTAGGGGATAGAAAGGAAATGTTATATAGAAGTGTCCTCAAAAGTACATGGGATGTCAGTGTTCGACATGGACATGTCCATTCTGGTAGTGTAATTTTTTTCAGGCAATGCTTGAGAAACATGTTGCACTTTTTCTACTTGATATTTGATTTATAGATTTTCCTGCCCCTTTTAGTAACTGGGAGAAAATAAAATACTTGTCCACTTTGAATGGTTGTTGTTTAAATATTTGAATTATTTGACATCTTGATGCAGTGTATGGGTTGCACGAAAACCGCCAGGTTATGCATTTATTGATTTTGATGACCGAAGAGATGCACAAGATGCAATTCGTGAATTAGATGGTACATATCCCCCTTCCCCAAAAATGGAAAGGCAGAAAGAGCAATCTTTCTGTTCAAATGGAACAGAGATCTGATATTTCTTTATATCTATTTTTAATCTGAATTGCTATTTATTGTGTAATTTGGTTGCATTTTAATTTAAAGAGACATAATTTTTGTTTATCCTCTTATTGGAGCAGGTAAGAATGGATGGAGAGTTGAGCTCTCACACAACTCTCGTGGCCGTGGTGGTGGTCGTGGTGGTGATCGTGGGCGTTCCGGAGGGTCTGACCTGAAGTGCTATGAGTGTGGTGAGCCTGGTCATTTTGCTCGAGAGTGCCGTTTACGTGTTGGTCCTGGAAGGCGTCGCAGCCGTAGTCCTAGATATCGTAGGAGTCCAAGCTATGGTAGAAGGTGAGATAATTTGTTTTATTCACTGTGTAGTTTTTGTACATCAGTGCCATTAATCTTTTTGTACTATCATGAGTAGAGTAGGTTGTCAGTTCTTGACATGTGTATGGTAGTATGGTGCTCATGGTATGGCTCTTACAAGTTTTGGCCTCTAGGTTAGGTGTGGGTAAAACTAGTATGTTCATGTGCTTCATGGTTGTCGAGGCAATGCCTGAGCGATTAGAAATTTATAAAATAAAGAACTAAATTTTTCATGTGCTATCTCCCAAGTTTTTATACCTTTCAGCGTGCATATTAACTGAAAAACTGGCAATTCTCTTTAATAAGAACATTGGAACATGGCAAATCATCATATCTACAAGATAAAGGTATTTTAAATATATTGATTTCAATATTTTCAAAAATAATACTGATATAGTAAGTTCTTAATGGAGCAATTTTCATGTAAATTAGCAACTAAAGAAGGTTTTAATTTGTAACGATGAAATTTAAGATGGAAAGAGAGAAAAAGAATAAGGGTGGAGATACTGTTTTTTTTAATGTTAGAGAGAAAATAGAAAAAGCAAAAAGAAAAAGAAACCTCTTTATATTTCTATTCTTTTAAATTTCATTAGTGAAACTTTAAAATAAAGTATAAATGAATAGAATGTATTAACACATATTAGTAAGATGTAGCAATATGAATGATATTATATTAGTAATAGAATGTATTGTCACCTAGGTGAGGCGCCCAGCCAAGGGTGCCTAGGCACACCTTGACAACTATGTGCGCTTGTACCAACTTATTGGTTATGGTGCTGTTTTTCAGTGCATGAGAAAATTGATGGTATTGGTCCTGTTCTCCAGTCCCTGGGTTTATGGATGTCATGTAGCTTTGATATACAATAGTTATTACAACCTTCGATGGTCAGAATTTCTGTGTGTTTTATTTACCTTTGGTTACTTCTGGCAGGAGTTACAGTCCCCGTGGGCGTTCACCAAGGCGCCGCAGTGTGTCACCTCCTCGTGGTCGTAGTCGCAGCAGGTCACCGCAGCATCAACGTGGACGTGAAGAATCACCATATGCCAATGGGTAAAGTTCATATTTGCTCAATATCATTCCTTAAGAAATTTATGTGATTAAACTAGACCTTTCATAGGTCCCACCTGCAGCATAATGTGGCAGGGGGGAACCAGATTAACCATCTGGTGGTGCTACATATATGGGCCATCCTGTTGGTGGATCCCTTTAAGGTCATTAGTGGTAATTGTTATCTTCTTAATGCTGAATTATTTTTTATTGAATTGGTGCATAGAAATGCTGCTAAAGATCGTCACAGGAGCAGGAGCTGATTTTGAAATTCCAACATGACTTCGTTGTGATTTGTGAGTGAACATGGATTAAGAATGTCAAGATGGTAACAGTACTTGGACTTCATTGCAACTATGTTTTAATTGGGCAACGACTCTCAGCCTCAGACTTCTCAGATTTGGATAAGTTTCTTTCCTTCATATTTGTTGTCCTTAGTTTTGTTTTTATTTTTTCTTATCAATGCACATAGTTATAGTTTCTTTATATACACCAGGGCCTTAAGGAAAATTATAACGAGGTAAAAGTCAAGAATGTGACCGAGTTCTATACCTTTTCTCTTTTGTGTGTCGAGGAGGCGGGGTCCCTGCTTAAATGACTTGCTAGAGAATCCATGCTGCTTCGTCACACACTGGTTTTGTGGTTCTACACCCTGTGGTTTCATCCCTCAGTCGCCTTGTTTTGGGGTTCTACACCTAATGGCCTCATCTTTCGGTTCCCCTGCCTTTGGGATCTTTAATTGATTGACTGTGGATCTTGGTCACCTACCTCACTAAATGCTTCTGAGCGTGATTGATCCTCTCCGGTTGTGAAGGCGCCTTCCTCAAACTTCTAATGGCATTTTATTTTCTTTAAATTGAGGAGCTGCTTCAAACACTTCAAGCAGGAGCAGGTATCCCAATCTGTTTTTTCAAGAATTGGGTTTATTTTTTTGGGTGGATTGTTTTCCAAGCTACCAAGGCTTTCATTCTTTTCTTTTTGTTATCTTTTTATCTATTTTTCATTGATTCACAACATTTTCAATTTTTCAAAGAAAAACGGGAAAGGATTTTCAGAAAACAAGGGGAAAATATTTTAACAGTTGGAATTGAACACCTCTCTCTGATATGTTCTTACACAAGGCTACAAATGAAAATGCTCAGTCATTGCAGTTGAGCGATTTAGAGCATTCTCTAAATTGCTACTGAACTTTTGTGGTTGGGTTAGTTTTGGGGGATGTCAATTTATAGATATAGTTTTTATGACTATTTTTCTCCTTCGTTTGGTTTTCTTAAAGAATTTTCTTTTAATCAGAATTGAAGGGTAGGTTCAGTTTTAAACTTGTTTTGCTCGGTTGCCCCCTTTAGGCTTGTTAGAAATTCTATTTCATCCTAAGTTTTGAGCTGAAGTGGTGAGTAGCATATTATATGGGGATTCCATTTGACCCCAAACTCAAGAGTGGGCGGTCAATCCGGGGATACATTTGCTCCTAGGGCTTGCTGATCTGCAGAGGAAGAACCTACAATAGTTACAAAATATTGGATGTGATCTAAAAAATTTGAGAAAAGCATCTGTCATTCATTGACGACAGGCTAGTTTCAGCATATGTCAATTGCTCACCTACTCGTGGATGTGAACTCCTTTACTGTCATGTTTTGAGCTTCGCTTTGGTGTAGAACCTACAGCTTTTGTTGTGTCGGGTGGATCTGCGTCCTTGAAAAATAGTCTATTCGGATGGTACCTATGCTTGTATTCTTCGGCAGGTCGGGCTTCTGGAATTGAGATTTGAGAGCCCTAGTTTAACCGCCATTTTGTGCTCTTGGGCAAAGGGTATATTCCTAGTTGGCTTATTCAATTCGACGCCTAATGGATCGTTAAAAAGGCTTACTTGATACAAAATTCGAATGAATAATAAATGCTTGAATTTGATCAATTAATTTGAATATACGAGTCCGTTTGATTTTGTTTTTATCACCGTACCCCCTTTCAAATAAAAATTAACCTCTAATATAGTTTTACATAGTGTATTTGGTATCATAGAATTGCCCTTCAATTATAAGAGAGAAATGAAGGATATTTGGATCATTTCATCTTATGTGGCTAGTGATGCTGTAATCGGTTTGGATCAAATCTAGTTTGTCACCATGGTTTGAAGATTATGGATAGGGATGGTAAGGTCTTTTAACTGGTAGCCGAGATTTGGATCAAATTTAGCGGTTTGACAATTATGGATGGGGATATGTAGCCCGTAAAGAAAGGATAATATGCAATATGCAAAGAACTCTGTACTTTGGGGTGGTGACAGGATTTGGTCCCAATCAAATATCCCAGAGCAAAATGCACTAAAGCTAGCCGATAAAGCATAAACCAAAGTTTAGGTTCAATTTCTGTTTCAACGGACATTTTCACTCATAAACTAAAGCTAGCCGATAAAGCATAACTCCCTTTAATTTGTTTGCGAGAGTTGCTTTTACTTTCAGATTGTAGCACTTTGTTACAACTTCCAAGACCAATTAGCCCCTTTTTATTACATCTCCAAAACCCAGTTGATAAGGTATATGTTTGGCATTGATGCTGCAGATATAGCACTGTTTTCTGATGTGTGGGTTGGAAGCACCGTTTTTTGAGAAAATGACGTCTTTTTTTCTGTTTGGAAACATTGCTGTCAGGTAGGATTGAGACGGGATCTGCTCCTCACATGCACATCCACCATGTATTGGGAACATCTCCTGTGAATAATAATTAATAAGTACGGGAGATGTTCCCAATGCATGGTAGGATGTGCACGAGTATCCATTATAGGAAGTCCACGTCACTACCACATTATGTCCTCATTGGCAGCAATGAGCTGCAATTTGAGAAAACACTAAATTCAGCATTGCAACAAACGTGGTTTGGAGCATTGTTTTTTATAGGAAAATGTTTCCAAACAAACATGCATTTCTTGGAGCACCGTTTTTTACATGGTGCTGATGTCACTGTTTTTTGGAGCAATGGTATCAATTCCAAAACTCGGAAAAGGTTAAAAAACCATTGATTTTATCAAAAATAGTGACTTGGACGATTGGACTGTAGGCTATAACTTTGCACTCCGATGTCCGATTGAAGTGATTTTTTTTTTCTCTTGGGTAACTTTTTAAGATCTATGCGTTCCAATGAGTCATAAGTGCCTTGTCTCATTATTTTTTTCATAAAACCAATTTTTTGGCCTCAAATTGCAAATTTTGATTTTTTTATAAATAAAAAATTTTAAAATGAATTAAAAACATATATTAAATATAAAATGTTTCGTAGTAAAACATAATTATACATAATTTATTAATAAAAAACATGTTTATACATACTTACACACACACACACACACATATATATATAGCTGATGTGGCACGATCTGACCCGTCCGACCCAAACAATCAAACTGGTGACCCATGACCTGGAGGCAAAAACAGTCCGGCCTTTTTAAAACACTACATCTATGTAGAAAAACTTCAAGTATCCAACTATCATCCAATTAGTACCCTGTACTTTTTTTTTGACAAATTTTCATATTACTACCCTGTATTTTGGGTTTAGTCACTTTGGTTCCCAAACTTTAAAATGTGACAATTCATTACCTAAACTTTCAAAATGCACCAATCTAGTACTTGTCCTTAACCAGCCCTTAAGTGGCATTTGAAAAGACACAAATGCCTTTAGAGTGTCATCTAATTTTCTTTATCAACCATCTAATTCATAATAATGGGTATTCAATCTTTTGTTGTCATTTTATTTAGCTTGTAGCTTATGTTCTGATTAAGTTTCCATTGATTTTTCTCTCATATTCTGGCATCGGTTTAAGAAGATAAAAGTCACCATTAAAGTAGCATCAGCTTTGTCTCAAGTAGCTAACAGTTCTGCAAGTTAAGAACATAAAGTCGGAAATAAACAATGGAATTTAGTCACAAGGAATGAGAATACACCATATCCTATTTAATCTCAGACATACAAAATTATCAATTACAGTATTTAGAGAGCCTATAATGCGCATACATGCACAACTATATACTGAATACAATATTCAGAGAATCTAAGATGATACGAAGAAAATAGAAATACGTAAGAGATTAAACGAACGCTGCTTGGGCATGGTTAGTGTAACACTCATGCTGGACCGATCTACGGTGGCAGCCGCTGATGGTGGCCGGTAGAAGAAACAGCGGTGGTAGAGGTGCTGGCTTCAACACCAACACAAAGAATCTGGGGAGTGGGGACCGGCAGTGATTTCTCTCGTTCTTAAAGGTTTCATGTCAACAGTGAGCCATGGCTTCTGATTCACATCACTGGTTTGCTTCCTTGGCTCTGCTTACAATTCAGTAAGGATTCAGCCAATAGACCTGCTTCGCTGCTGCAAGAGCAGTGCCAAAAAGCTTGTTCTATTGCCTCCAACATTGCAAATTGGTGTCGAGCAAAATCGTTGGATGAATTGGCATTCTTGATGGATTCAAGTTTCAGCGTTCAGATCAGAGTAATGCACTCGGTGGTTCTTGAATTGAAACGGGATCTCCAAGGGGTGACTAAATAAATACAAAACAACATTTTATACAACTCTCTGTTTATTGGGATTTAGTGGTGAAACAGAGGATAGCAAAGAGAGTTGTTTGTGAGTTCTTAATCGTAGTCATTTCTCTCAGATATTTCATATTTGTATTGAGGGAGATTTTCCGAATGAAATGGTTGTAAGTTTTTCGGGTCATGTATTTCTGGCAGCATAGTTGGACCCTTTTAGATGGTCAGACAGCATAGTCGACAGCAAATGAGATGGCATTCACCTCTGTTTCATCTTTTCAAGAAATAAGATGATGAAACAAATTGTCAAAAAAACAGTACAGGGTGCTAATTGGATGAAACCTTTTCACGCTGTACAGGGTAGTAATTTTCAAAAAAATAATTAGTACCCTGTACAGCATAGTTGTACTACCCTGTATAGTACAGCATAGTCACCAGCAAACAATAATTCACGCTAAATTTTCATATTACTACCCAGTTTGCTGTCATGTGACACATAGGCCCACGATGGAGGAAACCTTTTAGGAAGATGAATTTAGCATGAATTATTGTTTTACCTGATCCAACCTAAAAGTTTTACTCCTTTGAAATAAATTGTGTATTTCACCTATTCCATTGGCCAAGCCTTACAAGGTTATATATGCTGCACACAACATAAGATATTATTCATATTGAAGGGGATCTGAAAGGTTTGGAGTTCATACTTCTTTTGGCACGAGAGTAATTGCTGACAGGAGAATAAACAACACAAGTGAGTTGCATGGGGCTTCCCAGTGAAACTAGAACGACGATGTAAATAGCATTCTTGTTAATTGAAAAAAAATACTGGGGTAAATTTGTACCGAAAAAAAAAAACATCTAAAATCTCAGATCCTTAAACCGATATGACCAAACATATTCTGACTAATTCCATTTACAACCGCTAAAAGGGGGTAAAGTCATTATTAATTGCAATGCCAAACACATCCCTCAGACCGAAATGAGTAGAAATCGTATTTGGTATTTTGGCCCCCTCAAAATTGTGCTCACACCGTTTTCACAGAACTTTGCAGCCGTGCATTGGAAACATCTGCCATGAATAAAGTGCAAGTATGGAGATGTTCCCAATGCACGGCCGAGGGCTGTGACTGAGAACACTATGTGAGAACAATTTTGGGAGGACTAAATCCGCACTCCCATATATAACACTATTACCTAAATTATGGCGCTTCCCTGAAGCTTCAGCAGTAAATCTACACAATAAACATGAATGCTTCTATAACACTTAGGATATAAGCTTTTCGCAAAATAACCTACTAGCACGAACAGATTTTATCAAAGAAAAAATGCTAAAAATATCAACTTGTAACTCTCCATAAAGAAACAAAAACTAATATTCTTGGTAGCTTTCATCAAAAACCCAGTTGGGTGAATGGAACAAGAAGAATTTCATGAATTTCCAGAAAACGTTTATAAGTCTTTCAAATACCAACTCTCACTACACAGTGCTAACAATAAGAAACCGGGTCACTTAGAAGATACGGTATGGCTTCCCCATAGTACTCTTCAGGTACAAGCACCTCACCTGGTTTCAGTACACAAAAAACATCAGTCAGCTACCACATAAGAATTGGCACAGAAGAGCAAGGAAAGAATCGGAAAGGTAAAATGGACAATAAAGTTACTTGAGTCTTTGAGATGTAAGTCTTAGCAAACAAAAATTAGTGTTTTTTTGGTAAAAAACAAAAAAAAAAAATAGTTGAGGGTATGTTTATTTCATCATAATTTTGCCCAAATTTGATATAACTTAAATTAATAAAACCCAGCATGAAAAATATAACTTCACATTTCATCAAAAATATAACATCAAAAATTATAAAACCGATTAGAACTGATTAAACCAGTTCATCAAAAACATGACAAAAAACATTCTTTTTTGGTAAGAAATTCCGTTGCTTAAAGAGAAGTTGAAATTACATCAAATTTTTCCAGAACCTTTGTGCAATACAAGGCAAAAAACTCTTCACAAGTAAATGGGTGATCAACAGCATTTCTCTTCACAACAGCATGGAGCCATGAACAGCTATTTCCTATTCTGCTGTAAAGGGATCTTTGACACCTCTAATAATCTTGAGACATTTCTTAGACATCATACACAATCATATTTATAGGAGAAAACGTGTTCAGAATCTTCAGATGGCGGCTGTAAGTTCTTGCGCTAAAGACAAGCATCTACTTCAAAGATAACTCTCTCTACCCCCCAGCTCCCTGGCTACACTATACCCATCTAATGATCTATGAGCCAGTGCTTCCACCAGAAAACACTAAGGGGTGCAACTTGGGTGGGCTCAGAATGGGCTAATGGGCCTAACCCGAAGGCCAGACCCGAACCAGTGTAAAATGACAACTCGGTCCAAAATGAACTTGCACTACAAAATAGTACCTCTCCCCACCTGAAATTTGCCTCCCCTGGTGATTCCTAACTACCACTCTAACCCAAATAGACCCGTCAAAAAAACATGATCTAAAGCCTGAAACTTTTGATATGTAAAATACCAAGTCTAGTTTCAAGATACAAAAACCTAACGTACCAATGCACTTACTGAGCTAGCAAGAAAAAGTTGCCCAGTCATAAAAATAATCTAGGGTTGATACTTCAAATTTCACTATCAACCCACCAGATACTCAACCCTCCTGTGATCATAACCCCTAACAATAAGACTCCCCCTTAAATAACTAAGAAACAACACATAATAAATTCCCATGGGTTCAACTTGTATAGTGACTTCAGTAGTAAAACAAATGATGTTTTAAAAACCAACCTGGAGGCCGAACAGTTTTTGCCGCCAGGTCACCAGTTCAACCATCCATTTTAAAAACATGCATCTATATATCTGTGTATAAACACATCTTATCATAAATAATGTATAGTTATATTCTATATGTAATAAGTATTATTTTATATTTAATTTATATTATTTAATTCAGTTTTTAAATTTTTATATGTAAAAAATGCAAAATTACAATTTGAGGCCAATAAAAGAAAAAAAAAATTCGGGAAATGCACCTAGGGCCCCTTGGAACACAGTTCTTGAAAAGTTACCCAAAATCAAAAAAAGATCAACCAACCAGACAGCGGAGTGCAAAGTTATGCCCATGGAAGTTGGTATACATATTTAGTGTGCAACCTATAACCCACTCAACAGGTTGAATGAGTCAACCGTTCAACTGCCCAGGTCAAAGGGTTTTTAACCAGGTCAACAGTTTTTGACCAATTCCCAAGTCTTAGGAGAATCAGACCTCAAATCATGGCCAGGTGATGGTTCAATGGTTCAATCAGACAGGTCTACGGCAGGTTGAAAACAGAGTAAAACCAATATTCAGTAGTCAATAGTGCTTAGTCATAAGGTGTATCCACTCACATTTTGCCAATTCTTCTTCAACAATGACACAAGGAAGTTGACACTGAGTTGCACATTTTGGAATATTTGCTTCTCCTCCATTGAGCAGTTCCCAACAGCAACTCCCATGCAAAGAACCTTCTTTAGTTGGAACTTCACCATGGCTTTAGTTTCGTTAACTTTTGACTCCAAGCTTTCCTGGTGAGTCACCAATGTTGGGAACTTTCCTGCATCGCCAAAAGAAACAAATAAGATACCCAGCATGGAAGGTAGTTTTAAATTCTATGCAATCAAAACAGAGTGTACACTGCATCAGCCCAATCAAAATACAATATTTTCACTCAAGCTTGAGAATATTACAAATCACATGGTGGATTGTGAATGCTCAGATACAGCATGAGTTGCAACAAGGTCTCATCCCAACTTCCCCTTTATAAAGCAAAGGCTTAGCAATTAAGAAACTGCTCATAGTTATATAGCCAATCTAAAAGAACACCACACCATCAAATTGATGGTTCTAATAATTGCCCATAGTTATAGCCAATCTATAAGTGGTTGTATAAAATCTACAATTCAGATCAGTTACTGTCTTGTTGGTCATATTTTTAAATGAAAGTGTAGGTGCTTAGCCACTTTCAAAAAAAACTAATTAGAGTTCATAGAAAGTGGACCAACATCAGAATACTGTCGGTGAGCTGACTGACCAATCACATAGATAGCTGCCCAGAAAGGCTTTCATGTGAATGGCTAATTAGCCACCAATGGGCATTCAAGTCATAACAGATCTAGGAAGAGCTATAAAAGCTACTAATGCCTATAAAAAGAAACATGTATAACCATTCAAATAAAAAATTATAACTGAGACAGCTGTTATGGAACAATACCCTAACAAGTAAAACATAAAGGGTATACAGCATACTACCCACAAGGATTAACAATGGACTTCATTTCTATTCACCGTTTTTAGGGGCCCATTAATCAGGATGCTCTTATTTCACTAGATTGATAATTGGGGTCCTTCTATCGAACCATGTTCAAGAGGACCCTTCTATTGAACCAATAACAAGAGGATCCAATTATTATAACTGTATAATTGAAAGGCATTACAACATCTCTAATACCAGCAAAAGAAGAAGCCACTGAGCAGAAAATCATGAGGAATGGGTAGATTAACTTTTAAGCTAAATAATCCCGTGGTATTTGCACTATTTGGATGCAAACCAATCAAGACAACATTCATGAAATAATGATAGTGCTTTCACCATTTGTCACCACATTAAGCATGTGGTGAATCAAAAAGATCAACAATTACATGGTTCAGATGTTTAAAAAAGGAAATACTGTTTATGATCAACAATGTCTTGAGACCAAAAGTTATACACTTCTACTTGCCTGCTTTGTTGAGACCAGGGCCAAGAAGACGAGGGATCTGCTTAATGATGGCTTCAGATGCAAGAAAAGCATGGTATCTCTTTGCAAGTTTCTTGACCAATTTCTTGTTTTTGTTTAGTTTCTTAAGCCCCTCCACATCCATATATTCCAATCCAATTTTCTCTGCCTATATTCCAAAGAAGAGAAAATGTAATAAACACAAATGCCACAATACCATGCAACAATATCACACTAATAAAATCTTAAAATAAAAAAATAGAACTAATCAAAAGAAAAGAAAAGAAAAAAATTATTTTCTTTGTCAGTTCATGAACTAACAAGGCTTAGTCAATTTTCTACCAGAATTGAACTTGTAAAGGAAAACATGTTACAGGCAGACATGCATATTGATTTAGAAGGTGTGCCTCGGTGCACAAGTGAGGCACATTTTAAGGTATGCACTTCACCTAGGTCCCAGACACACCACTTTCAAACGGTGCTTTTTAAGTATCGTGGCTGAGCCTATACACCCATCAACCCCTAGCGACAAGTCCAAACAAATCCGCATTAAGATTTTCGTAATCCCTAAAAAAGATTTTATAATTTTAATTTTTTTAAAATAACTTTTATTAGGATAAATGAATGAACAACATTAGCAAACATGGACTTGTTTGGGCTTGCCTCAAGGGGCTTGGTACAAAGGCAGCTAGTAGAATTAGGAATCAAAGATGTAACATCGCATTAACTATCTGAAAAAAAAAATGCAACTGAGAAAGAATTACAGAAATTAAAAGTTTGACATGCTTGAATATGTTTTGCAAACTAATTTTATTTTATTTTTGCATTGTTCACTTTGAATATGTTTAATATGTTATGTTTATGTATTTAAATTTGAGCTACTACATTATTTAAACATTTAGTTAAAAATTAAAGTTTGATTTTTTAATTAATACTATTTTTAGTATTTTCTTTTTTCTATTTTATTGCTTCTTTGCAATTTTTATTTTTTAAATTTTTTGCCTTGATTCAAAAAGGCCCACACTTCACATTGCACCTCGAGCACAAAATGGCCTTTGTACTTTCTTTGTGCCTTGCACTTTTAAAACACTGGACATGTATGACAAGTGCAATGGGTATGTGGAACCAAAGAAAGTCAATAAGGTAATACCTATGCATCATTAAATGAACCAAAAACAACATACAATGTAACAAACAAAAGAAAACAATAGATGGAGAGGATAACTCTAAGTTGATCTTTGTAGTGTAGTTGTTGCCTATCTTACTCTAAGTTTGCTGTCCACCAGACTGCCTCTCAATTCATCCATGACAATCATATCACTTTGTCATACACAAGACATGCATCCGATATATTAATTTTGTATATAGAACTTAGACAATGTCAACATCTATGAAAATAACAAGAAACATAGATACATATACATATGATATATGTAACAACAGTGCATAGCTTTGGGATCATAAAATGAAATATATATATATATAATGATCCCAATCATCTAGGGTCTTTGGAGAGGCGGACTGGATACTGTGCCAACTTTTGGCATTTTGCACAAAGTGACAGCTCTCAAACTCAAAAACCCATGTGGCATGTTCTCACTCTTGAAAACTTGAGATTTTATGATTACACCAAGCAATGGCCCCTATATCCCAAACATGATTAAACTCTATAATCTCCTCAACAAATGATTGTTACTATACACATGTGAAGGAAAAACCCTCAATCAAATGATTGTTACAATATACAATGTGAACTTTTTTCCCGTCAGAAGTTTGATCGAGTATAAACTACCTCTTCAACATGCTGTGCATCACCAAGCATGCAGATCTTCATCTTAGGACGAGGAATATGTGGCAGCTTGACAGAACCACTGAAACGCTTGTCCTTCTGAGGGTCATAGTTCTTCAAACCAATTTGGAGTTCAATGGTCTCCACAAAGTTACGTTTTTTCTCCTTGGTATCTGACATGATACCAGAGATTGCTTCTCTCAATGCATCACTCTGAAGTTTACTGCAAAAGGAAAAAATAAAAACAAAATAGATTTAGGTTATAATGAAAACAGATTCTACTTTGCAACAGCAATTCATGCATAATGCTTAAATAGACAGTAGCCATTCACTGGGTGGCATGGAACCATATCAGATTCACATTTCACATTAGTAGCTTAATAGACTAGGATTTAAAAACTCCTTGTTGGGTATGGACAGTATATTATATTCATGGATCTTAAGCAATCATAAGGCATACCACAACCCATCCAGGAGGGGCGGAGCTAGGATTTTTTATTGAGGGGGGCCAAAACATAGAAAACATGGATGGGGGGAGCAAAAGAAAGGAAACATGGGTAAGGGGCCAAAAATATAAGTGGAACTTAAATAGATTTTATGGGAATTTTGAAGACATGGGGGGGGGGCATGGCTCCCCTCCCCACCCCCTGGCTCCGCACCTGCATCCAGGCAAAAAATAGATAGATTCGGTAAGCTTGATTTTGCACATGGACATTGAAACTGAAAACAGACATATCTAATGGACCAGGACCCAAAGCCACAGGTATTGGCTACAGGAACAGTGAACCCTGCTTTCATTCAAGATATGCAATCATTTTGGGAATTCATAGCAACCCAGATGAAAAAAGCTTGGCTGTTTGGAAAATAACATGGGCTGTTTCAAATCTTCCTCCACATGACACATTACTCCACTTTGTTCTTTACTTGCCTTTTTAATTAAAAGAACATTGATTGCAATAACTTTCACCCCAGACCTATGTTAACATGTCATGCACATGAAGATTCAAAACAGCCCACACTGTTTTTTTCCAACCAGCCAAACTTATCCTGTGGGGAACGCATCATCCCCCCATTGAAATGATAAAGGAAAACCCCTTAAAAAAACAAACAATGTAACAGAATGCAAAACAAATAAAGCATACAGGGGCCTTCAATGTTCAAAGTTTCAACAACATATGCCCTGAATTGGGTTTATCATATCATATTGGAGGTAGCTATACAGCTTTTTCAAGGCATTTTAACAAAACACAAATTTAATAGTTAAATAACATTAAAACAACCCTCGTCTTAATTTTTGAAAAAAAGAAATTTAAAAAAAATATATGATTCATTAGGTACAAAGTACTGATACACCCCTTCCATCATATCAGGCTGTATCAATACTTTGAACCTTGCATGAAACTTAAGCTTCACTTGTTTTATTGGAAACAAAGTTTCTTTTCTTTTGATAAATGAAACAAAGTTTCACTTTTGTAGTAGGTACACCTTGTTAGACCCTTAACTTCAAATTTTCATTTCTCATTGAAGAAACAGAACATGCAATTCACCTATATACTTCAAACAATGTGAAAATAGATGTGAAATAGCCATATTTTATATATAGTAGCATGACAAACTTTCATTGTAAACCCTTTCTTAGATAATGGTTAATATTACTAAGAAAATCAAATAGGCGATGATATACTAAGGGAATTAAAAACTCATAAACTTGTTACAGTAAGAACAAAGGGACCACACACGTTTCCCCCTAGTAGAAATCATTATTTTAAATGGTTAAGAAGAACCACACAAGACAAAACAAACAAATGAACAACATAAAAGCTTTGCATTGATTTCAAACCCCATCATCTAGATGTCAAAATCCACCTGATGCAAGGACAGGTAACTCACTCTTTTGCTAGAACCAAGTACAAAAAGTGGTTGCCTCTTGAAATCCCTTCATAAATTTAAGGTTGTATTTTGTGCCATATCTGTTTCTACTTGAAACGTTTTGTTTTGAATATTTTGATCAATACAAATTTGTATACAACTGTTATTTGAGGCTTTTATAGTTGAAACAGGTATTCCTTAAAAGTCGATGTGTGGGGAGGTTGCTCGTGGCAAGTGTCTAACCAATGATAAGCTGATCGCAAGAGGTTTGATTCTTCCGCCTAGTAGCAGCCCTTCTGCAACTCTGTTCCTGAGACTGCAGATCATCTTTTAGCAGGCACATTTGGTCCTACTTCTTAGTAGACGGCATTTTGGTGGTCTTAGTAAGTGAGGCAGATCTTTCAGGCAGTTGCTGCCTGCGGCTATCATCTGGGCTATCATGATGGAGATACATAGCAGAGCTTTTGAAAACAAAGTCTCCTATCCGGAAGAATTATGCTGCAATGCGGCAGCAAAGTTTCTTTCTTGGACAGGCTATAATAACATTACTGTGGATCAGTTCTTTTGTAATTAGCCTACTTCTGATCCTTTTGAATACACACATAATTGTAAGCTCACAGGAGTCTCCCAAAAAGTTTCAGGTAGAAACAACAATAGAATCAAAAACAACCTAAATAGTTACTTCAAGAAAATACATTTGAGCAGATAATAGAGCACCCCCAAAGTTTTGACATAGAAAATTGGCAATATTAACATTTGCCGTATTGAAACAGAAAAATAAAGGCCACATCTTAAGGGGAAAAAAAAAAGCTATTCCGTGTTGTGAACTAGCAAACGGGTAAAAGAAGATAGATCAAAAAAGGATAAAACCCCGAAAGAGCAATCACATAAGGAAGAACGGAATGACGAATTCCCAGCTTTTGGGGCACAAATTCACGAGCTCAAATAACAATTCTTCTGATTTTCGATGTGAACAACGAAAACACTAGCATAGAGTCAACTAAATAAATCATGTTGTTCGGTTGTTCCAACAGGAAAATGATGAAGAAGAAGTATACCTCATGGCTACTATGTATGCTTTCAGGAGTTTCCTACGAGATCACTCTCCAGTCCTGAAAGTCAAATAACGTAAATCATTAGTAAAAGATCCGATTGTCCAACCAGAATACAGATCTTTAACCTGAACCATAAACAATTTACTAGCCAGAAGAGTTTGCTAAAGGAGCTTGCAGCAAACGAGAAAGAGTAACCGAACTCACTCAAGCTAAGCGGCGGAGATCAAAACCCTAAACCAGGGTTTCTTACCAGCCGAATTTTCTAATGGGAGGAGCCGAGCAGGTCCCCCTCTCGCGGTATAAAACGCAGGGAAACCCTAGGCACGTGCTTATCACACGAGTTCTTAAATAAAACTAATATGTCATAATAACCCTAGGGGTGTCCATGAAAAATCGAAAAATTGAACCCAAAAATGCGGTTAACCGAATCAATTGGTTTTGGTTCGATATTATATATTATAAATATAAAAAACTGAAAAATCGATGAATCAAATCGGTCAAAAATTAAAACCGATGATACCGATTCGATTTGCAAAAAATTGCCCATAATTCGATTAACCGAACCATGAACACCCTACCACTCTATCCTAATTTATAATTTGTCCCCGTAACGGACTGGGCCCAACATGGCACTTTTTTGGGGGGTAAAACATTAAAACATGTCCTGGATTTTCAGAAATTGATTTAAACATATACTAAGATTTTAAAATATACATAAAAATATGTTGTGGAGGGATCTACAGGACTTAAATATACCCTCCATCAATGAGACATCACTTTTGCACTCATAAAACAATTGTAAAATCCTATTTTATACTCCTTAATATAAGATAACTTGTTTTGAAAATCTGAAACCATAGTTTCAAATTTGACACGACATCAACAAAGTAATCATAGTATTGATCTTAAATCAAATAGTTTTTAAGTCAATACATCTTCCTTGAATTACACAGTTCAAGTTCAAAATTATTAGAGAAGTAATATCTCTACATCTCAATAATAAAAAAATAATATAACAAAAAATCACAAGAAATAAGTATAAATTTGAGAACTTTAGTACCTTGTTGGATTGCCTCAATAGGTGAATTGTCTAAGTCATGTTTTTAATATACAATCAAGAACAAACAGTACATAGGAATTGTAGATCACAAAAACCTTCACCTATTGTTATTAGCCAAAGAAGAAAAGAGTGTTGGAGACAAAGGCCCAGCCTTTATGTTCAATTGATTTGGAATGGGAAGCTTGAATATTAGGTAGATCAAAGGCCCAGCCTTTTTTGTTTTTGTTTTTTTTTTCTTAATTTGAAAGGTAATCAAAGGCCCATGGTATATTTAAGTCAATTAATGAAAATCCAATATATGTTTTAAGTCTTTTACCCTTTTATGAATTAAACCATCTAGCAATATCCTCTTGAATTGAGGTGGATTTCTTCGTTGCAGCTCAGTTCTAAGCTTCTATGTGCAAAAGCCTTGGCAATTTGGCTAGCTTGTGTGTAGCTGGTTTTTGGGTGTTATCTATGCTATTGTTGGGTTGGATTTCAGTCAACCAATCTCCTATCTGAACAGCCCTGTTTTAGCTTCCTTCTCCCCTTTTATAGCCATTCGGAATGGCATCCATCATCTCATCTCCAATTGTTTAGAAGTCTCTTTTTGTTCATGTTAAGCAAGATTCAAATACTTTGGCCCATGAGTTGGCCTTGTCCTTGGCCCAGGGTGTGGGTTTGCATTTTTGGATCTGCTTTCCTCTTTGTTTTTTAATGAGATCACATTGATTACCAAAAAATCAAGGTAGAGCATAGGGTTGCCTACCAAACACAATCCAAATCAAAAAGTTTGCTTCTGAGCCAAAATATGGGAACCCTATATGTAATGCACGAGTTTTGTTAAGAAAAACTGAAATTAAAGGATACTCTCATATAATTCACATTTCAAAATTGATTTGAGCCAAGGTGATCCAAGCCCAATTCAAAACATTATTCATTGGGTTATGTTTTAGCAAGGTTTAAAGTATTAATACACCCAATACGCATGAACAGGCGTATCAAATGTTTTGATACCACAAACATCAGCTTTTTAGTTTTTTTTTTTTTCTCAAAATTGGTTAGAGGTATCTTAGGTTTGTCTACGCCCTGAAAGTACCCAAAATTCCAAACCCCTCGTATTTGTAGTGTTAGTGGCTTTTCGGTGCAATGCAATGTGCCTAGTAATCCAACTTAGTTTTTGCACGGATTGGCTTAGCCTTTTTGAGCTTTGAGTTGGGATTGGGCCCTAAACTTGTATTAGGCTTTGGGTTAAGGCTTCAAGCAGCTCGAGGAGAGTTAAAGCCCCAATCTCGGCCTGACACAACTTGAGTCCACTGAAACAAATACATATGTATGAAAGCATAGTTGCTCACGTCACCCTTGCTCTCCATTTTCCCTTCCCCCTTTCCTACTTCATCCTAAACACTTTCTCTCTCTCTCTCTCTCACACACACACACACATATTCTCCCTTCCTAGCTCTCTCATTAAGCCAAGTCACTAGGGATTTAGCCTATCTTATTAAACCACATGAGCACCTTTTCTTTCCTCCATTTTTATCCCCAAAGAAATCCCTGACATTTCTAACAAAGGAAACATTCTAGGATAGGTAACTTTCTACTACCAAAATTAGTTACAACATTGAAACAAGAAAATATAGAAGGAACAAGAGATTGGAGATTGAATTCGGCCTAGAGTGATAGATGTCATCTCTATCACTCATCATGAAACCACCGAGAGTATATGTGAGAGCAGTGTTTTATTTGTTAGAGCAAATGAATTGGAAAAATGCAAGCCTATCCCTAACCTGGAACATAATCTCAAGTCTCCACTACACTTTAAAGCTTGGTATACACCAAAGCATATAGAGTTGTAATGTGGGCTATGCATGATCCACTTTTGTGAGCTGCTTGCACTGTAGTGTGTTGTGTTGTACTGGCATGCAGGCTTGGCATGTCGTGCCAACTCAACACAAATACCCCAGGAGTGAAGTTCATCACGACTCGAGGTTCGAGCCCTAGCAAGTTGGGGTCGTGGGCCTGTCTTTTTCTTTTAACTTTTTTTTTCTATTTTTGTGCGAAGTAAAAAATGGCATAGAATTGAAGAATAAAAAATAAACAAAAAACACAAAACATTAAGAAATTAGACAACCAATTGAAAAGAAAATTCTACAAAAATTATTCCATTTGAATTTAATGTTTACAATTCATTTGATCAATTGATCATAACATTAAATTGAAAAAATACAATGGAATTTAATAAAATAATAACAAAATTGTAAATAAAAAAATTTACAATGGGATTGAAAAATCACAAATAACTTTCAAATAAAACTGAAAACCAAAGTTTACAATAATGTTAAAAATATTTGTACAACTATTGAATATTCACAAAAAATGGCTACAATATGTCATTGATATTGAAATCCCTTCATGACTTTTACAATTATGTCCCTTGAAATCCCTTCATGATTTATGTGTCATGCCCTCCTCGGTCTTGCAATATGTTATTGGCATCTAGCCAATCCTTCAAGCATATGTACATTTTTAGGCTTTCGTCATTCGTATCACTTTTTTTGTCATCTAATACCTCGGTACTTGCACTAAAAACATGACTCCATTGGATTGTAGACTCCAGAGGGGTTAGTAGATCACATACCATGGTGGTAAGAACAAGATCATTTTTCACTATGCTAAAATAACAAAGGAGCGTTGGCATTAAGGAGAGGAATGGGAAGGGGGAATGGAGAAAGGATAAAAGTTAACGAGGAAAGGAAAAAAGGAGAAGCATATAGTGCAATGTTGTGGCATGGCATAAAAGGGTAACCAGATTCTAAGCTTTTGAAATTAAAAGGGTTAAAAAGAAAATTCCTTATTTATTTGTCTTTTTTCCAAATAGTAATTTTGAGGAAAGTTGATGTAGTTGCCATGAAAAAACTTGGTTGTTTGGTGAAAAAAGCAACCAAGGCTTTTTTACAACTTATTGTGCATGAGTTGGTTCATCGGTTGGTTCAATTGGTAAAATCGTGAACTGGTTAACTAGCCAGTTAGGTTGGACTATAAAAATGGTGGTAAAAAAAAAAAGGTCAAACTGACCAACCAGCTACTCCAAGTAGGGAACCGGTGAAGCTGTCCCATTTTCATAAAATTGGCTAGTCTTATTCATTTTTTAAACTTTTGGAAGTCACATCTTTGCGATCAGTTGTTGAATTAGGATGGTATTTTTTATTTTATTTTGCGTAAGTTTTTGCAACCTATCTGTTCCAAGTTGTTGGAGGTGCTTTGGCCCATTATTTTTCCTAAAAATGTTTTCTTTGGCCTAAAATTTTAATTTACATTATAGAAATTAAACCTGAATAAAAAATAAATATTTTATATGCATAACATATAATTATATGTTTTGAATTTATGTATACAATTAATATCACATATATATTATAATAATGCATATTACATATATATTATATTATATATCTATATTATGATGTGTCATGGATTAGGGAAAGTGGTTCAATCTTTGAGGCGGTTCTTTAAACATTGAGAATAACTTATAACCAACAAACCATTGTCACAAAAGTAGTAATCAATTAGGTATTAGTTCATGGAAATTCATGGGGAGTTTGATAGTTAAAGTTCTTTAAATAGTATGGTTTTCAACATCATAGATTAATCCATTGAAATAGATCTATGAGTAAAGTTGGCTTGATTGTTAAATCTATACTACTATTAAAAGTGTGAATGAGGTTTAGATTATCGGATTTTTTTACCAAAATTACCTTCCCTCTTTGAACTTGGTATCCCAATATTTGTGAGGGCAAAATAACATAATTCGAACTACTACTTTTATAGAACTCATTATATTTATCATAATTACTTCCTATATTTAAGATATTAAGTCTCATTCCCTTTCATTAAATCTTACATTTAAAGCACCCTAAACAAATGAGTTTTGTGGACTTTTTTTTACTAAAACACCCCTATTTATGAATTTAATCCCTCTTTAACTATGCAGGATAAAAATGCAATTTAAAGTACTATTACTTTAAGTTCATTAAATTTCCTCTCATTAAGGTATTCACTCTCATTCTCTCTCCTTAGATACTTTATTTGAAGTATTTTTTGTTTTTCACCAATAAATTCTACAAAGTAAATCTATATCTAATATTTTTTAACAATGTAAGGCCTATGTTCAAAACCAACATGAAAAATAATTAAATAAACCACCATTTTGTTTGAGTGGCAAGTAAATAGTTCAACCATCAGCGTCAAATGGGCCAACCAATGTTCTCATAGTTAAATAATAAAAAGTTAAAAATAAATATAAATATTACAAAAATTAAAAATGTGACAAATATTTAGGAGCATCTCTAATATTTATCATACCAAACAACACTAAGCATGCTAAATAAAATTATTTTTATTTGAAGAAAATGAAATACAACATTTAAAACTAACCCAAAAATGAAATTATTTTCCTATTCAAGTGGTGGGTCAATGGTTTAACCTTGTAGGTCAAATGGGTCAGCCCATGATATCATAAATAAATAATAAAGTTTTAAAAAAGATACAGATACATAAATTATTAAAACATAAAAAATGGTGTAAAAAAAGACACTCGGGTACTCTAATTAATGGTCAATGGTCCATAGGGAGGCAAATTAGGTAGGCTTAACTTGATCTCAAATCGACCTAGCTTGTAATTTAAGACAAGCTAGCTTCAATTTTTGGTCCTTGACTTGGGCCTAAGCCTTAGTTCAAAAGTGTGGGCTTTTTTATTAGCCCAAGTAGGGGTGAGTATGGGTCGGTTCTAAGTTTTTGGAACCTAACCTACCTTGTGAAGGTCGATTCTAGCCTTGGCAGTTTTGAGGTTGGTTATAGAGTCTACCCATGGAACCTGTTCTTTATTTACTCCCCCCCTTAAAAAGAAAAAAAAAAAGAAAAGAAACATGTTATTCAAAAACTTAATTTTCAATAATGATAATATATAGTTTAAAACTCATACTATATTTATTGGTTAAATTGAGTAACTTAATATGTAGATTATCATAATATATTAATATATGGTTGAAAATTTGTCATTATGATTTAAATTTTGTAAATATTACCTTTTACATTATTTATTATACACACATAAATATTAGAATGAAAACAAATGAACAAATCACTTAAGTAACTCAATGGTCAAGTGAGACCATAGCTTTTGTAACCATGAGTTATTGGGCTCAAATCTTAAAGTCCTTAAAAAATATTTGGGTTTATTTAAAGGCAAGTCCGGTTCCAAGGCCAGTTCATCAGATTAGTTTGGGTAAGGTAAACCCTAAACACTGGAACTAACCTGTGTGGGAACCTACTTGATTTGCACCATGATGGTCCAATCGTTTGGGTAAGTGAGTTAATCAGTGATGTCATAATTAAATAATAAAAATTAAAAAAAAACATAAACTTTACACAAAAGTTTGAGATATCTAAGATATTATAAAATTATCATATCAAACAAAAAAGTTTGATAAACAAAAATTGTTTTTATAACTAATTATGCAAATGGAATAAAAATGTAAAGTTGCCCAAAAATGAGATTGCTTTTTTAAGCCAAATAGGCCAATACATGGTGTCATAATTATATAATAAAAATTCAAAATAATAGATACAAATAAAAAAATGTAGAAAACACACAAATTTGTACACATTTATAATATCATATGTTTATCCTATTAAACAAAAATAAATATGATAAATAAGAAGTAATTTTAACAATGAAAATGATATATAAAATCTACTATCTTAAATTTATTTTATTAATAATATATAACATTTTATCATTTTTTTAAAGTCTAAGGGCTCGTAGTTGGAATCAAAATCAAAATCGATTGGAATTGGAATGGTCAATTCCCCCACCTTTTTTGTTTAGATTGGAATTTGAATTGGAATCAACTAGAATTCTCATTATCAAGAGAGGGGGAGGGAATGGCCATTCCACAAGGAATGGAAGTGAGATTCTAGTTCCATCCAACCAAACAATTCTACATCCCTATTCCCATGAACCAAATGGACCCCAATATTCTTACCATTTGACTTTTGATTTATTAATCTTATTTATTTAATATCCAAAATCCAATTTAAATCCGATGGATATGAATAGATTATAATTTGTATTATATTATATAGCGATATGGACCATGTCAGCAGCCCTCTCATTCTCCCATTCCCCTTCTCTCATTTATCCTTAAATCTCTCTCCTTTCTCCTTTCTCCCTTATCCCTTCCCAACCCTTCTATGTAGCCATGTGGCAGCTCTCTCTTTTTCAATAGAGTCCCACTCTCCCATGTTTCCAATAACTTAGCCAATCTCCTCCTAAAATTTCCCTTAAATTTTCTCTCCCACCTAAAATTCATCCTAAAACACTACTTAATCTATATTACATGCCCAAAAACCATCTAAAAACCAAGAATACAATTAAATAATTAATTTGGGTAGTTAAATTAATTCATGAAATGTTTTTGATATTTTCAATAATTAATGATACTACTGAATATTATTCAATAAATATCAGTACCTAAACTATAAATTTTCGTAATTGTGGTCAATTGTAAAATTTAATTACTAAAAATTACTGATTTTGTTAATTTAATTTCAAAAAAAATTAAAATTAATTATTGAAATCAATAATTACTAAAAAAGTAATAATTAATTAAAATATTATTAAATACAAATTTAAAATTAAAAACTACCCATAATTCTTCATTGGAAATTTTATTTCAATAAATATAAATTTATTTTTTTACATTTTCAATAATTTTGATATTATAAGTAGTTTTTCAGCAATAAATAGTTATTGATATTTTCAGTAGTTTTGGTTAATTTATTAATATTTAATGATATTATCAGATAATAATTAAAATTATTTAGTAATTTTTTAGTAGAAAATTAATTTCAATAAATATATTTTATATTTTCAATAATTTTGATATTTACTATAATTTTTGAGCAATAATTAGTGAATTTGGTAATTTAATTTAGTGAGAGCTAAATTGTAAAACTTCCAATTAAATAAATAATTGAAAAGTTTTATTAATTTCTATAAATATTGGATACTACATTTATAATTACCATAATTACCATTGGAAAAAAATAAGCATGCATCTTCGATCCCCAATAGAGATGAATTCCCCATCAGGGTGTGATGTGGACTTCACTTTCCATCCCCAATCAGGTATTCTTATTAATTCCATCCTTGCCCTTGTCCCCGCTAAGGCAGTCTCCATTCCCATCCCCGCCTCATCGGAGAGGCTGAGTACTTGGTGGGGATGGAGAAAATTGCCATCCCTACCCCCAGTTTATGTAGCCCCATAAAGCTCTATAAACCTTTTAACATGTTTTTCCCGTGCATTGGACGGACCCAATGGTTCAAATATGAGAAATCTAATTTGGATCTAGTAATATCCATTTCCATATAATTCGTTTTAATTCCCCGTCATTTTGCCACACAGAAAAAAACAAGAAAAAAGGAGAAATGGATGGAGTGGCAAGGTGGTTTGATGTTTCCAGCTTCGATTGCATTTTGCACATAGATAACAATAAAAATAAAAAAATGGTAAATTACAAAGACCCCCCTATACTATGGGGGTCTGTGATAAAGATCCCTGTACTTTGTTTTGCGATAAAGACCTCTGTGTATTATGACCATGAGACAAAGACCCCCTTGACTTGACTGTTAAATCAGAAGACGGAATGTGCTAAATTACCAAAATACTCCACTAAACTTTTTTATTTTATTTTTTTGTCATTTTTCTCTTAAAACTAATTTAACCTGTTGTTTTCTCTTTTTTTTTTCTTAATTTTCCCTCCCTCACTGTCCAACCTACGAAAAAAAAAGAAAAGTTGCAAATCAAAGAAAATCAAACCCCAAATAAATAAATTAAAAGAAAAAAGAAGCAAAAACCTCCAATGGCGTGTTGGTTGTTGTGGAGAAAACGATAAGAACCTGTCGAGATTCATGATTAACATCACACTAACCTTCAGTCAACTTCTGCAATTGACTGAAGCAATTGCCGAATGGCACCAACTTTTTATGAAGGTTCTCAGCTCTCTCTGGTCACGATGGCGCTAGCTTTTGCCATGTATGTTGAGAAGAGTACCCATCTTCTGAATGGTGCCCGCTTCTGTTACGAAGGAATGACTATCCGGGTTGTGCTTGGAGATGAAACGAAGCTCACAGATTGCCTCAGTTTGTTTTGAAACGGAACTCAACTTCTGCATTAGAAAAAAACGGAAAGGGGAAGAAGAGAGATCAGGGGAGAGAGGAAGGACTTCGAAATTCTGTCGTCGCTGTTGTTCGTGTATTGTGAGGTCGGAAAAGATGAATAGTGTTTTTCTCCCAAGGGTACTATGGGATTAAAAAATATTGTAACGGCATATTTCGACAAAAAATTAACGAAAGGGGTTTTTGTCTCACCGTCATATTATAGGAGGGTCTTTATCGCAAAACAAAATACACGGGGTCTTTGTCACATAGCCATAGTACGGGGGTTTTGTAATTTACCTTAAAAAAATTCAAGCTTGCGGACAGTGTGAAATCAATAATGCGCACTCGTCGACTTTGGACTCTGCTCAGTGGTCACGCACAGACATTCACGTAATCCAAAACAATAATCTTAAAAAATTGAGACAAACGCAGAGAATCCACATGCCCATTTTGGTAAAATACACTACTGTTAACTGTAGAAGCAGTGGAATGAAGCGAAAAAAAAAAAAAACTGTAGAAGCAGTGGTTTCATTCGTCTCGCTTAGGTCAAATGTTCGACAACTCCTTTCTGTCGCTATTTCTTTACCAACTTCACTCCAAAAACGTCTCCTCCATTTGGTGTGAAATGAACCGATCAAAGTCCGCAACTCACTGAATGTCGAAAAAGCAAATCAAATAGAAATACTCTCCCAAAATATTCTTATACAAATCTCTTGGTTTCTGAAAATTGTCATTTTTTTTTTAATTTTTTTTTTCTGATGGGTCGTGGGCTCGTGGTCTTCAGGTCTAATCTCTACCCATAATTGCAAATAGACATCGAAAGATTTTGTTTTTATTAGATTTTTATTATTAGAATAGTGAAAGCTTTTTCTTAATTAATGGTGAAGAAGACACTCGTTTGAGCTTTTGGTTGAGGGCTTCCCCTGAAACCCGCTTTTAATTCTTGTAGTCTTTTCTTTATTTTGCAAGTTTTTTTTTTTAATCTTCCTCTCTCTCTCTCTCTTCCCCTGAAGTTCTGGGAATTTGACGATCGGGATCTGAGAACTGAGATTAGTTCAGTTAAGTTTGATTCCAAAAAGTCGATCTCATAGTTTGGATGTTATTCTAAGGGAGAAGTGTTTGTGGTAATGGAATTGAACAGCCCAGTTGTTCTAGAAGAAACCCAATTGAAATTCAAAAGAAGTTGTATTCTACCGTTAAATTCAGCAGTAGTGTTGTTGGGTTCCTTCACTTTTGCACGACAGTAGTACTTCTTTTGGATATGACGGCATGGAGTTCAAGAAGGAGAAGCTTGTGAGGTAATTAGGATTTTTGCTTTCTCCTGTTTCTGCTTTTCATTATTAGTTTAGGTTTTAGGAATTCCTGGTATTTTGTATAATGGCTTTTGCAATTCTTAGGTTTTATCCTGATGGGAAGCAACAAAACCCTGAGTTTCTCTGGGAAAAAGGCGATTCTCAGCGCCTTGAGAAAGCGGTGCCATTGTACAGGGTTTCAACTCCTCTGCTGAAACCGGATGGTGGAGGTGGGGGCAGGAGTAGAGTTGGTGGGGTTTTGAGTTTAGGGAGGTCTAAAGTCTTTCCAGAGGACCATGAGCCATGGAGGAAGAGGATACTTGACCCAGGCAGCGAGATTGTGTTGCAGTGGAACCGGGTTTTTCTTATCTCCTGCTTGTTAGCACTATTTGTTGATCCATTGTATTTTTACTTGCCTTCAGTTGGGGGCAATGGTAGCTCATGTATAAAGACGGATTTGAACCTGAGCATTGTTGTGACCTGTTTCCGGACTGTAGCTGATCTGTTTTATCTGCTGCACATGATTATTAAGTTTCGAACGGCATATGTAGCACCTAGCTCTCGGGTGTTCGGGAGGGGTGAACTTGTCATGGATTCTAAGAAGATTGCAAGGAGATACTTAAAATCAGATTTCTTCATAGATCTGGCAGCGACATTGCCTCTTCCTCAAGTAATCTCTTGAACCTTTATTGATGAAAATGCCGTTCTATGGTTTCTTAGGATGATCCATGTGTACTTGCTTGTTGTGCTTCTGTTCTATGCTCTTCTCATGATGTTATGCAATCATATACTTACACACACACACACCAAGCAGAAGGCATTCTGGATGGGGCACTAATATGCCTCTGATATCAAGTCAGTCTATGTAATGGATAAGTTATTGATCATATAAATCAGAGAGTAGTATGTTAATTTAAATTGGAAGGGGCCGATTGTCTCCATGCATACAGTGGTGATAGCGAATTTGGATTAGCTGAATGCTTTAGCTGTGTAACAGGCTGTGGTAAAAATGATAATGCCCCACACCAATGATAAAATACATGGGGCCCACACTGAGAAGTTAAATGGTTGTGGGCCCCATGTATTTTATGACTTATACGGAGTGTTGTAATTGGTTCCACAACCTGCTGAACAGCTATTGCATTCAGCTAATCCTATCTCGGTGATTGCTGGGATTGTGTTTGTGTATTTGACTGGATTTCTTTTTTATTCACAGTTCATGAGGGCACTTACCCTTTTCTCCCCTTGCTTGAAGTAGCTAAGTTAGGTTTGGAACAATTTACCTTTTCTGCTAACTGCATTGTCTGCCCAATTGAGACTTGAGTCTTTTATTCTACTGGAAAATGTTGATCCAGCCTTTGCAGTTATCTAAAATTGAAGCTGTTATTAGTCTGTCTCTAGATGGAATGAAACATGAAAATAGTGGTAGGGAAATTGACTTTTTCATGCAGAAACTAGTGAGCAATTGTTCTTGGGAGATTTTTTGTTTGAGAGAAGACTCATGCTTGAGAGGCTACTACCTCTGATTAGAAGCTGCCTAATAGCAAAACAGACATCGTTGATCTTGTATTATGCATGGATTCTCTCTGACGCTAATTTGCTGGTTTAAAAGTGATTGGTTGCATCAGGACCTCCCTATTAATTATGATATTAATTGATAGTGTTATGCTTTTTACAATCTTAGAATCGGATTATCAATGTATACATTCAGAAAACAGTTGAAGCTATGGAAAACAACATCTGTGATAATCTTTGTGGAGTTCTGGCCATGATGGTTGGTAAGACAAAGTAGGTTCCATGTTGGGGGCAATGTGTTTGATAGAAGATTCATTCTACCAAAGTTATGTAGAAATAGTTCAGCATCCTGATTTCTACTCTTGTATTGGCCGTTGTGTATGCGTTCATCTTGGGTTCTAGCATGTCTAAGTGCTAGTTTTCGAACATCCCCCTTGGGTTCTAGTTAGGTTTTCTTTGGCCTGTGTCTGTTTATAACTAAGACTCAGTTTGGAAAGAGTACAAATACAAATACGTATAGTACAAATACATACAAAATAATACAAAATACAAGGTTTTGCACTCTACAAATTTGTATTTGTACTCTTTCCACCACTTAAGATTAGAAAACTAGAATTCCTGTTCTAGATGAGTATTTAGATAATAGTTAATACTTATCTAAAAAGAAAACAAGAGGCTTGTTTTATTTTTTTTAATTTTCCAGCTGTGAATAATTTTTTTTTTGATGAATGAACATAATTTATTAATTCAGAATATAAGGCAATACAGGAAACCCATGAAGAGGCACGAGCTGTTACCTCTAGGTTTTGAGGTCTCTTTTTATTTATGGTAGTTTGATTCTTAAACTTTAGGATATTTGAATGGAAGTAAACCATAGTTTTTTCTTTCTGTGCAGATCGTCATTTGGTTTATCATACCAGCAATTAGAAGCTCTCATGCTGATCATAACAACAATGCTCTAGCACTGATTGTACTTATCCAATATGTACCCAGATTGTATCTAATTTTCCCATTAAGTTCTCAGATCATTAAGGCTACTGGAGTTGTAACAAAGACTGCTTGGGCTGGGGCTGCATATAATCTGCTGCTGTACATGATAGCTAGTCATGTATGCAACTTCTGTTTTATTTCATTTTGTTGTTGTTGTTGTTATTATTATTACTATTTTATCTTTTATACTCACTCTTAATATTTATCTACTTGGGGGTTTCTTGATAACATTGCTTTTAGGATTTCTTAACAATTTCCATCAGGCATTTCAATATAGGCTCCTCACAATTACTTTTCTGTTGTTTTAGGTGCTAGGGGCATCATGGTATTTACTATCAATTGAACGGCATACAGCCTGCTGGAAATCAGAATGCAAAAAAGAAACTGCGCCTATGTTTTGTAGCCTTAATTATTTAGACTGTAGTTCTTTGGACAATGACAAGCGCAAAGTTTGGGCAAACAGTACAAATGTGTTTAGTAATTGTAATCCTTCTCAAGACATCAGTTTCAAATATGGCATATTTGAAAAAGCAGTGACTAACAGTGTTGTTTCTTCAAAGTTCCTTGAGAAATACTTCTATTGCTTGTGGTGGGGCTTGCAAAATTTAAGGTACTGTTTTGTTTACTGTTGTTCATTTCATATACTCTAGTGCAATAGCCTTGGTTTATCCCTGCCATTGTTTCTTAACCTATTTGAAAGGGCATTCTGTTTATTTTATATATTATAACAGATATACAAATGTTTATACTATTAGTAGTGGTGGTGACACTGATGATGATAATGACAAGAAACATATCAACATCTATAAATACTTCATTTTATTTAAAGTCACATTTGGTTATTTTGACTTGTACATTGTACTTGTGTTTTACATGTTTTTGTCTGTAGAATGGTATGTTTTCTGCAAGCCCCCATGTATTGCTTCTTTCTCTTGTTCAGTGGAAATTTTCTAACTTATCTGACACCTACCAGGTGGCTGGGTATAAATAGATTACTAATAACCGATCAATTACATCAATGCCCCTGTTAAGTAAAAAAGGACTGTAATGTCCTTAAAAAAGTCTAATCTACCTTACATAACCTTTTAACATAAAATGACATAGGATCACACTAACACTTAAGCTAAAATAACATGGGGCCACACTAATATGTCAACAGATATCATGCATAGAGAATATTGTGAATTCATCTGAAGTCCTTATCCAATATTACCACTATCACTAAAATACTTTCGATGATATCATCTTTGTCTCTGCTTTACCCTAAAATATTCTCTTGATTATTTCCTCCCAAATCCATATCATTATCGACCTTGTGCATCTACATGATCTTCCCTTTTTAAACATGGAAATAAATGCTGGTTTGAAATATTGGAAGATCCCATCTGCAATAAAATAAAGAGAGAAATCATCTTCAAATCTCCAAATACTAGAAGCATAAGAATAAGAGATTAGTATATGGTATGTACTATGTAGTTTGTTTGCATGGATTGCAAAGAACATCCCAATGTGGAGACAAACACTAATCAGGTCTTCTTGATAACATCCTAATTTAACCCATTTCCTTTTTGTTAAATTAAGTTTGATTGTTTCTGCCCAGACCCGCATTGCTCAGTCTGATCCACCATGGGAATTTCCTAGCCTGGGCTGAAGTTTTCTTGCCTGGCCTGGCTTGGGCCTGCATCAAGCCTGCACATGATATGGGCAAGGTCTGGACCCTAAAATTCTAGGTCCAGACAGCTTGGCCTGGCCTGGAAGTTTAATAATAATATTTCTATGATTCCAGAAGGGTATGATACTAGAAGAACTTTGACCAACCAGAACCCTCCTGAATTTTGATGAATACCAGCTGATTTTTTACTGCTTTTATGATACTGGTTGTTTGCTTATCAATTTTTAGGTAGCATGACTTTTCAGTATCATAGTCAGACTCTATTATAATATATTAAAATATGTATAATAGGCAGACTCTATTATAAGATATTAATATATTAAAATATGTATAATAAATAATATATATTTCTGTAATTATAAATATAAACTTAGACTATAATAGGTTTGCACTATGATGGGAGCTTCTTCGAGGGAGCTCAACCTCCTGAAAAAGAGTTACAGTGGAGAGGTGAGAGGGGTGGGGAAGAGAAGAGAAACAGAGAGAGAGAGAGAGAGAGAGAGCTGAGAAAGAGGAGATTTGAATTATTCTGTTCTAAGCAGTTGGTTACATAACAACCACTTTATATAATGATTAAACGATCTCCATGCTGCTGGTGCTAGCTGTAGTGGGCTGACGTGCCCTCCTGGTGTAAATATATCTGACAGGTGTATGGATCAGTGTCTCTGCTCGCTGGTACCTGGGCCTGGGCCAAGTCATGGACCTGGGCTGAAGTGACTTGTCCAGGCGGGCCTGGAATCTGGGCTTGGTGAGGAGCATTGCCTTGGGTCCTATCAGATTATATTTTAATTTTTAAAATATAATTTTATTAATTTGTATGAGCAAGTCCAGATGCCTGGCCTGGGCCTAGGCATGTATTATCAGACCCAGGCTGTGGGCAGCCCAAAATGCTGTTACTACCCTGTGAAAATGTGGCCCGGCTTGACCCATGATCATCCCTATAATAAATCCATCAAAGCTTAGGTTCTATCTAATTTTTACTACACTAGTATGTATCCATGATGGTTGGGACATCATTAGTTCTTGGAGGCTAAATACGAGCTAAAAAGCTTGTTATAAAGAAGGAAAGTTAGTGATTCTTACTAGCATGATATTTATAATGTGATAAGACTCCTTAAAAAGGGTACTTGTACATAGTTTTGTTTCACTATTTTATAATTAGTAAAATTAGTTTTGTTTCACTATTTTATAATTAGTAAAATTTGATGGTTATTGATAAAAAATGCTGAAGAATAATAGGTTTTACCATAGATGCAGTGAAAAAAGATTAGTAGATTATTTTCTCAATTCAATGTGGTTTTCTAGTTGTTTGCTAGTCATACCCCCGATAATTTGGATTAGTCTAGACTACTAATTTGAATATGCATACTCTTTTTTTTTTTTTTTTTTTTCTGCACTTGTATTGTGGAAAGTCCTCCTAGGAATTGTTTTGGCTTCTCTATGACATGTGGCTCAAAGGATACCGCATCTAATATTTTTATAAGGAAACACATATATTTCATGTTAGACAATCCGTTACAGAAGCTCACCACTGATGAGTCTGCTTGTACGTGTGGAATATTAATTGACTAACAAAATGGATAGCATGGAAAAGAGTTTTATTTTTCTTTCTAAAATTGAATGTTTATAGAAAATGAATTGCCTGAAAAATAGGGCTGCAAATGGTATCTGCTTTTCAGAATTCAATTTGAGTAAGATCTGGTCAAGGGTGATCTGAATTTGATCCATTTATATTTGGATCAAATATGGATCTACCCCTATCTGATCCAATATGATCTGATTCAGTTCAACTTGAATGTATATTTACATATGTTTAAAATTTATATTGTATCTATTAGTAAAACTGGGTTGGGCGTGTATTTTTGGCTTTCTGTTTGTATTTTTACTAAATTGTCATAGGTTTAAGTTTCATACAAGTCATTTTCAATTGATTTTCTTTTTGTATACAATATCAAAGTTGTTTTTAGTTCATTCCGTTGATAATATATAGTATTTTGATCGGTTTAATTTACTATATTAATGCTATTCAAGATCCAATTGCCACAAAAAGACAATTTTGTGGCAATGTGTTCGTGGAGCTGTTCTTTGGGGGCTGTGGGATGAAAGAAATGCTAGAACATTTGAGAAGGTAAGAATGGCTGAATAGTTGATTGAGCTTACTATGATTAGAGTTGCTCATCGGGCCTTGGTATGTGAAGAGTTTAGAGACATTACTTTTAACGATCTGGTGAAGGGTTGGAGGGTTGTAGCTGATTTCAAGTCAGGAAACCTGATTAGATTGGTTGAGCGGATTGCTCCAAGGTGGGTATCGGGCCTTGGTATGTGAAGAGTTTAGAGACATTACTTTTAACGACCTGGTGAAGGGTTGGAGGGTTGTAGCTGATTTCAAGTCAGGAAACCTGATTAGATTGGTTGAGCGGATTGCTCCAAGGTGGGTAAGATTAAATTCAATTTTGATGGATGTAGTCTTGGAAACCCTGGTGAATCAGGTATTGGGGGTGTAATTAGTGACCATAGTGGTGACTTGCTACGAGCTGAGATGTTCACTTTACTTCAGGGTTTAAAGTTGTTGACATTGTAGGGAATGAAGGAGGTTGTCAAATGGTAATTTATTGGATGAAAGCTCATGATTCAGTCCCTTGGGAATTCAGGCTGATGGTGAGACTGGCATAGGCCTTGGCTGCAGGTTTGACTAGCTCATTCAACTGGGTGCCTAGGAGTTCTGATTGTCTAGCTAGGGCTGTCAATGGGTTGGGTCTGGTTTGGAACATGGTAGAACTGGTCCCGGACCAACAAGAAATATCATGGACCCAGTACCAAACCAGACCCTATAGGGTCTGTAATCTTGGAACCAGAACCAAACCAATCGGTTCTCGGGACAATCAGGTCCAACCTGATGCACCCGACTATAATAAACCTGTGAGAAGAAGGCAACAGCTGAGTTACGTTCAACAATGGAGATGATTTCAAACTCCCAAAAGCCGAGTACAAAAATGGAGATCGATTTAAAATGAAAACTCTTGATGGCTTAATCCCAACAACCAAGTTCAACAATGGAGATTGATTTCAAATAAAACCTTTAATAGCTTAATACCAATAGCCGAGTTCAACAGTGGAGATTGATTTCAAACAAAACCCTTAATGGCTTAACCCCAACAGCCGAGTTCAATAGTAAACAACTAAAGATCAATATTAAAAAAAAGAAGAAATCAACTAGTAAAATCTAAAACATGAGAGAAAAAGTAATGGCGGAGAAAGAAGAGACTGTAGAGAAAGAAGAGATCGGCAGAAAGGAGACTGATGACGGCAGAGAAGAGACTGACAAGAGAGAGTATACCGATGGTGAGAGAGATGAGACTGATGAGAGAGTAGAGACGGATGGACGGCGAGACAGAAGATTAGGTTGTCTCAACTACAGTACAGCCCCTTCTCTTGTTTTCTATACTTGCAGAGTTCCAGCTTCGTTTTTGTCTTTCAAATGGAGAAGAAAACAAAAAAAGGCTCATTTCGGTAGGGTTTTAAATGAAATCCTACCGAAATGACCATTTTGGACATATGTTGTTTAAATTATTAAATATTACATAGTATATAATCTATTAACTATTATATATATTATACATTTAATATTATATTATGTATAATATTATATAAGGCTTGGGCCGGGTCCAAGTCGGTTCAGGACATGGTGGATCTGGTTCTGAACCGATAATAATCGGGACAATTTGTTAGGAACCGGAACTGACCCATCAGGACGAATTCTAGAACCATAACCGGTCCAATCGGTCCGGGTCCATTGGGTCGGACCCAACCCATTGACAGCCCTAAGTCTAGCAGATTTGTTAGCAAGGGCAGGGTGGTGGTAAGAGATCAGTTAGATGGGGTTTTCCAGGGCTGGGGTTTAATTTGTAACAGTTGTTGACTAGTCTGTTTTCTTTATCTGTTCTACTTTGTAATGTGCTCTCCCAGTTCTGGAGTTAGCATTCTACTTTCCAGTTTGTTTTTCTTAATGAAAACTTCCTGTTGATTGTCCAAAAAAATAAAATTTGATTTGAATCTAAATATTAATGAATCAAATTTTGATCTAGGTATCTGATTTTATCTCATCTGCTTGCAGCTTACTGAAAAACAATGTATATGTTTATGCCTATTCAAAAGTTTGATGCATTTCTTTGGTTTTCTTATTTTTTCAGTTCATATGGGCAGAATTTGCAAACAAGCACATTTATTGGGGAGACTTCATTTGCCATACTCATTGCCATTATGGGTCTGGTCTTATTTGCCCATCTGATTGGCAACATGCAGGTAATTGTGAGGCTTTTCCCTTTTTTTGTTGCCCTTCAAATTTTAAATGAGCGTTTAATTAATCAGTAGTTGAAGTAAAATTAATGCTGTTCTCCTTTACATGATTGATTTTTTTTTTGACAATTAACATGAATTTCATTAAGAGGAGAAAATACATACAAATTTACAATCTGTTTTACAGAGGCAGCACCCTCTGCCCACTAGAAGATATTACATCATATTACATGACCCAAAGCAATTGATCCTTCACCATCCCATACTTCGCTAAGGAATCACCAATGCTTTGCTGAGGATTCGGCTATATATTTAGTTGATCTTTGAACTCGTTGTACTTTCACCGTCATACCCCTTGTCAGCCACCTAATCCTTTTAACCTTTTTATGTCATTTCTTTATCTCCCATACTTGTCAAGGTGACGCCTAGGTGATAAGGCGTTCTTGGAGGGTTGCCGTGCCCAAACGTCTACATATTTATATGTAAGACACCACACAATATTTATATTTATATTTTGTGTTATTAATAGTAGTGTAATAGATATTATATTATTATTAGATTAAATTATTCATATTGCAGGTTTATAGTATTAATATTGTTATTCCTCTACTAGTTTCCTTTTGTTATTTTCTTATTTGTTTTGGTTCAATCGAAACACAAGTCAGTGACATAGTCTTAAACCCTTTAGGACTTAACCTGAATTGATAAGTAAAAAATAACTTGTAGATTTTATCCAATTGACACACAAGAACAATCAATAGGATTTCTTCTTCTTCTTCTTCTTCATAAATATGTTCAGTTTCTATCTATTGATATGGGGTTTATACTTATTTCATGAGAATTATGGTGATTATTAGTTAAAGATCACTACTTATTACTATGAAACCTAAGGATCTAGCCTAGGATATATATATTAAAAAACTCATTGCCTAGGTGACTAGGTGACAAGGTGCTCCCCTATTGCCCAACTTCGCCTTGGCACCTTGAAAACTATGATATCTCCATAGTGCTTCCTCACAATTCATCGCCATCCTACCACCACCTTAGAATCCCCTTCTATGATCAGCCTTTGTATGTTCATTTCTTTTGCTATTCTTACTCCAACCACGGCCAATACTTCTGCCCTCAGTGAATCACCTATACCAATTGGCCCTGAAAACATTGCAACAATGGAAATTTAAGTATGTTAATTTGAAGGGACTGTTGTGGATGTGTTGGAAAATTAACGTTTGCAGGGGAACTCTTAATGGCTTGGCTAGGCATGTTATATTCAGGGCTGGTGAGGGGTCCAGAGTGCTCTATTTTGGAAGGATTTATGGTGCTCAGATCAGCCACTAGCTGAAGCTTTCCCATACTCTTTTCTATTGCCTCGAATAAGGAAGGGTCTATTAGAGAGTTCTTGGAAGTTTTTAATGGCCAACTAATCTGGGGCTCCAAGATTTTGAAGAAATTTGAATGACTGGGAGGTGGATATGCTTCAAACTTTGTTGGGCATACTGCAGGAAGCTCAAATTGACCCCAATTCCAGAGACACCAGGTTATGGGACTGTGGAAAGAATAGCCATTTCTCAACAACGTTTTATTACTTGGCTTTGACGGATCTGAGTGCTAAAGTCGATTGGGCCTAGATTTAGAAGGCTCCGGTTCCATCTAAGATCATTTTCTTTGTTTGGCTGGCTGCTCAAAAGAGGGTTGATATTGAATGATCTGTGCATCTTGTGTGGTGTTGCACCTCTCCCTCCCCTCTATCATTTAAATTTTAATACATCACACTTACTAATTTTCAGAATAAAAGAAAAAAAATACAAAACTCTTAAGAGAAGCATGTAAATCATATACAGATAGTGCAATCATGGCTCCTTCAGCTATCTAGAGTCAAAATGTGCCTGGACATAGATATTTATGAACACATTATAAATAATGTAAGCCTGTAGGGTTTTCTCATTTTATGCTTGCAGGATTGGTATGTCTTGTTTTTGGTATGCCTTATTCTTGTGTCTTGTGAGTGGACCTGTTGATTGTACTCCTGCCTTTTTTATATTTCTTTTCAGTGAATTTATCCATTACCAATAAAAAAAGAAATAAGGTTGTGTTTTCTTATCAGAACCTGAGATGTATAAAAAGTTCATTAACAAATGTTCCAGATGGTAGAGAAGTGAGAAGGATGGTGGAAGTGATAGTGATGATGTGTAATTGGATGCAAAGACCAACAAACTGTCTAGTTGGTTCTTTGGTTAGACAAGGAGTGCATAGAGAAATTGTATTGGGAAACCAGTCCCCTTAGATGTATACTGTTCTAAGTTTTTTGGGCCAGGTGACAGTTGCCAGCCTAGGATTAAAAAGGATACTAGGAACATTCCTTGCATTCACAAACCCTTTTATACAGTTCTTTTTCATAATTTTTTTGATCAGTAGTTCTTTCTTCATTATTAATAAATCATGATTTTTTTCTGATAAAAAAATCAAGACAGTAGTGCCTCTTACAGTCTTGAACAGACATAGACATGAGATCAGAATCTGTCATGTGTCCAGGACTCTGACACAGTAAGATGAAAAAAAAAACAAACTTGCAGACACATCTACAGAAAAGTATTTACTGTTAAAATAGTTATTTTTTGAACTCTAAGATTGTATACCCATAGAATAAAGGTCTAAGATTGTTACTTGGCAACATCCTGTAGGAAAAATGGCATTAACATGTACATCGGATGTTAATTTATGTCAATTAAGCAAGGGTAAAAAGGAAAGTTTTACATAGAAGTGTCCCTCAAGAAACCATGAAATGTTGGAATTTGAAGCTATCCAATACTGTACTCTATCCTTTAGGGGAAGTCCATACAACACTGCTCTCATAATGGCAAGAACCTTGGGCCAAGTGGTGCATCGGTGCATTTTCATGGTGAGTGAGATTGAGTTTGTTGGGAAATCAAACATCAGTAACCAGTAGCCAGTAACCAGTAAGGCAGTAACCCGCTTGGTTACTCCAAGTTTCCAACACAGTACTCCATCCATATGAAGGTTGATTGGGACTTGGGAGCATCTCATGCATAGTTTATTGGGAAATCATACATCAGTACCCAGCCTCTGCCATTGTGGAATAGGAGTGTGATAGATTTTTAGTGCTGGTGGAGCACAGCTCCAAATATAAGAAGCTCCAAAATCTTGCAGTATTTATTGTAATTTAATCAAGGGCTTGCTTGTAATTAATTTAAATAGTTTGCTTATTTCAAGGCATTTGCCTTTTATTTAAAGTATTTGATTTTGTAGGATTGATAACAATGAATTTATTAGAGAATAAAAGTGAAAAATAAAAATTACAGATACCGCTTTTCTTGAGTTTACATTAGTTCTTTTGTAAGGTCATCTCAGGTTCTTGGTAGATGTTCCACATCTTTGAAATTCTTTCTTGTTTGGTGTTTTTCTTGAGTCGAAAATGTCTACAGTTCTATTGGTTATAATGAAAAATGAGTTAATTTACAAAATTACCAGGCACCCCTGTTTGATAGGCTAGCATTTGCTTTCTATCCCTTGGACTTTATTTATTTTTTCATTTTAAATCAATTTCCCTGGGATCCAGATACCATCCTCCAATACAGCTGTCTTCTATTAACTCCTTGATAAGCAAATACATCAGTTAACAAATTGGCTGATCTCTGGACCCAGTTGAAGGTTTCTCCTACTTCCCTAGCAGACCCTGTACTCCTCTCATGATATGTCTACATTTCCAAGATCCTTCCCTATTGTTCTTCAACCATCCCACTACTATTTTATGGTCAGCTTCTACCATTAGATCTTTTTAGTTGTGGGAATTTCCCACTTTCAATCCATGTAGAACTGCTAGCATGGCCCTTAAAGAATAACCATGTCATATGGGTCCAGAATAAACATTGAGAACGGTACCGTGATACTTGCTCACATTACATCATTATAGATGTTATATCAATAACTTTGTAAAAAGATTAGTGTTGTAGGGGTCATATGTGTGTCACATGTTGTTTTATATTAAGTAGGGTCACATGATTGTCACATGTTATTTTATGTTAAGTAGGGTCACATGACTATCATATGCTGTTTTTAAGTTAAGTGGTCACATGGACATCACATGCTCCTTAAAGAAGGGCGGTCTTGTATTTTGTTACAGTTTAATATATATGGGAGCCAACAGTCCCATGTTCTGAGACTCCCAGATCGCTGGTTTCTCTTCTCCACTCTTCTCTCTTCTCTTTTTTGATTTTCTACCAGAATTATAATTAGCAAAGTGTTATGTATATTGTGAGAAGTGAACTCTCTAGAGCCCTTTATATTGGCTACTTGTATTGCTTTATGCTATGTATCCCGTGATCTGTTTTATGGTTGTCAAGGTAAAAGTGATGCCTAGGTGCTAAGGCATTAGTTTTGTGTGGTGGAGCTAAATCATATTATATTGTGTAAATAAGGTAAAAGCATGTAAAAAAGAATCATAAAAGACCAATTTTTAACTTACAGAACCATAAATTGGACTTTGCCTCTCTTGTTCTTTCTTTAAATTACTTACTATCAGTTCCCTCTTTCCAACTTTTGAGCAGAATAAGGGTCTGCCTCTTCATATTTTCCCTTCCTTTACAATTAATACACTTTCATGTTCTCTTCTCTATATCTCTGTCATGTTCAAAATAACAAGGCTTCCAAGCTTGTACATTCTCTTCTTTTTATGTCTGTCATGTTTCTCCCATTCTTTAACGCACACATGCACAATTTCTCTATATTCTCCTAGTTTTTCATAAGCTATGAAATGTTTTTTAGTTTTACTTTTAATCTTTGTTTCTTTCATGTTAGTTCACTTCTGATGTTTTCTAGTTAAACCAACTAGAGAAATAAAATAATTGATAAAAGAATAGTGAAAAATGCTAAAAACAACCAGTTTTTTCTTATAATAAATTATTGCCTAGGCAACCCTGGTCACCTAGGTGATTACTGATTAGGTGTTTCACTGTTGCCCAGCCTCTACTTACTGCCTTAACAACTATGAGTTTTGTATCTTGCGTAACAATGTTCAGGAAAAAAAGGAAATCATTATTCGGAAATTTTAAATCCTGATTCCCATTGCAATTCCATACTAGGGGCAATGAGTACTTAAGGCAAATGTCTTGGTTGCTGGCCTACAGTAATGCCCTTAGGATATGGTTCCACTTCATAATTAAACGAAAGTCTTTGATTCACTTATGATGTTGGCCTATGGTCTGATGGGTGAACTAACAACTGGGAGCTCCACACTTAAGATTTTATGTAAATTGCAATGAAACTTCTAGTAAAACAACTGTACCAGTGGTGTTAAAAACTGACCTTTTTCTATATTGGCAAGTATTGCATTGATTGCTAAATCCTTTCCAAATTACAGTTGATTTTTCACATTTTACACTAGTGTTGGCAGCACATGATATTGAGTTTGGTGAGGCTTGTCATTTTCTAAAAGCTCTGACTTTTTTTTTTTTTTTTTTTTTAATTTTAATGTAGACCTACTTGCAATCTCTCACTGTGAGGCTTGAGGAGTGGAGGCTTAAACGGAGGGACACTGAGGAATGGATGAGACATCGCCAACTCCCTCAAGATTTGCGAGAACGTGTTCGGCGATTTGTTCAATATAAGTGGCTTGCAACACGAGGAGTAGATGAAGAAGCCATTTTGCATGCCTTGCCTACTGATCTTCGCCGAGATATCAAACGCCACTTATGCTTGGACCTTGTTCGACGTGTATGGTCTTTCCCCAGTCTCTTATCTACTATAATTCTGAAGTATAGCGGTATTCAGTTTTGGGAAAAGTACTAATTAGCACTTTTTATAAATTGAAAACCCATATCAGATCAGGCAGAATTCAAAAGTCCACTGAACTCTGGGGATTTATGGTTTAATCCGAAATTCATCTCAGGCACTCTTTGATCTTCCTCTCAAAAAAATGACATGTTAGTCCATTTTTTTGTATGATCTCTGCCCCTCTTTTTTATTCTGTCAAAGCAAAAAAATAAAAAAATAAAAAAATGGAACCTGGCCATCTTCATCTTTTCTCTTGTTCACTCAGAGCCAAGAAAACCAAACCCATGGGAGAACTGACAACAGAAGCGGGAGCAGGTCATTTGGTTAAGATAGTTTTCTGAAAGAGAAGGGTTTATCTTTGCTAGGAGCAAGCAGTCTTTTCTTCCTCTGAAATCCGTCATACTTGAACAGCTCCAAGAGCAGAGGCTCAGGGAACTGCAGGAGGAAGAAGAGGACACTATGAGAAGGTTTCTGGAGCAGAATAAGGCTCGATGAGGAAAAGGAGATGATGCTGAAACAAAAGGAAAAATAAAAGATGATGATGCAAGGACAACAGGAGAAAAGAAGATTTGGACAGAAGGGGGAAGAGGAGAGGAGGTCAAAAGCATCATATTGCCTGGAGAGGCCAAATGGATGGGGAGTTCACAAATGAGGAGGGAACATGTTGAATCATGAAAGAGGTGTTTTTTGATCATAAACAAAGGCTGAAGCTTAAAGAACTAGGGGATGAATGGTGGTCACAGTTCGACGTTCAAGAGATGGAAAAAGGTTTGGTGGCAAAAGAAAGGTGAAAATGGTGTTCTGCTATGGATCAATATATTAGAGGTTTTCGATGAGATTTTGGCCAGGTATGGAAGGAGCTCTAGTGGTTGTGCTAGGCTCAAGCTTTGGTCATTTATAATTTTCATATTCCCAGCAAAGTTAGTGCCATATCATCATTTTTAAGGAGTAAGATAATGTGGCGTGAGATTCTGGAATAAAATCTTGAAGACACGAACTTTAGCAGGATTTCAAAATTTGCCTTGTCTAATCTGGGTTTTTAATTCAGCAAAAGTGTGTATCGGTGCTTTTCCCTACATATTTTGGTCTTCTTTATTAAGATATAGCTAATATGCCTAAAAGGGACCTGGAAGCAGGATGAGCAGCCTACAAAATCCTTGTCCTAGACTTGCATACATGCTGCATGCCTGGCATGCATTGCATAAGTTTTAGCCCAACTATTCCTAGTTCGATGAATATGATACCAGGGCTGTATTCTTTTCTCTGACTGTTTTCTTTCTTTAAACATGGAGAATCAAACTGCTGCTTTTGTTAGGATTCTTCAGATTGGGATTCTTGACTTGGTAAAACTTCTTGGTTTCCTTTTGAATCCCGTATACCACAAAAGATCCTTAACATGGTAATGCTCCATTTTCCCATATTTTATCCTTTCTATTTATAATATTGGTTATATTGGTGAATGCCTTGTGGACACTGGACACTGGTTAAACTGCTTTCAATGCATCCTAAATTATTTACTTTTCTCTACTTCCCTTAGAAACAAACTTAGCCAGTTTAAAATTCTTGAAGTGCCCCATCTTTTCTTTTGGAGACCTTGCAAGGCAAGCAAGTCCCTCTAGCTAAATGGTCCAGATGAACCGGAAACTTTTGTAGCGGCTTATTTATCCAAAAGAACTAGGTCCACTTAGTTCTTCACTAGATTGCTTCTCTATTTCATCCTCTATCTCGACCATGTGAAATGATGATAAGGTCAATGGAAGTCATGGATGACATAAAGGACTCATGTCTTAAGTTTTTTTAAATCCATTTTATATACAACCTTATAACCTATGTTACCAGACATGGCAAGGACAAGGTGGCAGATGCATAATTTACAATAAAAATTGAAGCATCTAATATGATATGGCACCCTTATTTGGGTATCCAGGTATCGTAGCATTAACATATAGTCTACCTTCTCTAAAGTGATCCCGTTTGAATGTTGTAAAACTTTAATTTGAAAAATAGAAGAAAAGAGAGCTTTATTTTGCAAGGCTGTTGGTTTGAAACCTGTGTAAATAAACAAGGATGGTGCAGCTAATGTGTAGGACCTTTTTATGGTGTCATTAAGTGGCTGTAATGTTTTAGATTTCTTTGCTAAAGATGCATCTTGCTGAACAGGGTGTAGGAAGTGCTTTTATTCCTATGTCTTCCTAGACTTTTTGAGGGATGGAGCTGTAATGTAAACTTTGTATACTATTTTACATTTTCTTATGTATAATTTTGGAATATCATCACTTCAAAAGGGTTGAAAAAAAATTAAAAAGATTGAAATGACATTTTAGAAATTTCTTATTATCTGATAGGAAGTGGATCAATTAAAATAATTAAGGTTTATTTTGCAACTTAACCTGTTTTACTGGGGTCTTTACGTTACCATTATAATAATTTGTTTTTGTTAAGCAACCATTATAATGTTATTAACTTAAAACACATATTTCACAATTTATAGTGTGACCATAGTAGTCAAGTTGGTAATATCTACTTATCTAGATTTCATCACTCTACCTGTTGAATTGAAGGGGCATTGTACTCTTATTTGATGGTATTCAAACATTATCTACGTTAGATTTGCCCATGTTTAAACAAAGGAAATTTGCTTCAGGATGGGAATTTAGGAACGTGAATATGTACAGCAGGTTGAGACCTATCTAATTTCCCCAGGAGTCAAATATTGGATGGTCTGACCATCTAATTATGGAAATATTTGGGCTGATTGAGATACCATCTGTGGTTTAACCAAGGAATGACATAAATCAGGGTGCAAAACACCCTACATGGTGGAAATCAGTTAATGGTTGATCCAACTGCTCCCCCTCTCCCAGCATCTAGTCCAATTTATATAGACCAAACAGTTGGCAGATTTTCATACTAGCTGGCTTGTTTTTTCATATGCAGGTCCCATTTTTTTCACAGATGGATGACCAGTTACTTGATGCTATATGTGAGCGCCTGGTGTCCTCTTTGAGCACTGAAGGCACCTACATTGTTCGTGAGGGTGACCCTGTAACAGAGATGCTTTTTATCATCAGGGGGAGGCTAGAGAGCTCTACTACCAATGGGGGCAGAACTGGTTTCTTCAATTCAATTACTTTGAGACCAGGTGATTTTTGTGGGGAGGAGCTGCTTGCATGGGCATTGCTTCCAAAATCTAGTGTCAACTTGCCTTCTTCCACAAGGACAGTAAGAGTCCTTTTTGAAGTGGAAGCATTTGCTTTGCGAGCAGAAGATCTGAAGTTTGTAGCCAACCAGTTCAGGCGCCTTCACAGTAAGAAGCTGCAGCACACTTTCCGGTTCTACTCTCATCATTGGAGGACTTGGGCAGCTTGCTTCATACAAGCTGCTTGGCGTCGATACAAGAAGAGGATGATGGCAAAGGACCTTACCATGCAGGAATCATTCTCTTATCCTTTGGATGAGCATGCACCTGATGAGGCAGCTGGGCAAAAGGGAGAGGACCATGCAGCTGGCTCAGGAAACCTTTCTCAAGTTAAACAAAACCTAGGAGTCACAATATTAGCATCACGGTTTGCTGCAAACACAAAGAGGGGAGCTCAAAAGATCAAGGCAGTTGAGATGCCCAAGTTACAGAAGCCAGAAGAACCTGATTTCTCTACTGAGGCTGATGATGATTAATTACCTTAAAGAGCTACGTACAGTCATGGTCGTAGTTGCGTAGGGTAACTTGCGTTAGTCTATGAGGCAGGATCCAACTTCCCAAAAGGTTTTGATTGGGTAAAGTGGGCACAAGTTTCAGTCATCAAAGGCATGCCGAAGTTCTTTGGTGCCAAAGGGGAAGCAGTTTTTTAATATCCACTGTCTGATACACTTGTTGTGCCTATTTGTAGTTATTGTCAGGCATCATCTGTCCTGGGTTTTACAATTTACAAGAAAGGTTTCATTCAAAACCCTAATCCTAAGTTCCTAACCCTCCTTGATATTATCGGTTTTACAGGCAGTACAATCTTTTTAGTGGCTTAGTCTTTGATCAGCTGTCTATACTAATTTTGGTTTCTTTGCTTACGTGTCCTCACATCAGTTTCTATTCTTGGTTAGGTTTACATTGCTCTCATCCCTAGGTCAAAAAAGAGAGAAAAAGGATAGGGAGAGAAGAAGAAAATAGAAGGGAGAACGATGGTCTCAACTAGAAAACTAAATTATTTCAGTTGCCCAGATCTTTGTTTATATGTTTGTAAAGAATACACAAAGGCATGTGCCCCTGATCAAGTATGGGACATATTACTTAAACTGCAACAAAAAAGGCAAAACACTTTTTAATAAAATAAGGTATGAAGACTAAATTACTCTTGAGTGCTGACTAACACTTTTTTTTTTTAACCCCAAACTTTACTTGTGGAGGGGTGGCTACCTTAGAATTTTATTAATAAAACAATTAATTAAAAGCAAATACAGGGAAGGATATTGCCCGCCTTGCCACGAACCCGAGGTATAAGTCGCACTTTTAACTTGAAGCCCATAAACTCTAATCTTAATCTTGGAATATACAAGTAAAAGAAAAAAAAGAACTAAGAGGAAGCATGATCAAATGTGTGATAAACTTCATTATGAAAACAGGTTAACCAAATGCATCATGAAGTGTCACCCTCAAAACATGATTAACCTATACCTCCAAGTCATTAGCTTAGAGATCACAAATATCATCCACCCATCACAAGATGTGCCATGGAGCATCTAATTATCTCCCTCAAACTAATGTGTGTATGTCATATAGTTCTAGCTTGTGGCATGTAATACATGCTTCTACTCAACCCTTTGGAAGTATATTTGCCCCATTAATAGGGGATAGCAAGAGAAATTTGTCGGTCCATTTTCAGTCCCAGATCAACTTGCCATGTCGAAGATTCTTTCATCATTCAGCTTTCTTCCTTAAACTAAGACCAATTTACAATACCTGCTCTGAGCAAAAAGAAGGCTGAGTGATGAACAAGGTAGAAACCCAAAAATGAGAAAAGAAGGAAAAGTTACCTTTTACAAATTTGTCTTGTATGCACAAAAACCAGATGATTTGCCAAAGTTGAAGACTGTTCATTTAATTTGTTAAAAAACATATAGCTTGAACCACCCATTTTTTGTTTTCAGTTATTAATTCAAACAAGCCAACTAAACTGCTGAAGGGACAAATGGTCTTATGATGATTTTTCTTCTGCCTCTTAAACAACTAACATAACCTATAAAAAATAGTTATATTTAATCCAGATCAAATGCACTTTGTAAACAGTTCTTTCTTAAGAGGATTGCTCTAATTTTTAAATTAATGTCAAACTGATCACCTCAAGAAATGGATGTTATATTTTTTAGTAATAATGCTTTTCTTTTTCTGAATTTTAAATATTAAAAAAATTTTAATCTAGCAATTTTTTCTATCTAATTCTATTTACAAAGTTTCTATATTGAAAATTTATTTTTTGAAGACAATTATAGGTTAGGCTTGAAAAAACTGTTTCGTCATTCAAAATGTACAGATAACCAAACTTATAAGAAACGACTTGAGCAGGCTGGACCAGGTTTAAGGTCAACGCAGGCCCAACCCTAATGTTTGAGCTTAAGGCCTCAACCTGTTCATCCCAGGCCCAGCCCAAACTAAAATTTTGCACACACAGGTTTATGCTTGCCTACTTGGGTCTGGGTTAGGCTTGGCTTGATCACTAGGGCTCAAGCAGGCCTTTAGGGCCTAACATTAGATAGGAATACTTTATTATGTATGTACATATGTATACCACTAGGCTGAGTTCAAGCTGTGATAGGATCGGAACAGGCTGAAATTGCCCAAGAACTTAAGCCCATGCCCAACCCAAACAAAAATGAAAAAACTCGAGGTATTGGGCCTGGACCCATCTCAGGACCGAAAATCTAAGTGCAGCAGGTATAAAATTTTGGGTTGGGCCCATTCAAACTGCATTCCCATGTGGAGTCTTTCAATCAAAATTGACCTCAAGTTCCCATTAATCGAGTGTTTGACTATGATTTAACCGACCGGCATCACAAAAGTGGTGATGAATGAGATGGTTTTCATCAAAATTCATGGGGTTTTGATTGGTCAATGCTCTTCGAGTGTCATGCCTTTTCTTGCATCATAAAATTCCCTTTCAACTAACATCTGCCATTTAGGGGTGTCAATTGGACTGAATTTGGTCCAATCCAATCCAATCCAGTCCAATGTGAACCCATCACAAATGGATTAGGTACAATCCAATTCAATGAATATTTTGGACCGATCCGATTTAATGGCTGGATCATCTAATTTGTTCAAATTTAGATTAATTCTAACCCAAACATGGTCCATTGACACTTGTATTCTTATCTTCTTTCAATGGATCAGATATTGGCTCAATCCAAACCAATCCAATATAAATAAATCTATTACGAATGGACCAGGTCCAGTCCAATTCAGTATATTTTGTTGGTCTGTCCAAATTAATTTTGGTTTGGATGGGGTCTAACCCAAAACCGGTCCATTGACACCCCTACTGCCATTTGACAATTTCTTAAATGGGTTATGTAATGGATACATTGAGGATTAGTAAAAAACAGCAGTCCACCTTCATTATCATGACTTGTGATGAGACCTACCACTAAACTGGTTATAAGATACCACTGGACTGCAAACTTGTAAAATCTTTGAGGAAAACAGAATTCCCACTGGACTTTATGGAAATGGCATTATTCTATACATACCATCATGGAGGTTTCCTGTGAATTAATCATACATCAAATGGAATTACCGTTGCATTTGACAGTAAGTGTTAAAGAGTAGACTTATTTGCATCCTAAAAAGTAAAACTGCTTGAATGCCATTTTGATTCCAAAAATTATTCTGAGTTGCATTTCTTGTTGTCTTGGGGAAAACATAAATGCAACTCCTCTTTTAATTTGGATGGTGTAATAGTAGTATTTAGTATTTACAGCGTAGTGATAAGATTTAAAAGGAATGTTTTTTCAATGAATCCGTTAATCATATTATTAATATATAGGGTAAATTATATATAGGTACCCTGTACTTTGGGGGTAGTAACAGATAGGTATCCTGAACTTTCAATTGCAATATTCGAGTACCTTGAACTCTCAAAAATAGACACTTGGGTCCATCTGTTAGTATTCCATCAGTTAAACATTGCATAATGTCAAAAATATCCTTCTTGTGTATTTTTGAAATCATTCTATGGAATAAAATCATCACTAAAGAATGCCGTCATCAGAAAATTTGAATATGTTATTTGCTGTCCACATGAGGACGTCATTGGGGAGACATTCAGTTATCTGAGAAAGATCTCAGAAATACACAATAAGGGTATTTTTGGCATTATGTAATGTAACTGATGGAATACTAACGTATGGACCTATGTGTATTTTTGAATGTTTAGGGCACTCAAGTGTTGCAATTGAAAGTTCAGAGTACCTATCTATGTATATATATATATATATATATATATATATATATATATATATATATACACATTTATTCACTATTTATTTATTGTAACATCTATGTTACCCATGAAGTAAATCCAAAGTCCTAGTTGCTTGAATCTTGATCTTGAAATATCAAACTTAAGTGTGAAACACAAAATTGAACTTGAGTTTTTTTAAATATAATCCATGCTAAAAATCAATGAAATTGTAACTTAGGATCAGTTTGGAAGGAGTACAAATACAAATATGTAGAGCGCAAAACCTTGTACTTTGTATTGTTTTGTATATATTTACACCGTACAATATATACCTTTTTCAAACTGAGCCTCAAGAACATGCACAGAGGATGCTCAAATAAAGAAATTGCTTGTTCTCTCTCTCTATATATATCCAAGGCCCCATAAATTTTAGTCAATTCTTTGTTCAAGAGTCAAGATGAAGATCATTCCTCAGTGCCCCTATAAATCCAAGGCCCCATGCAGAGGATCGCCTACTTCAGAAATACTGGAGAACCAAAGAGGCCCACTAACTCACAATAATCTTTGCCAGCTACCCTGTCTCTGGATCACCATGAATTGGGGAATTGAGTACAAGCTTCATTGACAACACCAGAACAGAACCTCAGCCACCATCTCCAAAAGGGAAAGAAGAATTCAGATACATGCCTTTCTTCTTAAGTGCTCCCATCTAAACTCTATTACCCTGAGATATCTGACCTCAGAATCTACATGGTCATGGGGTATGGGATATGGCAGAACTATGGTTATAATTCTTTCTTTACATGCAAATAAAGTCCGGAAAAGCTATTATTGAATGTTGGTTCCAACTATTTGGGGTCTTGGGAGGGGTGGACTGGATATGGTATTAACTTTTGGCATGTTTTTTGAACAAAGTGACTGCTCTCAGAATCGAACCAGCACCTGAATGGCCTAAATGATGGATAGAAGTAGAACCGAAATGACAAAGTCCTAGACCTCTGAATGGCCTAAATCTTCAAAGTGAGAGGAAGAAATATCAATGGCGGTTCACGGATCAAGGAAAAAAAATAGAAAGAGAGAAAAAGAAGGGCAATTGTTAATTGTTTGAAGAAACACAGACAACATGGAAGCAAATAATTGGATGGATGATGGCCACCACAAATATGCCACATGGGATTTGAGGTAACCAGCTTCTAGTGATTTAAGCCCTGGTGATTGGTGAAACAACTGCAATTAGGCATACTTGTCACCAGATTTCCCTAATTCATTAGCTATCTGTTAAAGTAGAATTTTCAGCAAATAATTGTAGCCAGTGTCTAATGACAATAATGCATTTTTCTATAAACCAGTGATAGTATTCGTTTATCTAGACTGCCACTGCCTAGCATGCCAAAGCTTTTGTTCAAACAGGATACATGCATTTAGTAGAATTTCAAGTGGTTGCAATAGATCTGATGGTAGTATCAACTCTCAATAAAAGATGGGCTTTAAGATAAATTAATGGGAGCTTTGGCAAACAAGTTGTTTGTCTGTGATTATAAGTTTTACAAAGAGAAAACTAAGAAAGGGACTGTGATGCATGTACTTTACTAATTCGGCAATTCCAAGTCTCAAATGATTCATGAGCCTTACAAATACAGTCTCAAAATCTTGTCAGTTTAACCTTAGATAGAAACAACAGTCTTGATTCTTAATCTTACTGCCCATCTATATGCAACTTTCATCTACAGATTTTATATTAAAGGAATCATTGATGGGATTATTCCGATTTCCCAGAAGATGTTGTCAATGAAGTTTTTTGCAGATACGGACAAAGTAAAAAAGGTTGAGAAATTCCAACTTTAGACGGGAAGGGAAGCTGGACGGAGTTGACGGGAGCAAAAGGTGATCGTCCAATTGGACTCGACCCCTAGGGCAATGTGTGGATGAGGGGAGTACCGGCTCGTAATCCTTCCACCGACGGGAGCAGGAGGTTGTCGCTGCTCTGTGAAACCAGCCTGACGCGGTCCCCTCCTCTCTAAGAACCCATGAAAACCAAGCTTTCGCTCAAGTCTCGTGGCTCAACTCCCTACTTGGAACGGGCGTGCCAACAAATTACTCTAACCTAATCCTGCCGGTCGGAATTGAACCAACGTTTGACCACCTTGGTGCCCCCGCTCGGGTTACAAGCTCTCGCTATAGAGCTCGGCGAAATGACTAGCTGCTAAAGCATAGATAAGGAACTAAGATGTTTTGTATTTGTTCGATGTGGGACTGTTGGCAAATTTTTGTTAACTTCTGAAAAATATATTCAGCTCTTGACCAGAGATCTAAATCCATAGTCAATGACCAAGATCAACGAGACATTCAACTGGTGTGCTGATCGAACCACTAATTAACATGGCCATCTAAATTACGTGCCAAAATTCAACTATTCTTTTAGTAAAATAAAGTTCAACATTTAAGATTCAATATCTAGTGTTTGACACAAAGTTCAAAATATCGGTATTGTGTATTGTGTATTGAATCCGTGAGCTTGGGAATGGGCACATATTGCAATATGCTTTTGATACGGTAGAAAGATATGGATGTTTTTTTGATACAACAGGAAAACTCTCACGAATGTCATTGATACATGTATAGTACTAAATCAAGGGTGGAAATATATGAATAAGGCATAAATGCTAAAGAAATGCATATTTCAATAATTTATATGAAAAAGTACATTACAAGCTCCATAATATAGATATAATTTTAATGATAATACTTGATACATAAATAAAGAGTCCAAAAATATTATATAGATTTTTACAAATTATTTCATACATTGAGCCACTAATATCTTATAATTTACTTGGGTTAAGCTATTAATTATTAATTACGTAAATGTATAATTAATATAAAAAATATGTTAGATTAATGAGAACATAGATGATCCAATTAAGACACTAACCATGCATATGCAACTTTTACATTTTAGTTATAAAACCAATTATATTCTATTTTATTAGCTTTACTTTATATTCAACTAAGAAAGTTTTAATTCTGTATATTAACAAATAAATAAGTCAAATTAATATTAAATTCTTAAATATTTGTAAATAATGTTATTGTAAATTATAAATACATTGTTATTTATTGTAAATTAAAATATCAATTAATAATTTGTAAAAAGATACAATCTTAAGTTACCTATTACAAACAAGGATAAAAGTGTCGATATTAGGTATCATATCAAAATCTTGAATATTGATTTACTTTGGAAACACATAGATATGAACGAAAGATATGAAAGTGCTTGGGTGCACTAGGGAAATACATACAAATCGCATAAATACATTAATACATACTAAATCTAAAGCTAAATTATCTATGAATAAGGTATAGACACATGAGAAATGCACACTTTGACAACTTATTTGAAGTAAAACATTACAATAAAAAATACCAAAACTCTAGAACATGTACACATCATAAAATACTAATTATCACTATATTCCAGTTTTTATAAATATAATTTTCAATTTTTATTAATTTTTTGGGAAATGTATTTACTTAGTATTTTTATATAAATAATAACTCTATTTTTTTTCAAATAATAAAGATGTCTTCATTTCTAACATATAATTGTTTTTACATATAATCATAAAATAAAATATATAAATCATTTAAGGTAGATAAAATAAATTATTTTTATATTTTTAGGAAAATTAAGTCTTAAATTATTTATCTAGTTTTTGCAATTATAATTTTCAAGTTTTATTTATTATTTTGGGAAAGTTTATTTATTTAGAATAATAATATTTTTACATACATAATAACTTTGTTTTTTCAAATAGTAAATATGTTTTCATTTTTAACATATAATTTAGATGTAAAGCAAAATATATAAACATATAAATCATTTAAGGTAATAAAATAAATTATTTTTCTAATTTTTAGTTTTTGTTAAATTTTTGGGGAAAATTAAATCTTAAATTATTTATTTCAGCTTTTATAATTATAATTCTATGTTAGTTTTTATAATTATATTTTTCAATTTTTATTAAAGTCCAAAAACAACACAAAAGTGATCAATATATAGGGACATGAAACCAAGCACAAATACACTTCCATGTTGATGTTATTAGACCATACCCATTGAGACGATATGATATAGTCCAATACAAAAATGTATCGTACTAATATACCTCATCCTGAAAATCACCATGAATGCATTCTTGACATCAAGTAGAGACAAGGGCCGATCAAAATGTGCAACTAAGAAAATGATTACCCGTACAAAATCCATTTTAGCAACCAAAGAGAAAGTCTAAGAATAACCAATAACAAATGTCTAGGTATAGCCTTTATCCACCAATCATGCTTTGAACCACTCAATAGTACCATCTTGGTGATGCTTAACTATATATACCCATTGACAATCAACTACCTACTTTCTGGGAGGTAAGGAGGTGAGATCCCATGTGTAGTTGGACTAAGGAGCACATAATTCTTTGTTTATTGCCTTCTTAAGAGATGCAAGGGCTTCTTGGATAGACTGAGGTATAGAAAACAAGAGAAACAAATTTCTAATAGATAGGAGATAAGTGATTAAAAGAGACATGATGAGAAATGGGATGATTAGTACAAGTGTGCTTACCTTTACAAAGAGTTATGGGAAAGTCGATATCTGATTTTAAAGGATCCATTGATTGTTAAGGCACCAACGTTGGAATCTAGAGTAAGAACTAGTGTTCATATAGGGGTTGGTGCCAATTTCCTAGTCATGTCTAGAGTACACTATATGAATCGATGGTCGAATAAGCTCCTCAAGAGTAGGAAGAGGAATAAATACTAGGGGTGTTCGCGGGTTGGGTTGGGTCGGTTTGAGTCATTTTCTTCAATCGACCCGACTTAATCGGTTTATTTATTGACTAAACCGAAACTGATCGACCTTGAAACAAAACCGACGCAAACATGAAGGGTCAATTTATCGGTTTAGTCGGTTTATATAACAATTAAAATAATTAGTTTTAAATAGTCCAATGTGAATACCCCTAGTCGGTTCGACTCCAAGATAGGCAACATGTAACAGTTGAAGACTCCAACTCCAAGTAAGTATCCAACAATCACCAGTATTTATTTAACCTCTCTTTTTTTTTTCTCTTTCCAAAACTAAAGAGTAAAGACTCCAACAGTCCCAACTCCCAACTTGTCTGTCCATTCCAAGACTCATTGACAACAATGGTTGCATGTTTCCAAAAAATGAAAGCAATGGTTGCTAAACCCAAAAAGGGAATAAATAAACTAATAAATGTAATAAATAACTTAAATTTTAAGTTAACTATGATAGGGAGTAGGGAAGGACTAAGGACTACCGAGTAGGGACTAATTAGTAATTACCTAAACATACATGGTTGGGTCGGTTTATTTTCTCACACAAACTGAAACTGACTAGTGGTTTTAAAAAACTGACCAACTCGGATTGGGTCGGGGCGATTTGGTTAGTTTGACATTTAATGTGAACACCCTTGATAAATACATCACCAGTAGCAAATAGTAGAGGGATATAGGGAGAGGATCCCCATCCAAAGAAGTAAGCCAAGCTCTCAAAGGAATTGACATCAAGAACAAGGAAGACCTTATGAAGAACATGATCATAGCACTTTTACCTTTTTAAATGCAAGAATAGCTAAGGAAAACACAACTACTAGCTTGGGACTTAAGTTTATTAAGACCATGACTCAACTTATGCAAATATTCTTTAGCATAATCTCATAGTAATCAAATCAAAATATGACTAAAAACTACCATGAAAATATTTTTTGGCATTATCAAAATGAAAAACTTTGATGCATACACCAAATTGATTCCATATAGCATGAAAATAGAGATAAATAGAGAATAACTTAAAATGATTTTTCATTAAATATATTCATTTCATTCTTGAATAGTCATTAACAAAAGTTGCAAAATATTTGAATCCATTATATGATGATATACGATTAGGACCCTAAACATTTGAATGGACAAGAACAAAAGGACTCATGACTAGGGGTGTCAATGGACCGGTTTTGGGTTGGACCCCATCCAAATCAAAATCCATTTGGATGGATTGGATGGACCAATAAGACATATTGAATTTGGATGGACCGGACAGACCAATATGACATATCGGATTGGACTTGGTCCATCTATAATGAATTTATATTGGATTGAGCCAATATCTGGTCCATTGATAGAAGATAAGAACATAGGTGTAAATGGACCAGGTTTGAGTTGAAACCAATCTAAATTAACACGAATTTGAACAGATTGGGCAATCTCTGGACTGGTCCAAAATGGTTCAAAATATTCATTGGACTGGATTGGACCAGGTCCATTTGTAATGGACTCACATTGGACTGGACCAGATTAGACCAAATCTAGTCCAATTGACACCCCTACTCATGACTATTTTATCTTCCTTTGGAACAAAAGACATTATTATGTTTATTGAACTGCCATGATTCACATTCTAACTATTTAACTAATGCTAATGTAGAACCAACTTCTTCAAAATACAAAGAAATGAATGACTCGTTAAACATCAATACCATTAGTGAGGAGTAAGAGACAAGTGAAGAACTTTCTATGGACTATCATCCAAGTAGTACAATCTAGTACAATCCTCCGACTTTATGACCACCACCAATTATCTTCCCTGTCTTGAGATCCTAGAAAATATAATAAAAGGGACAAAAGGAGATTGAATAGCTAAGAGATTGTGTAAATTTAGTTATAGACAAAAAGCTGAAAAGAAATTTGGGAACATAAAAAATAGAATGTAAGTTTATATTGGGGCTAAGGGATGCATTACTAGTACTAATGTATAGGGATGTGGTACCATCCTCTAAAGTAATATTCTATGAGGTAGAAGGGGAAGAAAAGTGCATAAAAAATATGAAGATCTAGCATATGATCTAAAGCTCCAAAATTAATTACCTAGGTTGAAGACAATATTGGAGGTGAGACAAGCTAACCTAATTGAACAAGAATGGTTGTATCTCAAAGAAGACTATCAAAGTCTCTCATACTCCTCGCATGTGATATAAACTAACTCCTTGTCCTTACTACCTTTTGAAGTGGGTGTCTCAACAATAAGGGTATAAATGCCAAGGTCATCTCCCATTATAGCATGATTAGTTTAAGTGGATGGTAGACCACGTAAATCATAACAAAAGTTAATTTTATGGCCTATAAGACCATGACGAAAACACTCTCATACTTGGCCACAACCACCCCCAACTCTCATGCTCATTGTTCATAATATCGACAATATTAGCAAAATATCCCCATTTTGCTAGGTGGCAATACAAAATTTTTCGAGAATCCTTTTTTTCCAAATATCTCTGATATTTTGTCAATATGTTGGCAATATTTCAAATTTCATTTTAATTTTTAAAAACATTATAATTAAAAAAACATTTTCCTAAATGAACCATGGGGAATTGGTGATATTTCAGATTTCATTGACAAGGTTTAGAACTTTGTGATATTACTAAAAACTTTTCAATATTTCATTAAAACCATTATAACTTTTTAAAATAATCTTCCAAAAAATACCATGGGAAATTGGTCATCAGACAATTAGCTTACTATTTTGATATTATTCACTTAGTCATTATAATTCAAAAGAAAAATGTAAAATGCATATAACTATAAAAGAGTATTCTCAAATTAAATAAAGCATATAGTAACAAAAAATAAAAAAAACAACCAAAATGGCAAGTAATTAATATATTTAATGAAGAAGAGATAGTTAAAAGACTAAAAGGAAGATAGAGAGATAACTAGTAAAGCCTCTCTAATTTCAACTATTGGATATTTAATTCTTTGCTATGGTTTTTTGAGACTTAATGTGCAATTATATTTATTCTAATGATTCCCTAAAGGTTTAATAACTAATTCCACGTTTCTAGAAATATTTTTTTGATTTTTCAAATATTTTAGTGAAATTAGGGAGATATCTATAAATCTCCCCATCTTTACATGTAAAAAATGTCCATCAATATCAAAATTGAGAACCATGCTCATGCTTTCTCCTTCTCTACCACCACTATGACCACCCCTAAATCCACAACCAACACCCCTCATGACATTTCTACCACATACACCTTAAATTGCATTACCTCCTCTAATAACTTCCAAGACAGATCTCTCTAAGGTTGGTGTACTCTCATTGTGTGGATTAGATGCCCTCCTATCCTAATATGTGAGAATACTTCTAAGAGATATAGGAGATCACTACTACCCAAAATCTAAACTTTCACTGGTTCAAATTTTATTTTCAATATAGACAAAAATCTCACAACATCCAAGTGTTCCTTTTGTTATTTTTGAACCTTTAAGTTTGTAGATAGAAGTTGGTAGACATTGGACTCATTCCTTGTGTTCTTCAAGGCAGCATAATATTCTTCTACATTCTTATCACCTTGTTAGAGAGTAAAATACTCTTGATATAACTGATAGATTCTTGTTGCATTATCCTGTCCCAAATACAACTGTAGGTTATGATCCCAAATTTCATTGACAATGTCCTAGAACATAAGATTAATACTAATATGATTCTCCATACTATTCCATATATTGGGATGTCATGACCTGACATTTTCTTGCACCCACTCATTGTACACATCAAACCCAATTTTTGGATTATTCTCCTTGATATATTTCAAATTTCCTCTTTCAATTAGAGATACTTCAACCAACTTAGCCCAAAGTACATATTTTATACCATTAAAGCTTGTTAGTGGTTAACTATGTATTCATAAGGTTTGAATGTAACACAACAACAGATTTGGAACTACTTGTTGATGCAACCATATTTCTAAACCACTTGAACAATGATTAACTACTAAAAAAAAGTCTCTTCAACCAATCACCTTTGAACACTTACTACACCCAATGTTCAACACAAAAAAACACCAAAAACAAGTTGGATACCCATTTGAATCACAAGCCCACTTTATAAACACAATACAATAGCACTATCACACCACAATCTGCGATGTGATCTCTTTTTCAGAGGCCTCAAATTGCACTTCCATTTCAGCCAAGTATTCAACCATAGTGTTTCCTTCTCAAGATTGACACCTCTAATATTTTTGCTAATTTGAACTTTCATGATCAATTTTGCAAAGTTTATTAGACCTATTGAAGGGAAGGGAAATCCATCATATGGATGACCGAACCATGCAGGGTGGTTGGGTGAAATTTCAAAAATTTCTTTCTCCCTTCCGGGATTCCTATTCCCTGATTTAGAAAAACTGTATTTTTACAAGGTTTGTTCTTCAAACAAACCAGACCAAATCTGAAACCAAGAATTGGGAGATAAATACTTGATACAGGATCCACGCAAAAAGCTCCTCCCAATGTAGGTGTTCACGCCCAAAGAGGTTACCAAATCCTTCCTCCACTAAAGATGACACAACTTAGGATGAGGCAAGATCAACAAGGAGATTCTTCAGCAAGACCCCAATTCTTTAGCAAGAATCAAGAAGGGATGTGAGCACAGCTTCAAGATTGACTCTTCCAGCAAAAATCAATATCAAGATCCAATCTTGATCACTCTAAGAACTGGAGGTCGAACATGGTAGGGCAGCAAGAGCAGAGGGAGAGAGAACTGAATGCAGAAAACTGTGAAACTGTGTAACCTTTTTCCAGTTCACCCTCCTCCTTTTATATAATCCTTAAAGAGTTAACCTCCTAATCTAATTAGGAGTTTCTTGATCCAAATTTTTATTTATCTGGACTTTTTAAGTGATAAGGCTTATCCCTTATCTTATCTGTAGATCAGGATCAACTTCTCCTAATCAAATTAGAAGTTTCCTAATCCAAATATCTATTTGGATCTAGATTCTTTAAGTGGATAAGAGTTATCCTCTTATCCTTTTCTGTTGATCCATACCCAGATTCGCTCCCTATTTAATTAATCAAATTAAACCCAGTTCAAATTGGGCTTTAGGCCCATTAAGCTTTTGGGCTCATTTCCCTTTAAGTGTTGGCTAGCTTGGTCCTTTTTGTATGGCATGGGACCTTATCATTGATCTCCACATAAGCTACATGGGTTCAGCCCAGCCTCTGCCACAAGGCCTGGCCGAATTCACTGCTGAATACAGTGAACCCCTGAGTCCATCAGTATGGGCTCTTAATGGGCCCAACATTTACACTAAATGGTCATTGGATCCAGCCATCTTATGAAGGCCCAATGACTGTGGGCAGATGTGAGATTAGCCCATTAGGTTTATTATCCCTAAATGATTTTACATTTAACCTCTCAGCCCATAATGATCAAACACTACCCGACAAGAGAGGACCTCTCCCTCGGCTGCAAGGTACAGTGTTGCACTCTTTGTTTACATGGATCCCAGGAATTAAAACCCTTTTGCAAACACTTTATGAAACCATAATATATATGTATATCACTATATAGATATATTTTGCAAAACAAATCTCAACAAGTTTGAAATCAACTACCGGTAGTTAAGGTTTCCATTAGAGAGAGTGTATTCCCCGATTATTCACTTTGTCTGATAAAGGGGTTGATTCTATCACTATGATCACCCACTCAGGTGAATTCTCAGACTGCCTAACATACCTAGGTTTTGACCCCCGATCATTCACTTTTCAGTTTTGCCCATTTGTCTCCAAGGTCTAGGGCATTACTGGAATTTGGTCCGGTTCAGGGTTTCAAGAAAACTCACACTGCATATGCTTCAGGTCTCACCCTAGTAGTTGAGACAAGGCACCCCAACCCACTTGGATAAACCTCCCCAGGTCTATCCAACGACTGTGAAGATTCTAAACTAGCATGGATTTCATAAGTGTCTAGTTTAAACGTATTACACAGAAACACACCAGATATAACATGAATCAATTATTTATTTTATTCATTTATAATAAATGCCAATATATACATCAATCTGATTGGAGCTAAGGGCATACATTATCTAACACCTATCCCAGTCTCCTAAATAGTCATTTTCTTATTTGGAGCTCTCATTAGTTACAATAGGTCTCTCTTTGATCCGTAACAATAGGTCTCTCTTTGATCCGTAGGACTAGGTCCAAATTACCACACCTTAAGGCAATCAAGAGTGTTTCTTTCCACTCAGAAAAGTTGCTACCACAAATTAAATTTAACCATTAGGATATGAACAAGTATTATCAAAATACTACAATCAAGTCCATCCTTTGGGTATTCAACCTAATTGCATTGAGGCTAACCATACAAAGGCAAAACTAGGTGTGTGTTACCTTAAGTTCGAAGGTCCCCAATCCCTATTGGCATTTGGAACGACTTCATTCTTAATTAACTCATAGTTATTTTTTTCTCCATTTAACCATAAGTCAATGAGTACTTGCTTTTGGGCCCATGTAGCCACAAACTTGATGGTCAAACACAACCATATAAGCCATGGTTGCCAATGTTTGATTCGTAACTTAGTTGCTTTGTCCATGCCTAAGTCTATATTAAATTAAATTTAAATGTAAATAACAAGGGATCAAACAAATACAAATCCAAGGAAATAACTCCAATCTTAGTGTATGCATTTCATAATCAATTTGATCTCAATAGAAAACATTGGATTTGAATGAACTTGATGCTCAATTAGGAGCTCAAATAAGGAATCCGAGTATTGACTCAATTTTGTTAGATTGATCATCAAACAAAATGGGCATGTTGCCTGTTATAAACAACCTCCCAATTTATTTGCAGATCATGGGTTTAAAATGGGCCATGTACTTAGAGAAAACAACAACCCCTTATTAATCATAGTGACAAAACTAACGCAATACTAATATAAGTTTTAATGGGAAAAATCATAACAACTAATTTGAATCTCTACTAAACAAAACCAAACCCATTTTATCACATATTATTCAGTCATTCCAATCATGGTTCAAGCCCGTTGGTGGGTGGAGGAACTGATAGATATCCTCTTCCATTGTTCATCTCTACGAGATGAACATAAGTACCAGAGATGAACAATAAAATGTTACCATTTATATATTTGGCACAACTGAAAGAAAATGGAAAACACACTCTGAAAATTTGTTATGGACTTGGTTCATGGGCGGAGGGTCATTGATGGGAGTGGGTTCATCATGGGTTGTAATAATATGGTTGGATGGAGAAGAGGTATCATTAACCGGTTCAATATGTGGTGGGGGTGCATGGTCGAGAATGGTTTCACCATATGTAATTCCATTATTATCCATGGAAGGTAGAGGGATGACCGGACATGGTGCCCCCTCACTATTGGCTTGACCCAGAAATGGGAAATTGTTTTCATAAAATCGAACATCTCTAGAGACAAATACAAAGCCAATGTTCAGACTATAAACCCAATGTCCTTTTTGGCCATGTGGATACTTAAGAAATACACAATGCTGGGAACATGTAGAAAATTTATCAAATTTCCCATGATTATGTGCATAACACAAGCATCCAAATACCCAAAGATGAGTGTTTGAGGGTTGTTTGGCATACAACATTTGATAAGGAGTCTAGTTGTTCAATAAGGGGGTGGGAAGTCTGTTAATAAGATATGTGGCTATAAGAATGCATTCACCCCAGAAATGAATAGGGAGTCCAACTTGAAAATGGAGAGCATGGGCCATCTCAAGTAGATGCCTATGTGTTCTTTCAACAACATTTTGTTGTGGTGTATCAATACACGATCTTTGGTGTTCAATTCCATTTTGAAGAAAGAATTTTGTCATGGGTTGTAAAAGGAATTTATAGGTCTCAGTGAATCATATATCACAGTGAATCAGTATGAAGGGTGTAGTAGTAATAGATGTGCTAATTGAAAAAGGAATTCAAGTCAGTTTGGCTTGATTACAGACATCACGGCATGTAGAACATTGACTAGATACACACAAATATGGAACTAGTGACAGTCTGTCATAAGAGGTGTGGCCCATTCTATGATGTCACATTATTGATGAATTGGAAGAACAAACGGAAGGTGAAGCAAAAACTAACGAGTCAGATTTAAATGATGATGGTGTGGACAATCCAACAAGATGATAAAGGTCATTGTTCTTGGTCAGGTCCTGCACCAAACAAAAAGGTGGGAAAGGAAATAATGGCATAATAAAACTGGCTGGTTAGTTGACTTATAGAGATGACTTTGCAATTAAAATCAGGAACAAGGAGAACATTTTGTATATATGCATTTGGAAATGGTGATTCAGTACCATGACCATGGACCATTAAGGAAGTGTTGTTAAGCAACAACACAAGTTTAGAATCTGACTTAACAATTGATTCAAGAGGACTTGGTGACATGTGTGATGCACCTCTGTCAATTGTCCATAAAGAATCGTGTGTGACAACAAACTTGGAGATCTTACCTACAAGCTTTACAGAGATCGATCATTGTTCAATGATGAGAAGGTTTATTAGCTGCTTATATTGTTCTGCAGTTAGGCTTGCTACAAAGGAACTAGAATTTTTTGTCTCAGATTTTTGTTGTGGAGCTCTATTCTTGGATTGAGGTTGTTTATTCTCAATATTCCAGTTTGGAGGATATCCAATTAATTTGTAGCATTCATCTCTAGTATGTCCAGTTCAATAACAATGGTCACATTTCAGCTTCGAGCGATTAGATTTTTGTACTGATTTTACTTGACCGGTTACGTGAAGAATCATAACGTCGATTAAGGGAGTGCTATAAATTTTGCTAACCTTTCGGAGGGGATCCATACTAAGGACATTTGATCTTAGAATGTTAAAATTCTCCCCTAATCCCATAAGAAACTGATAGATCCATTCTTGCTCTCTCTCTCTTGTCCATGATTTCTTTTTTTATGTTGCATAAGCAATTGCCATAGGAACAAGCAGGGACCATTGTATAGGTTGTGATCTCATCCCAAATAGCCTTTAACTTACTGAAGTAAGTTGTTACAGACAAGTTGTCTTGCCTGAGAAGCATCAATTCCCGCTTCAAATGAATAGGGAATGTTTCCTCAAGAGAACCTTTGTTCCAGTTCGAACTAGATCTCACTACCAAAATCTATATATGCTATGCTTTCATGAAGATCCTTAGTCAACGAGTTGAAAATCCATGAGATAACCATGGAGTTGCATTTTCTCCATGCTAATTCTTCAGAGGAAGAGTTCTTTGGTTTCTTGATCGAACCATCTATAAATTGTCCACAGGGCATTATGCATGGCATGTCTCTAGGTGGAATAGTTCTCTCGATTGAATAAACAAAACACAAGTATTGTACCTAGATTGGTTGACAGGTGGAGATAGAATAAAGAGGTTGGGTTGTTTGAGAGATTTGTATTTCCAAGTCCGATGACTGAAGTATTTCTTGGTGCCATTGATGATTCTTGAAGCTCTAGAATTGAGGAATATTGACGATTCTTGAAGTTCTGGAGATGAGGAATCAAAGCCCGGAGGCCCTGATACCATATAAACTTTGCACAACGGAAAGAAAATGGAAAACACGCTCTAAAGATTAATTCATTGATGATATAAATACAAGAGGAATGGGATTGCCACATATGCGAGATTTGTAATTGACACACGCGGGCAAGAATCTTCTAGATGATAATCCTAACCGAATTGAATAACCATGTAGTATAATACTATCCCAGATGCGTATAGATATCCAATATAAGATTTAGATCCAGAAGAAATTTGGAATGGACAAAATTCTAGAAATAAAAGAAATATTTCAAAAATTATAGAACCCAGATGAAATTCTCACTATATAGACTTGAATTTATGCAAAAAAGTGTCAAATTCACATTATATAGACTTGAATTTATGCAAAGAAGGCTCAGTTTGGAAATAGTAGAAATATAAATATGTAGAATGCAAAATCTTGTATTTTATATTATTTTGTATGTATTTGCATTTGTACTCTTTCCAAACTGAGCCGAAGCAAATTAAGTTTAGAAAAGAGAAAAGTAGCCAAATAAAAGATGCATTAAAATAAAATTTGAAACCCATTTTGAATTTTTGTTAGAGAATGCAGATGCAGGAATGAATGAAGGAAACTTGTACCAACTGAGTGGTGGCTTGGTTAGTATGTAGACTGGGCAGTCCTAGAAGCAATGCGGTTTCAAGCCCCGCTATCGGCTCCCACCACCATACCTTTGAGAAGAGTTGTTAGATTGTTGCTAAAAAAGTGTTGTACTATATCAAAGAAAAAAAATGAATTAGGGCCCTTATGAAGGCAAAGGTGATGATTCAATACTAAAAAAAGAAGAAAAAGAATTAAGGAAACCTGTTAAAAGGAAGACTGAGCTTGAGAGAGAGAGAGAGAGGATTGAAGAAAAAACTCCATTGACCATAAACGACCTTATCCCCCCGCTCTATGGCTCTCTCTAGTTGGTTGTTTCTTTCCATTTCCTACTCTTTTGATGAATAGTGTTGGGTAGAGTTTTTGGGGGCAGGAGATCCTGAATGAATCGAATTTCCGTGTGTGCAGGGGTGTACTTCCAATCAAAACCAAACACATCATAATTCACATGTAGGGACCCCAATGGTATGTATAAAAAACTAAATGACATACAAATTTTGAAACTAAAAAAAATTTAAGAAAAACCCTACAAATGCCATTAACGATTGCGGGAAACTTTCTCTTTTAAGCTTCGACAAGGGGAGAAAACCATTTTCAATAAATTAATTTCTTAAATATATAAGTAGAGCTTGCATTAATGACATCCAAAGAAGAAGAAATGGTGAAGAAACAAAATATTTTCTTGCATAAGCAAGAACTTCCTGCAATCGTTAATGGAGTCTTTCCAGTCTCTTTGGTTGAGATTCCTCCTTGTTTGAACTGGGTTTTGGCTCTTTTGTTTTTTTAGTTGTTTAAAAAATTATATTATGAAAAACTAGTGGAAAAAATCACCCTTAATTTTCTCCGCAGATGTGCATGGGGTTTGGTTGATTGATTGGAAGTGCATCCCTCATCCCTGCACACACCTATCCGAGTGCAGGAAATAAAAAACCAATGCGTTTGCCGGGAGTCGAACCCGGGTCTATTGCTTGGAAGGCAATTATCCTAACCGTTGGACTACAAACGCTCGCTTGATGTGATTTCAGGATAAACTTTTATAATATGTAAAGTTCAGCCAACAAGTAACACCCCTAACGTAAGATAGAGAATAGTAATCTGTGATTTTACCTTTTTCACTCCGCACCTTATTTCAAAGGTTAAATTACAAATACTCATCTTGTACTTTAAAGGGTCATAACACTTGGCCCCCTAAGACTGAATTAGCAACAAAGACACCCTATACTAACGAATTCCAATACTTTGCATTGGAAAGAAAAAAAGAATTGATTGCTCGTTCCCTCATTCTTAGCCATTTCCTACTACTCGTTTGATATACTTGCCATTGTGGTTGGAGATAGAGTTTTCTTTACTCTCTTACAATTAGTCTTCAATCATTACAGAGCCCTTAGATTGTCGTTAATGCCCCATTTGTGTTTTTGCTTGAAATTAGTAGCAATTGAAATGATTAACAAATCAATTATCCAAGTCTTTGTTACAAATATGATTTTTTCATGTGCTTGTTTAAACCGTTTTGCATCTTTCTACTTGTTTTTCTATTAATAAAAGTGGGATTTTTGTTTTGAGACACCCTATTTTATAGTTATGCCGAGTTTGGAAGGAATATAAATACAAATACGTAGAATGTAAAATCTTATATTTTGAATGTATTTACGCTGCATATATTTGTATTTGTGCTCTTAGTACATGATGGCTTCCAAAAGATAGTGTGTGGTAGTAGGATATACACTAATTTTATCTAGATGAATTTGATTCTTCACTAGATTTTTGACACTATCAATAGCTTCAAATGCAAATTTGTATCTCAAATATGAGGAGTTTTCAGGATTATAGGGTTATTACCAATCACTTATGGAGATATCTTTCAATGAGGCTCAACACCAACCTCAAGTTTAGTAGCTCATATCATCCTTATAGATCGATTGTCAGACTGAAATAGTGAACCGCGAAGTTGGAAAGCTTCTACATGCTGAGATCAGCAAATCCCCCCAAACATGGGACGTTGTCTTGCCCCTAACAGAACTCTGCTACAACGAGAGACCCCACCACAACACCCATCTAGGCCCTTACCAAATAGTCTATGGGTTCAACCCTGGAGAACCCTTGGAGCTAACTGAACTCCTGGGTCTGGATGTAGTAGGCACGTTATGTAAGCATAATGTGTGAGCATGTAATAACTGTGCGATACATGTCTCAGTTAATGCATCTTTCTTCTAAATGTTTTTGTTTCGTTAGATAGAAATTATCTATTATTTTATTATGTCAAAATAATTAAAAATAAAAATAATGAAAAAGAAAAACATAAACGTATTGGGAGTTGAGACTCATTTGCATTTTATCTTTTCATTATTTTTATTTTTAATTATTTTGACAAACATAATAAAATAATGGATAATTTCTGTCTAACGGAACAAAAACGTTTGGATAAAAGACGTATTAACTAGAACATGTGTCACATAACTATTACGTGCTCATTCATTATGCTTACCTAACATGCCTATTACATCCGGACACTGAACTCCTTGAACTTGCCCTTCATTACAAGACCTCTAATGTGTTTAATGTTAAACTTTTGATCCTCATCATGCCAAAAATGAGCCATGAGGTAGAGGAAGGAAAACAACTGAGGCTTCGACCCATGAGGCCCAGGGGAACGATAGAGAGAGAGGCGAAGCAAAGGCGGACAAGACCTGAATGCTCACAAGTCACATCTCATGAGAATTGGAAAAACCAAAGCCTCTCTTTGCTTGACGCATAATGACCTTCCGAGGTTGTAAAACCCACGAGGCTGCAGCGACAAGACATGAGATATAGGGTGCAAGACCAAATTATGAGGTTCCTCTATTTGCCTTGTGAATTTTGTACCCTACAATTAGTGCTGATCGTCAAAAAAGAAAAGAAAAGTTGAACTGGTTCAGTATTTTTGAAAATCAAAGGTACCAGTTTAGTTTCGTTTAACCAATATAAAAATCAAAAGTTAACTGAATTAACTGGTATATTATATATTTTTCACATATATTTTATATTATCTAAATGGGGTAATGGCTGAATGAAAGGAATAAATGTATGTATGAATATGTTTTTTTTTTTTTTTTCATGTTATGAACCCTACTTTTTACAGATGAAGGGAGGGATCACTTTGTGCATGGGTAAGAATTGTAAAATATTCTCTCGATGGTTAATGACTTAATCAGGGGCTGAGTCAGGAAATTTTTATAAAGGGGGCGAAAACCTAAATGAAATATGGATGGATCCATAGGGGGGGGGATTTTACATAGAAAGCTGTATTACTGTAGAGATTTTCTGAACCATAAGGGGGGTCATGGCTCCCCTGGGTCCCCCTTGGCTCCGCTCCTAGACTTAATAATTTCAGAATATTCTTTGGACCATGGTTTTCAAAACTGGATCGGAAAAACTAGGAACCAGTCAGGTGATCAGTTCCGTTTTACCCCAAAACCGTTATTTCACCAAACCCCTGACCCAGGTGGTCAAACCGTTCGAACTGTCCAACAGTTTGGCCATTTTTTATTATTTTCTTTTTAATTCTTTTTGTCATAACGGGCTGTCTGATCCAAGAACCAGACCCCTGACCGCTTCATTGTCCGATTTAATTTTAAAAACCTTACTTTGGACTATTAAGGGCTCGAGTCCTTAGATCACCCTGATGAGGATATGTGTCACGTTACAACGCAGGAAAATGGCTTTGATTCCCACACTTGCGACCTCCTTCTACATGTCATTTTAGGGGAGACCATATCTACCGTACAATCAACTTTTCAGCTGTTTTGTCTCTTGAACTGTAGTTTGCTTTATTCGTTTTTGTCTTGTATGAGTGCATCTCATGAAAGATATCTGTGGCTTAGGGTTTAAGGACAAAGCTGTGGATGATAGGTAAACTTTCTAGTTAGATTATCACAGGGTTTGTAGTTCTATTGTCATAGCTAATCCACTACAATGGTATTATGTAGGTCTATCTCCTTATAAATTATATATTATAAATGAATATATGCATTATATATAAGTATATATACAATATATAATATATTACTTATTATTTATAATGTAATATATTGTATGTATTTCTAATATTTTTATTATATATTTATATATTTATTTATAATATCAAGAAGTCGAAAAGTTGATGAACTGAATCAATCAACTGGTTAATTGGTGGGGTTTGGTTTAGTTTCAGTTCATAGTTTTTCAAAAAACCAATAGTACCGGTTCAATTTGAAAAATAGACCTATGGTTAACTGAGCCGTGAGAACCCATAGCGACAATGCTTATTGACTCGGTCCATTATCAATAGCACGAAGACTGTCGGCCAACGAATCAACATCAAGCAGAGTTCGTCAACCCTCTGCTACTGTAAATTCTATTTTTGGTTTTCATTTTCTTAATAGAGTTTATCTTTGGTTTAGCTCAGTTTGTATAATGGGCTTGGCACCAAAGTTGAACTCTATTTAGTTGCCGCATCTATATAAGCTGCCTAGAGGACTATAAAGTTGAACTCTATTTTTGGTTTTCATTTTCTACCTTTGTTCCTTTTTCTTCTCTTGTTGTCCTTGTTTTCAAGGAGCAGACTCAAATCCTTTCACCACCTGCTAAAGTAAAGGTTCAAGGTCATCTCCTTTGTAGGTTGTCCGCTGTAAAATAGGAAGGTTGGTGTCTACATTGTTTTCAGCTCACGCTATTTTAGTGTTTGTTGTTGTTGATTGCCTTTTACAAGACTCACTCCGTTTTAAGGACTATCGACCGCGCCAATACTTACAGGAATTGAAAATGTTGAGTTAGCCAAAATACCCTCATAAATTAGTTGTTTATAGTAGTGTTTGAAAACCAGATCAAATTGGTTGATCGGACTAGTTAAGCTGGGCATTGTCGGTCCGGTTATACCCTAAAAATCAAACTTGATAAAAAATCGACCAAAACCAAATGATCGGCCAAATTAACTAGAAAACTAGCAAACTAGTCTCGATTTCATAAAACTGCATATAGGTCATTAATTGAGATGCAGTTTCAAAGTGACAATGGCAAAACTTAAACCTATAACCTCCTTTATATGTATGTTGCTAAATTACCATTAACCCATTATTTCATTATGTTAATTAATGATTTTTTATTACATATATTACTTTATTACACATGTATTTAAAAAAAAGTGAGTTAGGAGGCTTGAACCCTAGCCATTTACTTTAAAAATTTTAAAAATTGTCATCTATTCACAACATTTGAAATAAATTGTAAAATATATATAATGTTTATATGACCTATAGTATATATACATGTATGCCATGTTATCATAGCTCAACCTCTGGTTTGACCATTGAACCTCTCTCCCTTTTTTGGTTCTTTAAACATTGGTTTATTGTTGTTAGGAGGGGTATTATAGCCATTTTAAAGTCTTTCTAAAAATTAATTTCTTTACCACTTAAGCAAAATGACCCCAAAGTAACTGTTTATATTTATTGGAGGCATTTAGGTCATTTGGGGCCCCTAAGAATGCCCCCCCCCCAAAAAAAAAAACTAGCTATTTATAGTTTTGGGGGGCACTTATGTCATTTAAGCCCCCCTAAAGCTATAATAGCCATTGGAAAGAGTCCCCAACAACTATTTTTGTCCATCCCAAGTGGTGGTCTTCAACCCCGTAGCCTAACCCAACCCAAGAGTGTGGGTCCTGCTTGGTGTAAGCCGATGAAGGATAAGGAATGTCTGACTCGAAAGTCTGGAGGAAAATGGTGATGGTTTACGGAGATGGGCAGTTTAAGTAGAGAGAGAGAGAATGTGGGTCTCCCTCCCTCTTAGTGTGTCGAAGTTTGGCGGAAAATGGTGATGATTTGCACTTTGCAGAGATCGGCAGTTTAGGAAGGAGAGAGAAAATGTGGGTTTCCCCTCTCCTCAATGGGTCTAATCAATAGGATATTAATGGGTTTCAATCTAGGCATGGGGCCCTATTTATAGTGATTTGGATCTACTATAATGTCTGAAGCAGAAACCAGTTATTATGCCCTTAAACATTTTATTATTTAATTATATCATGCAGAATAGCCATTATTAAGCGGTTCCTAAGGTTGTGAATGACAGTATATTGCTTTTACGGGGCAACCTTTGTAACTTCCAAGCAAGCCAAGCCCATCTGTCAAACAGATACAATTAAATTAAATAATTTTAATGAACAAAAGGACAAAAAAGAAAAGGGTTCGATCATAATATGGAAAAAATACGATATGGAGAAAACACTAGAATCATAAACGTGATAATGATTCAAGTGTTATCTATCAAAATTCATGGGTGGGTTTTGATTGGTCAAAACTCTTTTCATGCCATATCTTTTCCGTATCTAGATTTTCCCCCAGAAAATGCCCCATGAATGATTCATCGCCATTCAGAACCGTTCCATTCTCATACCATTATAAGACCTCGTTGAAATACAGGGATCCTGAAATAAAATACAGTTGAGAAAAACAAATGATGTGGGGAGAAAAAAAAAAAAACGGGATTGATTTTAAATTACAGACCCGCTGGACCACTATACCTCAGATCCTACCAGGAAAACTACCCCAATCCAAATGGGTTTTTAGTTTGCCAGCCTCAATTTTCACCAGGCTCATTTTTTCTCAAAACTCCAAAGGAAGATTACTGTTTGGGGTTGGGGGCTGTAAAAGTAAAACCATTCCTCCCATTTTGCTCAATTAAGACTCACTTAGCCGTAACAATCTCAGAATTTAAATGAGATGGGCCCTTTTTAGAAACCTGATTGTTCTGCAATAATACGGCCATATTGACTCCACAAAATCCAAGTACTTATCCACCAACCACGCTTCAAACTCTTTCAGCTTCTTCCTAAATGCTTCTTTGTAGTCCAGGTTTTTAATGTCCACCACAGGTTGCCAGAAATAGGCTCGCAGGTCATCATTGAGCTTGCCCTGGGCCACATAGTTGTAGTAGGTCGGTAAGTTCTTCAAAACTTGCACCATCTGCTTGAAGGTGAAAACATACAATGCACAGAGTCCTCGGAGCATCTTGATGTAGAGAGCCATGACCAGTGGCCCAAAGACCCAAAGAGGGGTTAACTCCTTCGAAACTTCAGGCCCATAAACTACATTAACTGACAGGTACCAAGGGATGCTGCATTTGCAAACATAACACGTCAGTAAGTCAGTGATCTACCATTGCCATCATTATAAGTTCATAAGACTATAATGGTAAATTAGAAAAACAAACAACTAAACAATTTGCTATATTAGAATTACATGCTAAAGCTTCCCAGTTTTCACACACAACGTTGTTTTATAGATCATGATTAATCCACACCAAAGACGATAAATTCTTTATGTTTCTAATTTTAACTATAATTTGTTAGCTGTACAATAAATGAGCAACGGGATGCTAACATGAAATGATGACTCAACGACAATATTATCAGGGTATCAGAAAGAACCCTTTCTCAGGATTAAGAATGTAAAAATGTTATACTTACAATATCACAAGAGGGACCTTAATTATTGCATCAAGTCCCATAAAGTAACACCATGCTGCCTTGAAAATCTTAAATGCTTCCCTTTTCTGGATCCCATTCTGACTTTCTGATATCTCGCTTTGTGGCAGTCCCTCCTCAAAAATCACATTTGGTGCTTGATTGAATGATTGTGTGCGCAACATCATCAGCCATTTCTTGAATAGTTTTTGTATGGCTATGGATCCCACTAGCGAATCTTGACCATCTTCTGAAGTATATACCTTCTCTCTGTCTGCTGGTTCTGTCAGTGTTTCTTCACCATCATGTGGTACATAGGAGAGTTTAACATTGTTCTTGGGGAATTTGCATCCACCTGATCTATCTCCTGATTCATCATTTTGGGCACTGCCTTTGAAGGCTATGACCCTGAAATTTCTTTTACTTGGTTCAAGCATACAAGGAGCACCTATGCTGAGGGAAAAAATTTATATTAGTTCTTACAATCTAAGCAAGAAAGGTAAATGTCTAATGTTGGAACTCTCTCTCTCTCTCTCTAATACATATGGCAGATGTATATGCTAAATCAACATTGCAACTTTACCATATGAATGTGTGAATCATCAAATATATTATCTCATAACTGCCATCCAAGTTATTATACCATTTCTTTTTGGTAAATAATACATAACACTTCAAATGACAAAAGGATTTACATACGAGTTTCCCTTTTTTTACTGTAAAACTACAAAACTAACGCAAAAAAGCTAAGACATATGCTTGTACATGGATTTTGCATGTTCAATGAATAATGAACCATGTATAATGATCATAATTCAAAGTTTCAAACCCTTGATTGATCTGTATCATAAGTGATATAGAAATGATTTTTAAGGGAGAGACTGAGGAGGACAAAATGGAGTTCGCAATGAAATGGAGAAAGGAAACAATGATTGAGGCCAAAAACTTTCTGTTCAAGGAAACTAGAAGCAGAGGAAAAGATTCACTAAAGATCAGAGAAGGAAGAAGAGCAACTGTGTTTCTGGAGTTCGGTGCAGCAAGCTGAAGGTTTTGTAGATGGAGTAATACACTCGGTGAAACATCCAGGATGGAAGAATACCTTAAAGGTGGAAGAAAGAATATATCAGACAGAACAAAGAAGAAATATAAAGGGTTGGTTCCTGATGCTAACAGAACAGTTTGGTCGAGGACAAAGACAAATAATGTTTCCCAGAAGAACGAAATACCTCAGCTTGGAATACTATACCAGGGCTGCTACAGGAGTATATGAGCAGACTGATTGAAACTTAAAAACTCAAACAAAAAGTAGAAGAGGAAGACAGATGACAGGAAATCAAGGAGGCAAACAGGAAGAAATAAAGAAAGGGGGGAGACCAGAAGCTACCTCTCATCTGCTTTTCAATAGCTCCTAGAAGTGGTAGAAGTGAAAACTGGGAGAAAAAAATGGTAGTCTCGATGAAGAACAGAGTCAAAGATTGGAAGGAGACTCTAAATGCCATTGCAAGTAAATTACAGCTAAAAGATACACTATTGCTCAAGCCATTTGAACCTAACAAAGTGATACAGGAAGTGGAAGTGCTAATCTTAGCTTCTGTACAGTGGAGACCAATGAGGGACTGGTTATGATTGAAAAGTGGAACCTGGCTTGTAATGAAAAGGCTGCAAAGCAAGGAAGTATGATTTTGAAGATTCTGGGCCTCCCTTTCAACTTGTGGTAGGAACCCATATTAGAGAAAGTAGTGGTAGCCTGTGGAGGGATTCTGGAAGCCATGAACATAGTAGATCTTCATGCAGCAAGAATCAGAGTTGTAGGCACCAAACCAGAAGCAATTCCCCGTTCTATTGACCAACTGGTGGATAGAATTTGGTGCAAAATCTGGGTTGCAACAGAAGCCCTTCTCTGAAGCTGCAGGAAGAAGGTAGAAGATGATGCTAACCTGGTCTGGTGGATTCCATGTGGCAGGGTAGAAACGGAGGGTAGTGATGATGTGGCAACAAAACTTACCACAGAAGAAGAGGGAAAGTCTTCGAGAAGAAAGGGAGGCAGGGTTTTATGTAAAAAGGAATTAATTCAAAATGAATGTTGTAATGAAGTAAATGACTGCTCAAATTTCAACAGGGGAGAGAAACAGTCTGAGACTTTAAAAGAAATCCTGGATTGAAGGGAAGGTAATCAAATGGCTGGGAGCAAATCTTATGTATTGTCAGAAGGGGCAACTGGCCCGGGAACTAGCTTAAGCCAAGCAACTAATGGCCCAGTTGCCCGGCCATGTGATGCTTTAAAATACCGCATGACAGGTGGCTCGGACCAAAGGTCTGAAAGCAAACTGGTTTTTCATTTAAACCAACCCACTGTCTCAGTTTTTCAAGCGATAGATCAAAAAATTGGTCTATCACTTCTCTTTTCCCTGTAACAGGGAAAACAACAGCGGCTGGGTTAGTGGAGAAAAAGTGCCAGTGTGGAGAGACAACTTCTTCTACCTAGACCCGGAAAGCTTCGAGCTTGGTTTGGAAGCCAAGGCAAGAGATGCGGACTACAAAACCAGAGAAACCCAATCCGAGGTATAACAGGAAGAAAGAGGAAGAAGAAGAAGAAGATATTAGCGATTGGAGTAATTCACAATTTGTAGGTGAAGATTCGCTTTCAAGCTTGGGAAGTGTTGACAGTTCCAAAGTTAGTCAAAGATGGAATAACGGGCAGTTGGGGATGGCATTTCTCTTCGAAGAGGACACAACGGCAGATTTAAAAAAGGCACCCAATGAAGCAAGTTTATCACAGCTACAGACAGACATTAGTACCTCTGTAGACAAGATTGGGGCGAGTGTATGGCCAACTAAAGAGCAAGAACAGGTTAGCAAAGACGGGGGAGTTGGACTTAATCAGGAGCCAAGCATAAATGCAAGAGAGGTTCTTAGTAGTATATACTGCTCTCAGTATTTTATTTGCCTTTTGCTAACACCATTTACACATTGCTCTAGAGTACATGTGTTCTCTTTCACATTAACACAGTAAAACAATCTGATGTTATGGGACCACTCACTGTCAAACCAAGGTCCAGAAGATCTTATGGGACCACTCACTGTCAGTTGAATGGAGTGTTATAAAGTGGCAGCGAAACTTCAAGGAAAAGAAGCAAATGCAACAGCGAGTGGATAACCAGTTCCTCCTCTGCCTCAAAGTGAGCAATCACTGTCTATATTCCTTGATCATATCAACGTTAAGTTCTCCAAAGAAAGTATTTTGTCAAACACAACATTCCATAAGAACACCTCAGATGTGGCATTAACTTCCAAAATCCATTTCCAAGGGAGCAGGTCTGGGGTCATTTGAAGTCACCAATAAGAGCCACATATGAAGAGATTCTTAAAGGCACTTTAATTGTAATACCTAATTTTGACAATACCAAAATTAGGTATTGCAGTGTAAAAAAAAAATAAAAAATCTTTTAACAGGTAATGGCATCAGTCAAAGCTGGCAGTCCAATGAGATCCTACACTTCATTACAATCAAGTACATCAAACTCAAGCCACCACTTATACATCATCCATTGATTTTGTTTCCTTCTTATAGATCTAAAATAATGTTATTTCCCTTTGTATTGATTAGGAGAATAAAGAAAAAGCAGCAAAGGTTGCTAATTATGCACCTAGCAATAGATAAATATGATGGACTTTTTTATCAGTGACAATCAAAGAATTTCATTAATTTGTTAAGGAAGAATGATATACACCCCTTTTTTATCAGTGGGTGAAGAGAACAGCAAATGCATTTGCAGATGCTTTGGCAAAGCAGGGGGTGGGAAGGGACCAAATGTTTTGGGCTGTATTATAAGTTGTTTTGTTTTTTGTCCTCTCGGAGAGAGTTAAGCCTTTTTATCTCTCTCTGGAGTGCTGTAACTAATTCTTATTAATTTAATGAATTCTTGTTATTGATAAAAAAAAGGCTAGTTCTTGATATTGAATATGATAGATCTAGATCATAAGTGGCTATCCTGCATTCTACTGAACACTTATCCAATTTCATCAACCAAGAACCTAAAAGTTTTCAGTTTCAACCATGAGCTGGTAGACACATTCTCACTTTTCACTTTTCAGTTTTAAGCAATGAGTTCATAATCCATATCTAGAGAGAAAAATAACATGAAAGCAAGCTCAAGCATCATAGATAAATATCAAGCATCTCATACCTTAAAAAAAGGTTCTGCTTTGATGCACCACACCTATCCAATTTCCCAACCAACTGAAGAGCTACTGGTTTCAATTTCATACATCTGGTCCATGATAAAGGCCTCAATGGAAAGGTAGCATAAGAACTCTGAAAAGCAATAAATAGAAATAACAATCAACTGAGCCAACCTATTAAGAGGGACAAGTGAGTTTAAAAAACATTTTGATATGGGGTTAAAGCCACAAGTTGCATATGAATGATTTGAAGTGAATGTTAGATAATGGTGATATGGTGCTTTGCATATTAGAAAATACTCTTGCCAAAATTAATCACTTTTTTATAAGTAAATAAATCCTTTTATTAAATTAGAAATATTAGCACATACAAGCAGCCCTTGGAGAGGCGTGAGTTGTGATCTCTCCACTAAAGAAGAAAACAAAAACTAGAAGTTAGTAAGTTACAATTGCCAAAATCAATCACTTTCCAATCCATTGCATTTAAAATGATTGGACAAAGAAACAACTGGGCTCCAATACTTGAGAATTTGGATGGATTATTTGATTTTTCATAAATAAAAAAGGTGGATCAAAACCCAATTGCATAGGAAACATTTCATATAAGTGTAGAGGTAAAAAATAGGATTTGACTCATCCATACAGAAGTGATCCATAAAAATCTCCACAAGCTCCCTGCATTGAGATAAAAACTTAAAGCACAAACAATAATACTTGTGTAGATATAGAGCCAGGATTTCCGTACATACCTGCATCTGGTAGGCTATCAATGCCATTGTCACTGGTTCAAGCACCCATTCACTTACTTAACCAGGCCTGACATAGCAATAGTTAATAAGCAACAGATCACTTCTCCCAATAACATAAATGGAAGAGAAAGCATTCAAAGTGTAAGCAAAAACCAATGTTCATAGAACTGGACTGGGAATAGAACCGGAAAAGAGAGAGGTTCACGGATCATATGTTCAACAGGGGTCAACCTAGAGGTCAAACTGTGATGACGTGGCACACACACACACACACACACACACACACACACACACACACATATATATATATATATATTACAGGTTGTATAAACACTATATATAATATATTTTACAATTTATATCATGCTTGAATGTGGTGGATAGATGTCAAGTTTCTTACTTTTTAAAGTAAATGACTCGGATTCAAGCCTATTAACTCACATTTTCTTTTATAACAAAGTAACATATATAATAAGGATTCATTAATTAACATAAATAAAGGAACGGATTAATGGTAATTGAGCAATACACATAAATAAGAGTTCATGGGTTCAAGTCTTGCCAAGAGGGGCTTAAGACAAGGAGACCCACATTCTCCCTTCTTGTTCACTCTAGTTGCTGATGCTCTAAGCATGATGATATCAAAAGCTTTTTTAGATGGAGGATTCAGAGGTTAGAGAGTAGAGAGGCAGGAGGTGGTTGTCACACACCTTCAATATGCAGATGATCAGATCCTATTTTGTGAAGGTGAGAATGATGACTATCTCAGGAATCTGAAGGAACTAATTTCTCATTTTGAAAAAGGTCTCTAATCTAAAAGTGAACTTTAAGGAAGAGTGGAGTAGCAGGAGTTAACTTGGAAGGTGAAGAGCCATTGCATTGTGCGGAGCTGTGGAGTGTGAAACAAAACCTTGGCCTTTAGAGCACCTTAGGCTTCCTTTGGGTGGCAATCCAGGGTCAAAAGATTTTCAGAAACCAGTCCTAGAAAGGTTTGCTAAGAAGTTAGCCTCGTGGAAAAAAATTATATTTCGTTGGCAAGCAGAATAACATTGATAAAATCCACAATGACCAATTGGCTATAGTTGGGTGGCTCCTAAGCACCTTCAGGATCTGTTTTCTCAGTGGCAAGGAAGAGGTCTGAGTAGAGAGGTAACACTTACTGGCTGAGAGTACTTTATGCTGTACTCTGGGGAATTTGGGAGGAAAGGAACAACTGGCTCTTTGAAAATAAAATAAAATCAAAGGGTGAGCTGATCAACCACATCTCCTATCACTGCAATTTGTGGGCTTCCAGCTCAAAGGAGTTCAAAGGAATCAATGTTAACGACCTTAACAGAAATGTGTACAACTTTCTGATCTCCTCCTCCTCTATCCCTCCCCCCCCCCCCCAGAGTCCCCCCTTTAAGAAGGGAAGGAACTTGGACTCTATGCTTTGATGGCAGTGCTTTTGGTAACCCTGGAGAAGCCGGCATAGGGGGAATCCTAAGAGGAAAATGGTCTCACCTGCTGGGTATACAGTGGACTGATTGGAATAGCTGACTCCACAAAGGCAGAAGCGTTGGCAGCTCTCACAGGGATTCGCCTAGTCAGTAAACTGGGTATTCAGAACTTCTCCATCAAAGGTGACTCAGCAAATACTATAAGATGGTTAGGACAACAGGAGACTGGACCTTGGAGACTTAGTCATTTCATAACAGAGGCAAGGGACCTATTAGCTCATATGAATGTTTCTCTATATTGGATCCCAAGGCAGATAAATGCCATTGCAGATGGTCTAGCAAAATTAGGAGTCATTCTGGAGACCTTGTACTGTGATAATTTTCCTCCTGTGTAATTCTCAGGGGTCTGGCCCCTGTTTTGTATTTGTACACCTTCTTGTGTACCCCTTTTTCCTTTAATGAAATCAGTTAACTTCTTTCAAAAAAAAAAAAAAACCCATTTATTTCCTATCCACATTTAGGATTCCAGCCTAGGTGGCAAAAAAGTTAGAGAAATATATGAGAGACTTCCTTTGGAAACCAGAAGAGGAAAGAAAGGATCATTTGGTCATGTGGGAAGTGGTGTGTGGGGCCAATGTATAAGGTTGGTTAGGGATAGGGAATTTGATATATAGGAACACAGAACACTGCTTTGCTTGGGAAATGGTTGTGGTGACTAGTGACTACCATTAGAAAGAGACAGTCTCTAGAATAAAGTCACTTCGAGTATTCATGGTGTTTCAGACAACGGGTGGGATGCAAAGGAAGCTCCTAATTCTTCACCAAACTCTCTCCCTAGAGATTTATTCACAAGGTTTTTCCTTACTTTCTAAGCTTCATTAAGTATGATGTGGGTGGTGGTCTTAATGTTTTGTTTTGGGAAGATCTTTGGTTGGGTAATTCTACTCTCAAAGCTCAGTTTGGAAGGAGTACAAATGCAAATATGTACAGTGCAAAACCTTATATTTTGTATTGTTTTGTATGTATTTGTACTGTACATATTTGCATTTGTACTCTTTCCAAAGTGAGCCCAAAGAACAATTTCCTCTTTTGTACTCTCTCCCAACCTACAAAAAGGAACCCATTTATAAGTTCTGGTTTGCCTCCTTGTCTGGGTGGAATTGGGATTTGGATTTCGTAGAGATCTAAGAGATTTGGAATGCTGTTCTCTAATCAACCTATTGGCCATTTTTTATTCTGTTTTCTTGGACAACCAGGTCATTGACAGAAGAATTTGGTCTGTCTCTCCCACGGGTTAGTTTTCTTAAGCTTTTTTCTTCAATTCTCTAGTACAGACAAACAGCTTGGGGATAAACTTCCCTGTGAAAGAAATTTTGAGTAGACCTATCCCTCCTAGGATTCAAGCTTTATGTTGGAAAGTGGTTCTAGGCAAGATCAATACCTGTGATATGCTGCAAAAAAGAAAGTCTTTTATGTCCTTTCTCCTCATATATGTTTTCTTTGCAAAGCAAGTGATGAGACTATTCCCCATTTATTAATCTCTTGTACCATTTTGAATTGTGTTTGGTTAGAATTGTGCTCTTTCTTTGGGTGCAGGTGGGAGGCTCCCCAAGATGTAGCAGACTTGTTTAGCCCTAATTTCCTGAGGCAGCCTACAAAAGGAAGTACAATTTTGTGAAAGCAGCAAGGGCAGCAACCTTATGGGCAATATGGGAAAAAAGAAATGGAAGAATTTTCAAGGAAAAAACTAGGAGTGCAGAAGAAATATGGAGAACATAAATTTAAAGGTTGCCAGCTGGGTGAATCTTCAAGGAATTTAACATCAATGAATTAATAAGAGCTACTTATCCAAAAAAAAAATAATAATAAGAGCTTGGAGAGAAGTGGCTACTTCGTCAAAGGCAAAAGATAAGACTGTGATGGAATGGAAACCACCGATAAATCAAGGCTTAAAGCAGAACTTTGATGGAAGTTCACTAGGCAACCCTTGACAGGCAGGAGTTGGAGGAGGGGGATTCCAAGGTGGTCATTTCTTGGTTAAATAACAATATTCCATGAGCTTGGAAGTATAGACAAACAATTAGAGAAATTCAATCTTTAGCTAAGGAGGTGGGGGCAACCTTCGGATGGATAAGAAGAACAGCAAACGGAATGGAAGATCAATTGGATAAGCAAGGGTACATAGGGATCAATTGTTTTGGGCAGAATTGTAATTGGGCTGGGCGAATTTGTTTTGGCGACTGGATTGTCTTCCAGCCTTGTATTCTTTCTAATAGCATTTTAATCAACGAAATCTTTCTTTCTTATCCAAAAAAAAAAAAAGGAACTAGGAGACTTGTAGATAAACTAGGGAGTCTAGGATTTTTCTATAGTACTTTTCTAAAATAGAGAAAGAGCTATGGAACATTGGAATCATAAGGCATGTTACAGAACTTGAGATACCTTTGAGAGACATGGAATGCCGTCACAGCCGCTGCTTCCACCACCGTCGCCGCCTCCAGGCCCTCCACAATTGAGTATTTGAGATTGAAGGAGGAAGAGAGTGAAGAGAAGAGAATTGAGAGTTTGATTTGAGTTGAAGGAAAGGGGAACCAGGAGATGAGACGAAGATAAGAGGAAGAAGCTAGGGCAGCGAACAATCGAGACAGGGGGAATCAAAAATGAAAATTGGAAATGACCCATTGGTCCCATTCAAGTGGTAAGGACTGAGGTGTTTGGTTTTCCCAATTCCCATCTCACCGAAATTACCATTTTGTTCATATTTAGTTATAATATTATTACATATAAAAGTATAGCAAGTATAAACCATTACTATTACTGTTGTTAAAAAAAATAAAAAATTGCGGATTAAGCTTTTATCACACACAATATCATTTGTGTCAAGTGGCTTTGCACTGACTGAAGCCAATCTCAATCTCAAGTCCAACCCAAATTATTTTTTGTAGGTATTGTTTAATTGTTATATAATTTGGCATTTCAACGTGTTGATTACAAAATACACATAGCTGCTAGGTGGCTGTAAACACCCTGCCCTGTAGGCCACTTTGGACGAGAAAGTTTAATTTGGCTTGGGATCCAAATCCATATCTATACCGGAAAAATCTGTACGTACATTCCTAATTACTGAGAGCTCCTCCCTACTTGCATGGTTTTGCAGAACATTGTCATCCCAAGCATTTGGTTAAATTGCAAACCCTGTAAGAATGGCGACACTGAGATGGATCTGGATCCAACCGAGATTTAAGTTTAATGTATTTAAGCGAATAAGAAACCAATAATATCAAGATTACATAAACTAATTGAATCCATTTGATGTTCTTTGGTTTAATAATGTATTTGTTTTTCTTGGATAAAATCTTAGTTCAATTTGTTAGGTTTTATTTTGAAAGCTTGAAGAACAATGAAGCGGTAAAACCGACTATTGAAAAGGTATTTTTGGGTTTTAAAATAATTATACATCACAAATATGTACTTAATAATTAATAGGGATAATTTAAGAAATTTGCCCTTTTATAATTTGTTATTACAGCTTTATTTCTTCCTTTCTGTATCTGAGTTCCAAAGGGTTTCATTTCTACCTTTCTGAGACTCTAAGTTCCATAGTGTTTCGTCATTCAACGTTCATGCTGGAACTTAGAACCGTAAAATAACTAAATAAAAAAAAAACAGAAAAACAAATGCGTTTGCCGGGAGTCGAACCCGGGTCTATTGCTTGGAAGGCAATTATCCTAACCGTTGGACTACAAACGCTTATTTGCTAATGTTGACATAATAAATTTTCTATCAGCACTTATTGATGACCTCGTAAATTTATTAATACCTCATCTCTCGCAGCGGATCTGAATTTCGGGCTGTCGACAAAGTTAATGTATCTTAATGCTCATTTTTAAGACCCTCCTGATTAGGGGTGAGCAAAAAAAAATAATCGAAAAATCGGTTAGTTGAATCAGTCGGTTCGTTTTTGGTTTGATGTTTTCAAAAAACTGATAGTTTCAGTTTGGTTTTGGTTAACCATTTAGAAAAACCGGCGGTTAACCGAATTGACCGATATATACAGTAATATATTTTTATATAATATTATATATTTTTTTAAATCTAATAAAAACGTTCGACAGTCTGAGAGTGTTCAAACTACCAAACTGAGAATCTGAGACTTTCAGGTTCGCCAGTCTGGCAGGTTGGTAGCCAGACTGGAAAACAGCCTGTCTGACACCCGTCATGCAGCTTTCCCTCTCTCTCTCTCAGACTCTCCCACATACCCCTCTCTCTCTCTCTTGCCTCTCTCTCTCTCTCTCTCTCTCTTGCCTCTCTCTCTCTCTCTCTCTCTCTCTCTCTCTCTCACTCTTTCAGACTCCCACTCGCCCAGTTCTGGGTTCTAGCCTTTGGTGCTCCGCCCTCCAACTGATTCACCGACGGCCTCCAACAATGGCGATCCCTCCTGCTTCGGCGACACTGGCGAAGTGGCAATCCCAGCTCTCTTTGACTGTATTTTTCCTTTTTCTTTTTAAATTTTAAGGGCATAAAAAAACCAAAAAACCGAACCACGATTAACCGATCCACCGGTTAACTGGTTGCATCGATTCAATTAAATGTAAAAACCAAAGATATCGGTTCGGTCCAGAAAATTACCCCACGGTTTGATTAATCGAATCGTGAGCACCCTTACTCCAACAAAGTCATTTTTAGTTTAATGGTCAGTGGTAATGTTACTTTTGTTGAAAGGCATTTAAAAGGAATGAATTTGAAGATTTGATTAGTTAAATTCTGATGTCAACTTTGACTGAAAAGCTCCACAACGTTGTGCATAGCACCCTATATTCTATAAGAATCCATAGGGGTGCTGGTGCAAGTTGGGCGGACTGAGCTGGGTTTAATCACAACCCAAGCCCAACCCTAAGAATTGTATCTTAACCCAAGTCTGAGATTAAGTCCCAACTATCTAATTCGACATCACTAATTGAACTTGAATTGGTATTTATGAGATTTAATCGGATCTATAGTATATCAGATTGGATTCGTATATACCCTAATTTGAATATGATCAGATCTAATCCAATCACTAATAACAACTAAGCGCCCACCTATGTGATTAGTTCCTGCCTATGTGACAAAAAAGACAATGTGGGCATCTTATTATAATGTCATTGATATTGCTGCATCTTATTAGTATGTCTATGGATACATTCTATTATATACTATATATCATTTATATTTTGTGTTAATGTTTTACTATTGAAATTTAAAATATGAAAAGGTTTTAAGGATAGAAAAAGAAGGAGTGAAAGAAAAAAAAGAATAAAAATATAGAAAGCTCTCTCTCTCTCTCTCTTCAATTAAATAAAACAATAATTGCATCTTTTTTTCTACTAGTAAATATGCACATGCATTGCATATGGTAATTTCATATAACATTAATAATTTAAATATCCTTATTAGAACCATTCAAAAAGGATAAGTAATAAAAGCACGGCGTGTTAGTATATTTAGATTTTATATTTCATTTTCATTGTTAATAAAAATACTTCTTATTTATTATATTCATTTTTTATTAATATGATAAATATATAATATTAGAGATGTGCACAAATTTTATAGACAAAATTTTGTGTTTTCTACATTTTCTATCTATTTTTTAGTTTTATTATATAATTACGACATCATGTGCTAGCCTATTTGACTTGAAATAAAAGACAATATCATTTTTGGGCAACTTTAAAATTTTTATTCCATTTGCATAATTAATTCTAAAAATAATTCTTGTTTATCACATTCATTTTTGTTTGATATGATAAGTTTATAATATCTTAGATATCTCAAAAATATCTATAAATTTTATGTATTTTTTAATTTTTTGAGTTTTTATGTGTTTTTATTTTTTTTTATTTGATTATGACATCATTGGTTAACTTACTTACCCAAACTTTTGGACCATTACGATGCAAGTCAAATATGTTGGGCTAAATTTAAGCTTAACCCAGGCCCAACCCTATGCATTGGACCTAAGGCTTCAAAGCAAAGTCAAACCTAATCTTCAACTTGGGCCCAACTTCCAACCTACATTGAAATTTGATGCATTTGGTTAGTTTTGGACTTGGATTTATCTATCAAGTAGCCCCTATGACAAAATTTGTCATAAATGTATGTGTATAATTGTATATGCATGCATATATGCAAATATGTGTTATATATGTATTTATGATTATTTATATATAATGATGCTTGACATTAGCTACCTAAGGGATAGGCTTGGGCCTAACCAAAAAATAAAAAGCCCAAACTTTTGAACCTAGGCCTAGGCCCAAGTTGATGACCAAAAATTGAAGCTAGTCTGTCTAAAATTACAAACTAAATCGATTTGAGCTTGAGTTAAGCCCACCTAATTTGCCTCCCTATGAACCATTGGTCATTAATTAGATGTGAAAATAGTTTTTCTTTTAAATTAGTTTAGTTTTTAATTTTATTTCTATCATTAATAAAAATAACTCTTATATATCACACCTAATTTTGTTTAATATGATGCATACATAATATTAAAGATGCACTCAAATGTTTTTTTTACAAAATTTATATTTTTTAATAATTTTCATGTATCTATATTTTTAAAATTTTTATTATTTAACTATGAGAACATTGGTTGACTCATTTGACGTTGATGGTTGAACTATTTACTTGCAACTCATACAAAAGGGTGGTTTATGTAATTATTTTTCATGTTGCTTTTGAAGATAAGTTTTACATTATTGAAAATATTAGATATAGATTTGTTTTGTAGAATTTATTGGTTAGAAACAAAAATACTATAAATAAAGTATCTAAAGAGAGAGAATGAGAGTTAATACCTTAATAAGAGGAAATTTACTGAAGTGGAAAGTAATAGTACTTTAAATTATAAATTTTTCCTATATATTTAAAGTGAGATTATAAATTCATAAATAGGGATGTTCTAGTCAAGAAAAGTCCACAAAGCTCATTTGTTTAATGTGCCTTAAATATAAGATTTAATGAAAGGAAATGAGATTTAAAACTTTAAATATAAGACTTAATGATGAAGAATATAATGAGTTTAATAAAAGTATTAGTTCAAATTATGTTTTTTGCCCTCATAATTAAATACAGTGAGACCAAATTAAAAGAGTAAAGGTATTTTAATAAAAAAACTCCAGAATGTAGACCTCATTCACACTTTAAATAGTAGTATAGATTTTATTTTCCATCTTGGATTTTTATCATATAAAGTTAATAACATTTTTTAGTATAGTAATATTATGTTTGAAAATAATGAAATTAATATATTTAAAAGAGTTTTCATCTTTTAAATAATGATGATTTGAAACGTCTTTAAAGGAATACTGTTTTGAATAAAAAGAATTGCTATCTTTTTCCATTAATGTACATGCTAAATGATATGTAAAATTATGGGATTAGCAAAAAAATAGTTCCTTACATTATAAAATTCTTATTTTCTAGGTACCCCAAGGTCATCCTAAACTCCTTTAACAATTATGCTTCCAAATATGTATGTTAGGAATTATATATTAAAAAATGTATTTTAGATGTAACCAAGTCAGGAGTGTTAGTACGTTAAGGGATGAAAAAAAAAACACCCAAAATACCACCTTGAATGGTATCTGCCAAAATTAAGACCGTAGAGGAAGAATTATTACTTGCAAGAATGGCTGACCACGTTAAGGTTGGAACCAGCAATTGCAAATCTGTCACCAATTATAACAAGAGCAACATGTCCTTCAATAATACCTTAACGTTAACATTAGAGATCAAATCAACCTCCCACAAGATTGCTCCCCTCCCCCCCCCCAACGTCTCAGCACATCTCCGCTATGTATTGGGAACATCTTTTGATGATATCATTATGAAATTATTATCGGGAGATGTTCTCAATACATGATGGGGATGTGCTGTGGGACATTGTGGGGGGCAATCCTGGGTGGCTGATTTGAACTCTTAACATTAATAAAAACAATACCTCGAGGACATATATTGAACAATCCAATGAAATGGTAGATACACCAACCTACAATAAGCAAGATAAGATGCTTTGGGCCAAAACCCAAACAAAAGAACCCCTTCAACACAAACACAATGGCAGGGTCATTGGAAAATATTTTTGCACTACATTCAGGAGGAAAAACATCTCCGAACTGAACAACACCGTTTTCTACGGCACCAAAAAATGAACATCAATTTGCCTCGTGGTTACAAACCTTTTTCTGAAATATCGTAAAAACACAAAACTTTTGTCTATTGTATTAGACAATGATTTCACGAAGTGTAGCCAAAACCTTCACAAGCGTATTTAATTTGCAACAGATACTAAAATAAATAGAATGAAGAAAAACCTCACATACGAAGATGTGAGAGAGAAACTCTATGAAAAGTGAGAGGGAGACTGATAGATAGGAAATAGGTTCTCGGGATTAAAAACACAACATTCAAACCCCTCTGAGGAGAGAGGGGGAGAGCAGCCGCATGCGCTATCTCTTGGATTACATTTGTCGCATCCACTTCAACAATCAATTTTTGAATACCCAACTACTGAGCTAGTCTCATACCCAATTTTATTGCCAACAACTCTGCTAAATGGGCCAACGAACTCCAAGTTCTGCTCCAGACAGACCTTACTACATAGCTTGTAGGAGATCGAATGACCACTCCTAACATCGTTTTCAACGAGTTGTAGACAAAAGCTGCATCCGTATTTAACTTGAACCACTGCAGCGGAGAAGGAACCTAGCGGTTAGGGGGAGACCTTAGGGACTCTTCATTGTGGTTTGCAGAGGGACAACACTTCCCCTACCAGGCTATTTCCAACTTAATTCTTTTCAACACTTGTTCTGGAGGATCAGACTCTCCTGTGAAGGCTAATTTATTACGGGCTATCCAAATGTGCCAGCAGATTGCTGTCACTAGGCTTTGGGCCTGATTGAGAGAGGTATCCCCCTTTTGAGAGAACCATTTCACCACCCAGGATGAGAAAGAGATAGGATGCGATGGTCGTTCATTTAGATCTTGTCCAAACCAAATTGCTCTATTGTAATCACAATGAAGGAAGACATGTTCTGGAGTTTCACTTTCTTTTCCACATCTGGGGCATGAGTCATCTTTAGTGGTTCCTCTTCTTTTTAGATTCATTTTCACTAGGATTGCACCATGATAGATTCTCCAAAGGACATTTTTCATTTTGGGAGTGGCATTAAATCTCTATAAATCTTTCCAAAGCCCAGAAGTGTCGGCCTGTGCACTTGTTGTCACCTGGTCCTCTTCATCCATCATTCTTTTTGCCAAATGATAAGCCAACTTCGTCGTGCATTCTCCTGAATCATGTAGGCTCTTTATAATAGTATCCGAATGGTTCATCCAGTTGATGGGGATACTTTGAATGGCTCTAACATCATGGCTGTTGAAACGGGCTCTAATGACATCTACATTCCAAGCTCTTGGGTCCTGTGTTATCAAGTCACATACTCTAGAGATGGAGTCACTCGCTAGTTGAGGGGTCGTTACTTGTTGATTTGAAAGGCTCGACACCCACTTATCCCCCCAAATTTTTACTTGTTCACCATTTCCTATGTGCCACATACCCATCCCCGTGGGGCTCCATCCTATTGTGCCCTAATTGGGGCTGGTTTTTTGACCATTGATCATGGTTCAATGTGGGTAAGGGTTTCAAGGAAAACTGAAACTCTGGGGATAGGGGATGGGGTATGGATGGTCTTTGGTTACTCCACCTTGAACCCTTTTCGACTAAAAGTATGTTTTTTTGTGTGTTTAAAAAAAAAATAATATAGTTCTAGGTAGGTTTCAAAAATAATTGCAAGTTGAAATGATTGGGCGGGGTGGGGAAAATTTTGGGATCCCCATTCTCTATGGGGATGAAATCGGGTATTTGAGTTTTGGGTTGGGGACAGTTCATGCAAAACCCAACCCCACCCCACCCCGTTGTCGTTCCTACTTGAGTAGCCTGAGACTAACTTGAGTTTAGCCCAACTAGGGCTTGGCCTTAACTTGAGTTGGGCTTGAGTTGAGATCTCGAGTAGCCTAAATATAACTAGAGCTCAACCCAACCCAACCTGAGCCCACCCATACTTAAACACACATACATGTGTTTTATTTATATATAATATCTTTTGTGTACATGCTTTATATGTGGCAATTTCTAATAGTGATGATAACATATTTTTAACCCCAAAATTTACTCCTAGTGGAGGGGTGGCTATCGCAAATTTACTCATATGCAATAAAAACCTCGGGGGGGGGGGGGGGGGGGACGTGAGGCCTTACCCCTTGAAACTATACAGAGGAAACCCGACTCATATAAGCATCAAGTGTTTGAGAAACCTATGATTACTGAATTCACAAAAAAAGGAAGACCTAGACCATTTGCGATAACCAAGTTCAGGACGTGGGAAGGAAGAATTTCTATGTAGTCATAAACAATTTTCTGAGAAGTTAAGCAACCAAGCTTTGCAAGAGCATCCGCTGGTTGATTAGCCTCTCTATAGATATGTACACAAAATAATTCCAGTCTACTCCTAAGCTCCTATACTTGAGACAACCAAAACCAAAGCTTCCAAGGGGCTGTACAAGCTTCGTTAAGAATATTAATCAAGATTTTAAAATCCGACTCAACCATAATCTTATTTAAATATAAAGCAACGACAAGGTTTAGTCCATCCAGCAAGGCCATAGCTTCTACAACTAAATTAGTTTCAGTACTAAAGTGTTAAATAAGGCACAAACATAACCATTCCTTCAATTTCTAATAATACCCCCTCCACCACAGGGGCTGGGATTTCATCTGGAAGCACCATCAACATTAAGCTTCAAAAAGCCCTTCGAAACAACCATCAAGTGTACCACTTAAATGTTCCTTCCTTTAATTGGTTGGATCCACAACCCCAGTCCTTGCAAGGAAAGCTACTGGTTGCAATTCACCTTATGGGTCAGAATTAACGAAGAAGAAGCCTCATGAAGCCACCGCACTACCATCCAAATCACCAACTTTGAGCATCTGAGTTTATTTTCCATCTTGTGTCTATTTCTCTTTCCAAATCTCCCAAACAACAAAGCGTGCAATCAGCCCCACCACAACAGCCCATTGATTCCTATTTGATGCCGCTAAAAACCAACAAGAGAGAAGCTCCTTAATACTCTCATTCCCCCATAAAGGCAAACCTAAAATTCTATTGAAGAAGAGCCACGATTTTTGAGCTAAACAATCACCCACCAACACATGATTGATGTCTTCTTCTGAAGGGGTCATAACAGCACACACATCTGGAAGCTAGTGGAATTCCCAGCTCTTTAATATCAACATCCACATCGACCTTCCCTACCATAAGTTTCCAGATAAAGAAATTTATTTTAGTTGGCACTAGAGCATTCCACACCACCTTGGGCCAATTCACAGAAGGATGAGTAGTTCTATAAAAAGATCAAGCCGATTTTACATTTAATTCCCCCTTCGCCTCAGCTAGCCATACTATTTTGTCGTGGCAATTGGAGAGACTCACACTAGACCCCTAAATGCTGTTTAGGACATCCTCCTCTAGAAAACCATGAACCTGATCTAGGTGCCAAACCCCTTCTTCATCTAGGACATCACAAACCCTCAACTGTGAGTTCAGCCCTTCATGCTGAAGGACTTTATCAATTAAGGGGCCATCAATAGTCCACCTATCATACCAAAAACTGATTGCTCCTCTACCCACCATCCAACTCGAAAGATGAACTAAATCACCTCTTAGTTTCATATTTACATTCCAAGTACGTGAAGTGTGTAGTAAGGAGGGACGACTGTATAAAAATGACCATGTTTCAGAACCTTGGCTCTAAAGAAATCAGCTCATAAAGAATTGTGAAAAAGCATCTACCATAGATCCTTCATCTGAAGAGCTTTATGAACATCATATAAACTCTTAATTTGGAGGCCCCCTTTAGTGAAAGGTCTCACAATTTTTCCCCATGCCACCCAATGATTCTGATTGGCTGAGTCAGATTTGGTCCATAAGAAGCCTTTCATCAACTGTTCCAGTCGCCTAATAACACTTTTCGGCGTTGTCATTGCTAAAATCAAATAGATAGGAATACTGTTTAAAACATGTATGAGTAACACAATCTTGCCTCCTGCTGAAATCATTTTCCCTTTCCAACCAGAAATTTTGGCCATCACTTTCTACACTACATCATCAAAAGCTTCTATTTTCACCCTATCCTTACCGATTGGAATACCAAGGTAAATTAAAGGTAATTTCTTATGCATATAACCTGTAGCTGAATTAATAATCTAGATTCTGCTATGAGAGGCTTTTGTTGAAGTGAAGAAACAACTCTTTTCCTTATTCACCAATTGGCTCGAACACTTCTCATATCTCCGGATGACTTCCATGACTTTCTCTAGCACTTTCTTGGAGCCCCGAGTGAAGATAATTGTGTCATCGACATAAAGACTATGAGTGATAACTGGACAATCCCTATGAGTAGCAAAAACACCTACAGGATAATTCTCACCCAATTTAGACAAATTTTTGCTTAGAACTTCCTTTGCGACGATAAACAAATATGGAGACAGAGGTTCCCCTTGTCGTAGCCCTCTTGTGGAGTGAAAGTATCCAGTGACTCCTCCAATCCGCAGAATGAAAACCAATAGTTGATAACCATTTTTTTCACCAAATCAATCCATGTTTAATTGGAACCAAACCTTCTCAAAACAACAAAGAGAAATGACCAATTCAGCTGATCTTAGGCTTTCTCCATGTCTACTTTTAACACTACATCCCCCCCTACCGCCTTCTTATCAATATCATTGACTAGTTCCTGCACCAAGGCCACATTATCCATGATATTCCGCCCCTGTATAAAAGCACCATGTTCTTGCGAAACCAACCTAGGTAAGATACTTGTTAACCTCTTAGTAACCACCTTTGTAATAATTTTGTAGCAAAAATTACCTAGACTTATGTTGGGGGGGGGATCTGCAATACTTTTGGAAACTTTGCATTTTTGAATGAGAGTAACAAAAGAAGAAGTGTAACTCACTGGGAGCTGGCCACCATTAAAAAAGTGTTGTACAACCCTTACCACGTTAGTACCAATGATGTTCCAACAAGAAACAAAGAAATGTCCCGTAAAGCCATTTGGTCCCAGAGCACTATCTCTATCCATGATAACCCGACATCTGATTTGATTATCTTGGATTTGGATTAAGGTGTAAGTCGGGTTGGCCGGAGTCAATAGTTTATACTGTTTTGGGCTTGAGCTACGAGTTGGGTCCATTGAAATTTTGATAAAAATCCAAACCATGACCTGCAAAAGTTGCACCCTTAATTTGGATGATGTATTTATGTAATTGGATTTGGACATTGCAAATTACATCCAATTGGATCGGATCATATATTCGATTTTGATTACATCCGATCCGACTAAAATTCTACTCCAATTATATTAAAATATTTATTGATTTTAATATATAAATTTTATATAATTGTATCTAAAATTATAAAAATTTATTTTTATATATTATATTATTAAAAATAGTATATAAAATATAAATGCTTATTAATTATGTATTCAATTTAATAATCCATAAAATTATAAATTATAATATTATTATAGTTATTAATTTTGTAAAATATAAAGTTATTATTAATTTTAATATTATTAAATCTATTATAACTATATTTCTAATTTTTATGTTTTTTAAATTTATTGCACAATTTAGTTTTTTTAACTATTTCAAATTTAGGCATGTTAAATAGTTCATTATTTAAAATATTTAAATAATATGTAATTATTTATTTAAATTTTATTTATTTTAAAGTTATTATATAACATTAAATATTTTTATACAATTATTTGAGATATTTTTAATGTTTTGTTATTTAAAATATTTAGTTATTTAAATATTGAAGTAATATTTTTATTTTTTAATTTTTAATTTGTATTATTTGAATAAGATATTAAATTTTGTTATTTATTTTTTGAAATATTATTAAGTTATTAAATTGAACAATCCATAAAATTATAATTTATATTGCTGTTACATAATTTCATTATGAAATACATAAAATTATAAAATTATTAATAATATGAATATTAATATTAAATCTATTATAATTATTTTTTGTGTTTTTATAGATATTTTAAAGTTATTACATAATTTTATTTTAATATTTAAATAATTGTTATATTTTTTAATTCAAACTTTCTTTAGATGGATATGGATGAAAATGGGAGAGGATAAATTTGAATCGGAGATAATTAGGAATTATGCAGTGACGGTTCGGTACTACTACTACTACTACTACTACTACTACTACTACTACTACTACTACTACTACTACTACTACTACTACTACTTATTTTAATATCTTTATAGTCACTAATTTTTTTATTTTAATAATTTCATTTATTAATTAGTAATTTTTAATTATTAATTTATTATTTATTATTTGTATTGTTTCAATATTATTTTGAGGTTGAAAATTATTTTTAATGAGATAATGCAAATTGAACTCAACATTTCCAAATAGTATGTTTTAGGGGTAAAATAGTAAAATCAGTTAATTTTAGATGGTAAAGGGTTGATCCAACACAAACAAACTTATAGGTTCAGAGCCTCTAAAAAGTAAAAAAGCACTTATGCTTCTTTTTCAGATTTCAAACAAAAAAAATCTTTTTAACTTTTCAAATCTGAAATTTCAGATTTATCAAATGCCACCTAAGTTATACAATGGCCTTTTTACCCATAAAAATTCATTATTAGAAAGAGCAAATTTGTCCAATCGCATTTTGTCAATTTTCACACCAGATAGGAAAATTATTTATCCACCTAGAAGATGGATATCACTTAATTTTATCTATAAAAAAAAATTATTATTAGAATGGACAGATTTGTCCCATTACATTTTATCAATTTTTGCAGGAGATGGATATCACTTAATCGGAGGAAAAAACACCTTACAACAAAATCCACAACTTACCAAGTGAAGACAATAAAATTGGTCAATGAAAACCACTTTCCCATTGTGCAACTTTTTCGCTACAACTTTTCCCAAAAAAAAAAAGAAAAAAAAAACAAAACAAACATGTCCTTTGTGACAAACACAAAATACCATTTGGGCATGACTAATCTTAATTGTTGAATTTTGTCTCGTAATTTAGATGTCCTAGATCAAGGTTCAAAATATCGATACACTTGATATGCCTCTACACCATATTGGGCAGTATAGATAGTTTTTTTTATTCAAATCTAATCCAGAGGAACTGATTTAAGGTTTATTCACCCCTAAACAGATCGAAACCCTAAGGTGTATCGAGACGATACAGTATGTATCGGGCCATATCGCTACTTTGAACCTTGTCCTAGATTAATTAATGGTTGGATCATGGCACACCATTTGGATGTCCAATCAATAGTGGCTATGACTTTGGATTCACATCATGGTCAAGAGAAATTTAAATAAGACTGAATCTCACTTTTGGCAAACTAACCCACATAGATCAAATACAAAGGACATTATTTCTTTATCTATGCTTTCGCAACCAGACATTGCCGCCGAGCTCTGTAGCGCAAGCTTGTAACTCAAGCGGGGGCATTAAGGTGGTCGAACATTGGCCCGGTTCCGACAGGTATGATCTGTTGGAGAAAAATGGGGTCACTGTAACTTTGGAGGAGAAGCTCTGAGGTGCGTCTGAAGACACTGTCTTTAGAACGTTATTTGCCCCCACTCAGTTTTACTGAGTTTGCTGTAGGGTTACAGGCAAATTCTTTCCCAGGATACAACAGAGCCTTGGGCGAGAATCTGCAACCAACAAAGTTGAAGAGTTTCCAAAGAAACCTTCTGTGAGACTGTAGCAGACCGGACTGAGAGAGAGAGAGAGAGAGTGGATTTCGAAATTGTGTGTTTTGGAGTCTAATTCATGCTCCTTAAATAATTTGTGAAGAGGTATGGGGAAAAGGTAGGTAGTTAACAGTTGGTGACTATTAACTTTGAATTGTGCCTCTTGATCACACCCGATCGAATTGTGACCGTTGATCTCATCAACGGTGATCAACGGTCAGCAACGCACCAAAACCAAAGCTGCCCATCGCGAGCCACGCGGGTGCGAGCAAAGTGCGCCTCTAAAGCGCCTCATTGCGCCGCACATGCGTGTGCGCGCGTTGCGCGGTATCGAATCCCCATACTCTCCTCTACTAATTCTAAGGAGTGTAAATCAGCTCCTATTGAAATACTGAAAACAAAACTTATAATTTTTCAATGTGGGGGACAAGTTCAAAATTGGGTTTTTATAAGAGAAAAACTGATTTTTCAATCAATTGTACAGGTGCAATTTCTCATGTAATTGACCAATCAAACCCATTGGATTTAATCTCTTATGAGATTAAAATCCAACATGATCAGGCCGAGTAATTTTCCGATACGCCCGTTCCAAGTCGGGAGTTGAGCCATGGAGCTTGAGCGAAGGCTTGGGCTTCAGGGTTCTTAGAGTGGAGGGCACCGCGTTAGGCTGGTTTCACAGAGCAGCGACAACCTCCCACTCCCGCCGGTGGAAGGATAACGAGTCGGTTCTCCCCTGATGCACTCATTGCCCAACGAGTCGAGCTCAATCGGACGGCCACCTTTTTGCCCTGATTAATTACCATCAACCCCACTCCATCCAGCTTCCCGTCTAAGGTCAGGGTTTCTCGAGCTTTTCCTTCGTAGATCCAGATTAGTGGTCTTTGTTTCATTCATTCCCCTCGTTCAATCTATTTGTACAATACCTTCTATACTATATTCTCAATCTGCTGAAAACTCCATTGACAACATCCCCTCCTGGGAAAATTGGAATAATCCCTCCACTGTATTTGACATGTATATATATGTGGGCAGTGGGAAAATGCATGATGTGGAAAAGATATGGTATTGGAAGAGTTTTAACAAATCAAAATTCAACCATGAATTTTGATAAATAACACTTGATTGGTTAACATGTTTATGATTCCAGTTGATTGGCCATAAGCTTTTCAGATATCATATCATAGCCAAATAGATTCAACATGCTCGTAATAGACATGGAACTAACAAAGTTAGAGTGAGATCTAGTTACAAACTCCCATTAATTTATCATACAACCCATCTTGTTGAGAACGGATACTGTCATCAGATCTGCTGCAACCACTTCAAGTTCTACTATATGCAAGTAATTTGTTTTTTTTCTTTTATTTTTTTGGTATGTTAGGCAGTGGAAGCCTAGATAAACGAATACCATTCGATGTTTAGAAAAATGAATGATTGTCATCAGACAGTAGCTACAATTTTGTGGTGGCAATGATCCGATTATTTGCTTCAATGCTGTTTGTGTTTCTTAGAAACGATTAACAATGCTCTCTCTCTCTCTTCCCTTAACCTGCCAATGATACTTCTTTTCATTTCTAAGATTTAGGCTATTCAGGGGTCTAGAACTTTGCCAATTGGGTTCTACTTGTATCCATGATTATATGAGAAAAAACATCTGATCCATTACATTAGTTATGTTCAACTGGTCTACAAGCTTTAGAAAGGAAAGCTTCACTAGAAATGCATTGGCAAGGGGGAGACTAGTTTTCTGTAGCACCCGCCATGTAACTTTTACCCTTGACGAAATGATGGTAAGGAATTGATTCTGGTGTTGAAGGTTTCCTTTATAAACTGTATTCAAGATCTAGATATTTGGTGGAACAGAAACTTCAAAGTGCAAGGTTGCAGTCTAAATTGAATCTATTTGTACTAGTAAGAATAAGTGTTCAGTTTGGTTTACAGCTGGAATCGGAATCAGAATCCCTTGAAACCGAAACCAGAATGATCTATTTTCATAGCCTGTTTCGTTCAAATAAGAATCTGATTGGAAATGGAATCAACTGTAATAGGATCTCGTTCCCAAGGGAGGGGGAGGGAATGACAATGAGATTCTGATTCTGCTCAACCAAATAGCTGGATTCCAATTCCGATTCCAGACCCCTATTCCCCATGAATATGAGCCCTAAATCTTTTTTTTTTTTTTTACTAAAATATAGAGTTAGGTCTCTTGTTTGAAGTATATGGTACCTAGACATTGTAAAATTAGACAGCTGGCCTTTCTCTGAAACATAATTTGCATGTAAAGAAAGAATTATAACCATAGTCCTGCCATATCCCATGACCATGTATGTAGATTTGGAGTTGGAGGGTTATGATATCCTTAAGATGAACTCAGGGTACATGCGTTTGGAATATTGGAGCACAAGAAGATAGGCAGTTATCTAAGTTCAATATTTTGGAGCTCATGTTTGGGATTTCAAAATCAACTACTCTAGTGTAGTTGATTTACAAGTTTGGGATTTCAAAATCAATATTTTGGAGCTCATGTTTGGAATTTCAGCACTGCCACATCTCCAGATTTACAAGAATGGACCACACGGGCGGAGACCTATGATAATCTCACAAACTCCGTTCTTTCTGATAATGCTGATAATGATATAAAAGAGGCTGCTTTCTTGTGAGAAGACACTCAGTGTAGAATGATATCTTTGTTGGATGGGGGGATTTCTAGTTGAACTTTTTCTTTGCCAACCAAGCTTACTTGTCAAGGTGATGACTAGGCAACAAGGTACCTTTGGAGGGTCGCCTCTCCTAAGCACCTAAAATTTTCTTTGGAGCTCAGCGTCCTGATGATGTACTAGCAGCTGTGTATCATCTCCATGGCCCTATACACTTTCTCCTGAAAAGAAAGGCTTCTGTTAGATGTATAGAGTTGAAAATGGACTGCTGCTTAATAGAATGCATTTGCCGGGAGTCGAACCCGGGTCTATTGCTTGGAAGGCAATTATCCTAACCGTTGGACTACAAATGCTGATATTTACCACTGTTAACGGTGAATATTATACCACAATTACTGCCTATGAATTTATTTACACATTCTTGTATAGTTCCTCCTATTTCTAACAAAAAAAATAGTAAAAAAGGTTAAATTAATAGTCTGAATTACAGGCTATGGATAAAGCAAACCTCCTTGAATTCTCATTTAAGACCCTGCTAGCATAATTCTTACATAAATAGTCTCCTACAGGATCGGCCTTGTTAATTTAATGGTCAACGGTTGACAAACATGGCTCAGATGGGAAACGAAATGCTTTGTTATATTAAATCTTACAAGTTGTGAAGTACGAGGTTTGTCAAAGCCGAATTGAAGCAAAAGGACCTTTATGACATTTTCAATTGAGTCAAATGAGATTATGTTTAACAGTATCATTTTCTAGTTATGTTTAACTGGTCTTATGAGATTATTAATTAGTTAATCAATAAAATAAAATAGGGTAAATCTCTTAAATTATCCTGTTCATGAATTGACAAACAGTATTTTTATCCTTTAAGTTTTCTGATAATTGTCTAAAACCTTCCTTACCGTTAATTTTTCGTCACATTCCGTTCATATGTGATATAACGTGAATGGTAATTATTTTAAAATTCATAAAATACCCTTATTGTTTATTGCTGTTGTTGGAAGTTGCAGTGGTGGCGGTGATTTTAGTATCGTCATCACAGGCAATGGCGGCCACATGGTTGCCGATGCTATAGTCGACCCTCTTTCCTTCTCGCCAACCTAGAACTGGCCCCTCTCTTAGCAACCGACATTCTCAGGTTCCTCTTTTCTTCCCTCAAGGCTCAAGCCTCTTGCTGCTCCTTTGCGCCCGGCTTGAGAGAACACTAACAATAACAGGTCTGCACAGTTCTACCAATTGGTTGCAGCATGAACTTGGGTCTAGGGTTAATTGACCTGTAAGTACAAACACTCTTGAACTCTGATGGTCTTACCATGGTTTAGGGTTAGTTCCACCATGGTCTTACCATTAGCTAACTTGGCTGGCAAGTACAAACACATGCATTTAGAAGGTTGAACTCTGATGTCTGAACACTCTTGAGTCTAAATAGGTTCAACTGGCATTTCCTTAGAAAGTATTTTTGGAATTGATATTTCCCTAATGGGATCCGTCAAACTGTAAGATCTTGATCCAGCATCCCCGTTAATGAAACACGCACCTAAAGGGTTTCTTCTCCCTTTCTTCTCCATTCACTTCGAACCAAAACCCTGAAACCCTTGGCGCCCCCATTCTTCTCCATCCACCCATCGGTCGAGTTCTGTCGGCTGATGACCATATTGGCAGGAGGTAAGTAGTCTGTAATGTAAGTTTTTTTTTTAATTTTTTTTTTATGTTTTTTCTCATTCGTTTTCTAATATTCACAGATCTGAACCTACTGGAGTGGGAGCCCCTTGACGCCGCTTTACACCCCCTTCGGTGACCCACCGGTCGACGCTGACAATCATACCGGCGGGAGGTAAGTTTTCTGACACAGCATGGAAGCAATGGACACCGGAGCTGGCTATGCAAGCACCGGGCGTTCGCTAATTCCTAGCGACTAACACTGATTTCTCTAGGAGAGAGAAAAGGTGGCGAAAACTCAAAGAAGAGAACTTGAAGAAATTCTAAAAATATGAAGTATGAATTGATGAATAATTCTGGGAAAATAGCAGTATTTATAATACATTTAGAAATTGTAAAAGAATTAGGAAATAACAAGTAGGATAGATCCAAATATCTAATCTGATAGGATCGAACTCTTCTTGGTTTGATCTCCACCGCCCGATCTCCCTTGATGTATGAATCTTGGATTATCTTGCTAATCTTGATGCTTCTTGGAGTCTTGTTGGAATTCTGATCTTGATTTCTAGATAATCTTGGAAGAGTCTTGCTTTATCTTGATAATCTTGGAAGTTCTTCTTATCTTAACCTTATCCTAGGAGCTGCCGCCCCTAAGGGTGAGATGGGCCTTGTGATGGGCCTCCATCATTCTCCCCCACTTGGAGAGAACTCGACCCCGAGTCGTGACTAGGATAGGCAAGTGTTATTTCTGGCAGGTACCGGTGAAGGTCAGCAACGTTGAAGGTCTTGGATATACCCATATGATCTGGTAGGTCCACTACATAGGCATTATCATTAATCTTCTTCACGATCTTGTATGGACCATACTTCCGAGGCTTTAACTTGTTATAAGTACCTACGGGAATTCTTTCCTTCCTAAAAAAGACCATGACCTCATCACTTACATCAAACACTTGAGGTCGGCGGTGCTTGTCTACGATCATCTTGTACTTGGCGTTGGATTGCTCTAGCTTCTGCTTCACGGCCTCTTGGATGGACTGGATTTGTTCTGCTATCTGTTCTGCTGAGATACTGGCACCGGGTACTCTGGGTAGCTTCACTAAATCCAGTGCATGGTTAGGGACCTTCATGTATACGATGGAGAATGGGGATTTGCGTGTAGAACTGTGCATTGCATTGTTATTGGCAAACTCGGTCTGGGCTATGGCGAAGTCCCACTGTTTTGGCCTCTCCCGACATATGCTGCGAATTAAATTCCCTAAGGTCCGGTTTACCACTTCTGTCTGTCCATCTATCTGCGGATGGGTTGTACTGCTGAAATTAAGTGATGAATCAAACAACCTCCACAGGGTCATCCAAAAGTGACTGAGGAACCGTGTGTCACGATCTGATATGATGGTCTTGGGTACCCCATGCAAACGAACAATCTCCCTGAAAAACAATTTGGCTGTAGCGGATGCATCTGTTGTTTTCTTGCATGGGAGGAAGTGAGTCATTTTTGAGAATCTATCAACCACCACGAAGACGGAGTCCATGTTCCTTTGGGTCTTTGGCAAGCCTAGCACAAAATCCATGGACAGGTCTTCTCATATAGCAGTAGGAACGAGTAGGGGCATGTAGAGACCTGTGTTCTGGGTTTGTCCCTTAGCTGTCTGACAAACATAACAGCTGCTTACAATGGTAGACACGTCCTTTCTTAACTTCGGCCAGTAATATCGCCCCTTAACTGCTTCTATTGTTTTATCCCTTCCCATGTGTCCTGCTAATCCACCCCCATGCAAATCCCTGATGATCTCTTTACGGAGGGAGGTGCAAGGGATACACAGCTGTTCCCCTTTCATAAGGAACCCATCATAAATAAAGAAGTTCTTTGTTGGCTGCTTAGTCACACATTTATCCCATACCTGTTGGAAGTCTTCATCCTGGGCATATAAGTCTTTTAGGCACTCAAAACCCATAATCTCAACACTGGGGGTCTTGATGAGAGCTACACGCCTGCTAAGTGCATCAACCACTTTATTTTGCTGTCCTGTCTTATACACAATTTTATATGGGAACTTGTCTACGAAGGCAGACCATCTAGCATGCAAATCACTTCTTAATTGCTTTTGCCCAGTAAGATATTTTAGGGCCTGATGGTCAGTGTATAGAACAAATTCTTTTGCAATTAAATAGTGTTCCCAAGTCTTCAGGGCTCTAACCACAGCATAAAACTTCTTGTCATAAGTAGACCACTTTTTCCTGGCTTCACATAAATTTTCACTGAAGAAAGCAATGGGTCTCTTTTCTTGGGACAATACAGCCCCTATGCCAACTCCACTGGCATCACATTCAACTTCAAATAATTTATTAAAATCTGGTAAGGCAAGAACAGGAGCAGTACATAACTTTTCTTTTATGAGAGCAAAACTCTGTTCTTGTTCTTCTCCCCATTGAAATTTTCCTTTTTTCAAACATTCAGTAATGGGAGCCATGATACTACTAAAATTCTTAATAAAGCGCCTATAGAAGGTTACCAACCCATTAAAACGTCTGACATCTGTGACAATGGATGGGGTCGGCCACTCCCTAATGGCTTTCACTTTTTCTTCATATACTTTTACACCATCCTTGCTTATAATAAATCCCAGGATTAATAAATTATCACTCATAAAGATGCATTTCTTCAAATTAACATATAATTTATTTTCCCTCAATGTTTTTAGGACTTCCCTAATATGTCCCACATGCTCAGTGATAGATTTGTTGTATATCAAAATATCATCAAAATAGACTACCACAAATTTACTAATGAAGGGGCGCAATACCTGGTTCATCAGCCTCATGAATGTGTTGGATGCGTTGGTTAGTCCAAAGGGCATGACTAACCACTCGATCAAGCCATCTCTAGTCTTGAAGGTTGTCTTCCATTCATCTCCGGGACGGATCCTGATCTGATGAGATCCACTCCTGAGATCAATCTTTGAGAAAACTATAGCTCTATTAAGCTGATCCAACATGTCGTCCAGTCTAGGAATGGGGAATTTGTACCCAATAGTAATTTTGTTAATGGCCCTACTGTCGACACACATTCTCCAACTGCCATCCTTCTTAGGTGTTAGCAAAGCTGGCACTGCACAAGGACTCATACTGACTTGAATGTGTCCCTTCCTCAATAATTCTTCTACCTTTTCCCGTAAGATTTCATTTTCTTTAGGACTCATCCTGTAATGTGGGAGGTTAGGTAGACTGACACATGGAACAAAATCAATATGGTGCTGTATATCTCACATGGGAGGGAGTCCATTTAGTAATTCCTTTGTAACTACATCATGGAATTCATCACATAGTCCCTGCACTTCCACTGGAATTTTATTTTCATCATTAACATTTTCTCTCTTTACTACTAACAAATGTACCTCACGAGTATTCTTACATTCTTTTACAAATTCAGCATGATGATGGGTAATGGTAAGGAAATTTTTCTCATGTGCTTTTGAGGCCTTTGTAATGTTCTTTTCAGCCATGGGTAACAAAGTATAACGTATACCCTCTTTTTCAAGTTGGTAGGTATTCTTCCTACCCATGTGCCTTGCATCTATATCAAATTGCCAAGGCCTCCCTAACAAAATATGGCAAGCATCCATATCTACAATATCACAATATACTTCATCATGGTACTTACCAATAGAAAAAGGTACCTTGCAGCGCTCCTCCACTCGTACGCCGCCTCCTTCCTTGATCCACCTAATTGTATATGGGTTTGAATGTTTTTCAGGAAGTAACTGTAACCTTTGTATGACATCCCTGCAAATAATATTTTCTTGACTGCAACTATCAATAATTAAATCAAATAATTTGCCCTTGACAGCACATCTAGTATGGAACAATCTGTGCCTTTGAGAAGTATCTTTATTTTTTTGGGACAGCATTAATTTTCTCACAACACAAGTATACTCTTCATGTTCGTATGGACCCTCTTCATCCTCCTCATCAGGGCCACAATATACCTCCTCCTCAATATCTTCTTCCTCCTCCCTTTCTACCATATTAATTGCCCTCCTCTTGGGACAGTCACTGGATCTATGTCCAACCTCATTACATTTAAAGCATTTAATAGGAGCAAGCCTTGCATAAGGGTTACTGGGTTTAGGAGGGTTGGAAGGATTACCTCGAGTATGTCCTCCTGTAGTAGCCTTATCGGCGTTACTTGTGCTTGTCGGGTGAGAGGGTTGTACTGCCGGGACTGATTTGATCCTATCGACAGTTGCCGGTCTGTTGTCGCTCCCGCTGTACCGGCGGAAATTATCACTGCGTGCCTTGTCTTGGAACATTAATTCTGCTTTCAGGGCCAGGTTCCTTGCTTCCTGCACACTAAGAACCATCTGTACACCAATTTTATCTCTGATGGACGGTCTCAAACCGCTTAGATAACGGGCTGCCTGCTGGTTATCACTTTCAGATAATTGATTTCTTTCGGCTAATCTCAAAAATTCACATGTATATTCATTAACACTACGAGAACCCTGCGCACACCGTTGGTAAGATTCAAACATGTATTGTTCATAATCTGGGAGTAAAAATCTACCTCTTATGAGCTGTTTCATGCGCCTCCAGGTTCGAACAGGACCCCTTCCTTCTCTAATTCGGGTCTCTCTCAGGCGTTCCCACCAAACAGATGCGCTTCCCTTTAATCGGAAAGCTACCAGTTTTACCATTCGTTCCTCTGGTATCTCCATGTACTCAAAGAATCTATCGACTTCTGTGATCCAATCTAGAAGTCCCACTATGCCAATATCTCCACTAAAAGTAAGAATATCTACCTTGAGTTTAAATTCATCATTATTCCTACGGGGATTGAAATTACCTTGATTGTGCTAATTTTTGTCGTTTCTGTCGTTGCCAGGAAGAACTGAAGCACCACCAAATTTGAAATCATCATCACTGTCGTTGTCAAGAACTGGACGCCGGGACGCAGTAACGACGGGTGGTTTGTCGTGGTCGTCTCCTTCGATTTGCTGTGGATTTTCCTGGTTTCGTGGAACAACCTCCCGTAACAAGGTTCGCAGTTGTTCAGTCACCTGTGCCAACTGCTGTTCGATGTTACGTGTGGTTGTGCGCTGTTCTTCAATCGCTCTCCAAACAGCTTGTAACCCCTGATCACTGTCACGGGGTGGGTTGCGACTGCTACCGTCTTGGTTGGCCATCTGACTGGGCGAACTCGCTGCTCTAATACCACCTGACGCAGTGTGGAAGCAATGGACACCGGAACTGGCTATGCAAGCACCGGGCGTTCGCTAATTCCTAGCGACTAACACCGATTTCTCTAGGAGAGAGAAAAGGTGGCAAAAACTCAAAGAAGAGAACTTGAAGAAATTCTGAAAATATGAAGTATGAATTGATGAATAATTCTGGGAAAATAGCAGTATTTATAATACATTTAGAAATTGTAAAAGAACTAGGAAATAACAAGTAGGATAGATCCAAATATCTAATATGATAGGATCGAACTCTTCTTGGTTTGATCTCCACCGCCCGATCTCCCTTGATGTATGAATCTTGGATTATCTTGCTAATCTTGGTGCTTCTTAGAGTCTTGTTGGAATTCTGATCTTGATTTCTGGATAATTTTGGAAGAGTCTTGCTTTATCTTGATAATCTTGGAAGAGTCTTGCTTTATCTTGATAATATTGGAAGTTCTTCTTATCTTAACCTTATCCTAGGAGCGAGATGGGCGTTGTGATGGGCCTCCATCATTTTCTCATTTCTTATATTTTTTTTCTCAAATCTGAAATCCGAAACTGTATAACATTCTCAGTTTGATATTAATATGATTTTTGAATTGAATATGATGATTTAAATGAAGCATGTGGTTTTTGTTTCATTTTCTAGCATTCTGTGATTTTTGAATTGAATATGACGATTTAAACGAAGCATGTGGTTTGATTATAGAAAAGATTTTGGTTTGTATTATATTAAACTTTAACAAAATTATTTTAGTACAGGATCAAGGTTTTGGAGAAAATATTCAATCTATTACAGGATCAAGATGAAAATGGTCCAGCAAGCACCATTCCTTATCTTTGGAATTGGCAACAAGTTCACAACATGCCATTACCTGCGCAGGCACCACATTGGCTCATGTATAACCATTCTAGCTCTTTTGTAAACAGTCTTTCCATATAAGTAAATTGTGTACGGATTTTTTTTAATATTTTGTAAAATTATATTAATAATTAGAAATTGTTTGTATAGGTAGAAGTACCCAGAAATGTGTCTAGCCAAACCATCTCTAGTGGATCTCATATGAGCCGGGTGAAATTTTAATTGCTTATTTCTGAAAATGTATTTTTTTGCATAATTAAAAAATAATAACTATCATGTGTTAATGTAGGAATCATCATGGATCGGACCATGTCAAGACCAACAGCCGGAAAAGTGGAGTCATCATGGATGAACGATGATTCTTTTTTTTTTTTTTATGTTTTGATGTTCTATCAACCGGAAAAGTGGAGTTATCATTTGCTGGTTTTATTTTATTTTCACACAGTACATTTTTTCTGTTTTGATGTTCTATCAATCTCTTTGTTTGTGAAGTCTCTCTAGTTTTCTATTAAGAGCTATTCTAGCAGTTTGGTTGAAGCACTCTAATGAAAAATGTTTGATGAACATAGATAAGAATGTTGTATCTCTCGATCCACCAGGCTGCATCAAGGACTAAAGGAGGTTCAAGTGGTTCACCTGTCATTGATTGGCAAGGAAGAGCAGTAGCATTGAATGCTGTCAGCAAATCATCAAGTGCTTCTGGATGCCTAAGCCTTTCAATGGTTTAGGCCATGTAACTAGACTTTATTTTGGATAATATCTAAATTTGCTTCTAGGTGCCTACTAATAAATCGGAGTGACAAGGGAAGTTTGAACCGGAAGGCAGATAGCAGAAAGAGATTAGATTTCAAACCAAGAAATTCTTATTCAAAGAGAAGAAGATAAAAGGGCAAGAAGCTGTTAAAGTAAGGGAAGAGAAGACAGTGATGATTTTTACCTAGTGGGAGAAGTGACAACATGGTTCAAAGGATTTCTATACGTGACGACGGATCAGTGAAGATACAAAACTGGAGGGACTTGCAGCATAGGGTTGATTGCTGTATGTTCATTGCATCAATTTTGCTTGCACTATAAAGTCCATGGATAATAAACCATCATCAAAGTTCCAAAATATAATTCTCAAATCAGATGGACGAAAATTACCTTAAGTCTTAACCTTTTGATTTTCTTAGCATCTCAATTTCAGAGACGGAACTCTTTTGACCCTTTAACAATAGAATAGCTCCATGGATATGCCACATCATGTAAGCCCAGTTTGATGTGCCCGATCCATGGTTCTCAATTACCCATATTCAATTCCTATGCAACTTACATCCACCAAATAATTTTGATCAATGCTTTTGTCAAAATAAATGATCGTATGATTCTTCAGGTGGTGTGCATCACCATGTACCCAATTCATAATAAATCAACAGAATTTGCGGTCAGCATATACCCAACTAATCTAGAACGAAAAGTAACATGGTCTAATGGTGAGGCTCATTCTCTATATCTTTATGGAGATTGGTGCTATGCTAGTTCAACATGATCATTCTGAAAATACAGCCTTGGTTTTCTCACAGTAGGAACTGCCCATTCAAAAAAATTGCAAGACTTCATATTGGAGTTCCAAGTCTCTTCATCGGTATCATTTACCTACATACATTTGGACACAAGTCAATAATCAAAATACTAGTTATCAATTTGCTCGGGCAACTGTAAAACAATCTTTGAGGATTTGCAGGTGTATCTGACACTCGAATTATGCATTTTTTCCCACACTTTCCGTATCAGGCATTATATTTCAGGTACTTATAAAACCTAATTTCGGATGTGGATTGAGAACTCATTCCTACATTTACATACACAAGTGTCAAACTTTAAAATAAATTTCACTTCTAACAAATAAATTCTCAAAATATTCCAAAACATTTGGCATGCATATGGATTGAGAACTCTCTCTTTGCACCTGCTTCAAACATTTGGCATGCATGTAGAGTAGTCCGGCAGAGAAGCGCCATTAACTCAGAGATGATCTCTTTGCTAAACAGGTGGCAACTGAATCTTGATCTTCTCTATAGAAGCAGAGAGGATCAAGATCTTACAGTTTGACGGATCCCATTAGGGAAATACCAATTACAAAAATACTTTCTAAGGAAATGCCAGTTGAACCTTTTTTTTTTTTTTTTTTATCAATAAATGCCAGTTGAACCTATTCAGACTCAAGAGTGTTCAGACATCAGAGTTCAACCATCTAAGTGCATGTGTTTGTACTTGCCAGCCAAATTAGCTAATGATAAGACCATGGTGGTCTAAGCTACCTTACAGGTCAATTAACTGGTAGAACTATGCAGACCTGTTACTGTTAGTGTTCTCTCAGGCCAGGCGCAAAGGAGCAGCAAGGGGCTTGAGCCTTGAGGGAAGAAAGGAGGAACCTTTTGTAGATATTGAAACTTGTGCCTTTTAAGACTTAACAACTAAATAAAGAAACAGTTTTAGAGGAATGGGTCTTCATGGGTGGCGTGAATATGCTCTGGCTCTTTTCCATAATCAAACCGCATGCTTCGTTTAAATCGTCATATTCAATTCAAAAATCACGTTAATATCAAATTGAGAATGTTATACAGTCTCGGATTTCAGATCTGAGAAAAAAAAAGATAAGAAATGAGAGACACCTCCTGCTGGTATGGTTGTCGGCGTCGACCGGTAGGTCACTGAAGGGGGGTGTAAAGCGGCGTCAGGGGGCTCCCATTCCGGTAGGTTCAGATCTGTGAATATTAGAAAATGAATGAGAAAAAACAAAAAAAAAATGAGAAAAACATACAATACAGATTACTTACCTCCTGCCGGTATGGTCGTCGGCCGGCGGAACTCGACCGGTGGGTGGATGGAGAAGAATGGGGGCGCCAAGGGTTTCAAGGTTTCGGTTCAAAGTGAATGGAGAAGAAACCCTTTAGGCGCATGTTTCATTAACGGGGATGCTGGAAACGGCGTCAATTTGACTTCGCATGCGTCTCGCCTTGGGCACGTGTTTCATGACACGCGTCGCATTCCGATTGTGTGATACGTATTTTGGGGGCAAATCTGTGGGGGGTAGATGCGAGACTAAACTACCGTTGAAGAGAAGCTGAGTGGGCTTCGACCACCACGCAGAGCGGAACGGGTTGGCAAGACAGACGGGTTGATCTTTAAAGTCCCTAGACGATTCGGCACCTCGGGATTATTCATTGCAGTTGGATCCAAAAGGGTCCCCACAATTATTTTAGAGGTGGAGGGAAGGTTTGAGAACAGAGAAGGAAGGAGAGAGACCAGAGGCCGAGGGGGAGGTCTCATAATGGAGAGAGAGCAGAGGGGACGGTGAAATGGGGGATGAAATTTGAGGAATAGTGGAGAATAAATTCGACATTTCGTTTTCTTCCCTTAGTATTTAACGATAATGTCAATTGTTAGAAAACTTAAACGTACCACAAGACAATAAGGATACAATTTGTCAATTTCGTAAATAGTAGGGATAGTTTAAGAGATTTATCCAATAAATTAATTAAATTTTAAATTATAATTAAATAAAAATTTACATGATTAAATTATTATAATTTTTATTGGCAAAAACATGAACAAACTAAGGCAAGATGAATTGGCATTTTTAAAACACTAAGTTGAATGCTAAATTCATGGGGATATGTTCCCAATGTGAAACCAGCGGGATGCCATGTTCTCCACATTCAATTTGAATTGGAATTAATATTAGTGAACTTTCTATTTGGATCTACCATATATCCAATTTGACCCAATTCATTTGCAACCTTATTATTTGTAGCCTTACCAAAGATTTCTTAAGCTTGTGCTTAGTTTTTTTTTTTTTTTCCAAACCTAATTTGTGCCCAAGCCTGCCATTAACATTTCACATGTAAATTTGTGAGTTTTTAATACATACATACATAACAAATAGAGAAATGTAAATATCATGTAGTAACTTTACTAATAATGCATCGACCATGAGTTTAAGCCACATATTAATATATTATATGGCTTGTTACAAAATTACTACATATATAAAACAATTAATATATTATTTATTTAAATTAAATTATTAATTAATAATTTTTGAAATACATACAATCTTAAGTTAAGCTTCAAAAAATATATTCTTAATTTTAAAATATATATGAGATCCATTAGAATTTCTAAGATGTATATCATACTATTCATTAATTTTTATTAGTAAAATAACTATTCTATTTTTTATAATTTTAAAAATTACTAAAAATAAAAAAAAACATTTTTTGACATAAATTGTTGATAGATTTGATAGATCATACATAGATTCATCTTATAGTTCTTTTCCACCATCAAAACCATTTAAAATAATTATTTTTATGATTTTTGGATTTCATCCATTTTTGGGGGGAAATTCATGGATCTACTAATATAAGTTATCATCACAAATGTTCTTTTTCTTCTTCTTATCTCTCTCTCTCTCTCTCTCTCTCTCTCTATATATATATATATACATATATATATGTATATATATATATATATAAAGTAATCATTGTCATTAGTAAAGTTGTACACTTTTATCATGTCATTAATAAAGCTTTAAACTATTATCAATATATTATATTATTAAAGAAAGAGATAGGGAGAGAGAGAGAAATATTATATTATTAAAGAGAGAGTGAGAGATAAATATTATATTATTAGATAGAGAGACGTTGGATAGTTTATTAGGCCCCCTAGGGATTGGCATTCTCATTCAAGAGAGAAATAATGCAATATGTTATTAGAGAGAGAGAGAGAGAGAAAAGTATTAATAAACTATTAACAAAATATTAGTAAAATAATAGTAATAATATTATTAATAATATAATAATAATTAAGTAATAATATCAATATTGATATAATACAATTAAAGTAATAATAGTATAAATTAACAGATCATTAATAAACTAATAAGAAAATAAAATGTAATAAAAAAGAAAGCATTGAAGTAATAATAAAAGAACAACTCCAAATGAACCAAACAGCAATCATAATCCAATTTTGGTTCCCAACTGAACCAAACAGGTGTTACGAATAGGTGATTCTAATTTCAATTCTGATTCCAATTCCATTTCCGATTCCAATCTTATTTTTAGAATATTATAATAATTATTAATAAAACTTAGTAAAAATTTAAAATATATTTATCTTATAATAGTTAAAAGTTAAGAAATTTGGTTTCCTTCAAATGTTAATTAATTTTTTTTTTAGTTTCACTTAAAATCAAACTAATTAAGAAATTTGTTGTTTTATGTTTTAATGTTTAACCTTAACCTATTAAAGATTGGATCCGATTCGGTTATCCAACGTTCCTTGGTAGAATCAAATTTGAATCACCATATGTGAGATTTGATCAGATCTTCAGGTTGGATTGGATTCAGATATGCCCTATATATAATAAGACCTATAGTGTAGCATGGATATCCTTTTTCACTACCATTTATCTATTTAGTTTCCTTAAAACTCTAAGTAAAAGTGCTTCAATTTCATTGATTAAGAAATTTGTTAGTTTATATTTTACTAGCAAGGACCCTTGCGATGCACGGAATTTGTCAACGAAAAGTGAAATAATGGAAACTGATAACTATTATAAGGAAGGAATGCTATGTTGTTTAAAATAATTAATCTTTAGTAATTTCAATTAACTATATTAATAATTTTTAATAAAAATAATAAATTATTGTTAATGATTAAATGTTATATTTTTTTTTTGTAAATGTTACTTAAATATTTAAAATACATAAAATATAAACAAATATATAAAGTTAATTATAGCTATAATAAAATTAATTTTTAGATTACCTTTTTAATCATAATTAAATTAATCTAAGCCTTTAAGACTTTGAGCTAGACTTTTATTAATTTTACACATTAAGTTTCAAATTATAGTTTTCTGACAATTAACCAATTAATAAGAATTGAATATGAACAGAGATGGCAATGTTCCCTATCCTATCGGGTACTTAACATCGGGTTAGGGATGGAGATTTCCTTGGCAGGGATGGAAATTGATAGCGATACCCAACCGAGGATAGGGATGAAGATGGGGGAGTGAATTCCTCACTCGCCCCTAACTCCAATTATATATATATATTATGATATTTTTATATCAAAATATATTTAAAATATTTTTATATTTTAAAATTTTTCCCTTATTTTAAGTAAATATATTTTATGAAAAATAATTTTAATTTAAAATTTTTGGGGATTCAAGTTCCCAACAAAGACCTCGTCTCCATTAGGAATTGGGGATAGAGGGTCATTTTTATCCCTAACAGTGATCGGGATCAAGGACGAGTATGGTCCCACCCCATTGCCATAGTTTTATAATTAACATGGGAGAGCCTATCCTTATCCCAAGCCTAGACAAATATTATTATGCTTAGGGTGTGGTAGGGTTGGGCTACACAACCTATAAAATTGCTAATACATTATTAAGGGAAAGCTAAACAATATACATAAGAGTAGATAATTGTTTTATACTTTAACTTTTTAAATAATTAATAATTACTTATATTTTATATAAAGAAATACATTACAACCTATATAGACTAATGTGGATATTATAATAACGCATCAATCAAGTGGCGAATAGACATACTATATAAATATATAGAACTTTACAAATTAGCCCATGCATACAGCCATTAATATATTATTTTTTATATGTCAAATTGTTAATTAGTAATTAAATAAATATATGATTAATCTAAAAATATATTAAATTCATGGGAATATAAATGGTCTAACACACAAATCATATCTAACTATTATATTTTAATAGGGATGAAAATAGATCCAATCATATTCAAATCAGGATATATCCGAATTCAATCTGATATTAGAATCCGAGACCCAATCTGATTGGATCTCATAAATGGTGATTCGAATATGAATCTGGTCCGATCCGACTCGAACTATGAAAATTTTAATAAATTATTAAAAGAAAAAAATAAAAGTTTATATAAGAAAAATAAAAAATATAAGTATTTTTTTTTCAATTATTTTCATCATATATATTAATATACACATGTCTTTTTATAAGGAAATATATTTATAAATATATGCATATATATATATATATATATATATATATAAGTCGAATCCAATCTGATTTTCAATCAGATCCGATTATCCAATTCAAAAACTTGACAGAGGGCTAGCCGAATCCAACAAAAATAAGATTGGATTCGGATTGGATTATCCGGTTCTATTTTATTATTCTTACTTTTGTATATTAACTATAAAAATTCAAATTAATCTTACATTTTTAAACATTTTGTAAATAATATTGTTATTTTTTGTATATAATAGATATACTGTTATTGATTGTAAATTAAAATACACATTAATATTTTATATAAATATATAATCTCAATTTAATTGGGATAAGCCTTGGATGACAATTTCTTAGATACATATCATAGACAAATTTATAAATTTAAAATCTAAAAAGACCACAATTAATGAGGCATCAAAGTTGAATATTCATATAATGAATGAAAAGTAGGATTTAATGGATTGAATGACATAATTAATAAACATTTAGTCCCCTTGTATATGGATACAATACACCTTGTTGCGAATGTATTGTATCAAGACCTTGAACCTTGGTTTGATAAGGGCAAACTTGCCGGTTTTAAGGGTTGTTTAATAAATGTTGAAGTGGCTGAACTTAGGGGATGCAATTCGAGTGGGTTGGGTTGGGTTGATGGTCAACCCAGGCCCAATCCTAAAGTGCAAACCTTGGGCTTAGACTTGGCCCATCTCAAGTTTAAGCTTGAGTTTATCGATTCAGGCCCAATCCGAGCTTAATCAAACACAAACTCAAATAAAGCCCGAGATCAATTAGGCCAATTTAAGAGTAGAATTGACTGAAAATATGTAAAGTTTTATTTTAAATGTAAATATGCATAATTAGAAAATGATATTTTATATAAATAAAATGCATGTATGTATGTCTAAGTATGGTGGGTTCAGGTTGGGTTAGGCTGAACTCAAGTTAGGTTTGGGCCACTTGAGGTCTCAATCCAAGCCCAACTCAAGTTTAGGTCAGGCCCAGGTTAGACTGGGCTATATATATATATATAACACAAACACACATTTAGTCTGAGTGGATTTGGGGCCAAGGACGGGGTGAGGTGGACTAATACCATCCTTGCCCCATCCCTGGTCCCCAAAGTTTTGGATTTCTTGGAAACCCGCACCACATCAAACCCTGATTAGTGGTCAAAAAATGTACCTCAATTGGGGCGGGGCAGGGTGGAGCCCTATGGGGATGGGTTAAATTGCCATCTATATATTCAAGTTGGGTCGGTAGGGCTCAAATTAGGCCCACTCAAATTGCAACCCTAACTAAACTGAATGACATTTTTTAGCTAATAAATTTATAAATATGTTAAAATCTCCTTAGAAGTAGAATAGCATGTTGGGTTGATCACTATAATTAGAGGTGCAAGTTGGGTGGCTGGGCCAGATTTATGGTTAACCCAAGCCTGACCCTAAGATTTGAGCCTAAGGCCTAAGCCTGGACTAAGCTTGAGGCCAAGCCTGATCTTCCTAACCCAAATTCATTCTGCACTAAAATTTGATGCACTCTGGTTGGTCTCAGGCCCAAGCTGGGCTTAATCAATGATCCCACTCTAAAAATTGGCATACATGTGATGTATGCATGTATGTAGGCCTTTATTTATGTATACATGTAAATACATATCTATATATGTATGTAAGAATATGTATGGTTGGGTTAGGCTTGAATTGGAATAAGGTCAAGCTATGTTTGGGCTATATAGAGGATAAGTGTGGGTCCAACCTGAAAAATAAAAAAGTTAAGTGTTGGGCCCAGACAGACCCAACCCAAGGACTAAAAGTCCAAGCCTAGCCATGTAACTTAGGCCTGCCTAAATTGTACCCCTAACTTTGATCTTAAACAGTTTATCATATAATTATTTTATCAAGGCAAAACAAAAATTCATTCAAGTTCATTTAAAGACCTCTCAATCTATCCAAAAGAACTGATTAGCCTGATGCCTAATGTGAAATTCTTGACATGATTTGCTTACAAGGATAACTTCAAAGGGCACAATTCTATTTAGTGGTTGACAATAAAGACCACCATCGGTCACTTCATTTAGATTCATTTAGAGATTTTAATCTAGAGGTGATCATATGTTTGCGATGCAAATGTTATTCAATTATCTAAATTTAATTAATATATAATTAAAATATGGATTCACCCCTCTCCAATTTGATATATATTACCCCTATCCAATTCAATTTAAATGATTATGACCGTACATTCTTAAAATTTATATTTTATCTATTAGTAAAGTTGGCTTAAATGTTATCTTGGTGCTTTTATTATGACTCAACCAGGTTAGTGAAGTTGGTTTGAATGTTGTATTTTTACTCTCTCTCGTAGCCATGCCTAAGGGTTTCCCTCCTGCTTTTCACAGAGTGAGTTTCTCTCTCACATCTTTGTATGTGAGGTTTTTCTTCATTCTCTTTATTTTGGTATGTATTGCAAATATGCTTGTGAAGGTTTTAGCTACAATTAGTGAAATCATTGTCTACAAAGGACATCCTCCATTATAATGGGCAAAGATTTCATTTTCTAAGACATTTCTGAAAAGGTTTGTAATCATGAGTCAGTTTGATGGTTCATTTTTTTGGTGTGGGAGCAAACATTGATGAGGGAATAGAGATATTCTGGTTCTGTTAAGTTTGGAGATGTTTTTCCTCCTGAATATAATGCAAAAATCTTTTCTGACGATCCCGTTGTGTTGAAGGGGTTCTTTGGTTTGGTTTTGGCACTGAAACCTTTGATTTTGCTTGCAGGTTGGTGTATCTACCATTTGATTGGTTTGGTCAAATTGGAATAATCCTTGGATGTGGTTTAGATGATATTTGTCCCGGTGTTCTTTTTTTATTGTTAATGTTAATGCATTAGAGGACATTCTTCTCTTGTTATAATTGGGGACGGATTTGCAATTTCTACTTTTGGAAACCTAATTAACAAGACAAACCATTGTAGCAGGTAGTCATTCTTCCTCTGATGTTTAAGTTTTGGAAGATACCATTCAAGGCAAGATTTTGGGCACTTTTCTCATCCCTACACATAACACTCCTAACTTGGTTACTACTAGTTCGTTGGGAGCACTTTATTTAGATTGGTGGAAAATCGGCTTTAGTGCTCACACTATTTGCACAATCCTTGCAGCCTTGCATTAGATGGGATGGAATGATCCAAATGCATAGTTATGAAAGGTTGTGTGAACGGTGTGAGCACGGATTATGGTATCCTGATTCTAGAGCCATGCATCATATGACACCTATTGTTAATAACCTAGAAAATCAGTCGGATTATGGTGGGTTTGATCAGGTCAAGGTCGGTAATGGGAAAGGTTTGCAGATATCTCATATTGGTTCTTCTCTGTTATTTCACAACTCTCATTCCTTTCTATTGAATGATGTGATACATGTGCCTCACATATCAAAGGATTTATTATCTGCTAGCACGTTTACTCATGATAATGATCTCTATTTTGAATTTCATCATGACTATTTTGTTTTGAAGGATTATACAGGGAGACAAAATCTGTGAGGACGTAAAAGAAACAAGCTCTATTGTTTCCCGAGTAGTTTTAGCATCAAGAATACATCTCCAATTGCTTTCGTAGGTGAGCGTACTACAGTCCACTCCATGTGGTTGGCATCAACGACTAAGACATCCTTCTCTTTGTGTAGTGAGGCAAGTAATCTCTATGTTCGAGCTCCCGTCTTTTGCCAGTGGTGTTCCATCTGTTTGTGGGGTTTGTCGAAAATAGTTGTAGGTTGCATATTTCTTCTTCTACTAGTCAGTCCAATGGCCCATTAAATTTAATTTATTCAAATGTTTGGGCCCTACCCTTTTTGAGTTCAATATTGGTTACAAATATTATGCAATTTTCCTTGATGATTAGAACAAGTTTACTTGGTTGTTCTTGATGTGCAATAAACCTGATGTATTTGATGTTTTCCTTAAATTTAAGAAACCTGTAGAAGTGTTATTTGAGAAAAAAATCAAGTGTCTACAATTAGATTGGGGAGGAGAATACAAACGGGTGTCATCCTTTCCAGCTGACCATGGTATCATACATCGACTTGCTTGACCTTACACTAATGAACAAAATGATGCACTTAAAAGAAAACACTACCAAATCATTAAGTCTACCCTGTCTTTACTGGCCTCCTTAGCTCTTCCCTTCACATTTTGGGATGATGCAACCTCTACAACCACTTAATCAATTGGATTCCTACCAAGGTTCTACATGGCATGTCTCCGTTTGCAAAATGCACATAACTTGATTACACACTACTTCAAACATTCATTTGTGCATGTTATCCACTTCTCTGACCATAAAATTGCAATAAGTTCTCTTTTCGATCACTTTTTTGTATATTTATCGGTTATAGTGGTTTTCACAAAAGATATAAATGCTTTCGTCCTCCTTCTGGTCTGCTCTATATTGTGTGGCATGTTGTATTTGATGAGAGTTATTTTTCGGGTATTCTTGCTTCTCCTTCATCACCAGTTGATCGTATGGGTGCCACTATTTTTGTACCACTGATTCTCTCTTCCACAGTTCCTTGCTTGGAGATGCCCATGGATCCTCCATAGTTTGAGGAACCAACCTTCTCATCTTCAAATCTATCATTTGAGTCTGCTTCTAATGGTTGTGCTTTCCTCGGTGCTGCCTCTTCTCATTCTCCTGCTCTTCATGATGACTTTATGAAACCCAGTTGGTTTTCCAAAGACAATAAGGAACCTTGTTGGCGTAAGGCAATGTCTTAGGAATTCAATGCTCTTATTGCTAATGGGATGTGGACTATAGTGTCTTACCAACCACATATGCATATCGCCGGTACCAAGTGGGTTTACAAACTCAAATGGAGAGATAACAGTTCTGTTGGTCGTTGTTGTAAGGCACATCTGGTCGTTTAAGGGTTTAGTTCAGTTTTGGAGGTAGATTTCATAGATACTTTAGTCTAGTGGTAAAACTAGTAACCATTCATACCATCCTTGCTCTCTCTATTGCTCTTGGATAGCTCCTCCGACAATTGGCCTTCGAGAATGCATTTCTTAATGGTTATGTCTCTAAGGAAATTTATGTAAGGCAACCAAAAGGATTTGAGGACCCGACAACACCTCATCATGTCTGTAAGCTCAATAAAGCCTTGTACAGCCTTTGTCAGGCTTCTCGGGCATGATACTCTCATTACAACTCTAGCCTTCTTCTACTTGGTTTTAGCATTTTTGCATCCAATCTATCACCATTTACATGCTGATTTATGTTGATGGCATTCTTCTTACTGACTCTTCTCAGTCCACCCTTGATGATCTTGTTTCTACTTTGATCCAAACCTTCTCTCTAAAGGACCTCGGTCTAGCACATTATTTTCTAGGTATGAAAATTATGGCACAACCCAATGAAATTGTTCTTACTAAAGCGTGCGAACATGGCTGAAGCAAAGCCTCTCACTTCGCCCATGGCCGTCAACTCTAAACTCTCTAAATTTAGTAGTGACTCTTTTTCAGATCTGTTAGACTATCAAAGTATTGTTGGCGCACTTCAGTATATCAACACAAATGGACATCTCAGTCTTTGTCGATAAAGTGTGTCAGTTTCTTCATTCTCCGACGACGAAACATTGGGCTGCCACCAAGAGGACTTTATAGTATCTTAAACACACGGTTGACCATGGTCTTCATTTCTAATCCACTTCACCTCCTCTCACTCTTTATGCCTTTTCTGGTGCCGATTGGGCAGGTTGTCTCAATGATCGCCGATCTACAAGGGGTTATCTTCTTTATTTGGGGCCAGAACTTGATTGCTTATAGCTCTAAGAAGCAACATGCCATCATCTGTTCTAGCATGGAATCTAAGTTCCAAGCTTGTGCCAATGCTGCCATAGAGGTTCTTTGGGTTCATTCTCTATTAAATGACTTGGGCTAGTCTCTCTCTCATATACCCATTATTTGGTGTGATAATATTGGCACGACGTATCTTGCAGCCAATCTTGTCTTCCGTGCACGTACACAACACGTTGAAGTTGACTTTCATTTCTTATGAAATCTTGTGCTCAAACGGTCTCTCTCCATCCAGTTCATCTCTTTTAGTGACCAAGTTGTAGACCTCTCACCAAGCCAAAGTGGTGCCTATTTTGCCTCTCTTCATTCCAAGCTTCATGTCCTTCATGGACATTTCACTTGAGGGGGCATTTTAGAGCAGTTTGGGTATACTTCGAATGAGATCTGATTCCATCTCTTCTTATCCTTATCTCTTATTTGTATTCTATCTCCTATCTCTTAACTATCAATGTTGTACTCTAACTCAAACATCCAAGTGTTGCATTGTAATCCAACTATGATTACTCAATCATTATGAATACATAAGGGTTTGGTCATCTATTGATCATTGAACCATTCATTATTCTATCAATTTGTTTTTAGCTTAACTCAAGGAGTATCTTTTGAAACTTCCAGTAAAGAAATAATAACTAATAGAGCATCCCCTTCAAAAATTACATGATGGAAGTGGAGAGCAAGAATGAGTTGATAATTTCCTTTAAAGCCAAAGCTTCAATCTCCATAGGAGAACAAAGAAGAAAGGCAATGGAATAGTTCACAATAAAAGCACCACACTAATTTCTAGCAATTAGACCAGCCCCCTTCAAAAATTACAAGGAGGTGGGTGTAACCAGTGGAGAAAAAATAGGATCCACCTTTGTGTATCGACAAAGGTGTATTGGTACTTTAATCGATACACCTTCTATTTTCTTAATGTTTTATTTTTAAAATTTTAATTTTAAGTATAATTACATATAAATTATTTAATATAAAAAGGATTTTATAAAAACAACTATAAACAAGTCTATCAAGGCCTACAATACGATACACCTGATACTAGACGTATCATATTTATACTTTGAACCTTGACCATAGCCATGCATATTGAAAGCATATTGCACTATATACCCCTTTCCAATATTGCAAGCTTACCAATTCAATACACATCACCTACTTTTTTTAACTTTGTGTCAAACTGAAACACAAGATACAATTAGGCAAGTAAATGAGGTTTGAGTCTTTTCTTGGCTAATAGTGGAGTCAGTCTTACATAATTGATAACCTATCTATCTATCTATCTATCTATCTATCTATCTATCTATCTATCTATCCATCCATCCATCCATCCATCCATCCATCCATCCATCCATCCATCCATCCATCCATCTATCTATCTATCTATCTATCTATCTATCTATCTATCTATCTATCTATCTATCCATCCATCCATCCATCCATCCATCCATCCATCCATCCATCCATGCATCTATCTATCTATCTATTTATCTATCTACCTATCTTAAAAGAAGGAAGTTGAGAAATTTTTCTCCGTTTTTTAGAATTTTTTATTTTTTATTCCATGTCATTTTTGAATCAACCAATAAGAGACTCATTTTCTTACAAAAATCTACCTAAAATATATCTCTCTCTCTCTCATACATTCCCAATAATCTCCCCTCCTAAAATTTGTCATAAAACGGGTTTTCTTTCTTCTTCTTCTTCTATACTTATTTCGTATTTACAAGTACATACTCCATTAGCACAACATTCCTCTGAAGAGGTTGAAGATTCTCTTTCTGAGATTTCTTCCTCTTCTGTTTCCCCTAATTCATTTACCTTTTTTGTGTTTTTGAAACACTTATTAGTGTAGTGTTCTTTTTTACCACACTTAAAACAAGTGGGGCTTTTGAAATAAGATGAGTAGTTCATTTCCTCCTAAAAAGTCTCCTAATCTATCTCACAACAAACCATCTAATTCTAAAACCTCTTTTCCACCCCTATCTCTCTCTATCTATTCCTATTTGTATCTCTCTCCACCTAAATTAAAACTTAAACATTGAAATAAGATGAATAAAATATCTAAACTACTAATAAGAGAAAAAAATAAATAATACAATAAGACAAATACTAAAAATAAATTTTCATAATTAATTAAAATATTATTATAATTGTAAATAATATTTTCATGTTTTCATTATAAAATTTAATAATTAATTATAATAATTTTACAATTATAAAGTAATAAAATTTATTTTCAAATTTAAAATGATTAACATAATAGAAGATTCACAATAAGTTACTATATTTTTTAATTTTAACAATAATAATTGTTAAAATTAATCAAAATAATATTTCTTAATTTATAATAAAAGTTATAACTTTATTAAAATTTTAAACAATAATAAACTTAGCATAATATCATAACTTAAATTATGTATCGATAACAATTTACTAAAAAATTAAAATTGAATAAAAGTAAAAATTATTAATTTAAACTAAATTTAAATTTATAACAAAAATAAATACAACAAGTCCAGATAAGTATAGGTTTGCCTTCACCCTACCCAGACTCCTCATTTTTCCACATCATTGGGCTCTTAGCCTTTGGCCACATCACCATGCCTCCTATTTCACCGTCAGAAAAAAATAGAAACTTCCCAAGCATTAAACATATAGGATAATTAAAATAATTATTTTTTTAGTAATTAATTATTTATAAATACTTAATTTTTTAAAAAATAAATAAATTTATTTATTAAGATTATTACTCAAATAATTATCATTAATTAATTATTTATGTATCATTAATGATAATTACAAAAACAATTATTAGTCAATGCTTATAGAAATAATTTAGAGTTAATAATTAATGAAAGCTACTAATATTTACATAAGATTAATGATAGTTATCATAAACATTTGGATAGAATTTGTTGATGAAAATGCAGAAATGTCCAATAAAATGTAGAATTTTCTGAATATCATAGATATTTTGAAGAAAATGCATGTACTTGAAAATAAAATATACAGTAATACACAAAATTGTCAACAAATATGTATGTCATATATATATTTAAAAAAAAAACATTAATAATCAACAAAATTGACAAGATCATCTGACCAAAATTTAATAGTTGGATTAGAGTCAAACCGAAATGTCACAAGGCTTCTTTTGCTTCAATTAATGCTAACAAAAACAATATTTAGATTGCTTTTTTGCTTCGATTTTAATCCCCTCCGGTATTGTATTGGATAGTGGCTTTTCCCATGCACTGCCCTAGGCCCTAGTAGTACTAATAATTAATTAATGGTTGGAAGATCATGGCACACCTGTTGGATGTCCCGGATCAATCTTGGATTCAGATCGATGGTCACGAGAAACGTAACAAGGCTGAATCTCTGTTTCCAAAAGAAACCCAAGTTTGCCAGAAGTCCCACATCGGGCAAATAAAAAGGATATAATTCCTTATCTATGCTCTAGTAACTAGAAGTTTCGCCGAGCTCTGTAGCGAGAGCTTGTAACCCGAGCGGGGGTATAGGTGGCCGAACTTTGATTTGACTCCGACAGGCGGGGTCAGGTGGAGTAATTTGCCGGCCAAGTAGAGAGTTGAGCCACGGAACTTAAGCGAAAGCTTGGGCTTCATGGTTCTTAGAGAAGAGGACACCGCGTCAGGCTGGTTTCACAGAGCAGCGACTACCTCCCGCTCTCGTCGGTGGAAGGATAACGAGTCGGTATTCACCTCACCCACTATTGCCCAACGAGTCGAGTCCAATCGGACGACCACCTTTTTGCCTTGATCACACACCCCGTCAACTCCGTCCAGACCAGGATTCCTCATTCCTCACCTTTCTGCTTTGTAGATCCAGATTCATTCCTTTTTCTCGTTCAATCATATCTAATACATTACCTTCTATAGTCTACTCTCAAATCTGCACAAAATGCGTTGCTCGTAATACAAACACGATACTAGCAAAATCAGAGTGAGATTAAGAATTGAGACTTGTTTCTATCTAACGTTAAATTGTCAAAGATTTTGGGACAATACTCGTGAATCATTTGAGAGTTCAAATTGGCAAGGTTCATGGATCACCATCCCTGTCTAAACAAATTTCCGAAACTTGTAATCACAGTCAAACAACTTGTGCTGGAGATCCCATTAATTTATCTAAAAACCCATCTTGTTGATAATTGATATTTGCCATCAGATCTACTGCAACTAAACTCAAGTACTTTTTTATTTTTTGCTTTTTACTTTTAGCCTGCAGGGTATGTTAGGCAGTGGTGTGCAAGTACTCTGTTGACTAATTAGCCTTAGTATGTTAGGCAGTGGCAACCAATTTTTCTATTCGATGTTCTAATAGAAAGATGCATGATTGTCATCAGACACAGGCTACAATTTTTTTCTGAAATTCTGTTTTAACGGGAATCTGGTGACAATTTTGCCCAATTGCAGGTGTTTCGCTAGGGCTATGAGCTGGTTACCTCAAAGTCCTTTTGGTGTACTTGGGAGGCCGACCACCTCTCTTACCTCTAATCTTAAATTTATGACTTCAATTTATAGATTGGTTTGCTGTAGAATTGTTTCGTTTAATTTGTCGTTGTAGTGAGAATGATTTATGACTTCATTTTATAGAATGGCCCATCTCTCCTTCTCTCTCTCTCCCCTTAACCTGTAACATCTGATCCATTACATTATTTTTGTTTAACTGTTCTGCAAACTTTTATATATATATACATGAAGGGAACCAGAAAGGAAAGATTCACCAACACTAGTTTTATTATGGGACAGAAAGTTGTGATATGTGCATTTTCATTTGTTCCGCCTTTGATGCTGCTGCTTTTCAAGTCTAGGTTAATGGGTTTTGTGATATGTGCATCACCTTTCTAGCTGATGATGCACGGGGATTCCCCTTACCTGAAGGCCATCAGGCTGTGGCTGGGTTAATGAATTTTGGGTAGATGTGGTTGGAAAAATGTATTATTAAAAATGCGTTTGCCGGGAGTCGAACCCGGGTCTATTGCTTGGAAGGCAATTATCCTAACCGTTGGACTACAAACGCTTCTTGTTAATTCTGCCAACAGTAAATCTACTATAGCGAGTTGAACCCGGGTCTTCTGCCAACACTAAGACCTTGTTTAAATGGTCAATGGTGATGTTAGCTTGGTTGAAAAACACTTAAAAAAGGAATGAGCCAAGCCATATTGGTTTGTTGGGTTGTTGGCATATGGCACAGGTATTTGACTGAAGTACATAGCGAGTCAAGCCATGCCAACTCAAGATGATTATACCAACAACAAATTCTCAGAGATCTAATATATTTTATATTTTTATGAAATATTAAGTAATAATTTAATTTAAATAAATAATAGCATATTAATGGTAATTTATAACTATTTATATAATATGTTTCTTGAATTCATGCTTCATGCATTACTAATAAAGTTATTGCATGATATATACATGTTCCTCTAGCTTGGTTGGCCAAATTTGTTATATAAATTTTTAGAAAACATCACCTTTTTTTTTTTTTTATAGAAACCAAGAGGGGCTACACAAGATGGGGAGTAGCACGTCCCCATAAATCAGACTTACAAATACAAGCTAAATTTTATGGAAGATTACTAAGATTGAGATTTACTATACCCCTTAGGGAAGAAAAAGCTTGATTGGCGAGTTAGTCTACTATTTGATTAGCTTCCCAATACACATGATTGTAGACCAAGTCTTCGTTTGCTCGATTCTTCAAATCCAAACACTCTCCAATGATGTTCCATAGATCCCAAGTTGGGAAAACATCACTTTAATATAAATATAAGAAGCACTATTGATTAAGTTTTTAATAATTTTTTTTCTATTATTTTCAGAAAAGTTTTGTTAAAAAATCACTAGTTTTTTCTATAACTTATATGATAATTTCACTGCTACTTTTTTAAAAAAATATTTTGTTGTGAACATGAATTGCCTCTTTTAACGTATAACTCCATTCAACTTAAGTTTTGGAAGCATTAAGGTGGTAAATCAAATGGATCAGGTTGTTTCCTCAGCTCTACTAGAAGAAGAAAAAACATAAAAAGTAGAAATGAACCAAGGGCCAAAAAATTGTAATGCATTTAGAAGACGAAGTTCATGGGTCGGATTGTTTGCATGCACAAAATCTATCTAACCCGCGAACTTTAATTACCAGTTCATACCGAATTAGGCCAATCTAATTTGATTAATCCAACTAGCTATGCAATTTTGAAAATTGAAAAAAAAAACAAATAAGGGAATTTTTCACTAAACATGTGTTTTTAATTAGAAAATAATAGAAAATTAGAAAAATAAGGGAATATAACAAAAAAAAGAATTATTTACAATGGAAAATTTAACATGTTAAAAATAATATTTACTGATGAAATATTAAAATTAGAAAATAAAAGAAAATTAAAAATAAGGGAAAATTAAAAATCAACAACTTACATTACATGATTAACATATTAAGTAGCTTATTAATTAAAATAAATTAAATATATTAGTTTTATTAAATTACTCTAAAAATAATTTTGTTAATTTTGTAGAAATTATAATTTATTAAAAATTTTGATTTATTAAAATAAATCAAAATTTATTAAAAATTTTGACATATCTAACATATTATAAATTTATCATATTAAACAAAGATAAGTGTAATAAATAACAATTATTTTTAGAATTATTATGAAAATAGAATAAAAAACTTAAAATTGCCCAAAAATGAGATCTCTTTTTTCTTTCAAATCAAATAGGTCAAAACATGATGTTATAATTATATAATAAAAACTCAAAATTAGATAGAAATAAAAAACTATAGAAAATAAAACAATTTGTCTATAGCATCTGTGCACATCTCTCATATTATATATTTATCATATTAAATAAAAACAAATATAATATAAAATTTAAATTCATCAGCACACCATGTTTTAATTACTTAATAGATTATAATATAGATATTAAAATTATTATTACTATGTGAAATTGACATGCACAATGCATGTGCATGTTTATATTTATTGGCCAACTCAACTTTGCCAGTAGTCCCACATCGAACAAATACAAAAGATATAAGTTCCTTATCCATGCTCTAGTAGTTAGAAATGTCGCCGAGCTCTGTAGCGAGAGCATGTAACCCGAGCGGGGGCATCAAGGTGGTCGAACATTGGATCAATTCCAACAAGCAGGGTCAGGCGGAGTAATTTGCCGGTACGCCCGTTCCAAGAAGGGAGTTGAGCCATGGGACTTGAGCGAAGGCTGGGGCCTCTTGGTTCTTAGAGCGGAGGGTACTGCGTCAGGCTGGTTTCACAGAGCAGCGACAAACCTCCCTCTCCCATCGGTGGAAGGATTACGAATCGGTGCTCCCCTCATCCATCATTGTCCATCGAGTTGAGCCCAATCGGACGACCACCTTTTTTTTTGCCCTGATTCGTTAGGTAACCCCACTACGTTTGCTGAAATTCTATTGTTGTCATTGGATGTCTACAGTTATTGATGATTAGGGGACTCTAGCGACAATTTTGCCTAACTGTATAGTTGTTTCACCAGGGCAATCAGCTGGTTACCTCAAAGCCCATGTCCCATATTTGGGAGGCCGACCATCTGATACTTGGTAGTTATGCTACTTCTAATCTTAAAATTTATGACTTCATTTTATAGATTGGTTTGCTGCAGAATTATTTAGTTTAATTTGTATTGGGGTGCAATGATCCAATTATTTGCTTTAATGTTGCATGTGTTTCTTTAAAACAATTAACAATGGCCTCTCTCTCTTATCCTGTCAATGATATTTCTTCTTTTCATTTTTAAGATTTAAGCTATTCAAGGGTGGGTCTAGGACTTTGTCATTTAGGTTCTACTTCTATAGGGAAAGAAACATCTAATCCATTATTCCATTACAGTGGTTTTGCTCGACTGTTGTGTTCTACACGGTTTTGTATATACATTAATGATGTATTTGGTTTGAAGGAAAAAGTAGGGAAAGGAAGGAAAAGGTAAAAAAACCTGCCTAAGGGAAGGGAGCTAAAAAGGAAAGGTTCACTAGAAATGACTTGGCAAATGGAAAGACTAGTTTTCTGTAGCAGCAAAATTCCATCCATGAACTTTTACCCTTCATCAGATGATGGTAAGGGATTGGTTCTGGTGTTGAAGATTTCCTTTATAAACTGTATTGAGGATCCAGATATTTGGTGGAACAGAAACTTCGTAGTGTAAGGTTCTAGAGTCTGATGAATCTACTTGTATTAGTAAGAATAAATCTATTGTGTTACCAAAATATAGGGTTGGGTCTCTTGATTTGAGGTATGGTATCTAGACCTTCTAAAATTAAATAGATGGCCATTCTCTGAAACTTCATTTGCATGTAAAGAAAGAATTATAGCCATAGTCCTGCCATATCCTATGACCATGTAGATTTGGAGGGTTATGATATCTTTAAGATAGCTCAGGGTACATGATTTTTGAATATTGGAGCAGAAGAAGATAGGCAGTTATCCAAGTTCTTCTTTCTCTTATGGTCATGGGGAGGTGGATGGGGTTCTTGATCTGGTGTATCTAAGTTCAATATTTTGCAATTCAAGTTTGGAATTTCAAAATAAACTATTTAGCCGCTAAGTGTCTATGGGTAGATGAGTTGTACAGTGTTTTGTGGGTCTACCAAACTACGATCAATACGGCAACTGATGAGACTTCCTTTAACTTAATGAATGGGACAGAGGTCGTCATCTCAATCGAAATCAAAGTTCCAACCTTACGGTCTGAGGCATATGATAAAGAAGCCAACGAAGATGAGCTGCAAACTAACCTCAACCTAGTAGAGGAAGTTTGCAATTTGGCCTACATCTGAACCGCGAGACACGTCGACACAGGTTACCGATCTATGCAAACTGGCCCCCATCTAACTAGCTTGACAACATTTTGACTTTGCCACAATTTTAAATGGCTAGTTCACTTTCTAGCACCACGACCTAAGTGTACTTTAGTTCACAGGAGACCAATTCGTTTTTGGCAGAGACATGCAAATTGGGTCGACTTCTTCACAATCGTCCTCTACCTTGGTCTCAGGCTCCACATCAACCTTGTCTGCTACTCCTTCGATGACCGTCTTGGGGGACATTGTGTTGAATTCTATGTAAGTGAAGCGACCTGAGGAGACAGTCACGCAGTTTGAAGCCCCTCTTGAGGACAAGACAACGAACTCCACTCTTGAGGTGTTCGGCCGAATCGCAGAACTCCTTGACGATTACATTCTTGATACGGTAGATGTCCTCAGAGTGCCTGCTCCACCTCTCCTTGAACAGATGTTGCACTCCGATAATCAAGATGGAGAAGTCCTGCATAATGTTGCATTCAACCCTTAGACTCTTCTGACTTGGGGAGCAAACTGGACCAATGCCTATGAATTGATCAAACTAGTCATTCCGGGCCAAGGACCAACAACAAGCTACTACCTTCTCCGAACTGACCTCGTTTGGGGAGTGGGGGACAATTGATGAGGGACAATTTGTCCCTCCAATGACATTGTGACACATGGCATGATAATACTGCCACATGACACCTCAACACCATGCGAACAACCACGGATCTCACTAAGTCAATGACGTGCACCCTGGAACCAAGGGACCTTGGTGTGAGGAACTACCTCCGAGGACTAGCAATACCTCATCCAAGGCCCACCTGTAGTACCTCATTAGTACCAGCCCAAGGGACCTCGGTGTAAGGAACGACCTTCCCCAAGGACGTGCCGACCTGATTGAGGTCCAGGTGGCAACCTGTGAGATGTGCTTGTCAACCTCCTCTACGTGCATCTTATCATTTCTAGTTCCTCCAGAAGTCAACTCCCACACCGATCGTCTCGAAGGCAACCAGATAAGGCACGAAAGTCTAGTCTACGTGCAAAACTACCTCCGAGGACTTTGGACCAGTGAGCCACGTCCTCGTGGAGATCTCGGACGCGATGCGTGAAGCTCACGCCAACCGACGCATGTATAAAGGCACCCCCATTCTCTAAGAAAGGTACGTGCAATTTAGCTCTCTAGGAACTCTAGCTCTCATTCTCTCTTGCAATCAAATACCAGCTCGCTAACTTGAGCATCAGAATGCCCACCCCGAGTTAAGCAACCTGGAAACTTTGATTACTTCTCTCTTGTAGCTCGACCAAGCAACCTACTCAATCTGGCATTTGAGCTATTGGCCAGCAGAGAGCACCATATCGCGCATCGTCATAGAGTATAAGAACAAACCACAAAGAAACTAAAAGACAAAGCCCAAAATAGAAAATGAAAGGAGAAACTATGAATCGGAACTTAAAAGGAACTAAAGAAAGAAAATCACTAGTCCACAAGCACATCTAAAGGAACGTTGAAGAACTACAGAGCATCTAATGGCTACTAGAGATGTTGAATAGGAATAAAAAGTGATGTAGGGGTATCTAGCTGACCTGCAGATCTTGACATATGGCATCGGCCAAATCCATCCCAACCATCCCGTGTATCTTGACACGTGGCATTGGCCAAACGCACCTTGACCATCCATCACCAACCACTGCCACCTGCTCCCAACTACTCTTCCTCTCAAGCAACTCCAACTATAAAAAGAGGCTCCCACATTGAGGTAAACATACATTGAAACTCAAACTCTAAGTCTCCTCTCTTGGTTGGTCTGACCCCTCAGAGCCCTTTGCTAACTTAGAGCTTGAGTCCCACTCTTCTTTCTCTCATCAGGGAGCCCTTTGCTAACTTAACCGTCAGAGCCTTTGCACCCCGACCATCCATCACCAACCACTGCCAACTGTTGCCACCTGCTCCCAACTACTACTCATCTCAAGCAAATCCGACTATAAAAAGAGGTTCCCACATTGAGGTAAACATACATTGGAACTCAAGCTCTAAATCTCCTCTCTTGGTTGGTCCGACCCCTCAGAACCCTCTGCTAACTTAATCGTCAGAGCCTTCGCTCCTGGGATAACTCTCAGGGTCTCTGACATCTTTCTCTCAACAGGCTGGACCCGTTGCCTCGGATGCTAAAAATTCTATTATTGCCCTCGGCTACATATTTGGCAGCAAAAAAAATGGAAACATTCCGGATACTTAACTTTATTGTAGTAATTGCTGTACTGTCCCACGCTGTACTATCCAAAGGCTCGTTACAACCTCCGTCCCAACTTGTTACTTATTGATGCTTTTGTAGTATTCTCCACCTTTCATATGTTAATGCCGGAGAACTAAAACTTGGAAGTGCTAATTAAAGAAGAAACAAGTGAGGCATCAAACAATGCAAAATGAAATAGTTTAATAAGTTCACCTTGAATTTGGGATGTGCAGAGCAATCCCCTCTTGAACTTGGAGGCATGTGTTCAGTCTGGGGTGATTGAAAAACATGTCGATTAAATGCGTTTGCCGGGAGTCGAACCCGGGTCTATTGCTTGGAAGGCAATTATCCTAACCGTTGGACTACAAACGCTCCTTGTTGATGCTGATACGGTATAGCAGTAAATACAACTGAAGTTTATTAATATTAGACTATTTAGTCACAAGGCAATGCATTTGAACTTTGAAGAATTTATTAGTTAAATTCTGACGTCAACTTTGGCTTAATAGCTCCACCAAGGGAAGGGTATGCATTAACTGCTGCCTCAGTCTAATTATTATTGGGTTATTGGAAAGTGGCACAGCTATTTGAACTTTGAAGCACAAAGAAAGCCAAACCGTGCTAAATCAAGATAATTATACTAGAAAACTCTCAGAGATCTAATTTATATTTTTCGATTAATTTTATATTTCTATGAATGTTGATTAATAATTTAATTTAAGTAAAAAATAACATACTAATGGCTGAACTCAGGTTGATGCATTTAGTAAAGATATTGTATGATATCTATAAGTCCTTATATGTTGATTGTAATGTATTTCTTCGTACCTATTAGTGGGATATGATGTACATAAATACACGATATCCAATATATATGATGACAAAAGGTTAAAAGGAAATGTAAACATTATATCATTTTTTTCAAAAAAAAGTACTTTACTTAATAAAAATAGTTCAATAAATAATTGATTAATCTAAGGTAATTAATTAAATTACTATTAATAGAAACACAATCTATATATTTATTTACAATTAATGTAGGATAATATATTTACTAACAAAATAGGGCAAATCTTTATTTCAAAGTTTTTTTCCTCTCCAATCACTACTAATCTAAACTAAATCAATATATAGATTAACTTAAACACGTATAGGTATGATTAATTTAAGCATTTTTCACTTCAATATAAACTAAAGTAACATAGCTAATTAAGCTACGTTAATTAAAATTGACCTATCTAATCTAGTGGGGTCCTTGGTGAATGCACATGCTTTTTTTCAACAATATGCAAGTTGAATGACCCTTGTGATATTTTCAAGTGGGGAAAGCCGAATTGATTCCAATCCAAGCATTACTTTTGGCTTATGTATTGTTAGATAGATTTGTATTAATTTTTCTATTAATACTTATTAATTTTTATTAATACTTATTTAAAAATAAATAATAGAAGAGAGAGGGGGGGGGGGGGGGGGGAGAGAGAGAGAGTTATATCAGAAATCATCAAGCTAGAAGTATTTTTGGAGGAGACATGAAGTTTAATTGAAAGCAATAATTTAGGAAATTGAGAGATTTTTGAAGGGAGATTTTAGGAATACTTTTGGGTATTATTGGATATGATTTTAGACAGGTTTAATTACATGTAACAATGTTTATAAATCAAAATATTTATAGATCGGTTTTCAGTTGACTCTCTATAAGGTACAATTTTCATTGAGTGTGTTAGATAAATATATTGTCATGTTATTTAGTATTTTGATTTAATATTTTTCTTTCTAAGAGGTGTAATGGAATAACCTAGTTGAAGCATAATAAAAGCACAATATTTAAATAAAATTACTAATTGGTAAAATATAAATTTTAAGTATATATGATTCATTTAAAATGAATCAAATAGGATTAACAAGATTAGATCAGAGATAGATTTATATTTGATCCAATTATAAATACATTGAATTTGGATAAATGAATAACATTTACAGCCTTCAGTATTTTTTTATACATCCAAAAGTAAAACAAACAAACACCAACTAGAAGGTATCATGATGCCTGGAGAGATGGCCTCAGGCGTCGAAGAATCAAATAAAATCTAACTTGAAATCAAAAACACTAGAATCAGACTCTTACGATCTATGGGCACCAAGGTTGGCAAGACAATCTTCTGCAAAATTCGGTTCCCTCAATGCATGCATGCACGTAGGAAATTTTGAGATTGTGATTCCTGCAAATCTCCCATACTCATCTCTTACAACGACACCAATCGCACACTTACCTTCATGGTTTTTTGAAGCATCGAAATTAACTTTTAGGTACCCTCGATCGGGTTGTTCCCACTTTATTAATTGCAAAGATTTGATTTTCTTATGTATGTAGGAGATAAAAGGGATTTAATTATCTTTTATCCAAAACACCAATCGCCAAGGTTGTTCCCACATTTTTTCATTAGTTATAAATTTGCTTTTAATAAGACTTTAATTTCCTCCTCTTCACTCATAGCTAGTATTGTTCTTATAGGGGACTTATTCATCCATGCATCATCCTATAAATGAATTAAGCTACCATTACCAACTATCCATCCAATTCCTTTTCTTAAAGCATCTCTATTCTCCAATATACCCCTCTACGCCCATGAGATATTCTTTCTTGCCTTGGCTTCCCATAAGTATTTACCCAAAGATTGCTTGGTTGGGTCAAGATTATCCATCCTAATTTAGCTAAATTTACATCATTCACCCACAGGAGTTTTTTACGCCCCCCCCCCCCCCCTCGCCCTTATCTTTTGTTTTACATATTTTATCCCATTTCACGATTTATAGCTTTCTTATCTTTCTGTATCCAAATAAAATCCCTTTGTTTCTTTTCCACATTCTCCACTGTAGCCTTTGGAAGTTTAAAGATTCTCATGATATACTGAGTTAACATGCTTATCGATGACTTTATGATGAGAGTAACTATGCCCACCAATGAGAGAATGTTTCTTTTCCATCCAACTAGCTTTTTATCAGCATTTTCTCTAATTCTCTTAAACGTCTTCCTAATTACTCTTCCTTCAATAATGGGAGCCCCTAAATATTTCTCTTCCTTCTTTTCCATAGGGATTTTAGTCACTCTTGATATCATCTTTTTAAAACAATTATGGAGGTTTTTGGAGAAAAAAAAATTGTAGATTAATTAAAATATGGTCTTTGCCCTGAAGCACCAGCAAAAAACATCTCTTTGATTTTTAGAGCATTATCCACATTCACTTTTGCCAAAATGAGGCAATTGTCTGCAAATTGCAGAATTGGAATAGTAGGCCCACCTTTAGCTGCTTTAAACACTAATATTTCCTTATTTTCTTGGTCTCTCTTACAAACAAACAATCTCACAGAAGGTTTCACTGCACAAGACGAAAATGGAAAATGTAGGGGGACAAAGGGCCCCTTGTCTGATACCCGTAGTAGGCCTAACTATCCTTGTACGAAACTGTGGTAATGCATTACATGACCCATTTAATCCATTTTCATGAAACCCCATTTTCTTGAGGGTTAGGCTTTTTCTCTGTCAATTTTACACGCCATAAAACCATATTTACCTTTCTTCCTTTTCATGGGTTATCAGAATGTTGTGAGTTATTTGCCTCGCTGGAACAAATGCACTTGGGCACGGTGCAATGATGTCCCCTTAAGTAATGGTTACCTCTAAGGTGGCCTTGGTAAGATCTCCAAATGAAGGTGATTCATGGTGGGATTTATTGTTATCCATTAAAGAGAGGATTGATTGTACCTTTTCCTTGAACATCTCCCTGCTCTATTCAAATTATGTTGAGAATTTCACATTATTCATTAGAATGTGGCCTAACCGTTCTCTTGGCCGGATAGACTTGGAAGTCTTTAAACCAACTGAATGACTTGTTTCCTTGCCTTGATAAAATAGTCATATGAGAAAAGGATTAAAAAGCGTAGTGAAACCAATTCCGAATTATTTCCTATCCACCTCTCTTCTTTTAAATGACTTCACACAAGATTAATTCCCTCTGCACTTTTGCAGGGACTTCTGATGGGGCCGGCCGCTTGGAGTCGAACAAAAAAGAGGGATCAAACAACGGATGATAGAAAACCATATTAAGTCGAGTCGAGAGGTAGTTAGGCCAACAAAGTGAGCAAATTATTAAAGAGAAGGGTAGCATCATCATGGTTTTCAAAACCGGATCGGAAAAACCGAGAACCAGTTAGGTGATTGATTCTGTTTTATCCCAAAACCCTTATTTTGCCAAAAATCATTGATTTGATCAGTAAATTGTTGATTCAGATAATCGAACTGTTCGAACCATCCAGACCATCTAACAGTTTTGACCGTTTTTTATTTTTTTATTTTTTTATTTTTTTATCAGAATAGGCCAACCATTCAACCCGAAAACTGGACCCTTGACCAGTTCATTGGTCCAGTTCGGTTTTAAAAACCTTGCGTAGCATTGTACTTTGTGTAGAGTTTTAGTTCCGCTGGGAGATGGGTTTCCATGCACAAGATGCCCTTATTTGGTGCCCCGATAACGAGGGATGTAGGCACAAAGTTATCCTAATAGGGCAGCCTATTGAATATTGATGTGGATATCGATTCCAAGTTGGCCGATCGAACACAAGTCATTGGTGATTGGACCACATGAGTATCTTGATTAGACTAAGCTATCTGCCCTCATCAGTATCAATTGATAGATACTGTTTATTGTATTGGTCCATTTCAATTGATTCGATACAATTATTATATTTTAATTATGAAATTAAATATTTTATTTATCATATTCAGTTTTTTATATGTATTAACAAAAACTTATTTAAATTAATCTTTTAATTTTCAAATATTTTGTAGATAATTTTTTTTTATTTTGTACATAATAAATATTTTATCACTTGTTGTAAATAATATCTAGATGTCTTGCTATATAGATTGTTATATATTTCTCCACGTAAAGTATCAAGTATGCATTTATTGTGTATTTATATTTTATTCATATTTATTTCAACCTTAAATTTAGGCTATGTTTCGTTTAAAGGGAAACGTAGGAAAATCTATACAAGGTTTGTAAAGGTTTTCCTACCTATTTTTTCCTTCAAACCAAACCATGGTTTTTAAAATTGACCCAGCAACTGAACCGGTTAGGGGTCCGGTTACTGGGTCAAATGGTCGGTTTGTTCTGACAAAAAAAATTAAAAATTAAAAATTAAAAATTAAAACTTTGAAAAACGGTCAAAACCATTCAAACGGTTCGAACGGGTTAACCAGCCATTTCAGCGATTTGCTTACCATAATTAATGGTTTTGGGGAAAAAACGGAACCGGTTCCTGGTTTTTCTGGTCCAATCCAGTTTTGAAAAACATGAACCAAACACGACCTTAGGGTCTTTTTGGTTCACAATTTGAATTGGAATAGGAACTGTAATCAAAATGGTTAATTCTTACACCTAGGCCCTAGCTATTTGGTTCATATAGGAATTGGATATTGGAATTGAAGTCAACCAGAATGGATATTCTTATTTGGAAGGGAGGGGATGGAATGGCCATTCCTTCATGAGGGGATGCCATTCCACCAAGAATGGGAATGAGATTTTGATTCCACCCTAAATGTTATATATATGATGAAAATAGTTGTTATATTATTTATATTGTATATTTGTAAATTTGTTATATTATTTATTTTTTATAAAAGAATGTATATATATGATGGAAATAATTGAAAAGATACTTGTATTTTTTGTTTTTCTTTCTTTAAATTGTTATATTTTCATTTTCTATCTTTTAATATTTTATTATTTTTTAAATTAAATTGGAATCGATTAGATCCAAATATCTGACTTCCTCATTGGATTTGAATTCAAATCCATGTTTATGAGATGTGCTCAGATATGTTGTTAATACTTAATAGTGTTGGATCAGATTCGAATGTACCCTGATTTGAATCTGATCCAATCCGTTTGCATCCCTACCAAACAGGTAGGTTTGTCAATGATACCTAAAACTTCACACTTAATCCAATTATCATATATTTAGATGAGGTGTTTATGTAATTAGATATGGATTTTGCAATCTACATTCGATTAATATTAAAAAATATAAAATATAAAAACAAAAAATACATAAAAATTTATAAAAAATTTAGATATTATTACCAAGGATTTAAATATCGATACGAAACATCCGATACAGGATACGCCACGAATACAAGTGTATCCCGCTAATCATTCGTATCAAACGGATACAAATGTGTATCAGCCTATATCGCATTGTATCGGCCGATACGTCGTGACATGGGCCAATATGCACGATACGCACTGCATCCATTCTCCGAAAAGTCGAATCACCTCACGCACGTTTAGAAATCAGTGTGTTTCCAAACGAATAAGCTACGCTTCATTTTATGATATAAAGTAAAATAAAATAAATTTTATTAACTTTTTTCTATTCAAATGCAATTTAAATAAAAAATACATATTTATTTTTAGCAACTCTAACTAAAAATTAAAAAAATAATACTTAAAATTAGTTATTTATAAATTAATAGAATAAACAATGTATCAAATTCACATTTATATAAAAAAGATAATTTTTAGTATCAAGAAATTTATAAAAATAGAATAATTATATTAATACTTAAAACTTATAAATTTGCACATGATATAAATCTTACATTTGTTATATACTTTTGTTAGTTATTAATTAATATTTTAATTTACATTTAATAAGTAATAACAACATATTTATTATTTACAAAAAAATAAAAATATTATATACAAAATATTGAAGAATATAATATTAAATTGAATATTTCAAATCCACTAATCTAACTTTATTTCAAAAAATGGTTTTTTATTTCATAAAATTTATATAAATAAAAATAGTAATAATGGAATAATTAGTTTAGTAATTAAAAATTATGAATTTGTATATCATATGCATCTTAGAAATTTTAACAAATTTGATATACTTTATGTTACGATTATATTTTTATAAATTATTAATTGATATTTTGATTTGCACTTGAAATTTTAATATTTAGTTGACTTTTTCTTAATGTTAAAAAATTAAAATAGTAAAATAAAAATAATTGATATAATAATTAAAATATAATAGGTGCATATGTTTAGTGTCTTAGACTTGATCGATGCACTATAAATAAAATTATGCATCACGGTTCATTAATCGTAATTATATTTCTTCATATATATCCTTAATATTTACATTTTTATGTATTTACATACTATTTTGTGATCATTTTGATCTTAAATTTATTGTTATTAATATATTTATGAAACTTATATGTATTTTCCTAGTGTATCCATGAGTTTCCATCTTTTTTATCCGTATCCATGCATTTCCAAAGTGTATCCGTATTCATATCCGAGTTGTTCGATATGATACCCAATACTGATACTTTAATCCTTGATTATTACTATTATTATCATTATCCAGTATTGCCACGTGCAAATCATATATATGCTTACTAGTATTCTTAAATGTATCAAACACAAGATACCATTATATACCATATGGTCAAGTAGATAAGGTTGAATCTTTGGGTCCATTAAGTTGGTAGTGGAAATCTAAATTGGAATAGAGTGATGTATTCCCCTCACCTATTTGGTTCAAATTGCAATCAGAATCAGAATCATTGGAAATGCAATTCTCATTCCCAAGGCAGGGGTAAGGGATTCCACCAGGAATGGGAATCGGATTCCAATTCTATCCAACCAAACAGTTGGAATCAAAATGAGACATCTTAATTCTAATTCCAGGCCCTATTCCCACAAACTAAACAGACCCTAATTGTTGAATTCTGGCACATAATTGATGGTTCAGATTAATTAACGGTTCGATCATGGCACAGCAGTTCGATGTCCGGTTGATTCTTGGCCACTGACCTGGATTCAGATCGATGGTCAAGAGCTGAATTATTTTTTCAAAAGCCAACACAAATTTGCCAAAAGTCCCACATCGAGCAAATACAAAGGATCTAAGTTCCTTATCTATGCTCTAGTAGTCTAAAAGTGTCGCCGAGTTTGGTAGCGTGAGCTTGTAACCCGAGAAGGGGCATCAAGGTGGACGAACATTGGTCCGATTTCGATAGGCAGGATCAGGCGGAGTAATTTGCCGGCACGCCCGTTCCAAGTAGGAAGTTGAGCCATGGGACTTTGGCGAAGGCTGAGGCCTCTTCGTTCTTAGAAAGGAGGACACCGCGTCAGGCTGGTCTCACAGAGCAGCGACTACCTCCCGCTTCTGTCGGTGGAAGGATTACGAGTCGGTGCTCCCCTCATCCACTCAGTGCCCAACGAGTCGAGCCCAATCGGACGACCACCTTTTAGCCCTGCTCTGATTAATTACCGTCAACCCCACTCCTCCATCCAGCTTCCCATCTCAACCTCTCGCTCCCGTCAAGTAACTCCACTTTTCTATCTATTTTTACATTACCTTCTTTTACACTATTCTTAATCTGCTGAAAACTTCATTGACAACTCTAATTCTTAAAGACGGTTTCTTGTGCATAGAATTCGTTAGGTCAGTCAATTAATCCCCATGTTTATTAAGAATTGTTCAGCTGTATTTTCTGTAGATGGACAGTGAATTCAAAATTCCGGACGTCCAAACTAAGCAAAGCTTATGCATCTCCATCCCTGTCTTTAATTATCCCTATCCAAAACATATGATCGCAGTCAAACAACTTGTTTGTCAAAGCTCCCATTGATTTGTCTTAAAACTCATCTTGCTGATAGTTGATACTGCAACCACTTGTAATTCTACGAAATGCAAAGTACGTACTCTGTTGAGCAATAGTTACCTCAAAGCTCATATGGCATATTTGGGAGGCCAACCATCTGATTCTTGGTAGTTATGCTACCTCTAGTCTTAAATTTATGACTTATTTTTATAGATTGGTTGGTTTGCTGAAATAATTATTTGCTTGTGATGTCAATGATCCGATTATTTGTTTCAATGTTGTATCTGTTTCTTAGAAACAACTAACAATTGGCCTTGTTTTCCTTTCTCTTCTTGTTTTCTCTTTCCTTAATCTCCTTATGATATTTCTCTGAACTAACCACTTGGCATCACTCCAGTTACAGAGGCGCGGGATCAAATCCTTGTTGTTGTTTTTCTCTCCGTGGCAAGGTCATTGGACCTCATGTACACCCTGCTCTGTTCCCACCCCTTGATCATTCCCATGTAATGTAATTTGTAATACCAAAAATAAAAACTTAGGCTATTCAGGCTGGTCTCACAGAGCAGCGACTACCTCCCGCTTCTGTCGGTGGAAGGATTACGAGTCGGTGCTCCCCTCATCCACTCAGTGCCCAACGAGTCGAGCCCAATCGGACGACCACCTTTTAGCCCTGCTCTGATTAATTACCGTCAACCCCACTCCTCCATCCAGCTTCCCATCTCAACCTCTCGCTCCCGTCAAGTAACTCCACTTTTCTATCTATTTTTACATTACCTTCTTTTACACTATTCTTAATCTGCTGAAAACTTCATTGACAACTCTAATTCTTAAAGACGGTTTCTTGTGCATAGAATTCGTTAGGTCAGTCAATTAATCCCCATGTTTATTAAGAATTGTTCAGCTGTATTTTCTGTAGATGGACAGTGAATTCAAAATTCCGGACGTCCAAACTAAGCAAAGCTTATGCATCTCCATCCCTGTCTTTAATTATCCCTATCCAAAACATATGATCGCAGTCAAACAACTTGTTTGTCAAAGCTCCCATTGATTTGTCTTAAAACTCATCTTGCTGATAGTTGATACTGCAACCACTTGTAATTCTACGAAATGCAAAGTACGTACTCTGTTGAGCAATAGTTACCTCAAAGCTCATATGGCATATTTGGGAGGCCAACCATCTGATTCTTGGTAGTTATGCTACCTCTAGTCTTAAATTTATGACTTATTTTTATAGATTGGTTGGTTTGCTGAAATAATTATTTGCTTGTGATGTCAATGATCCGATTATTTGTTTCAATGTTGTATCTGTTTCTTAGAAACAACTAACAATTGGCCTTGTTTTCCTTTCTCTTCTTGTTTTCTCTTTCCTTAATCTCCTTATGATATTTCTCTGAACTAACCACTTGGCATCACTCCAGTTACAGAGGCGCGGGATCAAATCCTTGTTGTTGTTTTTCTCTCCGTGGCAAGGTCATTGGACCTCATGTACACCCTGCTCTGTTCCCACCCCTTGATCATTCCCATGTAATGTAATTTGTAATACCAAAAATAAAAACTTAGGCTATTCAAGGGTATATTACTTCTGATCCATTACATTAGTTATGTTGAACTGTTTTACAAGCTTTTAAATATACATGAAGGGAACTATTAAGGAAATATTCACTAGAAATGCCTTGGCAAGGGAAAGACTAGTTTTCTGGAGCAGCAATATTCCGGCCATGAACTATTACCCTTCATGAAATGAAGACAAGGGATGGGTTTTGGTGTTGAAGGTTTCCTTTGTCAAGATGTGGATATTAGGCAGAACAGCAACTTAATAGTGCAGATTGCAGAGTTTGAATTGAATTCATTTGTATTAGTTAGAATAAATCTTTTATGGTACCAAAATATAGGGCTTGCTCTCTTGATTTTGAGGTATGGTACCTAGACATTCTAAGTTTCTCACATTGGACACATGGCCTTTCTCTAAGACTTCATTCGCATGTAAAGAAAGAATTATAGCTGTAGTCCTGCCATATCCCATGACTATGTAGAGTTTGAGGACTTATACTTCAGATGAGATCAAGGTACATGAGTTTGGATGGGAGCACTTGAGAAGAAAGGCATGCATCTCAGTTCTTATTTCCCTTCTGGATAGGTTGTCTGGGGTTCTGATCTGGTGTTGTGGATGGAAATTGTACTCAATTCCCCATTTCAATGTAATCCAGGGACAGAGTGACTGGCAAATGATTGCTGTGAATAGCTTATAGGGCTCTCAAAATTTCACCCCTCAACACTTTGTTTTGGGAGGAGTTTCTTTCTATTGGAGCTCAAGCTCAAGGTGTTGCCCTATAAAAAAAGAAAAAAAAAACAAGCAATTTCTTTATTTGAATATCCTCTAAGCATGTTCTTGAGTGACAAATTTACCAATTTTAGCATGAATTAGAGATAAAAATCTCAAAGTTCAATGTTATGTTTCACACTTCAAAATTTCCAGATCAAAGCTCAAGTAACTAGGACTTCGAATTTACATCATCGATAAAAATATATGTTAGAAACAAAAGAAAATTAATGAATGCATGTATATTAATAATATGTTCAACGGATACATTAAGAAAATATTCCTTTAAATCTACAGGGTGTTTGTTATAACTTTCATTTATTTGATAAACAGTGCCAATTCATCACCATGTGGACATTTGTCCTATCATATATCTATTTATCTTATAAATGTTTATCATGGTTTATCTGCAAGCCAACCGTTGGGGGAAGTTTCATATTAATGTTTCTTCCTACACAAGGGTGTTTATTTACTATTCCACTTATGTGGTGACTAGTGGTCTAGCTATTAACAAATACCAAAAAAAAAACGTTTATCAACCACTTTTTCTCGCTTTTGAAGACAAATCAAGTACAAACATTTTTCATGCCTATAGACCAGTCCCCGTGGGGCGGAGCCCCACCCACCCTAGTTGGGGTAGGTTTTTTGACCACTGATCAGGGTTTGAGGCAAGTTGTGGGGAAACCTAAAACTCTAGGGATCGAGGACGAGGCAGATATGGTATTTGTCTATCCTATAATGTATTATAATATACTATATTATATTACATAATATAAAATAGTTCTAGATAGGTTTCAAAAAATTAAAAAAAAATTATAAATGTGCAACAAGGAATGATCGGGGAGGGATGGAGCAAATTCGGGGGTCCCTGATCCCCCTAGAGACGGGGATGGGGTTAGGGTTTCTAGCACTAGTAGGGTTTGGGCGGGGCATTTGAATTTGGGGTCACCCTACTTTATTGCCATTCCTAATGGATTGTAACAGTATACTAACGGTAGGGGAATGTTTAGTGAATTGTCAAAAAACTTTAGGGACTAAGGGATTTTGCAAAGTGTAGGAGAATTTTAGTCCATTTCCTAAAACTTAAAGATAGTTTAAGAGATTTTCCCTTTACAAATTCTGCTATTGACACTTTTTTCTTTTTCAAAGAAAAAAAAAATGAAAAATGCCAATGGCAGATGCATGTATTTTTTCTTTGCTGGAAATTTCTTGAGAAGTATACTCTGGTTTCCATCGTTATTGTACATTTGTTTGCTATTATTAATTAGTTTTCCATTTCCTTATATATTCTTTCTGAGGTAACTGTGGTGAGATTATAGATGGGTTGATGAAGGAGAACATCCAATTGAATGGGAAGGTGTTATAAGAACCATTGATGCATGAGTTGTATAGCTCCAATGCCATCCACTCAACTCCTATAGGCCATAGCACCAGCAAGCCATGAAAGCTGCAATCCCTCCCTGAAAAGGAAGACATCTAAATAGATGTCTTTAAAGCTATGAGAAACCAATTGGAGAAGGAATTGAGTCAAAAGCTCGCCCATTAGAATTGCACAAAGGACTAAAAAGTAGGGATGTGACATATAAGAGAAAAAGATGTACAAAGTTCTTAGTTTCTTCTATTATTGCTGCTTTTGTAGGATTTCTCCACTTTTCTGGGACTCTCTTTAGGATCAAAGTGTTTCATCATTCATGCTTTAATGCTGGGAAAACTGCTAATTAAAGCGTAATAGAAGAAAAACAAGGCATCAAACACGGCAAAGTAAAAAAGAGAAATTTGTGATGAAAATAACAAAAACGATTTATAAATGCGTTTGCCGGGAGTCGAACCCGGGTCTATTGCTTGGAAGGCAATTATCCTAACCGTTGGACTACAAACGCTGATGTTGTTTAGTGTCTTGATATTTTATTTCTTATCTATGTGTTCATTAACGCATTCACGGTTTTTACCTTTTTTTTGTATCACGATTTTAAATAGCTTCTGTTAACTGTAGTTCAAAATCAAGTTTAAGGATTAGTTAACTTAATGGTGATGTCAGTATTTTTGAGAGCGCTGGTAGGGTTGTTCACAAATAAATTCAAACCAATCAATCCGGCCCGATACAATCCGATTTGGTTGGTTTTTCTTTACCCGATCGGCCTGGGCTGGGACCATAGGCTATGTCGGGCTGACGCCCCAAACTATGCTAAAATTCTCTCTAAGAGAGTTTTTCTTCTCATCAAGTTTGTTTCAATTTTTCCCTTTGAAATATTGAGCTCTCACACTTATTCTCATTGGTTCAATGTTTTTAAGTCATTTTGCTTTCCAATGTGTCATTTAGGCTGCATTTGGAAGCAATGTAAATATTTATGTCGGTTCGGTTTTGTTAGTGTTTAGAAGAGTTTAAATCAAGATCAATGTAAAACTCCACTACGGTTTGGTTTTGCATATGTTTGGATGTATGGAATGGAGTTTTACATTATAAACCGACGCAAAACTTCATCTAAAGTAGAGTTTTACACCAATTATTGATGTAAATACTACATCAATAAAATCGATGTAAAACTATGTTTTTCTCATCACGCTTTTCAAAATTCAAGTGGTCACATTCAAACGGTTCGATGTAAAACATCATCAATGTACTATTACACCGATGACATTTTACATCGGTTCCAAACGCAGCATTAGTGTTACATTCTTCATCACACTTGGAAGAAGCTTTGTTAGGTGTCCTTTTCCCCTTCTCATCGGATTTGCTTAGTTAATCCAAGTACACATTAGAAGTGTTTTGCATCAAAAATATTTTGGAAATGTCTGAAAATGATTGGAAATGCAAAAACAATGAAAATGACACATTACAATGGAAGAAAATGCTGAAAAAAATCTTGGAATTGTCACTTATAACAAATTCGAGTTTTGGCATTTGTTTCCTTCATTCTCCCAAATTTCTTTCCAAAATGTTGAAAACTAAGAAAAAAATGAAAAATTGATTTACTACTAGCTAAAAAATGGAGATAATAGAAAAAACATTAATAAGATGAAAAAATAAACATTCAGGTTAAAACTGGAGCGCATGCGATGTGTGTTTGAAGTTGGGGCAGCTTGTCTCACCCGCTAGGGTTAGACCCGAAGCGCATGCAATGTTTGTTTGGATGAAACGCTAAACCTTGACCATTTTTTAGTTATACCCTAGACCTTGGAGATTGATGAGTAAAACTGAAAAGTTACACATAACCCTTAGACTTGATTATGGTATTCACTAGGTATTCGATTGAGTTGTCTTTGATATGCTAATCAGTGAGATCCCTCAATGGTCAAAACCTAGGTATATTGGTACAATCTTAGAATTCATATGAATCGGTGATCATAGTGATTGGATCAACCCCTTAACCAGACAAAGTGAATGATAGGGCTTACACTCTCTCTGATGGAAACATAAACTATTAGTAATGTACTTCAACTGTGTTTGAGATTTGGTTTTGCAAAATATATTTATATGATATATGAAAAATATTAATTCCCATGATCTATCCGAGTAGAGAGTGTGACATTACACCTTACAACTAGGGGAGAGGTCTTTCCATGTCAAGCAGTGTTTGATCATTATGGGTCGAGAGGTTAAGTGTAAAAAATCATTACAAGGCTGACTACCTGATGGGCTTTATTTTACTTAAGTCCATTATCCTTGGATCTTCATATGATGATTGAATTCAATGATCATTGAAGTGTAAATGTTGGGCTCATATTGAGCCCATAGTGATTTGCTTAGGGGTTCACTGTGTTTAGTAGTGAATTCAGCCATGCCTTTTCACAGGGGCTAGGCAAACCCATGTGGACTTATGTAAAGTTATTATGAGGTCCCACGTCATACAAATCAGGCCTAACTTGGCCATGCAATACCCTTTGGTCGTGAACCTTATAGCTGATAGGCCTAAGGCCATAATTAATATGATTAATTAAACTAGCACATGACAACTATCATGGGTTTGGGTCTAGGTATGGAGCACTTAATCTTATAAAAAGATAAGGTATATCTCTACTTAGAGTCCAGATCTGATTTAGATCTGGATTATCTTCTAATTAGATTAGCGAATAGCTCCATAAGAGATTATAAAAGAGGAGGCGGCAAAGCAGTCCAAGACAGTTTCATATTTTTGTAGTTTTTTGTTCTCTCTGCACCCTTTTGTCTCTCAATTTTTTTCAAGTTCGACATCAACTATCTAAGACTGATTTAGATCAATTTTCTTTTGATTCTTGCAAAAAAATTTAGGGAATATCAAGCTCATCATCCTCGGTTTGATCCAAGCAATTGGATTTTAGTTTTGCTGAAAACTATGTTACTTAATCAGTTTCACCTATACATTGTGCCATATTCAAGGCTGATTTTAGAGCTGATTTGGGCGTGAATTTTCATCTTGAGATCTGCATTTGTAGTATCCGTATCAAGTACAAATCTCCTTTTTTTTATTTCAAATCCGGTCTGATTCAGTGCAAAACTGATCCTTAAAAATGTAGTTTTTCAAAACATAGAGAATTTAATTTCTAAAAGGATTAGGAAATTTTGAAATTTCACCCAACCATCTAGCATGGCCATCCTTATGATGGATCATAATCCTTCCAACAGTTATCAACTTCCCAATAATTTATTATAACATAAAGACATATTCCAACCACCTCTCCCCTCCTAACTTCATAAAACCCCACTATTGTATAACAAGGGCCAAAAATCTGGAGCACATGGAAAAAGAAGAATTTGTTCTTTCCTGTAATGCATTGGCTACAATCAACACTCCCAAGACTAGATCATTTCAATTCTAGTTCAACCATCAGGCTCAGCAAAGTCCACAAATGAAATAGCCTATAAAAGTAGCTGAACAAAAACAGAAGAAAAATCAAGGCCATCTAGAACAACTATTTAATTGAACTTTCCAGTTTACCAGTTTATTCAGTTTCTGATGCAACTCAGTTGATAACTGAACCAAAGCATTAGGGATGCTGGCCCCAGCTATCCAGGTCCTTGGAAGGGAAGACCTGGATAAAGACCCATCTTCCAACATTTTTTACAAGTTGCTCTTATGCCCATATACTCATCATTATCATCTGAGGATTTAGTTTACCATCAAATCAAGCAATGGACAAAATATAAAATTACATGTTCACAAGCCTTTGTCATAGTTGACTTATAATATTAAATTCCAGGAACTAATAGTGATTATTAGCCCTGTTAGAGTCTTTAAATCTCTTTAGAACCAAAAAAAAAAAAAAAACGCTTATACGACCACGTTTGTTCATGAGAACCACCAAAAACAGCAAGGTTATTGGGCATTAGAACACTAAAACCAGACCACTAGTGGATGATCGGGGTAGCAATAGTTGTTGGACATCAGAACACTAAAACCAGACCACCAATCCAGAACAATTTGATCCTTTGATGCCCACTTTTGTTTTTAGTTTTTCCTCTTTTTAGTGGGGATAACAAAACATCCAGCAGTGTTGTGTATAAGAACCACCAAAAACAGCAAGGTTGTTGGACATTAGAACTCTAAAACCAGACCACTAGTGGATGATCGGGGTAGCAATAGCTGTTGGACATCAAAACACTAAAACCACACCACCAATCCAAAACAATTTGATCTTTGATGCCCACTTTTGTTTTTAATTTTTCCTTTTTTTAAGCGGGGATAACAAAACATCCAGCAGTGCTGTGTATAAGATAGAGAGAAAATACAGGTGAAAGAAGAATCTACATACAATTGTGGAAATGGGGAAAATGGAAAAAAATGATCCATATGATGTTCTTTTTTACTCGACTTTTTTGTTGATCAGATCACTTGAATTTTTTTCATCAACAATAAAAAGAATTTCATTTATGAAAGAAATCCTTGCCCACCAAAAAATAACGAACAGGGCACAAAGAGAATAGCATTTAGCTATTCAACCCCATGACCTAAAGAAACCAGAAACTAAGCAAAGCATCAGATCACTGATACGCCCTAAAACGGGATAAAACACAAATCAATCAACGCATAAGTGAGGAAGAAGAAAGATCGATCTTAGCTTCGTGTTCACCGGAGCGATTGATCTTACCTTTGTGCTCTATAGTGAGAAAAATGGATTTAACCTTCGTGGTCTGTAGAGAGAGAGAAGCAGATTCAGTGGAGAGGAAGTCAAGGTTCAAGAGAGAGAAAGTCAAGGTTTGAGGGAGAGAGAGAGAGAGAGAGAGAGAGAGAGAAAGGGACGCAAGATTGAATGGAGAGGGGCTCACGGTTCAATGGAGAGAGTCGAGGTTCGACGGGGAGAGAGAGGGTCCAGGTTCGAACTTGGAATGAAAATAAATAGAATGGAAAAGTGGGGCACCAATATTTTTCGTGCTGCAAAATAGATACAACATTTTTTGCCCTAAACCCAAGTTCCATTCTGGAAAGAATGAATCCTACGGCAAGAAATTTTTATCCAAACACCTTTATCTCATGGCTCATGCATTCTTGTTCATTCTTGCCTGGGCAAGAATAAAAAGAACGAGGCCCAAAGCTATGGACCAAACATGGCCTAAATTTCCAAGGTGTTGTTAATTAGACATTGTTGCTAGCAGCTTTTGTTGAGAAAGATGATGTCCCATAGCAGAATAAAATTCATTGGCTGTGAAGCGAAAGCTGGGTTGAACATCATGTTAGGAGATGCGTTGTACATGGGACCTAAAAACATAGCACTTTGATTCATTCCAACCATTTGAGAATTAAATATGCTATTCAAAGAATCATTTGATGCCGAATGACTTGGTTGAATGCTTGGGTTTGAGAGGGTAGCTTCTGAAAACAACCCGGAGAAGCTTCCTTAGTTTCTTAGTCTCTGATCTCTTGTCAGCTACAGATAAACCAGCCGTTAAATTATCTATACTCCCTTTATCACCTGATTGTTCTGAATCAGAAATGGAACCAAAAATATCCAATAGTTGTGCTCAATTTTTATTTGCTTGCATGCGGATTTCATTAGCAGCCTTTTTATCACCAACCACCAACCCTGAAAATAGGTCATTGACAGGTTCTCTATCTTCAGTTGTATGAAATGAGACATCTGCAAATGGGTCCGCTTCAGTCTTATGTCCATTGGTGCTCAAGCCAGTAGCTGAACTATCTCCAATAATAATCATCCGAGTCACCAGTATCTATTAAATCAGGTATCTGAACAGTAGGGGGTTTTGCTCCCACACTAGATGGCTTTTCTGGAAGACTATGTTTTTCAATTGTCTGGTCTCCATTCAGAAGGCTTAAGGCCTGCCAATTAAAAGCAATTCTAAAGTTAACTACAACTAATACACTATAATCTTGCATGCCTCACTCTCAATATAGGAGATTATTCATAAGAATGATTTGAAAAATAAGTTTAGAACTAGATCACCATCATCGTCATCATCATCTAAGCCTTGTCATAACTATATGGGATTGGCTATATGAATCGATTAGGGAGATGTGGTGCTTTTTTTTTTTTTTTGATCAATGGAGAAGAAGTTTGTTAGCTCAAAAGGTGGTGCTTGATGGCACTTTCCTGAAGTCCTCACCATTGAATCATAGGACCCTATTGTATGTCTGCCCAGGTAAAAGCAGGCAGTCCCATACCCTAATTAGCAAACAATGATACTTTTTCAGTACCAACTACATAATCATGGAATTAGAAAAGTGCAAAACATGAATTTTCTAATATCAACAAGAAAACAAAATTTGAAGAGAAAAAGCAATATACAACATGATTAATTATGTAAACCCTAATAACTCATGTACAAACACATGGCAGTTGCCTCACTCCTAACTAGGACATTCAATGGGTTGGTTCTGCCCAACTGCCCAACCCAAACTGAACCGATTATATTGGTTCTGGTTCCATGATTTTGTCCTGATTAAAATAATTGGGTTGGTTCTGGTTCTTGCCTGTCCTGAATCGATTATTTTATTAAACATATACAAGGTTTTCCTAATTTTTTTATAATTTTTATCATATTTTATGTTTGAATAGGTAAACTTGAAAGATAATATATGATATAATATTGGTTAAAATGTTTAATTTATTAACATATAAATAATTTGTTATTTTACTGTCATTTTTGTTAAGGTTATATTATCAAATTTTAAGTTATTATTTAAATAAATAAGTATAGTTTTCAGTATAATTGGGTTTATGGGGTCAGACATGATTTTCCCAACTATTAACCATGATGGTTCTTGGGCTGTGATTTTGTCCCAATTAATAATCGGTTCGGGACTGGGACCACCATGTCAGCCTGTCCTGACCCAGATCTCACCTGTTGACAGACTTACTCCTAGCTGGGTATAGTTAAAACTAGATATATGTATCCAGATCTGATAAAATATTGATCAAGCTCAAAAATCTTGGACAGGACGTACCATAGCCATTTATATTGGTTGATCTATGTGTTGCAGTGACTCCACCATCCAAAGGTACCTAATCTTGTCCAATATGTTCACAAGCCTTGACAGAAATATTCTTGACAAGAAACACACTCAAATATCCAAAGGAGTAGGGTTCTACTTCAGAAGTCTAATATAGAGTTTCGTCTAATAGAGTCCACTATGGACAAGAAACACTCAAATATCCAAAAGCAGTAGGGTCCTACTTCAGAAGTCTAATATAATAGAGTTTCGTCTAATAGTAGCAAGATCAATCAATTGCCTAGTTGATCCTTTGTCTAGACAGAGAGAACAATGAAACATTCTGTTTTGAGGAGCTGACAGAACTTGGCTGTACTTGGGAGTACAAATTGAATCTAATGTAGATAGATCCCTAGGACTGCAAATTCATGGCTGACTTACTTCCTAGGGAAGGGCAAATAGAACTGATTTTATCAGGGTCCTGACGGAACCGGATTCAGTCAGAGCAAAGTCCATTCGAACAGCCATTATAGCCTTGCATTGGGAATACCTCCCCATGAAATAAAGCACAGAAGTACAGAGATATTCCCGACGAAAGGTTGTAAAGGCTCTCGGTCCTGGTGCCCACTAGTGTTTCATCTCTATGATGCCCACTAGTGTTGTCAGGCTTGGACTGGACTGGACAGCTAATAACCCAGTGACCCTTCTGGGTCCTCTTAAATGATGGTTTTCATGGTTTTAACAAGCTAACCACCCAGTTAACTGGTAAAACTGTGACCCTGTGAGCATTCCAGTCTTTTATCCAGTCTGAGTCTGACAATATTGTTGCCCACTAATGCTGGAAAACCTAGAAGAAGGAAATTTCAGTACTGCAGTTCTTTCCTATAATAATTTATTATTGTTGAAAAAATACTAAATCATACTAAGGTATCATAAGTATTAATAGTGGGATTGAACTAGTGTTTTAAAAGTGCAAGGCACAAAAAAGGTGCAAGGGCCAATTTGTGCCCGAGGCGAGAGGTGCAAGGCAAGGACGCCTTTTTGAAGCAAGGCGCAAAAATACAAAAAAATGCTAAAAAAATGTCAGAATTTTCAAAAAATGCCAAAACAATTCAAAAAATGCAAAAAATATAAAATAAAATATTAATAAGGAATATGAACTTAAATTTTAAAATTAATGGTTTAAAAAACCTATAATCTAAAATTAAAATACATAAACATAACACGTAAAGCATATTCAAATGAAAATTTAAAAATAAAATCAAACGTATAAAACATTTTCAAGCATGTAAAGCTCACAATCACTTTTTTTCCTCATATGCATTACTTCAAGTAGCTAATGTCATGTAAAAATATTACATTCCTAATTCTACGAGTCACCTTTGTGCCACGTCCCTTGAGGCAAGCCCAAGCAAGTCCATGTTCAGGTCTTAAATTCTTAATTCTCATACAAAAAAATAATGATTTTATAATTTTAATTGCTTTTTAAGAAGATATGAACAACATTAGCAAATAGGAGGTTCTTGGAGCTCTGGTGTGTGATAATTAAGAATTTAAGACCCGGCCATGGACTTGTTTGGGTTTTACCTCGAGGGGCATGGTTGGGGTCCAGGGGCTCAACCGTAGGTTCAAAAAAGGCAAAAAAAATTGTACAATTTTCAAAAGGCGCACGCCTGGACCAAGGTGCAAGGTGCATCAGGTGCACCAGGTGTGCGCCTTTTGAAAGTGGTGCGCCTAGGACCTGGGCGAGGCGCCTACCCTAAAATGCGCCTCGCCTGTGCACCTAGGCACGCCTTTTAAATCAATACCCTAAAAAGGCATGTCTTTTACTCCAAGAGATTGCATTCAACACCCATACACAACAAATTCTCAACTGAAAATAGAGAAAGTAGAGATTGAAGGAGTAGAAAAGCTGCAATTGAAACCTTATTCGATTCAAAGAGGAGAACAAAAAAGCTCTTGCAGTTGAAATTGAAGGAGTAGCTAAAACACGATGGTTAACAGTGATGCAGTTGGAAGGAAGAATTAAGAGAGAAGGAACTTGTCGTGTATTGAGTCAGAGAAGCGCAAAGCAAAGAGATGGTATTTGGTTGGTAATTCCAACAGCTGCAGAATCCGCTACGGGAGCCAGAACACAAAAATCTATGGGCATGCCATAAACCACTAGACATATATCAATTACTTGTTCTTGGAGCAGAGCAGAGACATGTCATAAACCATGGCTTGTTTTTTACCAAACTTGAAAAATAGCACACAATTCCACAAATGAGCATTGGCTATTAAACAAGATAAACAACAACGAAAGGCAACACAATCTACAGGTCAAAATTTAAATTCTTATAAATTCATTATGCTAGAAATCTATGCATCAGTACCAGTTAAAACCCAATGGAAACTGAAAAGAAAAATGAGAAATAGCAATTGATTATACCTGAACACGGTGAAGAGCAACAAATATTGATGAGAAAGGAGAACACAGTGAAGAACATGAACATAGTAAACGGTGAGTCGCGATTAGCCAATTAGTACTTGTGAAGAGATGAAAGAAGAAAAGGAGAAAAACATACCTGTGTAGTTGCTGGAGTCAGAGTTTCTCTGTCGAATTTTTCTCAAAGTATCGGGAAGCTGAGAAGCCCAAATAGACCATAAGCTTGGCTTGGAGCCTCTCAGATCCAAACCACTTTGGTCTTTCAGGGTCTTTTTCGGGATCTGTCTTTTGGTCTAGTGGGCTTTTACTAGCCAAACATGAAAATACCATTTTTGGTCTACTAGACTTCTAAAAGCCCAAAAGATCTTTCAAAAAGACTTGCCAAACAAGGCCTTCATCTATCATGCATAGGCGATGTTGGAAATTTTTTCTGCTTGTTGGTTGACATTGGATCACACATGAGGCAATGTTAGTGGTAATTTAAGCTAGAAACCATACTACTCAAGAAAAAAAATTCTTTCCCACTTTTTAAAGAGGAGTTTCTGAACATTGTTTTCATGTTTCTGAACCAATGACTTCATCAAATTCATCAGCCATTATTTCATTTTTAAAGAGGAGTTTCAGATATGGAAGAACCCTTGGAAGAACAGGTAAATCTGCTATGTTCACACTCATCATGTCAAAAGCAATACATGTTTTATGCATGTGTTTCTCATCAAAAACTGGGATTTTTGGGTATCTCTGACTGAAATGTGTAAGAATGATGCGGTATACATCTGCCGAGGCTCCCACTTCAATGGCTTCTTTTGTTGTGCTGTGATTCCTTGCAATAGCTTCCTCTGCCATTCCATCCTCAAATGTTGCCTGCAACAATGGCAAACACAAACCATTTAATCATCAATGCTTCCTTAACATTCTTTCCACATGATTCATAAGATAGTTAGCAGATGGAATTAGTACTTACAAACTTTTTTTCACATGGTGAAATGTATTAACATACATGGAATGGAAACACTGGGGAAAGGTACAAACACTCCAAGACCGAGCATAGTTGTCAAGGTGACAGGCAACAAGGCAACCAATACCCAAGGAGGGTGGGTTGCCTCACCCAAATGCCTAGTAGTTTTTGTACAAGACACCATAAAATTTTCATTTTTTTGTCTCGTGAGATTATAATATTGAAACAAATTTTACTTCACTAAATTATTATATGTGGATTTTGTACAATGGCCAAGGGACCCTCTCCCTTGTCAGTAACACAATTTCTTTTTCTTTTTTTTTTTTCTTTTTGAAGCCAAATACAATTTTTTATTGTATACTAGTTTCTTTCAATCATGTTCTCATTTGTTAAGATTTGATCAACACACCAGTTACTTGACGTTGTGTTGAATTCTTGAAGGTCTCAAAACCTGAACTGATAAACAAGGAAAAACTTGAAAATTTTATCCAATCAACACACAAGAGCAACTGAGGCATGTCTTCTTCTGCCCCTTTCATTTTCCTTTCTCTGCAAAAGAAACACAGGTTCCACCCCTTTCTCTCTCTAGGACAATCTTCTTCTTCTCTTCAATATGCTGGTTTTCTATATTTTGATACGAAGCTTGAAGACTATTGGTAATTATAAGTGAAAGATGATTGTTGGTTGCTAGTTGCTATGGAACATAGGGAATTACCAGATGATAAATATAAGAAAAATCAAGTCCATCACCTACGCAGGCACCTAGACAACAACAAAGCACTTCCCTGTTTGCCTAGCTCTTTGATTTTCTATTTTAATCCAGTATAGTTTCAGTTGAGTAGCATTACTCAGAGTTGTGGATATCCATTAGAAATTTTCTCAGTTGAAGAAAATTTGCAGTTATCTGTTACATTCTGTGTCTATCTTGACTTCCTTCTCAACCAGTTTTCATTAAGTTTGAAGTGATGATCTCAGAATTTGATTGTCTTCAGATGAATCCACAGATTTATGACATGGAACCATGTTACTTCTAGCGAGGCTGGTAACTGTAATACTGGATAGGAAAAAGATCCTTTATCAATAGGATGACTTACCTCATGTATAAGAACTGTTGCTCCCTGAGATGCGGCTATCAGTTCAGGACAGGGCCTAGTGTCACCAGAGTAGACAAGCTTCCAACCTGGAATAGTTTTTCCAACAGTGTTGACTCTATCTGCCGCCTTCAGGACAACACCAAATGCCTGTGGACAATGCACAACAGGCACACTGACCAGAGCCTCCAAACCTGCTTCACCAAGAACCTTCTTCAAGTTCTTTAGGAGCTCAAAGGTCATACCAGAGTCAACTGGACTGCTAGGTCTCTTCCAAAAGCTCTGCATGGGGCTGCCTCTTGCAAACAAGGTTGTCTCAATATTTTGCACTGCAACACCTTGTCCATCTCTGCTATTCAAGTTTTCAACATCAGTTCCTGACGTGAAGTTATTTTGATTAGATTCAAGAGCATCCTTGAAGGCATCCAATGAAGCTTCTGTTGTGTGCCTGCAGTCAAGGAACTGCATATCTAGATCCTCAAGTTTTTGGTACGCATCCAAAAATCTTTTAAGCTTCCTTGGCCCAATAACAAGTAATGGTTCATGAGCAACTTCCTTTAACAACTCTCGACGAAGAGCAAGTATTCTTGCTAGACCGGTATGATGATCAGCATGAATATGAGAAATCCAAATAAATTCCAATCTTCTCACAGCATTGTCAGCACCCTTTACACCATATCTGTACACAAGAGTTTCATAGGGCATCTCTATCTATTAAAAAAGAAACAAAAAGAAATACAATAGTAGGCAAATGAAACATTCTAGAGAATAGGATTCACCTCCTCTTTAGTTGACCCAGTGTCCCTTCACCACAGTCCAACAGTAAACTTCCTTTTGAGAAAAGATTAATATAGACTGAACTAACATTGCGGTATTTGGATGGCTGTGAAGAACCGGTTCCCAGAAGAACAATTTCCATGTCCTCTCGTGTGATATTCTCCAGACAACTAGGAACAGTTTGATCATTATTAACTTCATCCATGTCAGTGGCATCCAGACATGGGATCTCCTCCCTTGATATCTTATCAGGTTTAGAAGTATTCTCATTTATCCATGGTTCTTCAATCATAACTACATCATCTTGCACAGGTGATAGTCTTTTAGATTCTTGGGACTTGCACCATATCTGGCTAATTTGTTCTGCAGCATCTGTAATCTCAGGAATCTCTGAGATAAGTTCATCAATGACCTCTGTTGGTGTCAATGAGCTTGGAATAACAGATTTATCCAACCCAATCTGTGCATATGGACGCAGAGTAAACTGTAGTAGCATACAAAGATAGAGATATTACTTAGAAGGAAATAGTATGTAATATTAAATAACTTATCAAAAAAATATAGTATGTAATATTAAATAAATAAACACATGTGATATGTTTATGATTTTTTAACACGAAGTTAAACACCAAAGAGTAAGATTTTTTATCCAAAATGACCACAAATAACATGAAAAATTGAGTTATCTCCCAAAAAGTGATCAGAAGAATTAACCAAGGGTTACTGTCTGTTACTTCACCCTCTTAGTGAAGGTCAGTTAACAATGGCTAGTTATTCATTTTGTATTAACCCTCTTAACAAAGGCAGCAATACTGGAAAATTACTCTACTATGAAATGATAAGGCTGATACTTCACCAATAGTAGCACAATTCTCATCATCGTGGAAATACTTAAACAAAGTTCATAAGCAAATGTACAAAGGAAATTTATGAGCATAAGTGTCAAGGATCAAGACTCATAATTAGCTACAAGTGTTATATGTAACAAAACACACAAGAGTTAAAGTATATTGTAATAATGAATAAACTTTAAGATTCTTGAAACAAATTGAACCTCAAACTAGGGATAAAATCATAAAAATGCTGATGTTTAATGTATTCTGAGCATGAAGGGGCCAAGAAGTGCTTAATCCAAAGGAGATTTGCAGATCAATTAGAAGATCGAGCTAATTAGTATGAATCTCCAGAATTTAACAGTTCACTAGTTTCATACCTTCAGAAGATTTTCAGCAGAAATGCCTTCACAAAGCTTTGGAACAGAACCCTGGAAAGAAGAAACCAACTGCTCAATAGCCCTGAGCATGTTAAAAGTAACTACCAACCCCTAACCATACAATGTAATCCAGGAATCAGTTTGGTAATCTTTCTTAAATGAGAAGCCACATAATTACCTCATTTATAGAAAAAGTGTATGGTTCAAAGTTGTTAAGGTGCTGAAGAGACCAAAAACCAGGGGCTGGAAAGAACTGAGGACACAGGTAATTAAGCCTTGCTGAAATTCTTGCACTAGATTTTAGAATTGGAACTTCCAAGTTCTTTCTGCAAATAGGAATAAGAAACCCCATAACAAGTTTGCAAAGGAAAAATGATGATTACTAACAACCAACGTGATAGTAATACTGAAAAATGAATAAGTTCTCACATTTCATGTCCAGCCATGATATGTTGGGCCCCACCAAATCTTTTCATCCATTTCTGGTAATCAGGAGTCTTTGTAACAAAAGCTGGACTCAGGTGAATTACACAATTTACAGACTTAACATCATCCAGCTTGTCGTCCAGAGAATCAGCATAGTAAGGACTTAGAGATTCTACAGACAACAACTCTTGTAAATGAGATAATGTAGGGCAGTCGACAAGGAGTACAATTGGGCCAGGAACCGAAGGACCAAGCACATCACTTGGATGAACCTGCATAACCAGGTAAATGAAGCCATGTGTTAGAAAAAAAATAATTTGAATATTGGCTGAACAACCATGTACTGATATGTCCTTCAGGTGTGTGCAAGTACCAGGATATTAACAAATAGTTTGATCTAACCCACCATAATATTTTGACGATCTGACTTGACTGAGTTCCCAAGTTGTAGTTCACGATATTTTGGACCAGGTTTCAATCCAAGGGCCGCAGCTTTTGCTGGGTCAAACTTCCCCTTAATTTCAGGCAACTCACAAACATAAACTACAGAAACGTCACCAGGCTTCAGCACTGGTAGAACTTTTCTATCTGGACTTTTTGGATGTGGTAAAAGGGGTTTCATAAACTGATCCTTTTTCTCCTGCGGACCTACAGAAGGATTCAATAAAGTGGAATCTTCACTCATGACTTGATGCCCCTCAAAGCAACTTGGCCGTAGGAGAATTGCAGATATCTTAACAACCTCATCATCAATGAGAACAATGGGGTCTGTAAACTTCCCCATATCAGAGACTGCAGATCCTTTGGCACTTGGTGCTGGCCCAAAACCATGGGTGTGAACCATGGCAGCATTTGGAATAAATGAACGCATAGCATCAATTAAATATTTGAGATCAGAGGGGCCCCACATGTTAACCTTCAAAACAACAAAAGCCAAAGGTTATAGTTCTATGATTGCATATAAAGCATAGTATCCCATATCTATTCCAAAGAATGGTTCAGAAAAGCTAAATAATACACAAGTTAGAATGATGATGGTATTTTATGCATCTCAATTTAAGTTAACTTACAGACATTCCTTCCTCTCCCATGCCAGCCAAAGTCAGTAGAAGACCTGTGATAGTACAAGATTGCAGGTAAGGAACTATCCAGATAATCATGTTTTACTTCCAACTAAATGTGAAACAAAATATGAATATTTAATTAAATAAAATATGCATATTGAGGGTACAGTTTTTGCTGTTTTATTTGAGAGACTTAATCACAAGAAAGAACCCAGCTTAAGGTTATTCTAAGTGCAATATGGAACCTGAGTATTTTGGTCTGCTTTTATTCTGTAATTGGACCTATTATATCAATCATAGCAAAAGTGAGGCATTTAAATCCAGCATGTAGTGGAATTAGTAGAAGCTTGCATTGTAGGTCTAGCCATATAGCAACTTCCTTCCAGGTACTTGAGAAGCCCTTTGGGAGAGCCCAAGGTCATATGGAACCCAATAGTAGAGAGATTATGCTAGTAGAAAACTGGCTTGAAGAAGGGTTACCTATTGAAGGGAGGCAATTATACTCTATTTAAAACAGAAATTTGTTATTTTCCTGTCCAAGATTTATAACTCTTCTCCATCCATTACCTATCAAAAAAAATCTGAATATCCAGAGAGAGAAAGAAAGAGAAACATGCAGATGGAGAAATCCCAATATTTTCTGGAGGGTCGTTGCAAGCAAATATGGGCATGACGCATGGGTGGGAGTTCCTACCAACAACAGAATTTTGCAGTTCTATGGTTTTTTTTGAGAGAGAGAAAGAGAGAAAAGGTAAAGTATTTCATTAAAGCAAACTGAAAAGATACAACCTTGCCCAATGAGGCACTGGGCAACACAAAACACTTTGTACATCCCAAAAAACCACCATATGAGCATCATACAAAAAGATTACTGTGCTCAAAAAAAGAGCTGTAAGGACAATTCTTGAACAATTTGTAAGTCGCCACCCAGGAGTATAACCTTCCCCAAATACTCTTTAAGACTTCCTCCTCTGACCTAAAATTGTCTTCAAAAAGCCTCATATTTCTTTCTGACCAGATTGACCACACTACAACCGCTGGCAGCACCTTCCAAACAATCCTACCTCTCCTCGATAAACCCCTCAGGCCCCAGCTCTGTAACAGTTCCAATACATTCCTTGGGAGGCACAACTGAACTCCAAAAACCTTTAGAATTTTCGTCCAAATTTCCCAACTGAATCTGCAGTGCAAAAAGGGATGCTCCAGCTTCTCAGAATTGTTACCACATAGAACACATCTGCTTGGTTCTACCACCCAACCTCTCTTTGACAGATTATCAGTTGTTAGGCATCTCCCTAAAGCTGTCACCTACAAACAAAAAGAGACTTTTAGAGGAGCCACCATCCTCCATACCAAATCTTCGGGGAAGTTAGCTTCCTCATCGCTACAAAGGCTGCTGTAAAAGGATTTGACTGAAAATACCTGAATTCTCCCTTGCCCAAATCCTCCTGTCCCCCCTTGTACTATCCACCCTCACCACATTCAGGATCATTTAGGTTCCTTCTAAAACTGGGACACCACACGCCTGCCCCTCCAACCTGAGAAAACACCTCCAACACCATACGGTCCTTGTTGATAGCAATATCAATGAGGGTTGGGAATCTGTCCTTAAGAGGGTTATCCCCACACCAGACCTCCTTCCAAAAACTAACTCTAGATCCATCTCCTACTTCCATTCTTAATCATTGTCTAAAATCCTTCGCTGACTGCACATCCATAAGATAGATTTGATTCCCCTGGGTCCCAACTTGAGTTCCTTGCCGTACTTAGCCCCTATTGCTCTTCTCCATTGGTGTGTGGTCTGTTCATTCCACCTCCGATACCATTTCCCTAGACCAGCCAAGTTAAACTTTCTCACATTCCTTAACCCCAAACCTCTGGCCTTTATTGACTTGCAGGCTTTGCTCCAGCTAACTAAATTAAATTTAAACTCATCCTTCCATCCCTGCCATAGAAAACTTCTCATTGTCTTCTCCAACATCTTGGCCACACTGGCTGGAAAATAGAACAGAGACAATAAATAAGTGGAAAGAGAAGACAAAACACTTTTTAATAATGTAAGTTTTCCTCCCTTCAATAGATACCTCGATTTCCAAGAGGGTAGTTTCCTTTCCGTTCTTTCCACCACCGGTTCCCAAATCTTCTTAGAAATGCATTTTTCTCCAAGTGGCATCCCCTAGTACTTTGATGGCAACTTTCCAACCTTGCAGCCTACAATATCTGCCAACACTTCCAAATTAGGACCAGCCCCCACTGTGGTTCTATGATTCAATGTTCCATCACCAGTTCTCCTTGGATTTTAATATGCATATTTCTTTTGTGGTGGACCAGGGAACAAGCTATGACTTTTAGAAGATAAAAGGTGCCTTTGCCAACACTTCAGCTAATGTTTATTCTTTCCCGTCTTTGTACCACATGACCATAGATAGGGGTGAGTCAGTCCAGGAAATACTTTGAATCGTGAGTGTGGCAGTGAAGTATAATGGACCCTCTATTTCAGGCTTCATTTGAATGATTAAGAAACTGACTCCTCATGGACTTCTTGGTTTGACTGCCACAGGTTCTAATATGCATGGAGATAATAGAAAGGTGTGGAGCATCAATCCAGAAGGAACTTCTCCTATTAATTCGTCCTATCTAACTCTTATTAGTGGGAGAAGCTGTCTGTCAGTCTCTCCCATGGAGGTACATATCAACGCTGAGATACCTGCTTAAATATCTTTCATGCTATCTAACTCTTATTGATGGAAGAACATATTTTTCCCATTGAAATGGATGATATGGTCCATATGGACTTCTTGGTTTGACTGCCACAGGTTCTAATATGCATGGAGATAATAGAAAGGTGTGGAGCATCAATCCAGAAGGAACTTCTCCTATTAATCCATCCTATCTAACTCTTATTAGTGGGAGAAGCTGTCTGTCAGTCTCTCCCATGGAGGCACATATCAACGCTGAGATACCTGCTTAAATATCTTTCATGCTATCTAACTCTTATTGATGGAAGAACATATTTTTCCCATTGAAATGGATGATATGGTCCATATGGAAACCAACAATACAACTAAGATATCCTTTTTCTTTTCCTGGATGGTGTTTGTGGATAAAACCCTAACAAGAGGTCATCTCACATACTGGAAGAGAGATACATCATTATTCCACTCCTATGAAGAATGCATCACATACCTTCTCCTTGCTTGCAACTATTCTATAAATACATCACATGCCTTCTCACATCCTGTAGGTCACGAATGACCTGTTTTTACACTGTTTTGGTGTGACTCCATTGTTTTATGATCTCTCCTAGTAGTTGGTGTGTTTAGATGATCTGGAAAATTGATGGACCGTGACTGTTATACCTGTACAGTGCTGGAATCAACCTAAAAAAAAAAAAAAAAATTGAGAATTGGAGCTGGTCTGTGTTCAGATTGTGTACAGACTACAGTGTGTGCATGTGGATTGCATCTCTACTGTGTTTTTAGGACTTTTTGGGCGTTAGGAGAGATCTTAAGGGGTGTGTTGAAACTGTAAAGTGTTTGAATCCTGTCCTCTGAAAATTCTGCAACTTCTGAGATTTTAGGAAGTCAAAATGAAATAAGTGGAGGAATGGATATGAGTTCCCCCATGACTGTAATTCCCTTTGATGGACGAAACTACCTTGAATGGCCTAGGGGAATTAAACTTTACATTACTGCTAGGGAAAATGGGTATATTAATGGTAAAGTGAAGGAACCAAAGACTGGAAGTGTTGAACATGACAGGTGGGACCAAGAAAATAGTATGGTGATGTCATGCCTCTTGGTTTCCATGCTGCCACAAGTAAGGAAGACATTTACGTGGGCTGAAACAGCTTGTGGAATATGGGAACAAGCGAAATCTACCTATTCAGAGCAGAGGCACTATGCAAAGATATACCAATTACAAGCTGAATCCTCCACTTGCAAGCAGGGGGAGAGGAGTCTCTCAATGTACTACTCAAATCTGACATCAATCTGGAAGAAACTAAATCATTATCAAAGTGTGAATTGGAAGTGTGATGAAGATGCAAAGGCCTACAAATCACTTGTCTCCTAACAATGAGTATTTGCTTTTCTTTTGGGGTTGAATCCTATGTATGAGTTCATGAGGGTACAAATCTTAGGAAGTAAGAACTTACCTTCAGTTCAGGAACTTTATGCCTTAGTCCAATCTGAAGCGAGTAGAAGAAGTGTGATGAATTCTACAAAGGGGGAGTCGGTTGCACTAGCAGTCCGAGGAGGTACAAATTCAAATGTTGGAGGCTCTTTTAAGAAGGGTAACTCATAGAAGAGAGTGGATGACAAAGACAAACTTTGGTACACTCACTGTCAAAAGTCCAAGCACACTAGAGACACATGTTGGAAACTCCATGGCAAGCCTAAATGGGCTCAGGAATTGAGTAAGAAATCAACATCTGATCAAAGTAAGAAGCCAACCCAGCAGAGTCAGAAGAAATATAACTCAGCAAATGTGGCATCTCAAGAGACTAGTCCCATGGTACCACAGGAACGACACTCTGGTTTTGACCCCAAGGAAGAGAGTATCAACTATTTTCGTGACCACTTGGAATTATATGGTAGGACACTTCGTCAAATGGATTTTGGCCATACTCTTTCTACCTCCTTTGTGTCTACACCAGGTAACACTGCCACATGGTTTCCATGTGTCATCTCATGCATCTGATTCCCCTTAGATAATTGACTCTGGAGCCTCAAACCACATGACCGGTAAATCAACTTTATTCCAGGCATATAACATCCTCTCTAGGAGAGATAAGGTGAGACTAACTGATGGATCATTCTCCACCATAGTCAGTCAAGGAGCCATCTCCCTTCCTTTCAGTCTTACCCTCTCTAATGCGTTGCACGTTCCTAAATTACCTATCATTTTACTTTCCATTAGCAGTATTACTCACTCCTTGAATTGTTCATTGACCTTCTTTCCTTCTTTGTGTGTGTTTCAAGATTTGGCCTCGAGGAAGACAATTGGTAGAGGAAGCATGGTGGATGGTCTTTACGTGTTGAAGAATAAAGTCGGTCTTGTGGCTACGGAGTCCTTAAGTTCATCTAGTGAGAGCCATACCTACTTATGGCATAGTCGTCTACTCGTCTTGGTCATCTTCCGTTTGACTCTTTAAAACTTATGTTTCCTGAGTTATTTACGTCTTTTCAATTAGTGAGTTACAATGTCAGACATGTCAATTGAGCAAACATTGTAGAAATTCTTTTCCTTTAAGAAATAAAAGATCTGAATTTCCGCTTCATATTGTCTATTATGATGTTTGGGGCCCTATTACTCTACCTTCTGAGACTAGATAAAAGTATTTCATTACTTTGATTGATGACTACTCTAGATATAATTGGGTTTATCTTATGTGATCTAGAGATAAACTACCAAAGGTTGTGAAAGATTTTCAATGCATGATTTTTACTCAAATCCAAATTGAGATTCATATTTTCCAATCGGACAACGCGAAGGAGTACTTCCATAGTGATCTCATGGAGTTATTTGCTTTGTGTGGATCTCTTCATCAAAGCTCTTGTACTAGGACACCCCAGCAAAACGGTGTTGCTGAAAGGAAAAATCATCATCTTCTCGAAGTAGCTCATCGTTTATTACTCCATATGAATGCTCCAAAACATTTTTGGATGAATGTTGTTATGTGTGTTGCATATATCACCAACCGTATGCCACCTCGGTTACTAGAGTATAAGGCCCCACATCAACTTTTGTTTCCTACAGCTCCTCTGTCCCCCATAGTTTAATAGTGACTATTTTTTACATTATATTTATAAAATAGGCACTATTAAACTACTACTACTACTTTTGCTTTTCTTCTTTTCCTATAACAAAAATAAGGGTTCAGCCCCTATATTTTTTATTTTTCTTTTTCTTCTCATTAATATGTTGATTTTCTATACTTTAACATGAACTCTATAATTTTCTTATGAAAATTATAAATATTATTAAGGAAATATGGTTATGGTACCTAGGGAACTACCCTAGGATCTATATTTTCTACATAAAAAAATCCATCGCCTAGGCGATTAGGCGACAAAGCACCCCCTGTCGCCTAGTCTCGCCTTGGTGCCTTGAAAACTATATTCCAATGCATGTCTTTGGGTATCGTTGCTTTGTTCATGACTTGTCCCCTACTCGTCATAAGCTCTATCCTTGTGCCATTCCTTGTGCTTTTCTTGGCTATCCTTTATCTCAAAAGGGTTACCGTTGCTATGACCCTACCTTACGCACGTACCATGTCTCCATGGGCATATCCTTCTCTGAGAATCAACCTTTTTTCTTGGTTTCTCCTCAGGGGGAGATTAGGGTTGAAGAGGAGAAACACACCTAGGTTCAGACTCAATTACCTCCTCTTCCTAATCCTCCTCCATTTTGTGTCTTTCTTCGCCATCATTTCCTGATCCTCAGTTAGGGAGGGTTTTGAAAGATGTGAAGAAGTTCTAGAGACTTGTAAGGAGACTCTTGTATTTGTCTATGACCGGGCCTAATATTGCCTATGCAGTGGGTGTCCTTAGTCAGTTCATGCATAATCCTAAGACAACTCACTTTGAAGCTACAGAAATGATCCTTAGATACCTCAAGAAATTCCCAGGAGCTAGTTTGCTATTCCAGAAACATGGGCATTTGAAGGTTGAAGTGTATACAGATGCTAATTAGGCAAGGGCAGTCAATGACAAAAAGTCTACCAGTGAGTATTGTACCCTTGTGGGAGGAAACTTATTCACCTAGAGAAGTAAGAAGCAAAGTGTGGTGGCTAGGTCCAGTGCTGAAGCGGAATACAGAGCTGTCTCATGGAGTTGCTAGAATCATATGGATGAAAAAACCTATTAGATGAACTAGGTTTTGCAGTTAACAAACCTATGTCACTCTATTATGACAATAAAGCTGCTATCAACATTATTGCTAACCCAATCCTCCATGATATAACAAAATATATTGAATTGGACAAACATTTTATTAGAGAAAAACTTGTGAGTGGAGAAGTGTGCACTCCATATGTCAATTCGGAAGAACAACTTGTAGACATCTTCACCGAGGGCCTTCATCATGTGCGGCATAATAATTTGTGTGACAAGTGGGCACGATTGACATCTATGTCCCAACTTGAGGGGGAGTGCTGGAGTGTTTACTTTACATTTTATGTTTTATTTTGCTTAGTTGGGATCTGTTTGGTCTGGTTACAATAGCTTTTTTATCATTGTTTATGTACTTTGACTACAATAGGGGCATAAGGGTTTTTTATCATTCTGTCTTCTCTCTCTTCCCTTCTTCCTTGTTTCTCCTCTTTTCTTCTGCTAATAGATTTGTTGCATATTTGGAAGGGAAGGAGCATTTGTGTATGTAAAGGCAAGATCTGTTGATGATAAGGTTACATAGAAAGTTGAGCACATATGCAACTTTGGTTCCCCATTTTGAAGGACTTTAGATTCCGGAGGCCTGAGTCTCAAAAAATTGTAATAATCCGTATAGCATCATATTTTCTTAAAATGATGTTAAGCTGTACATAACAGTTGATATGGCACTGAATAGAATGGAATGACAGAACAAGATTCATGCAGCCAACCCCATACAATTAGGACAAGGCTTACATAATGGTGATGATGATGTACAGCTAGCTGTACATGCTTGTACATTAAGGACATAAGAAAATCTGAAGATTCATGGTTACGCCCTTCTTCTGAGTACAATAAAGATTTCTAATCAAATAACGAAGTAAAACATATCATAGAAAGCTCATTTGCACTGACCTGGAAGTCCACCTGCAGTTTCTGAGCATACGCGGGAAAGGAACATGTGATCGATCTGAAAACATTTAAAGAACAATATCAAGATGCATTTCCACAATTTATTAAGAAAAGCTTCTATCAATACAAGAGAGAACAGTGAGCAAACAAAAGATATATGATACCTTTGATAACTTAATCTTATGCTCAGTACAGAACCGCTGCAACCCCTGGAACAAGAAGAAACCATTCAAAAATAGAACATCATTACAAGGTTTCATGAAGGGCCACCACTAAAACATCGTTAATTTTATATGCAGACTTGCAGAGTTATAGTCAATACAAGCTTTTGAAATGCTTAGAGGTTAAAACTTTCTTGAGTAATTTTGATTTTTGAATAAGTTGTTTGGCGAAACAAACATACTAACTAAAAGAGAAGAAATGATAACCTACATTTTTTCTAGTACAAGCGAAAAGAGCTACACAAAATGAAGCACAACCTCTCAAAATACAAGTCCTTGCGGATAATTTGTAACTAACTATTTACTATTAAGGGGAAGAGGATTTGGAGTGGGTGAGAAATGAGATTCATAGATAAAGGAGGAAAATAAGAATTTTTGTTATGATTTTCCACCTCAACAGAGTCCAGGAATTTTCCATCATGATAATAATAAACTAAGGTCCCACTGGCATCGTTCTGTGGGAGTCTTCCTCGCGTTCTCGACGTTCCCGTAGAACGGAAACATGTTTGGCATGACATTTTAGGTGGGAATGGGTTCTTTTGGAGTGGGAATGGAAACAACTTGTAGGCATCTTCACCAAGGGCCTTCATCACGTCACTCCGCAGGAACGAGGAACTTGGGAACACGCAATTCCCACAGCGTCTTCTTTAAGTTGCGAACACGTGTGCTAGTTCCCCACGTGTTGGTCAGGGAAAAATCGTAATTTTGCGGTTTCAGACGTAAGAAAGCCCCAAGTCTAGCTGAGTGTGGTTTTTTCCTTCTTCCTACCACCGACAGACTCCTAACCTCTTGTGGAGCATCGACAAGGCAGCCTGGGTTTTTCTTGTATATCTCTCATCGGTTCTGTTCTATTTTATTCTTAATATACAAGGTATTTCATAACCATACATTTTTATTTTATACACAAGCACATGAAAATGACTTTATATGGGTTGACCAATTCATCCCTCCTAACAGTGGTAGACATGTTGAGGTGCAACAAGGACTAGTTGTGCGAAACAGGGACCGATTTTTAACCATTATAGCTTGTGGATGTTGCTGCTTCATGGCGTGTTGGGTTCTTATTTTGCTATTTATTTGTGTTGTTTTCATCCATAGTCAACAATTATCAAATGATGGACAATGGAAGACACCATTTCTGTGTGGTCCTTTTTTATTACTTTTATATATGAGGACTTGTAACATGCTTTGTATGTGTATGGATTTGAAAAACTAATCTCAAGATTCAATAGCGTATCCAAAAGCTGTTTCTGTCTCTTTAAAATACTAAGGAACAAATTGCCAAATACAAGTGTTATTCCCCAGGAACCAGTTCTGGAACAAGAATTTCTCCAAAAAAGAAACAGGCAGGAACAATGCCAAACGGGAGGTAAGGGTCTGTTTGGTTCACAATGGGAATAGGAATCAGGATGGTCTATTCTCATAGTTTGGTTGGTTCAGACAAGAATAAGAATGGAAATTGAAGTCAGCAGTAATGGGCGAAGGGAGGGGGGGAATCGCCATTCCCTAAAATGGGGAAATCCCATTCCACCAGGAATGGGAATGGGATTCTGATTCCACCCAACCCAACCAAACAGTTGGAATCGGAACCCCTATTCCTGCGAACCAAAAAAGGCCTAAAAGTAGAGCCTATTCCTAGTTTTTTCTCGTTGAAAAAAGAAAAAAGAAAATATTAGTGTTTCTTCAACGTACCTCTCCTGCATTAAATATAAATCTTTGCTTGTCAAAAAATAGTAGAACTGATGGCGATGTATCCTGCGTATCCATCCCAGTACCTAAAATCTGTGAAAATAAAAACCAGAGATGGCTAGATAAGAATTCAAAGCAAACCATTAAAACAGAGAAGGATACAAGTCCTTCGTTTCTAATAATAAAACGGAAATATAGAACAATTTCTGGAGACCAATTATTATGATATAAAATTTGAAATTTTGGAAAAAAGACGCAAGTCCAGATGCCATGAACCAATTCCAGAGAAATACCACACTCAAAATCTGGGAACTTTTCATAAAACAAATAATGATCAAGCGCCCCTCCCCCGCACCCACCCACATGCACTCTTTTTCTTCATCATCATTTGGTAAAAGAGCTTTTACCTGAACATAACATATGGTGTTAACTGGATTCAATTTCCGAACCTTCAACTGAAGGGTCCTGGGCTTGTCACTCTTATCTTTCCCTTCAGCTCTCCTCTTATTGAACATGACAGACTTGGCCTCCTCCATCGGTTTCTCGTTCTTAGCTTCTCGGAGGGTACTATTGCCTCTAGTCCTGGGCGGAGGAACCTTTCGTTCTCTTCTTACAGAAGAAGAGGAAACAGTGGCAAAAGAGAGAGGTTTTTGAAGGGTTTTGGACTTGTTCAGAAGAGAAGAAGAGAATGAAAGCTTGAAGGGAAAGGAGAGAGGAGATGAGTAACCGCTCGAAAAGAATAGTCTGAAGGTTCCAATTTGGGGCATTGTTTTTCAATTGGGTTGGGTGGGGCGTTTACAGCCCTAACAGGGCCGGGAGATTGGAGAGAGAGCGAGAGAGAGTATTACGTGCGTTAGCAGAACTCACCCATAATACCTAGCATCCCATTCTACCGGTATACCTCAGATTAGCATCTCATACTGCCAACATCGATCATAATACGGTAATATGGTGTTCCACCTAGTCTTGACAATTATATGATTGTAATTGGGAGGCATAGTGGAAGCTGATCGTAATTGGGAGGCATAGTGGAAGCTCTGGTACCATTTGTTTCTTATTTTAGAATTCGCCTCTAAAAGCTAGCGATTAGAGGGAGGGAATTCAAGCACATATATACTCCACAACAACATCCTATTGCTATCAATGTGGATAGTTTACATTAGCATCCCATACTACTAACATAGGACAAATGAATCATAACAAAAAGGGCGAGTTCGAGCATTCAACACAATCCTAGAGTACTGGACTAAGAATGAGAAACAACATATCTTGATTATTGACCAATCTACTGAAAAAAAATACCAATCATGAGCATCGGGAATGAGAGCTTGTGAGGACTCTACAGCGTAAATCTCCTCAAGATTTTTTTTGAAATTTTCTAAGGATAAAATTTATCGCGTATATTTAAATTTATCGATAAAAAAAGGGCAAATAGGATAATTGGTCATATTAAATGAATCGAAAGGTAATTCTCATTAAATCCAACATTTAAGGTAATAAGTTGCATTTACTTCATTGAACCATATATTTAATCCATTTTTGTTTCTTCTTATCATTAAATTAGTGGGGACCTATCCGTTGCACGGGATTTGTTAAGCGAAAGATATATATAATTGTTTTATACTTTTAACTTATAAATAATTAATAATCATTTATATTTTGGGTTCGACTACGATATGGGACAGATATGATATCTAAAATTTTTTTGACCAATCAATTGGTATCATAAGTGTGGTAGCCAATCAGGTGTTATTTATCAAAATTCATGGGTGGATTTTGATCGACCAAAATTCTTCTGATACCATATCTTTCTCGTATCATAGATTTTCCCTTATATTTTATATACTACTTTTAATAATTTTTTACAATACAAAAATAACAATAATTAATTCCAACCAACTTGACCCGAGCTAGTCAATTTTCTAGTATTTTCAATCGGCTTTGGTTCAACAATTTCCCAACCTGACCAGGTTGGATTTAGGTATTGCTTTGACCATTTGTAAATTGACCAAAATCAAACAACTTGACACACACAACACACAATATATATATATATATATATGTGTGTGTGTGTGTGTGTGTATGTATGTATGTATGTATATGTATAATATGGGAAAGTGGAAAAATTCTCATATTTCTTAATCTAAAATATTTTATATCATAAATTTAATTTTTTTAATAATGTCACTATAGTTTTATAAATTCAAATTTAATTTTTTAAGTTTAAATCATTTGAACCAACCAACCAAACTGAAAATCAACCCAAACTTATGCAACCTGAGTTGGTCGGTTACGGGTGACCAACTCCTCAACCTAACCAAGTTGATTTGGATGGCCAAAAAGCCTACAATCGAACTGAACCAACCCATGAATACTCATAATTTCAACTAAACGAATAGTCTAATCTATTTCTAGTAAATAACAATAGTTTAATCTCTAATAATTATTGAAAATTTATAGCAAAAATACACAATTATTGAAAATATATTGATAATGAAAAAGAAATAAGTAACAATAAAAATAAAATACTAACAAAATACAATAAATATTAAAAATATATTAAATTAGTCAATAAATAGTGTAATCTCGAATAATAGTTTAATTTCTAATAAATGTTAATCAATAAATTATAACAAAATATAATAAATATAATAAGTACAATAAATTAAAATAAAGTTAAATAACAGTAGTTTAATCTCCAATAATTATTAAAAAGTTTCTGTTAAATAACAAAACAAAAATAGACTTATACATAATTATTGAAAATATATTTATCGCAAAAATAAATAAATAAATAATTAAAATGAAATAAATATTAATTTTAGTATACATTAATATATAATAAATATAGATAATGATTTTAAAATTATTATTAATAAATTTTTTTTTGAAAGCTATTTTCTAGAATATTAATTATTTATTGATATAAGCGAAATTAGTTATTTACAATATTATTTAGATATTTAAATAATCTTATTATTTAAAATTTAAAATATTAATTATTTATTGAATTTAATAATCCATAAAATTATAATTTATACTATTATTGCATAATTTTGTTATTATTTTTGTAAAATATTAAAGTATTATTAATTTGAATATTATGTTATAATTATTTTTCTAGTTTTAGGATATTTTTTAAATTTATTACATAACTTGTTGATAAAAATGAGGGCAAATAGGACAATTGGTTATTAATATTAAATGAGTTGAAAAGAGATATTTTTAAAATATTCAATTCATTCAATTTCCTCTCATTAAATCCAACATTTAAGCTATTAACTTGCATTTACTTCATTGAATCATATATTTAAGGCATTTTTGTTTCTTCTTATCATTAAATTCTATTAATTAAATCCATATATAATAAATTAATAATTTTAATAACATAAATACTTATACTTTTAAAACCTACTTGAAAAAATAGTGTTTTCATCTAGGTAATGGTAAGAAATTAAAGCATTTGGTCAAATGGGTCAATCCATGTTGCTACAATTAAATAATAAAATTCAAAAATAAATAAAATGCAAAAAATATAAAAAAAAAATTTGAGAACATTTTTAACATCATATATTTGACATATTAAACAATAATAAGTATGATAAATAACAAATGTTTTTATTAATTATGGAAATGGAATGTAAAATTTAAAACCAATTAGAAATAAAACTATTTTCATATTCTCTCTCATTAAATCTCATATCTAAGTTATATTACTTTATTAAATCTCATATCCAAGTTATATTCCCTCATTAAATCCTATATTTAAGATATATTTTTTTTTCTCATCATTAAATTTTACTAATTAAATCCATAATATTAATTTTAATAGTATAAAAATAAATATTTCAAAAAATAATTTGAAAAGAAAACCATTTTCTTCCCTCTTGGTGGTGGGTAAGAAATTCAACGTTTGGGGCCAAATGGGTTAATAAATAATATCATAACTAAATAATTGAAAATTAAAATATATAACAACAAAAAAGTAAAACAAATAGGACTTATCTCTAATATTCATTATAGTATTATAAGAAGCAAGAATAAGTATGAAATATAAGAAGCAGTGTTATTAATGATGGAAATTGAATGCCAAATTTAAAATCAACTTAGAAATGAAATGATTTCATAGTCAAATAATAAAATTATTAAAAATAGAGAATAAAAAATAACAAAAATAAAAAAGAGAAAATTTGGGCACATATCTAATGTTATATATTTATAAAAATATAAGGTACATCTCTAATATTATAAATTTATTATATTGAACAAAAATAAGAATCATACAAAAGAAATAATTTTATCAATGATGGAAATGTAATACAAAATTTAATGTCAACCTAGAAGTCAAACTATTTTCCTTTTCGGGTGGTGGGTTAGTGGTTGAGTCAAATGGATTAATCGATGATATGATAGTTATACAATAAATCTTTAAAAATAAAAAAATGCAAGTAATCAAAAGAATATATAAAAAATTTTATATTAATCATGTCAAACAAAAATTAAGTGTAATAAATACAAAATTATTTATAAAATATAGATGAACTATATAATTTAAAACTAATGCGAAAGCAAAACTATTTTCTTATCTAGATGGTGTGTCAATGATCCAAGTTTTCAAAAAAAACTCATGATGTCATAATCGAATAATAAATATTTAAAAAATATATATATATATAAAACATAAAAATGAAAAAGTATAGAATGTTGTAGAAAACTTTTGGGAACATTTCTAATGTTATATATTCATCATATTAAATAAAAATAATTGTTAAATTTAAAATTATTTTTATTTATGACAGAAATGGAATTCAGAATTTAATAATAATAATAATAATTGTTAATGTAATTTAAAATTTCCACATGTAATGTGCATGTGCATTTACTATAAGCATTTGAGTTTACTTTTAGTCATACTGTTACTTTTGTTAATTTCTAAATTATATCTTAATTATAATATATATAAAGTTCTAGTAATTAATATGAAGAAAATTAAATTTCTTACATGCAACACATGTGCTTAATTACTAGTCCATAAAACACCAAAACGAATGGTCAAACCTCCAATAGAGATAAACTCAATAAGAAACCCCTGAAAAAGGTGTCCAACAAATAAACCAATGAGGGGTTTGGAGAGAATTGATTGTTAACTCAAACTCATCTAGTGGCAATAAACATTAAACCTCAAATCTAGTGGAAAGGGGAAAGGAGATGGCTAACAAACTGTTCCTCCAAAACCGGATATTCAATTCATTTGCACTTTTATGGTATTTCACCATTACAAATAAAATTGCAAAAAAACTAGGGCAAAAAAGGACCTGATGGAGTAAAGATCTATGTATTATAAATGTTCTAACAATCTTGAATTTATTCTCGTTAGCACTGGGGTCTGGGCCTGATGGAGTAACAGGACCAAATGTGACCTTAGTCCTTAGTCGGAGACCAATTGGTCCAATTTTTTTTTTTATTTTTTTTTATTTTTTATTTTTTTATAAATGCCCAATCTATTTATGATATACAATCTCTAGCTCATGGCGAGGAATTCCTTTATAGCCCTATTTCCAGCAAATGCTCATCTCGGGGTACCGATACTATTTTTGAAGGTATTTTTAATAAATAAATAACAAAAAAATAACCCTCCTATGAAGTTATGAAAAAAACTAAAAAAAATCACAAGGATCAAAATATCAATACATACATATGGCGTATCGGGTTTATCAATACTCTGAACCCTACTGTTTAAGCAAAATTATTGAAAATTTATAACAATGGTTTAATAGTCTAATACATAATTATTGAAAATTTCTAATAAATAGTCTAGTCTCTAATAAATAAAAATAGTTTAATCTCTAATAATTATTGAAAATTTATAACAAAAATACATCATTATTGAAAATATATTGATAATCAAAATAGAAAAAATAACTAATAAAAATACAATAAATAATAATAATAATAAATTATTAAATAAATAGTTTAATCTCAAATAAATATTAATAAATAAATTATAACAAAAATATAATAAGTACAATAAAATAAATTTAAAAAGTTCAATAATAGTAGTTTAATCTCCAATAATTATTGAAAATTTTCTGTTAAATAACAATACAAAAATAAATTCATACAAAATTACTGAAAATATATTTATCACAAAAAATAAATAATTAATGAAATACAATAAATATTAATTTTAGTATATATAATTATATAATAAATATAGATTAAGAGTTTAAAATTATTATTAACAAATATTAATTTTTTGAAAGTTATTTTGTCAAATTATTAATTGATATAAGTGAAATTAGTTACTTACAATATTATTTAGTTATTTAAATAATATCATCATTTAAATTTTAAAATATTAATTATTTATTAAATTTAATAATCAGTAAAATTATAATTTATAGTATTACTATATGATTTCATTATTAATTTTGTAAAATAATAAATTATAATTAATTTAAATATTATGATATAATTATTTTTCTACTTTTAACAAAATTTTTAATTTATTACAAAATTTCATCACATTAACTATTTAAAATACCGTTATTTTAAATATTTCGTTAGTTAAAATATTTAAATAATATGTAAAATATTTAATTTTTATTTGAATTTTATTTATTTTAAAGATATTAAATAATATTAAATATTTAGTTATTAAAATATTTCAATAATGTTTTATTTTTTAATGTTAATTTTTTTTTATATGAATAACATTTAAGTTGAATAATCCAGAAAATCATAATTTATATTGTTAGTACATATTTTCTGATGAATGTCATAAAAGTATAAAATTATTAATAATATGAATATTATTAAATTTATTATAATTGTTTTTCGTATTTTTAATTAATATTTTTTATTATATAATTTATTAGAATATTTAAATAATTATTAAATTTTTTAATTAAGACTTGTTCAAATATATATAGATAAAAAGTGAGGGAGAGGATAAATAGGAATTAGAGACAATTTAGGAGAAAGTGGGGGAGGTAGTTTAGGAGAAATTTTAGGAGAGGAGATTATTTAGGTCATTAGAGGGAACAGTGTGGGGGTGGGGGTAGATTGGAGAAGGAGAACATCTCATTGGTTGTTTCAAAAAGGATATGAAATTAAAAAAAGTAAAAAATAAAAAGGAGCTTATGACGTTCTCCTTTTAAGAATTTAATAATATTATTTAAAATTTTAAAATATTAATTATTTATTGAATTTTATAATCCATAAAATTATAATTTATACTATTATTACATAATTTCTTTATTAATTTTGAAAAATACTAAATTATTATTAATTTAAATGTTATGAATTCTAGTATAATAATTTATCTATTTTTAAGAATTTTTTAAATTTATTACATAATTTCCTTATTTTAACTATTTAAATTTTAGTTATGTTAAATATTTAAATAATATGTAAAATAGTTAAAGTTTTTCGTTATTTGAATTTTATTTATTTCGAAGATATTACATAATGTTAATTTTTTTTATATAATTATTTAACTTTTTTTAATATTTTGTTATTTAAGATATTTAGCTATTGAAATATTTAAGTAAATATTTTATTTTTTAATGCTAAGCTTTTATTGTTTAAATGACATTTAAATTGAATAATCCGTAAAATTATAATTTATATTATTAGTACATAATTATGTAAAAGTATAAAATTATTAATAATATAAACATTACTAAATCTACTATAATTTTTTTTGTATTTTTAATAAATATTTTAAAGTTATTATATAATTTTAGTATAATATTTAAATAATACTAAATTTGTTAGTTCAAACTTTCTTTAGATATATATTTATAAAAAGTGGGGGAGAGGATAAATAGGAATTAGAGATAATTTAGGAGATAAATAGGAAATAGAGATAATTTAGGAGAAAGTTGAGGACAATGATGCCACTTAGCTAGAGACATTAAAAAAGGAAATCCCTCTTTCTTTATCTATTGGTTGTTAGAGATAATTTAGCATATATTGTTTCCTTATTGGTTTAAAGGGAAATTATGTTGAATTATAAAAGTAAAAAAAATAAAAAAGGAAATTAGGAAGGGGGTTTGCGGCAAGGAGAGGCATGGTGACGTGGACAACCTATATACACAAGTGCTCATACAATAAGCATTTATTCGTTTCTCCCATAATTGACCCCATTGAATTTTTAGAATACCAATTATAACCCTTTTGCTAACAATTTTACAAAGGCACTTTTATAAAAGTAATTTTATGAAAGTAAAGTATTTTTACGAAAGCCCTTCTATAAAAGTACTTTTAAGAAAGCACTTTTATGAGAGTACTTTTATGAAAGAAATTTTATGGAAGTACTTTTATGAAAGTACTATTACAAAAGCATTTTTTAAAAATACTTTTACGAAAGCACTTCTACAAAAGTACTTCTATGAAAACACTTTTATAAAAGTATTTTACAGAAGTAATTTTATCAAAGTACTTTTATAAAAGCACTTCTATCAAAGTACTTTTATTCATTCACTTTGGATTGGATGTTTTGAAAATTTGAAAGCAAATGAAGGACAAAAGAGTCACAATTGCTTATTGGAAAAAAAAAACCACCAAACACCCAAACAAGGCCATAGTATTGTTATTTGCATTTTATCGTATAAACTTGCTACAATAGCATATCCCTACTTGATAGTTGGGCTTTATTTTATGTTTTTTGGGTTGTTTTATCTTAGTGGGACTTGGGCCTATTTTATTTTTGTTTTATATTATTATTGTTGTTATAGTTGTTGCCCTTACTAATTAAGTTTACTTATGCAATTTCTTCTTCTTTATTTAAAAATAAAAAAACCAATGGGATAGCACACTGCTACCCCATGATTCTATCTTCTTCCAAGTTCCAAACCTTTTTCTTTCTCTCTTCTTGCTCTCTTTTCTTCCTTATCTAAACAATTTATGACCTATTACAGGCTTATAGCCTTAGTAAACCATTTTTTACTACTTATTATTCCTCAATTTATATATTGTGGTTGTCAAATACATTACCAAACGAAACCACATTTCAGCACTCTAGGTTCATCATGCTTCATTTGTTTTGATCAACTCAATACTCCCACTAGTTCCCCTAAATTTAAGTTATTTTCCAAATTTTGAATACAAAATTTCCAATGGAGAAGGCTTTTTTCTGTGCTGCACACTGCAATGCAGGGTCTATCACCAACACATGAGAGGGTTGACATTGCCAAACATGTGGACCTCTTTCCGATATTAAACGATCTAATTAGCTTAATAGCTTTTCACATAATATTTCCATAATTTTATCATCTTTGATTCCCCTATGCATCATCTTAAACTTTTCATAGTGAATTGTTCCCATATAACAAAACTCATGGTGATATTTATTTCTTCATCACATCCATCAGTATAAATAAGAGAGTGCAGATATGGCAATTCATCATGGAACCGCTGCAACTAAACAATAGCCTTACGACAACCACATTCCACCATACAGAGGCAATTTTCAAACCGCCCACTAGAACTATCAATGTTTCTATCTCTTTTCTTGTACCACATATGTAGCTCATCTACTGATGGCCAAGCAAATCCATAACATTGCTTCACAATGGATGTATTGTGAATATATGATATTACAAATGTGTTGATTTTTTTTAACAATTTCTTTTTAATTTTCACACTTTAATTATTATTATGATTATATCCCATATGCACGTACACACTTATTAGTATATATAAATTTATGTATTGTTGATGTGGCACGGTTTGACCCATTTGATTCGAATAGTCGAACCGGTGACTTGCAACCCAGAGGCAAAAACGGTTCAACCTCTAGGTCAGTTTTTTAAACATTGTGTTAGATGGCCTCTCCTTTCTCCCTTCCACAGCCCTACGATTACTGATAATTTGTGATAATAATTTACTCATAAATAATTAAAGGAAAATAACATTTAAATTATTGATAGTTTTTAGTCATCGTCAATAATTTATTACTACATATTAAAACAAAACTGGCCACGTTAGATAGCCTCTTCTTTCTCCCTCCCCCAACTCTCTGATCCTAATGTCTCTCCCTTATGCCTTTTCTAACTATCTCAACTTGCTACCTCTACATGACCCACTCCCTTTTATTAGGAAACTCCCTTTCCCGTCCACTAATTTAGGAAATTTCACCAATAATTGATGTTTATTTTATTGTTAGTTATTTAATTATGAGAAATAATTAATAATTACTACTAAACACAATAAAAATTGATATTCAAGAATAATTTTGAATAATTAAATGATAATTTTCATTTAAAACTGAAATAATTTCTGAATTCTTTAACTTATTGAAATCAAATTTAATTTCACATTAACTAATTAATGGGAGTTATCGTTGAATAATTTAATATTAATTAATATTTTTTAATAATTACTGATAAATGAAAATAATTACAATAATTTGTGTTATTTTCAATAAATACTTAGTATAAATAATTAAACAATATTTTTGAATAATTACATCAGAAAGCAATTAGTTAATTACTGTAATTATTAAGAATTGTTATAATATAAATAATTTTGAGAAAAACATGTTAATTATAGTTAAAAATATAATTACTATTAAATTAAATATAATTATAAATACAATTAGTGTTAATAATTAATTTGTCATTTTATAGTTTGTTTTTAAATTGCAATTTATTGATAATTAAACCTTATAGTTGAACCATTGATAATATTTATATTGAAAATATAATTACTATAAACTACACTTTTAAAGTGTAATTAATGTTAATTTAAATATAATTTATTTTAAATAGGAAATATAAAATGTATTCAAAATAATAATTATTTTTTAAATTCTAATTCATTGATAATTAAACCTTATAGTTGAACCATTGATAACATTTAAATTAAAGTAAAATTAAAGATAATTGGTGCTAATTATAGTTTAAAACAATTTAAATACAATTTAAGGGCCTATTTGGCACGTCTTTTGTGTAGGCAGTTGTTGTTTGCAAGCTTGGAAGCCCACATTTTTGTCTTTTCCCATTTGCTTTGGGGAAGATCTAATCGGCAAAAGACTTTGCCTCGAAAAAATGCAAGAAGCTCGATTTGAGCTTATTTCAGAAAGCTAGAAATGAAGCTTCTCACCTTTTTTGGCTCGTCTTTGCGTGAAAAGACGTGCGAAAAGGCATGCCTCCAACCAAAAAATTTGGGTTGCCAAGATCTTTATGCAATAGCCACTACCTCTTTTGGTTGTCAGATCTTCCAAAAGATCTTTCAAAAAAGACTTGCCAAACAACACCTAAATATGTAGTTTAACAAGTGTGGTCAATTGGGAGAGGGGAAAAAAGTGAATGAAAAGAAAGAGTGAATGAATGAGAAGCTAGGATTGGGACGTTTGTTCAGGGGGAGAGATGGAAATGCCTATAAGTAAGGAGATTAAATCTATACTATTATAAAAAGTATGAGGGTGTGGAACTTTTCTTGACAAAAATGTCCACATTTGTTATTTAGTCCCTTTAATTATGAAAGTTGAAAATGTAATTCAGTTAATGTTTTTCACCTCATTTAATCCCCTTTCATTAGCTCTTGTATTTAAGGTATTAACTCCCATCTCTCTTATTAAATCCCATATTTAAGTTATTTTTTCACTAATAAATGTTGCTAATTAGATATATGTCCAATACTCTTACCAATATAAACCCATATATTTTAAAACTTACTAAAAAACAAATTGGCCAACCCATGAAGTCATAGTTAGAAAATGAATTTTTTAAATAGAAATAAATATAGAAAATTATAAAAATATAGAAAAAATACACATTTATGATACTTTTATTTTTATTGACGATGAACATGAAATGCATAATCTAAAATTAACAAAAAATGAAATTATTTTCCTATTTAGCGGAGATCAATAGTTCAACTTTTGGGTCAAATCTATCAACCTTTAATGTCATATTTAAATAATAAAATTTAAAGAATAAAAATACATAAATTTACAAAAAAATGGGCACATGTATAATATCATATATTTAACATATTAAACAAAAATAAGTGTAAATGACAGTATTATTTTTACACACATATAAATAAAAAAGTATAGACAAAATTGAATACATATATAACTCCATATTTACACAACTATTAAAAATATGAATAAAATTATGGAACTTTCTTTTAACTAAAATACCCATTATTTGAATTTAATCCCTATTTAATTGTGTGGTGTAAAATATAGTTTGAACTACATTTTTCACCTCATTCAATTCCCCCTCCTTAAATCTTACACTTTTTTTTGATAAATAAACAAAAAAGTATACACTAAGAAGATAAAACATTACAAAAAGAAGAGTTCAGCCAAATAGGTAGGCCTGTCAATGATACCCAAAACTTTGTAGCCCAATATGAGGTGCTTACATAATCAGATTCAGATTTTGCAATTCGCATCCGATTAATAATGAAAAACAAAAGAATGTAAAAAATAAAAAATACATGAATTTATAGAAAATTTTGGATACATTATTTCTATCACTATTATCATCTAGAATTGCCGCGTGCTTTACACGTGCACACTTACTAGTATGCTTTAAAAGAGGAAACTGGCATCCTATGGAGTCTCGGTTGGATGAGAGAAGTAAGGAATGGTTTTGGGAGTGATAATTTTGGGGCAAAAAAAGGGGAGATATCCATGCTAGGTGGCAAGTCCATGGGACTTCTAGAGGGAATCTTGCACCCCCTCTAGAATTGCTCCATATGTTTGGGTAGTGGGGCAAAGAGAAGCCATCGTGGCAAACTCTACTTAGTATATAGATAGATAGATAGATAGATAGATAGATAGATAGATAGATAGATAGGGATTGTTTCATGTAACGAATTATACATCAAGTTTATTGCCAGTAAAGTATGCTCAGGTCAGGTGTGGTTGTTTGTTGGGCTTAGCTTGGTTGTTTAGCAAGCGTAAAAATTAAGTCGAGATCACATATGGGCCTATAGTTGAAGGTTGACCCATACAAAAAACAATTATTATTTGCCTATAAAACAAAGAGATACAATTTACAATACATTTCTGGCACTTTAAATATATTACTCATTATTTCTCCTTTTATTATAAAAAAAAATTAGGGAAAATTCCCAATAGGTACCTTGTACTTTAGGCTAAGTGCCAATTTAGTACCCAAACTTTAAAACATGATAATCTACTACCTGAACTTTCGAAAGGCGACAATCTAGTACCTACTGTTAATGAATTGTCAATTATGTATATCATGTGACCTCATGTGTGATTTAAGAGTTTTGAAAATGTCAAAATTACCCTTAGAAATAAAACACATTTTTCATCATCTTCTTTCTCAATAAAATGAAACAGAGCCCAACCTCTCAATAGTCTCCTCTTTTTCCCTCACAGGCTACTCTTCTTCTCTCCCATCACCACTACCCATCATTGTCCTATCAGTAGGGATGGGAACAACTATCAGGGGTGGTGCACCCCCAGCCCTCTCAGCTCGGGCTTTCTAAGCCAATGCTTGCAGCCACTGCTCCTTTCTTTCCTTCTCCTTCAACAACATCTCCTTTTGGACCTTTGATCTCATTGCAACAACTTTACTAGCTTTTTACGTTTATCCAGTGGGATTGTATTATTTTTCTACTAAATCCCTCTCTCTTTTCCTCTCTCTTTGAAGCTCTATATTATGTTGGGGAGAGAAAAGAAGAGTCAAGAAGGTATGGGGAGGAGGAGGAGCTCTCCTGTAAGTGTGTTATTCAGATGGGTTTGGAGCTAGTCAATGAAGGTGAAGATTTTCCTGGCTATGGTATCTATGGTTTGTTCTTTGGTTGCTCTGAAACTTTTCGTTAAGGATCACAACCACTTCTTCATTGCTTCTGAAGCGATTCATTGGGCGGGGATCATGGTCTTGATATACAAGCTCACTACACAAAAGAGTTGTTCTGGTATTTATGCTTTGTTTTATCTCTCCACCCCTTCTTATAGAATGTTTCAGTGTTTGAGGTTTATCAAGTGGGATTGTATAACCTTTTGGGACTCTCTTGTGCTTGAACTTTGACGGCTCAAGTGGATCAACTGGGTTTGAGACGTCCTCCTGGTCCTCCCTGCTTTGGGCTCCACCACCACCTCCTGAGGTCAATGGCAGCGCCAATGGGCGATGATACAATGCCACATGTAGGTATCCCATTGGAGTTCGATAGTACGGGGAGAATTGATGATGGTAGACTTCTCCTTCCGTCTCCTTGCGGTGGAAGTTACGGTGGCATTTGCAGGTGGCACATTTGAGGGTGTCTAGCGTGCCTTCCTCTCTGGCGGCCATGAAATCTCCACATCCATCGATGACATGGCCTCTGATGCTGACCGCATGGTTCTTTAACCACTCCCTATACTTGTTGATAGTATTTTTCCCAAACGAAGCCCCATCGCCACCTGTACCCGCCACTTTGTCTCTAGACAAGTTGCCAAGAGATTCGTAACTGGCTAATACCAACATCCTCATCTCCTTTGTCTTGCTCTTCGTGATCGTCTAAGTCCATTGTTTCTTCTTTTATTCCTCCATTTTCCTCTCTATCCCACTTAAGTTCACAATTCTCCTATTTCAATCTTCTAAGATGATAAAAAATAAGAAAAAACTTCACATTGAGAGGTTGGGGCGGCATATCCACCACCAGCAGTAACAACACTACCAACAGTGAAGGTTTTTGTATTTTATGTTTTTCCAAGATCTAGTTTCATCTTTTTTTTTTCCTTTAGATGAGATGATGATAAGAGGGAAGAGTATAGAGTGTGGTCACCAATTCCTCGCCTGCAAAAAAGGGATGTCTTTCTTCGGTTGTGCCGTATTCAATCGGACATAGAAAATAGCACCAAATTATTAGCGTTGATACTATAAATGTATACAGAAAATACATGTTCAGTTAAACTAGCTTGGATGGCCTCCGGCCTCCGAGCCAATGACCCACACCACTTTGTCTATTAACAGAGGACTCCTGGTTTTCCCTTGGAAAACTGATGAGTGTTGAGATGCGTTTAACTTGAAGGGCATTTGTTACATAGTTGTTGCTTTATCAACCAGTAATGGAGCATCTGGGATCACCTATTAACAGATGGTTGATAAAGAAAATTAGACGACAATTGAAGGGCATTTATGTCTTTTTTCTATGACACTTAACGACTGGTTAACAATAGGTACTAAATTGTCGCATTTTGAAGTTTGAATACTAAATTGTCACGTTTTAAAGTTTAGATACTAAATTGGCACTCGACCTAAAATACAGGGTACCTATCGAGGTTTGGGTAATGGGGCAAAGAGAAGCCATTGTGGCAACTGGCAAGCTCTACTTAGTAGATAGATAGGTAAATAGATAGATAGATAGATAGATAGAGAGAGAGAGAGAGAGAGTGAGAGATTGATTCACGTAATGAACTATAAATCGAGTTTATTGTCAGTAAAGTATGCTTAGGCATGGTTTTTAAAACCGACCCAGAGACCGAACCAATCAGGGGTTCGGTTACTGAGTCGAATGGGGTTTGAACAATTGACCCATTCTGACAAAAAAAACAAAAAACTAAAAAGAGAAAAATGGTCAAAATCGTTTAAACGGTTCAAACAGATAATTATCCGGGTCAGCGGTTTGCTGACCAAAATTAATGGTTTTTGAAGAAATTTTGGGGAAAATCAAAACTGATTTTTGGTTTTTCCGATCCGGCCATCCAGTTCAGTCCGGTTTTGAAAACCATGTGCTCAGGTCAGGTGTGGTTGCTTGTTGGGCCTAACTTGGTTGTTTAGCAAGGGTAAAAATTAAGTCCAGATCAAACATATGGGCATATAGTTGAAGGCTGGCCCACACAAAAAAACGATTATCATTTGGCTATAAAACCAAGAGATACAATTTACAATACATTTCATGAAAGGCTAAGTAAAGAACACTTTTGAAATAAAGAATTACTTTATTAAAGGGTAGCAAGTTTCTTTACAAAGTTGCCTCTTTGGGAGAAGCATCTACCCCTTGAACAAAACAAAGAAAAAGAAGAGAAAAGAAGAAAGGGAGAACAACTTTTGGCAAGAAACTTAAGTTGCATTTACTTAAGTATCTTTACAAAAAAAGGCCTCTTATGGGGAAGGCACCAACTCCTTACAATAAAAAATAAAAAAAAATACAAGTTTTAGGGGCACGTAGGCCCAAACAAAAGAAGACAAGAAAAAATTTATTAGCCCCCACTAGTTAGAGTGGACGCCTGGGCAGTGGCATTGGTAGTTGGGTTCTCGTCAATCCCCAACATGTCCAATATCTATTGAGCTTCAATGGCGAATGGATCCAGTTGGCCAACATCGAAACTAGGAAGGGACTTCATCATAGCCTTACAGTCGTTGAAGCCCTCTAAGTAAGCCTAGGAGGCAAAGATGGTCAAATCCGTCCCGTGCTCCTCCAAGGTCTTATATTTTTTGACTACATTTGTGGTTGACTCCTCCAACTGTAGCTCCATTGACGCCAAGGACTTTAGCTCCTTCATGAGCTCCCGGTTATTCGCCATCTCGGCCTTGACTTTCTTGCAATGCTTGTGCCTGTCGCATGCCTGGCCTTCGGCCACCTCCTGGTCAGACTATGCCTCGACTGCTTGTTGCTTTAGGCGATCAATCTCCTCTTGTGCCTGCCGAAGCTACTGGATCAGCACATCGACCTTATTGCAAAGGCCGACCAAGCAAGATACCATGACAAAAGAAAATCATCAGTCACATGCCGCTAAGAATACCTCAATGACACAATGGACCTGAAGAAGTGTATGCATACCATAGCAACCTTGTCCAAAAGTGTGTCCAGACCGAATCCATCGAATATTGCATCTAGGACTGGCGGTCCCTAGGAAGGACCATGTTGATCGCTAGCTGTCAGCCGATACCAGGAGCTGACAAGGAGTCCCCCTCTCGAACACTCCATGTTGGCTAGAAGATCAGACGAGTTTTGAACAGCTCGTTCTCCTAGGGATTAGACAACCAGGGCTCCGTCTGATGTGAACCGAACGAGGGGATCTCTTAGACACCACATCTAGCAGCTTTACCTTCCTATTTCCCTCCATTTTCTGCGAACAAGAGAAGCAAACATGTCAGAAGAGTGCCAATAAAACTTAATGAATTTCACAATTGGTAGATAGCAGGAGCGTCCATACCAAGGGGGTAGAACTAAGGCTGGCCATCACCAAGGCCTCCTCCTTCACAAAGGGTCCAACACGAATTGTCCCACCCAACCGAAGCCGATTCATCACAACCTTCTGTTGCATGGCATAATCCTCTCGGCTAGCGTGTCTAGGTTCCCCTAGCTGTACTAAAAGGATCAGCCTTAGGGGCAACTAACAAAGAAGATTTTCTTCTTCCAATTGTGGACAAACGACAGGTTGTCCACCACCCTTCCTTGTTGGCTTTGGAAGTATCACAAGCTGTCCCCGTCAAGATGCTTCTTCAATGCAAACAAACATCAGAATATTTTCAGTGTCATTGACACCTCCCGGAGATGGGCCATCACTAATACGACCACTATCGTCCTAATGGCATTGGGAGTGAGCTAAGGGTGAGGTTATAATGGTTTAGGATCTCAGGAGTGAGGGGGTGTAAGGGAAACCGTAATCCAAAGTGAAGGTAATGCTCATGGATGCACACCTCCCCTTCAGGAGCACCACGGCCTATCACCCACGTAGGGGACTTTAACTCTATTGTCCCCTTGAATGTAGTATATCTCGGCTAATGCACTAACTTGCCCCTTTCCGAGAGTGCTATCTAAATTAGAGCGAGGATAATGCCCCAGTGTCATCCCTCGGCGCACTCCTTGACCAATGGTTCCTCGACCTCTTCCACATCCACCACATCAAGGTGCCCAAGAGCATTCCATGGGGCATCAGCCCTCGGCTGCCTGAAACTGGTACTTTCATTGGCAAAGCCCGCACTCTGCTAGTCGTGCTTGGCCCTACGATACACGACCGTCTCCCTCAACACTTGGACGCTAGATGTCCAAGAGGAGTTCTCGAAGTCACTACTGTCACTGCCATCACTACTAGGAGTGCTGCTAGGAGTACTCTAGTCAGGAAGGTTATATGCCTCACAATCAAAACCCGAGGTTGACATGTTAGATGTAGGAATTCTTTTACCTAAAGATGTTAATCAAAGAAGGTCTTATGGATTGGTTGTTGATAGCCAAGGTGTCCTCAGTAGCTCCAAGGCAGAAGGTTTCAAGCAAATGGTAGAGAGTCGATCAACCAGCCTCCCTATTTAAAGAAAAAATGTATGGATCAGATCCAATGGCCATGGACCTGTCGGCCTGACAACCCGAATTGACGGCCTCCATGGGGCGCTGACCTCAGGAGATGAAATGAGACTAAGAGATGGGGCCAGTTTGCCCATTGACTCTAGATTAAGGATATATTGAACCGGACCCCCCTGCACCGTCTCGTACATGACTTCATTCAGTCGATCCCGATGCTTGTCCTACGTACGGACATATGACGGGTGACGTCAATGCCTGTGCGAGGCACAGACAATGGAGGCAGATGGCTTGCGCCCGCACGGGCCACGATCACATCCTCTTGGCCTGAGATGGTCTTTCATTTAAGTAAATGGTGAACGGAGGAGCAATTGCCACACAACCATTGAGAAGAGCTCTGCAGCCAAGGCTGATGCCTCAACGGGAATGTATTATACTCTCTTCGGCCGAAGCTGAGGCCTCGACACAACCCACCAACTGACCTCAGTTGCTACAGCCTCGAGAGTGGGGGGCAAGTGATGTAAGGGTATTTGGCTAACCTACTGATCTTGACACGTGGAGTCGGCCAAATCCATCCCAACCATCCCGCAAATCCAAACACATGGCATCGGTTGGACGCACCTTAACCATCCATCACCAACCACTACCAACCGCTACCATTTGCTCCCAACCAATCCTCTCAAGCAACTCTGACTATAAAAAGGGGCTCCCACATCAAGGTAAAGGACATTGGAACTCAAGCTCTAAGTCTCCCACATTGACTGTTGGAGCCTTTGCCCCTGGGATAACTCCTAGGGCCTCTATCTCCTTTCCTTCTTTCAATAAGTTGGACCCGTTGGCCTTAGATGCTAGAAATTATGTTGCTACCCTCTGTTCCATATTTGGTAGCAATAGGCATGTATCTAAGTTCTTTCTTTTCCTCTTGGAGAGGGTGGTTGTGGTTCTGATCTGGTGTTGTCAATGAAGCCTGTACTCAATTCCCCAATTCAAGGTGATCTAGAGAGAGAGTAACCGACAAAGATTACTATGAATAGCTTATTGGGCTCTTTAGTTCTCTAGTATTTCTGAAGTAGACGATCTTCTACACAGGGCCTTGGATTTATTGGGGCATTGAGGAATGAACTTCATTTTGATTCTTGAACAAAGAATTTACTAACATGCTCTTTCTATATGCTTTTGTACATGGTGGCTCAAACCGATTTACCCCTAAACACTTAGTTTTGCGGGAAGCCTCTTTTTGTTGAAGCTCAAGGCGTTCCTTGTAAAAAAAATGATAGAACAAGCAATTTGTTTATTTGACTATCCTTTGTGCATGTTCTTGAGTGACAATTTCATTGATTTTAGCATGAATTATATTTGAAAAAACTCAAGTTCAATTTTATGTTTCACACTTAAGTTTGAAATATCAAGATGAAAACTCAAGCAACCAGGACATTGGATTTACATCATGGATAACATAGATGTTACAAATAAAAGAAAATTAATGAATGCATGTATATTAATAATATCGTTAATGGATACGTTGAAAAACACTCCTTAAATCTTGTCACTGCAATGTAAATACTACTATTGCACCATCCAAATGAAAAGAAGAGTTGCATTTATATTGGAATCAAGATGACCTCCAAGCAGTTTTTAGGATGAAATAAGTCTACTTTTAACACTTACTGTCAAATGCAATGGTTTCATTTCATGTATAAGGAAACCTGCATATATGTATAGAATTAGTGTTTTCAACCTTTCATTGATCCAACCAATTGAACCATTCAAACCATCACCCAGTCAAGATTTTGGGTCCAGTTTGAGTAAAATCTAAAGAAATGTCAAAATCTATTGACTTGGTAAAAAACTGTTTGACCTGGATGGTTGGACCCTTGACCCGGCGCGGTTGCATACTAACTGTGTATGAAAACTTGAAGAGGTCATAACTTTACACTCTATGTCTGATTGAGGTGATTTTTTTATTGTGGGTAACTTTTTGAGATCTATGTGTCCTAAGGAGCCGTAAGTGCCTTACCCCACTATTTTCATGAGAAAACCTATTTTGGCCTCAAATCATAATTTTAATATTTTTATAAATAAAAAATAAAAACTGAATTAAGAAATAAATTAAATATAAAATAATACATATATCATATCCAAAACATAATTATACATTATTAATTGATAAAATATGTATGTGCACACACACACACACACACAGATTATTTATTTATTTATTAATAAAAATGGTCTGACCCATTGCCCCGAATAGTCAAACCGATAACCTGCGAACTGGAGGCAAAAATAGTTCGGCCATAGGGTCGATTTTTAAAACCCTATATAGAATAATGCATTTCCATAAGGTCCAATGGGGATTTTGTTTTCCTCAAAGATTTTACAAGTCATGATAATGAAGTTGGACTTCTGTCTTTCACCGACTTTCACTACATAACCCATATAGGAAAATGTTAATGGCAGATGTATGTTTTCCTTGTTGCAAACTTCTTTTAAGGTATACATTGGTTTCTGTCATTATAGTGTGCATTTAATTTGTTTGCTATTCTTTTAGTTTTCCATTTCCTTTTCTATTCTTTTCGGCTGTATGCCAGCATGTGACTATGGTGAGATTATGCATGGGCTAGTGAAGGAGAACATCCAACTGAATGAAGCTGCAATTCTTCCTAAAAGGGAAGACATCTGAACAATTGTGTCAACTGTCTATTTTGGTTCCATCCATTTCATCACCTTAAGAATGAAGGAAGTGTTAAAAAGCTTGCCCATCTAATATATATATATATTATTAAAGTAATGATTTCAGGCCAAAGCTCCCTATAGTCATAGAGCCTACTAGAAATGTGTCAAATTCTAATTAGTGGTAATTCAAGAAAATAGACCACTAACATGGAGAGTGGAGCTTACCACCATGTAGAGTTGTGAGAAGTGGGAAACTCCCACTTTCAATCCTTTCCTAAAAAAAAGGAAACTTTGTTATTAATTAATGTTAACCACTAAACTAATTAATTAATCCCAGCTATTGACTACATCTAATTAATTAATTACAACTATTAATTACTAATAATAATTATTGTTAATTACTGTTAGCTACCTCTAATTAATTAATTTCAACTATTATTTACTAATAATAATTACTCATTGATAACAATTAATTACTGAAAATTATTTCTTATAATAATTACTGATAATTTATTACTCACAATATTGCTCATTATTAAGTCGAAATGATGATTAATTAATGATAATTAATAAATATTTTCATAATGGTAATTAATAATTCAGAAATAATCAATTTATATTTATATTAAATCATATTAATTATTTTGAAACAAATTAATGCTAATTATTCATATTATAATTATTATCAAAAATTATAATTCACATGTTTATATGAAATAATTAATTATATTATTATAAGTAATTATAATGAATAATATTATATTAATTAATACAATTAATACAATTATTATTATTATTATTATTATTACAAGCAATTCTAATTAATACTATTGTTATAATTAATTCTATTATTGTTCTCTAATAAATACTTCATTTAGTGAAAGTTAAATTATAAAACTTTATATTATTCAATATTTTTAAACTTAAAGAATTATAATAGCAAATATTATTTTATGAATTAACTAAAAGTCGTAGTTATAACAAATTAAATACTTAATAAAAATAAAATAATAATAATAATAATAATAGTAGTAGTAGTAGTAGTAGTAATGCTTTAATATTACTGATTTCAAAATCAATACACACATAATAAGAATATATTATTAGTTAATAATAATAATATGCTTATTATTCTTACTGATTTCATAATTATTAATATATTATTAATCCATTAATAACACTAATTATTATTAAAAAATGTTAATAGAAAAATTTATTTACTTAAAATTATTTGCTGAAATTACCCATTTTAATTCGGATAGATAATTAATTAATACTTTTAATTTATTATAATTATTATTTACTGAATAATTTTAAATACTCTTTGATTAATAACTTTATTTTTGAATAATTGGTTTTTATGTTAAATATTTTTTTTTTGCAAAAATCAAAATAACTTTTGATTTGCAATGCTAACCATTTTATTTTTTTCTCTTATTCAGTTTTTCAAAAGACAAAAAAATAAATTAATGATATTTACCTATTTTTATCAAATTATGTATTTATCAAGTTATTGTCATTGACGATGTCGATGTAGTAGTAGTAGTAGTAATAGTAATAATGCTTTAATATTACTGATTTCAAAATCAATACACACATAATAAGAATATATTATTTGTTTATAATAATAATATGCTTATTATTATTACTGATTATATAATTATTAATATATTATTAATCCATTAATAACACTAATTATTATTAAAAAATGATAATAGCAAAATTTATTTGCTGAAATTACCCATTTTAATTCAGATAGATAATTAATTAATAATTTTAATTTCTTATAATTATTATTTACTGAATAATTTTAAATACTCTTTGATTAATAACTTTATTTTTGAATAATTGGTTTTTATGTTAAATATTTTTTTTTGCAAAAATCCAAATAACTTTTCATTTGCAATGCTAACCATTTTATTTTTTTCTCTTATTCAGTTTTTCAAAAGACAAAAAAATAAATTAATGATATTTACCTATTTTTATCAATTTATGTATTTATCAAGTTATTGTCATTGACGATGACGATGATGATGAGTCAACTTTTTGAAAGAGAGGAGTACTAATAATAATTAATGACTTCTAATTAATTAACTTCAGCTATTAATTACTAATAATAACTTACTGATAATAATTTCTTATAATAATTACTACTAATACTTAATTACTGATATTAAATAATTACTGATAATATTTCTCATTATTAATTTGGAATGATAATTAATAATGATTTTCATAATAGTAATTAATAATTCAAAAATAATCATTTTATATTTATATTAACTCATATTAATTATTTTGAAAATTAATATTTAATGTTAATTATTTATATTATAATTATTATCTAAAATTATAATTAATACATTTATATGAAAAAATTAATTATATTATTATTATTATTATTATTATCAGTAATTATAATTAATACTTATATTAATTAATATAATTATATATTTATATTATTATTATAAATAATTATAATTAATTACTACTAATAATAATGATTTATGATAAATTTAATTACTGATTATAATTAATTACTAATAATTAATTTCTTAATTATAACAATGATAGTTATTACATTAGAATGTTAATTAATTAATGATAATTAATAAGTATTTTAATAATGTTAATTATTAATCAGGACAAAATCATTTTATATTTATATTAATTATTTTATAAAACATGGTATGTCTCTTATCATCAATTATAGACTACCATGTTGATTATTAATCAGAATAAATCATTTTTTACAATCATCAATTATCATGGTAAGTCTTACCATGTTATTATAAACATGGTAAGTCTATAATTATCATGTTATTATAGACTTATCAAATAAGTCTATAAAACATGGTAAGTCTCTTAAATCAAATAAATAGACTACCATAAATGTCTATTATAAATAATTAAAAAATTAAAAAATCAAATAATTACTTGCTGAAAATTACTTAATTAAGTAAATAATAGTAATCAATTATTTATTGAAATAATAATTAATAATAATAATAATCATCATCAAGTACTTAATTAAGTAAATAATAAAAAGCAAAATAACAATCATCACAATTATCATTAACGTTTTTTCTTAAATTTAAAATATGAATTAACAAATCTATTATATAATAATTATAGTCGGTTGGAAAAAATATTTTAAGTAAATATTACAAATTTAGTTAATATTATTACTATATAGCAAACAATTTAAATTAAATACTAAAATAAATTAGTAATAATAATAATAATAATAATTAATAATTAATTAATTAATTAAAGTAATAAATGGTTCAAATTGAATTTAGTGACCCGTATAATTTTACGGGTTTCACATATAAAGGTCAATTTATGTGGAACCCAGGTCTATTGCTTGGAAGGCAATTATCCCAACCATTGGACTACAAACGCCCACACACAAGAACCCTCAATAGTCTTTTACTTTGTACTTGGAATAAGTAAAGGTCCTTTATATAATTAGTTTCTCAAAATAACGAAATTAGTTTAATTGTTAATTTTAGTTTAAAGTAAAACTCTATGAATCCGGAAAGGAAACTGGAAGAGCATTGACCAATTAATATCTTGGTGAATTTTGATTGGTTACAAGTTTTTTTGGGTATCATAGTCAAACCCTTGATTGATAGTAGGAATGGTACCTTATGGTAGGGGGCAGGGATGGGATCTACTCCCAATACTGTCCCCATGAAAATTTCCACTGCCATCCCTGTCCCTACCAATGGGGGGAGGATTTTCTCCATCTCCATAGGGATCCTCATTTCCCACCATTCTTTTATGATGTTAAATTCAATTTATTTTTATTTTTAAATAAGATAATTTCAATTTACAATTTGATCCAAAAATATCCAAATACATATTCAAATGATTTCAAACACGTTCATCCATATTTTTAAAAATACTTGTACGAATATATGTTGTTAAGCGTGGATTGGGGACTCTGCAACTGCAAGGCAGGAGTGCTATCTCCCTTCTTGCCAAAAAGAATGAAAATTTTCCCATCTTTGTTCTCATGGGGGAAATCATCCCCATCCCCACCCCGTTCAAGATGGTTCCGTAAGGATCAGGAAAATGGGGAAAATTGCATCTCTAATTAATAGGCAATTAAAGCATTATGCTCAGTTTGAGAAGAGTAGAAATACAAATGTATACAGTATAAATACAAGGTTTAAAAATACCGTATATGAAGTTTTGTATTGAGTATATTTGTATTTGCATTCTTCCCAAACTCGGCCTATATTTGACGATTTTGTTTAGCCTAATAGTGACGTCAACTTTGGTTGAAAGACTCCACATGGGGGTGCAACTTTATAGGCCCAGCCCAAAATTTTATACCTACTAGACTTAAATTTCCGTTCATGGGCTGGGCCCAGGCCCAATACCTCGATTTTTTTTTTCATTTTTGGGTTGGGTTTGGGCCTAAGCTCTTGAACTTAGCCTAGTTGTATACGTATATACATACATGAATAAAATATTCCAATCTAGTGTTTTGGATAGCTTAGCCTCTTTAGGTTCATTTATAACACATTGGGCCCAATAGGCCTGCTTGATCCCGAGTGGTCAAACCAAGCCTAACCCAGACTCAATCCTGTGTGTAAAATTTTAATTTGGACTGAACCTGGGTTGGATAGATTGGGCTCAGTACGGACCCGGGCTTTAAGCTCAAGTATGGGTTGGGCCTGTGTCGACCTTAAACCTGGCCCAGCCTGCTCAAGATGTTCCATAGTTTGAATAACAAAAAACAATATGCTCAAGTCTTACCTATAATTGAACTCAAAAAAAAAAAAAATCCTTACCTATAATTGTTTCCAAAAACTAAAATTTCAATATAGAAACTTTGTAAATGGGATTAAATAGAAAACTTTGCTAGATTAAAATTTTTTAATATTAAAAATTCAGAAAAAAATATAACATCCATTTCTTGAGGTGACTAATTTGACAATAATTTAAAAATAGGATCACAAAGTGCATTTGATTTGGATTAAGTATAACTATTTTTAATAGGTTATGTTAGTTGTTTAAGAGGCAGAATATAAAGCATCATAGGACCATTTACCCAAGATTTGTCCCTTGAACAGTTTATTTGGCTTGTTTGAATTAATAACTGAAAACCGAAAATGGGTGGTTCAAGCCAGATGTTGTTTAACAAATTAAGTGAACAGTCTTCAACTTTTGCAAATCATCTGGTGTTGTGCATACAAGAGACAAATGTTTAAAAGATAATATTTTTTTCCTTCTTTTGCCAATTTTGGGTTTCCACCTTGTTCATCATTCAGCCTTCCTTTTGCTCAGAGAAGGCATGATAAATTGACATGCTTAGTTCAAGGAAGAAAGCTGAATGACGAAGGAACCTTCCACATGGCAAGTTGGTTTGGGACTGAAAATGGCCCAACACATTTCTCTTGCTATATCCCCTATTAATGGGGTAAATTTGATCCCAAAAGCTCTTTCCCTTTATTCAGAATAATCCCTTGACAGAGCAGGTATGAGAAATTGATCTTCTTAGTTGAAGGAATAAGGCTGAATGATGAAGGGATCTTCCACGTGGCAAATTGGTTTGGGACTGAGAATGGCCCATCACATTTCTCTTACTATCCCCTATTAATGGTGCAAATTTGGGTATAAAAGCTCTTGCCCTTTGTTCAGAATAAGACCTTTCTTTTCCTGTAAATTTAATATCAAATATTAAATTAAAGTTTCAGTGGCCAATTACTTGTGAAAGCCATTAATAAATGGTATACCTCAAGCTGATGTGGATACAGAGACTGCACAATAACTAAGGTAGAGTACCGATAGGTTTGGCAGTGGAGATCCATTGCTAAATGCTAACTAACATTGTCATTTATTACTGTTGCACATGATCATTAATGGAGCCACCCTAGAGCTTTCTTAAATGCATTCGGTTTGATGACACAGACTACTGACTTTAGTGTTAGAACCCAACCATCTCAATTCACTCATTTTTGCAGATTCTTTGTTTTAAATGACTCAATGTTTTAACTATAGGCTAGACTTGACGTTTATTGTCAAGTCAGTATTGAAATTACTAGAATTTGAATATGAAAATCACGTGGAAGAAATATCAGTTGACTTGCTCATCTTTGAATAGCTTAAAGTTTTTTGTTTGCTTTCACATTTTAGTTCTTTTTATCCTTTTTAGGCTTAGTTTGCACTGTATATTACAATTCTAAACCTTGTATTTGCACTGCATATATTTGTATTTATCGTCTTCCTAAACTGAGCCTAAATTCATTCAGGATACCGAATTCAGTTTGATTTATAATTAACAAGCCCACTTTATCGAGAAGAATAGGACCCAGCCCAACTTAAAATGCCATCTTCAAAGCCTTCATGCTAGTTTTTTTTTTCTTTTTTTCTTAGTCAAAAAATTAGATTAAAGATTCAAAGTATTAATATGGGAAAATTCCACTTTAATACCCTAAACTTTGGGGGTAGTGTCAAGTTAGTACATTAACCTTCAAACATGTTACTGTAGTATCTAAACTTTCAAAAAGTAATAAATTGGTCATTGCTATTAATCCACTGTCAATTATCTCATCTGTTGAAAATGTCAAAACTACCCTTCAAAGTAAGACTTTGTTCATTGTCTTCTACATTGAGACTGAACCGGTTATCTTCAAAGAAAAAAACATGAAATATGATCAAGGGAAACAATAAATGAAAACAAAGAAATAACTATACAAGAATGTATTCCAGTCTTTCAGTTTTAAAGGTAGATGACAATAACTTCATTAGTCTAGAATCTCAAACACCTCAACTGGTTCAGTCTCAAGGTAGAAGACAATGAACAATGTCATCTTCTTTTTAACATTTTTAACAGATAACTGATAGTCGATTAACGGCAGGACCAATATGACACTTTTTGAAAATTTAGGTGCTGCAGTGATATGTTTGAAAGTTTCGGATACTAACTTGGCACTACCCCCAAAGTTTAGGGTACTAAAGTACAACTTTCCCTATTGATAAGTATCATTTTTAAAACCTGAAAATAAATATAACTATCAGCTATTTTAATCACATGATACAAATTTTTTGCATATTGAATATATCATTTCTGAACCTTGACTAAATTTAAACTTGATCTATTATTTATAGCTCTGTTCGAGGAGAGTACCAAACTACCAATACAAATATATAGAGTGATTTCCCGTCCAAGCAAATGCAAATTTGGTTTAGTTTTACATTGATAAATTTACTTTCTTACGCAAAAATTTTTAGTTGCAAACACAAAACTCCATATTGAAATATATACCATTTTAACATTGATCAATTTTGCTCCCATTTTGGATGTAAACATGCATTTAAATTTGTAAAAACTGTCACTTTCGGTATATAAATGCATTCTTACCAAATACTAGAAAAATTGAACCATAGTGATATATGCACTGAACCAGCATTTGTACTCTTCCAAAACAGTGCTTATGGTTTAGTTTGGAAAGAGTTCAAATATAAATATGTGCAATGCAAAACCTTGTATATTCTATTTGTAAATCTTGTATTTACACCGTACATATTTATATTTACACTCTTCCAAAGACATGAGTTAACTAGCTTTCTAACTTGAATTATGATACAATATAATTTAAAAGCTATGGGGCCATGCCAATAGATAGATAGATATTATACTATAAGGGACCCACATGGACTGGTTTTAGAAGATGCCCCATATTCCAAGCCAAGGGTAAGGAATAGATTCAATTTCCTGTTAAAAAGGTAAAGTGAATTAGTTGTGAATTTAGATGGAGTCTATTTTTATTTTTTCAAAGATTCAATAAATATCACAAAATCCAGAGGGGTGAAGGAGAGCTGGGAATAGTTGTGACATGAACAACTCATATGAGACGAACCTATGACCTCCATTAGATCAAACCAACTTAAGCTTTTGAGAGAGAGAGAGAGAAAGAGACCCACAGATTTCCCTTTCATTTGCAGTATCTTACCCAACAACCTGGCCAACCCCACACCCCTTGCCTCCTCTATGCAGTGTGCCCCCTCAACAACCATGTTGCCACAAGGCTCAACAGCCATGAATCATGATCCCTATAAATGGTAGATTGGCCAACGGCCTTCAACAAGAGGATGTGACCAATGCCAAATGGACCAATTCACAGTAAAAAATAAAACTGCTTTCTAAATCATGGTGAAAGCACAGGCAGCGTGTGCTGTTCTACTTCTCCCTTAGTTTCTCCCATCTTTATCAGACTCCTGGGTTATGCACATGGACTTATTTGGACTTGTTCATAGCAGTTACAATCACGGAATTTCATCAACATCACACTGTACGTACAACAAACACATGCACATGCACAAATTCATTGTATCATTGGTTGGAATTAATCAAGGATTATTTTGAAACTTCAGGACATATCAATATGCACCCATACCGGATGCCCTCGAGTGGGTGTTGGGCATTTGGATATTTTAATTCATGGTTGGAATGTCTTGCATTTACATCAATAACAATTCAAACTAAACCATTATTAGAAATAGGCTCGTAAATGGATCGAATTCGAATTGAATCAGGTTATATTCAAATTCGAAATCAATTATAGATACTGATATTTGAATTTAATTCGACGAATATCGAATACATCAATTTGAATTCGATTTCGATTATTAAATCGAATATTCGATTCGATTGGCGGAAGCGAAAATCCCATCCTTTATGAAAACTTCTTCTCCTTCATTCACAAGAAAAGAAAAAAAAAAAAAAGAACACAGAAACATAAAAACCAGTGAGTATATGTGTGAACCTGCAAAGAAAGGAGGGAGAGCGGTGGATGCAATAGAACTTCAAAGGGTGCAGAAGGGTACCTGCTGGCACACATTACTTTTCTTCATGGTATGAATTCTGGAACAATGTTCAACACTGTCAATAGTTCTCTGGATGCATGGAGAAGGTAGAACTTGACAACATTATCATAAATTTGTGATCTGAAAATTTTAGCATAGGAAAAGAGCTAAAAAATCTAAATCACTATCTCATTAGAAAAAGAGCTGAAAATTTGAAAAATTTAGCATAGGAACCAATCTGTAATTGTAAGGCTGTAATCACATTGAGAAAAGAGATAGGAGATGGTGGCAAGCGTGGGTTCCTGGCGGTGCGAATGCGATGAGTTCCCAGTAGCAGTTGTGGGTTACAGCACAAACCGGTGATGCTGGAAAGTTGAGGCCTGAGGGTTGCTTGAGCTTGAGCAGCGGTGAACAAACGATTGGGCGAAAGAGGTGGCATTGATCTTTAGCTTTGAGCTTGAGCTATGGCCGGTGACTAGTGCTTGACTGTTATCACTAACACTGCTGTCGGTGATGGTGGTTGCTTGGGCAACGAGCCACAGACTGAGAGAAGAGAGATAGAGGTAAGAGCCTAAGAGGAAAGACGAGATGAGCGACGATGGCGTCCAAACTCCGACGAAAGGCTGGTGGTTGGTCGGACGATGAGGGGCGTTGACCGGTGATGGACCAATGGTGGTTGCTCGGGTGGCAACCGACGACGATGAAGGGAGTGACGAACGGAGGGTTAGGGTTTTCCTTTAGGGTTTTGAGAGGTAAAACTGAATGAGTTCGAGTGTAATATTCAATTGACTTTTGAGATTTTCGAACTAATGTTATTTTTCATTTCCTTTTTTTAACTTTTATATTATATTATATTATATATATATAATCGGTTTGAATATTTATCGGATCGAATCAACATATATCCAGATTCGATCTAATAATTTATTCGATAAAAAAATAATATTCAATTCAAATTATTCAAATTCGATTCCATTAAACCAAATCTCATATTCGAATTTAGATTTTCGAATACCGTTTCTGATCATAACCAACAAACTAGCTGAAGCTCATAGGACAACATCACATCACCAGGGGAGTTCTCCGATGTGTATTGTTTTTCTTCTTGTGAATTTCAAGAACGAAGTCAAAATCATCTGGTTTGAAAACAGTTTAATTCTTAAAACAAAAATAAAGAAAACATGTTTTTGGTTTTATATGTTTTTTTTTCAAAACTGAAACAAAAACATGTATTCTTGAATTTCTGGTTTCAAAAAAACTTTTTTATCTAATGATCTCTCATCAACTTTTACACACCACAAAAATTCTATACTCCAAAATTTGGTTTTCTTTAATGGCTTTGAAAACATGAATTATTTTTCCAAACAAACCAACTTGTTTTATTTTCTCAAAACAAATACATGCTTCAAGAAATATTTTTAATTTGTTTTTTTTTTTTTTTTGCTGATGGGGCAATTACAAAAACATCATCATCTCATCCCAACTATATGGGATTGGCTAATGTGACAATTTCAAAAACAATTAAAATAAAAAACATCATGCTCATGTGCTGACTGTACATTCAACACTTCTTAACTCTTTTTTTTCAAAAAATTATTGTAGTCGGTGTACACAATTCAGAAACGTGGTTTGCTTTCACCCTGCAAAATTTCTAAAGATCACCATTGCATTAACATCTTTGTATAAATAAACACCCACTTTGGTTGTATTTGGTACTATTGTTGTTGATCAATATAAATGGGTGATAGATGTGTTGCAACATCATATATAACAGTCACTTCAGATAGAACCGTTAAAATTTCACTCCGTGGAACAAGAAACATCAATTTGGCATTTCTAAAAGCAGCCTCCTGCATATGCATTCTTTAAGTTGTTTACTAATTCGCATTGATCAAACTAAAATGTTTCAGATAGAAACAACAATGGTACCAAACACAACCCTAAGGAGAGGTCCATCTTATACAGGGAAGGTAGGAGTGGGGGTTGAGGGGAGCGGTTTTAGATTAAGACTTGATTGCAAATTGACAATGCAAAACTGGGGACGAGAGGGATGGATTGCAAATTTGACAAAAAGAATGCAAATTTTGCATTAGGATCAAAATCATGGTGAAAGTGTACTCTGGTTTGGTTTTCTATGACATTTTTTTTTTTAAATTTAAAACGGGAACAATGCACTCAAAATTAGTCAAAGCAAAAATGGCAGATTCCAATCTTGAAATTCATCTTTGTATCCATCATAACCAAATAAAATACAAATTTACCAATGTGAAACTGAACCGAACCGAGCTTACATTCTTACTTTTCAATCAAATTTGAATTTATGTCAATACATATGATTTTTGCGTATTTGAATCTGCTCCCCACAGAGCACTCCCTACATGTAATGGGGAAGCAGATCGGAATTCGCATTTTGCATTCTTACCAAACACAGCCCAAAGTGTTAATGTGAAGGCTCTGTTTGGAAAGAGTACAATTACAAATATGTACAGTATAAATACATACAAAATTGTATAAAACATAAAATTTTGCGCTCTACGTATTTGTATTTGTACTCCTTCCAAATGGAGACGAAGTAACAAACTCATTAAAGTCCATAATCAGTAGTTCAGTTGGTCACCCTCTGTGCCCCTTTATTTGAGTTCAAACCCATAGAAAGACAGTCTCTCAACATAGTGGCATCCCTATCACCAGTTCAATAACCGGCTAACTAGGGTTTTAATACTAGGTTTTAAGTATATACAGACCAACATATATCAGTTTTGGAGGCTACTGGCACATGGGCGGAATGGCCGCCTCCCGCCTGTTCAATTCCACCCTTGGATGATTCTGATAGTTTTTCTGTCATAAGAGCACTCATGGGAAGGAACTAAAGTTAACTTGTTATATTGATCTAACCTAATTCTCGAGGAGTATCTGTCATGTGAGGTCTGATAAACTCGGGGATAGCATGGTAAATTTAAGGGTACATGAATTAAGAACTATGAATTTTACTTGAAAGTCAGCAGACGGCTGACACAAGCAATTCTGTAAGCAATCCAAAAGTGGAAAAAGAAGCAAAAGGAGGGGAACCACAGTGGAGTCAGGGCAGAGCTATTTATTTCTGTTCTGCCATTCTATCATGAAACCATGATTGAAGAGGTGGTGGGTAAACCTCTGAGAGCCTGCGTTTCCACATTAATTCTTCACTGCCTGCCGACACTTTATTTACCAAAGCAAGCAGGCATGGCATTAAGAAACAGAAAGGAACAAAAAGGAAGGAAGAAACAGAGAAAGAGAGGAAGAGAAAGTAACAGTACGACCCATGAACCATTCTTTTTTCTTTTGGTTCTATTACTTTAATAAACTCAATTAATGCAATATACAGATACTTGTTATACATCTCTCAGTATAATGTTTTGAATTGACCAAATAATTCTCCTCACTTGACCTTTTGGATTCTTCAAATACAAGATGAGCTGAATCTGAAATACCAAACCACACCCAAACAAGAATAGAAAAAAGAGGCTGCTCCTACCTATAACAACATCAATTTCAAAAAGAAGAAGAAAGAAAGAAAGAATGAACGAAAGGGAGAAAGAAAAAGAAGATGAAGATGAATGTCTTATATATGTGACAAAGGACCCCTGAGGAAGAGAGAGAGAGATAGAGAGAGTGAAGGCTAAAATAGCCAGTGAGACACTAATAAACAAGGAAAAGTAGCTTATTATTCGAAATGGAGGATCTTCCTTAGCCTCATCTGCCATTTGCAAAGGAAGAGGATCTATAGCTTCCTCCCTGAACTGCCATCATGGATGATTTCCTGCCATAATGCAGATGTGACCGGCTGCAACAGATTGAGGGATCTCTTTCTTTTTCTTCTCTTTATCGGCTATTCTTTTCTTTTTTCCTTCTTCTTTGGCCCTTGTCTTTCATTAGCTCATTTGTTCCCCAATTAGATCAAGACCAACAAGGAGAAATGTAATCCCTTGAAAGAGTAGGAAGTAGAAGTGGATCCCTTGTGCTGATAACAGGCTACGGATGGAAGCCGTAAGCAAGAGGAAAGCTAGAGCAAGCTCTTTTCTATAAATCTTATTTATCTTCTTCCGGGGAAGTGGAGGAGGTGCTTCTTGTTGTTCTTTCAATCTATTCAGCTCAGACAACTCACTTTCTGAAGCTCCTCTGTGGAGCTGTGGGAGGCTAATGGACTTTGATTCCCGCTCTGCTGCAGCCAGTAGATCAGACTCAGATGCCCTACCTGCCTTCTTGGTGACAACCCACTCATATGAGCTTCCCAATTTGAACAATCCAGATATCATGGCATTGAACTTGGTCACAGACATGGTATTCTCAAAGAGGAGGTAAGGAATAATAAAGGGGAATGATTTTGGAGCTGGGAGAATGTTGAGGAATGACATGAAGGCAGGAATGTAGCAGATGACCCAAACAGGTAGCTCAGCCTCAGGTACGAACATAGTTAGGGGAAGAATTATGCAAAACAATGTGAAAGAATAGAATGGGAGGATCAGCTTCCTCAATAGAAAGAAGAGAAATATCAAGTTTGCTTTCTTCAAGGCTGATATCTGCATATAACAACAACAAGAACCCCTCAGAATTCTAACCAACATGTTTTCTATATATGAAATTCTAACAGAAATCTACATGAAAAGATCCATAAGATGTTGAGAACCAAGATACCTTTGAAGTTATGATAGCTGGAAGACACAATCGGAAAAGATGCATTGGACCTGAGTGCCATCTGTGTTGCTGCTTCCTGTAAGCTTCGAAGGACTCAGGAACTTCACAAAGGACCTGAAAAAAAAAAACAGTTATAAATGAGTAAGATTACCAAAAAGCAATGAAGATATAATTCCAGATTGAATTGAATGACTAAAATTAGCATTACCTTCACATCATTGAGGAAAATAAACTTCCAACCATTGAGATGGGCACGGACAGCTATGTCCATGTCCTCTACAGTCGTCCTTTCAAGCCAACCTCCAGACTCCTCCAGGGTTTTGATTCTCCAAACTCCAGCTGTCCCATTAAAACCAAAGAAGTTTAAGAATACTCCATTGACCTGCTGCTCCACCTCAAAGTGAAAGCACAGATTAATATTTTGAAGGCGGGTCAACAAGTTCTCATCCTTGTTAACAAATGCCCACCGAGCCTGAACCAGCCCAAGTTCAGGATTATCCTACAAAACAAGGTAAAAGAGATACAGTGAGTTACAAACTGTGAAAGTGTAATAGAAAACCTGCCAAAATAAGTTATGTGAGTGCTTATCCACCTTAAAATGAGGAACTGTCTGCTTAAGGAAATCTGGGTTTGGTTGAAAATCTGCATCAAATATTGCAACAAACTCGTACCCCTTCACATAATCACAGCTCATTGCTGACTTGAGGTTCCCAGCTTTGTAACCTGTTCTAACCAAGCGATGCCGATAAATAATGTTAATACCACGTTGGCTCCACTTGGAGACTTCCCCTTTGATTAGCCACCGGATGTTCTCATCATCAGAATCGTCAAGAACTTGAATCAGTAAACGTTCTTTTGGCCAATCAAGTTGGCAGACAGCAGTGATAGACTGCTCATATACCTGAAGCAGGTCAATGCCAAAAGTTATCAGCACTAGGGAAGCTAACTGTTTCAGATGTCCCTATAAGTTTCTGTTAATTTCTACTGTTGTAATTGCTTATTATGTAGATTGGAGACCTCAATTTGGACATTGAATTGAACTTCACTAACAGATTTGAGAATAAATTGAGAAGTGAGAACTAGAACTATTAACCTGAAAGCAAAGGGGGGCTAATTTCTTACCTCTCTCTCATTACACATTGGAATCTGAACAAGAACCATAGGGTAGTCATAGCTGGATCCCTCCATATCCTCTGACTTGAATGGATCCCCTTCAATCCTTGGCTTAATTTTCTTGTATTTGATCCAGAAGCACCCAAGACACAGTACCATCCGGTCTAAAGACTGGATTATGAAGAGAATAACACAGAAGCTTGAGAGGGCTTGAATTGGAGGAGCAATGTACTCTGCTCGGAATTCTAACCAGGAAACGTAAACTATGTGGAGCCAACCCTGGATCTCAGAAGTCTGCGGGATGTGCAAATTGGAGTTCCGGAGATAATGCCAACCATTGAAGTGCGCAATTACCTCAAAAGCCAGAACTGCCAAGGAGAGTGCTAAGAAGCCTCGAATGAATCTGAACAGCATCCTTCCCTTATCCAACTTCTCACTTTCTATGGCAACTCCCTGCCCGAAGATCAACCTTTTCTTAATAGTCCCCAGCAAAGCCCACAGGACATTTGCGAGCCACGCAACACAGCCGGCTGCTCGATGGGCTTTGAGAAGCAAAACCCATGTAAATTGCTTCGCGTTCTTCCCACGGTCCTTGTCAACCGGCCGGAATGCAGCATCTGGACCATCAATCTCCAGAACAGAATAGTTGGGATTCTCCATGGTTACAACAACTGGAGTTCCCTTCCGAGTCTCCTTCACCCACCAAGCAGAAAAATCCAAGGTTGGAGCCATTTCCCCTGTGAAGGATTAGATTCACAGAAGACAAAACTACTTCCACACCCACGGAACAGAACTGTATGACCTTAAGAAATCTTCACAACCCAGATGGACCAGATCTTAAGAACAAGAAACCAACAGAACTCATTCAAGTTGAACTACATAAAACCAGATCCCCACCTCCAAAACTCAGATAACCACTTCAACTCTCCGCATTCCACTCCTAATGCAGCAACTAAAAGCCAAAGAAGAGTTGAAGGCTATTTTCTACGCTGAAGTCTCTACAAGCTACCACTGGGAAACCACCATCATGGGGAAAGGTAGCTGCTGTTGTAAAGCTCGAAACCGTGTGGGTTTTATTCAATAAATCCAAACCAAACACTTCCCTCCTTTTAACTTTCCAAATATTACCATGGGTGGATTGGATAGGATAGATTCTAATAAAGAAATGATTATTGCCAAAAAAGAAAAGATACAGAGCATAAACAAAAACCCACGAGCAAGAACAACCAAACCAGGTGAATGATAGATAAAATTGAACCTTTCAACGACAACCCATTTTAGGGTTTGGATGTTGAATAGAATTTAAGTTGCAGAAAGACGAAGAAGACGAGCCAAACTAGAAGAGTGACTAAAAAATTGAAACAGTAAAAAATAAGAAATGGGTTTAGAGGAATAGTTACAGAGAATGCAGATCCCAAATGGCCTCGATCTTCACCAAACCTGAGCTCCAAAGGCGAAGCCTCTCTTCCCCATTTCAGCTATTTCCTCTAAATAGAGCTTTGATAGCTTAAACCAGCTCATTCTGAACTGTTAGAACAATATATAACAGTCAAAAAGAAGGAAACAACATTAAACATGGAAAAACCATTTCTTTTTTCTTTCTTTAATTAATACAAACTAAAATCAATTAATACAAAAGAATATTCCTTCTGATTTCTTCTTTTTTTTGGGGGGGTGAAATTCTGCTTTCTTCTGGTTGAACAATGTAAAATCTAAAAACAAAACTCTGCTCACCCAAAAAGAAACACAATTTAAAAACAAAGGGTTTTTTTTGACAATTTAAAAATAAAGGGGTTACTAGTTTTTTTTTTTTTTTGGTATAATGGGTTACTGGGTTAGTTCCTCCTAACATGCCAAATTAATTTACAGACATAGTCGAGCATGTCAATGAAAAAAATAATATACCCATCAAATAAAAAAAATTAAGTTGGAAAATTTCTTATATGAACCCATCAAATGACCAAATTACCTTTCAAATTCTTTAATTAACTTCCATTAACATCTAAGAAGGGCATTACTGTCTGCAGAAAAGCATGATTAATTAATTGTTATGGGGTTTAGGTCCTACTAATTGTACTATTAAATAATTATAATAAGCTGATGATAGAAAGTGCTAATGTCTACGTTTCTTTTGTTTTGAAGGGAGATCTATTGATTTTTCTTATTCTCCCCTTCAATAATATAATAACAATAAGAGCATATTCCTCGCCGATTTAAAATGGGTATGAGTTTCTCCTCGCCATCCCCCACTGTGTCCTTACGATAGGGATGAACTTAAAGAACTGTTAGTGTGTTGAACGTCGGTACACATGTTACTTAAAGTTGGGAATGGGGTTCATGAAGGACAGACAGTCGAGAATGCACAGGGTAAAGCTGAGGTCTGGATTCACAGGACACGTGGTGGGTCCCCAGACTCAGTTGCCAGTTGTCTCATGTTTGGAGCATTAGAACCCACCTTTGAGTGGGCCCCACCTACATCCTCTAGGTAAAGAATCAGTATATTATAACCAATTAACCATCTAAGTTTGGTGGATTTAATTGGATTGTATAGAAAAGTTCCATGATGCTCTGCAGATGTTTTAAGTTTATTACTTGGTCTTTCAGTTAATAAGCTTTTAATGAAATTGGGGGATTCTAGTTGTTTGATTACTGAATCCAAAGATATTTTGTCTATTAAAAGACAAAGCAATAAGTTATTCAGTTATTAAGTGGCCTTTTTTTTTTGTTTGAAAGCAGCTGATGTGATTGGACTGAACAACTTATTAATATGTCTTTAAACAAGTTATTAAGGAGGTTGTAAAATGTAAACTCGTTAAAGGCTTAAGCTGAATTTTTCTTCTTTTGGCAGTTGGCTGAAACTGAATTTGAGTTCGTTATTATAGCCTTGAAGTATTTAGTTATTATTTAATTATTTTATCCATGGAAAGGCAAAAACAATAAATATTCAGTTCAGCCATTTTGACATTTAGCAAATTAGATGGCTCAAATGTTGAAAATGGGACTTCTACTTGCCATTGGAAATGAGATTTCTATGTACTCATTTAAAGCCACAATTCTAATTAACGAATGAAATCTTTATTTTCTAATTAATGAATAAGATCTTTTTTAAGGCATTATTAATATAATTATGCTTGGTATAATTAATGGTTACCGTAAGATGGCTACACTGAAATTCTTGGGAATTGAAAGTTTTGTGAGGTATTCTAGCAATGTTAGGTCTGTCACACCCGGCCCCCTCCACATCTCAAACTCTTTATATATGATATTTTGAGTCGTTAGAGAGTGCTACACATTCAACCCTAAGCAAAGCAGTCATACATTGGGAGCATTAATAGGCCTCAATATAGGAGTCAGTTGCTAGAGGCAATAAGACTATAAGAGAGGATGGGTGTGATTTTCATTAGAAAACATCAAATTTTCTGGTTTATCTCAAATGCTTAAAGTTATTTAATGACAAAATGGATCGTCATCATCTTCAAAAACAAGGCAAATATCTCAAAGGCCAAGCGAAATCAAAAGAAAAACATGGAAATATTAGGTTTAGGATACATATGTTTCAGTTTTCTTTTGATACGATTCTTCCTGAAATGTATTAATTAGAAACCCTCCAATCCATGGGTCATTGATCATTCTACTTATTTTGATGTGGCTATAAACCGGGTTTGGTATAAACTGCCACATGGACAGGTGCTCACACATGGTCATGGTGAGTTGGTGAGGGCCCAGGCTGATAAGCCAATGCTGAGAAACGAAACATGACACGTCGCGGATGTGGTGGGACACATGGCAAATGTTGGTTGAACCCCGGCGGCCAACTGTCAAGGTCGATCCAATGGCTCTTCACAAAGGCCATATCACCCATGTCTTAGTCTTACAACAGCTTGGACAATGATTTCTCCAGAAGCTAACACGTGTCCCATGAGAAAGGAGTACGTACAGCACTTTTGCGACCTTAATTCCCTAATTAAGCACCCCCCAGCACACTTGCTCTTTTAATTCTCCAGCTTGTTTAGCACCGCTTGACCTAGCCGTCGGAGTGCTTCTCCCTAAAAGTTCACCTTAGGATGCATTTGAAAAAGATGTAAATTAAATAATGCAAATTTATAAAGAATAAAATGGTTTATATAAATTGTAAAATTAGGTTAATATTGTAAATGGGTTTATTTGTATTGATCTATCATTTGTCAATATCATTAAATATAGGCAAAAGTGAACCAAAATATAATAAAATAGGATTTACACTCCATTTGCATTTTTTCCAAACGCAGCCTTAAGTTCTCTGACTATTTGTATTCGTAGGTCGCCTGTAGTTCAACTCATCCAGTTCACCAACTCGATTATTTGTTGTTCGTCCACCTCAGTTTTTTACAAGATTATGTGAATGAAAACTGCAATAGTCTTTCACCTTTTTTCTCTTTGTGTACATAATTCATATAGATGGGTTGTTTGTTGTAATTCTCTCTGATTTTTCCCATAATTTTCAATACAAATTTTATTAGTAAAAATATAATTTCTAGTTTGCATTAAAAAAACGTTCCATATTTGTTTAAACTTTACTACCTTAGAGGTGGAGACTCTGAGGTGTGAATGGGTTCTAAAAGAAAACGAAGAAAAAAATTAATAAATAAAAAAACTGTAAATGGACTGATTGTAACTACCCAATTCGATTTGTTGAAGTTTTAAAAGCATGACAAAAATGATGATCTACTGATTATTTTGAAAATTGGAATGGTTAATCCCCAAAAAAACTCTTATAATTAAGAGCTTAATCATTTTGCCTTGAACAATTACTGATATTTTCTTTTTCGAAATGAAAGAGACTTTTGATTCAACAAGGAGTCCTTTGTCATGAAGTATTGCTTTTTCTCATATACAACTAGAATACAATGTATCCACATTGGCAAGAATCGCTTTTCGTAAAGATTATGCCCTTTTCATGTTGTGACTCAATGAAAAGAGCAAGAAAAAGGGTTTTCTCGTCTCTCTCATCTCACATGGAGTAGACTCCTTGGTTTAAAGCCTGTCAAAGTAGGTAAGAGGTGATATAACAAGTCAGAACACATAAGCTTCCATCTTGGGTTCTCATTTATAAGATTTCAGCCTTTGAAGATCCTTTCTGGACACTTGTGAGAGAAACCCGTGCCCAACAAAATCAGAAGATCATGTATATACTAGTAAGTGTGTATATGGTAATTCTAGATAATGATAATGATAATAATATTGTATCCAATTTTTTATAAATTTTTTATTTTTTTGTTTTTGATTATTAATTAGATGTGGGTTGAAAATCCAAATCTGATTACATAAATATCTCATCCAAATATGTGATAATCAGATTAAGTTGTGAAATTTCAAATATCATTGATAGGCATACTTTCTTGGCTAGATTCATCTCTTTGTAATATTTAATATTTTTTGTTTATTTATAAGAAAATGTAAGGTTTTAAATAGAGGGAATTGAATGGGGGTGAAAAGTAGTAGTTCAATTTACAATTTCAACCCCATAATTAAATAGCGAATAAATTTAAAAATGAGTATTTTAGTTAAAAGAAAGTTATACAATCTTATTCATATTTTTAATAGTAGTATAAATATAGAATTATAGATGTGTTTAATTTTTTTATAACTTTTTTTTTGTAATTTTGTGTGTAAAAATAATTTTAATATGTCACACTTACTTTTTTTAAATATATGATATTATACATGTGCCTAAATGTTTTTTTTTTGAAAAATTTATGTATTGTTTTTTTTCATTTTTATATTTTTATATTTTATTAACTTTTATTATTTATTTATGACATTAAAGGTTAACATGTTTGACCCAAAATTTGAACTATTGATCTTTGCCAAATAGTAAAGTAATTTCATTTTTGGTTAGTTCTAAATTATGTATTTCAATTTCATTACCAATAAAAACTAATTCTTGTTTATTACACTTATTTTTTAATTTGATTAATAAAAATATCATAGATGTGTCTAATTTTTTCTATATTTTTGTAAGTTTCTATATTTATTTCTATTTTAAAATTTTTATTACCTAAATATGACTTTGTAAGTTGATGAATTTGATTCGGATGGTTAAATTGCTTAGTCACTACTTGGATTAAAAATTGTTTTGTTTTTTTAGTCAATTCTAAAATATATATGGGTCTATACTGTTAAAAATATTGAGGCAAATCTAATTTAATAAGAGAAAATGGGAGTTAATAATTTAAATATAAGACTTAATGAGAGTGGATTAAATGAGGTGGGAAGTAATAATTGAAATTACATTTTCAACATTACCATTAAAGATGGACTAAATACACAATTATGGGCATTTTAGTAGCCATCAAAATTGGCATTAAAACTGTAATAAAATGGTTTTTATACTCTTTCTCACATGAATGGGCACTTCTTTGTTAGTAGATGGATTTATAGGTATCCGCCTTGTACTAAAAAAGACCCTCATCCCCCCCCCCCCCTCAATCTTGTAAAGGGCTCTTATTTAACTCTTGCTTCAATTTCATTTCCTACACCTAGATAGAATTCCCATTTTACTTTAATAATAATAATAATAATAATAATAATAATAATAATAATAATAATAATAATAATAATAATAATAATAATAATAATAATAAACACCAATAATTCCTATGAACCAAACACAGCCTACGCTATATGCATGGTTCAAACTTCAAAGTATATATTGATATCTCCTCACAAAATATTCCTCTCATCAACCTCACAACACATCCCGGCCATGTATTGAGAACATCTCATATTAACAACATTCAAGTATGGAAGATGTTCCCAACTCACGGCTGCAATGTGTGTGAGGAGCAAATTCCATTTCCTCTTGCAATATGTGATTTAATTTTTTACATATCAAGATTGGTAACACTTTTTTCATCTTTTTGTCAAGGGTTCTTCGATTTGAATTTTCTTTAACAAAGTCCATACATTGCACAGCCCCATCTGGTATTAACATTTAAAACAATTTAAATGAGCTAATTCATGGTATTCAGTATTTAGAGTATGGGCGACTCTGAAAACCAATACCCATCATGCAATATCGTATAATAAGGTATGATGCATTATTTGGAAGACAAGCAACATGAACCATTCAGTTCCAACTTCCGATCAACTAAACTCTTTGCCCTCATTGTCTATAAAGTGTCACTCTTTTCACAGTTGGATTGGCCACTAATAAAATGAACTTCTTCGGTCCCAATCTTTATAGGTTGAATAATTAAGGATGTATATTTATACTATTAAAATAATAAAGGATAAAACCCAATTTTAAGTTTTTTGCTTGGGAACTTAAAAGTGTATTTACTTTAGATTATTAGGTTTTTGAAAGTAACTCTTACCAAATGCTCGAAACATATATACATATATATTTTCATTTTTGTTTTTCAAAGCCCAAAGCTCAAAAGCAAAAATTTATCCAAACAGAATGTAAATCACGGGAAACCAGTAAACTGGTTATCCAATGAGCTTTCTAATTTTATGTTTGATCCGGGTATTGATGTAATTGTTACATATCAAGAAGTGTTTTGGCTGAGTTTGGAAAGAGTACAAATGCAAATATGTACTGTGCAAATACATACAAAATAATGCAAAATATAAGGCTTAGCACTCTACATATTTGCATTTGTACTCCTTCCAAGCTGAGCCTTTGGAACTGTGGTATTGCATTCCTATTTTAATAATATGTAAGCACCACATAAGTGATTTGACTTCATTATACAAAAAACATATTCATATTTTATTGGGCAAATGCAATTTAAAAACGGCTACACCACATTTTGCATTCGACCATGTATAGTGTTATGGTAGACATTGAAAGACATTAGCTAAACACAATAGTTATTCAGCAAGTTGTGGAACCAATAATAATGCTCCACACCAATCATAAAATACATGAGGCCTATAACCATTTAAGCTCCCACTTATTTGGGCCCATGTATTTTATCACCGGCATGGGCTGTTATCATTGATACCACAGCCTACCACACAACTAACACATTCAGCTAATCTGAATTAGTGTCTATGTGTTTCACCATTCCTCTCCTTTCTTCCTTCTCCCTTTACTGCTTCTTCCTAAGTTCTCTCTCTCTCTCCATTCCCTCTTTCCCATATGTACATATATATATAGGAACTACTTAAAATCTAAAATTAAAATAATGAGAAAATGAAGAGCCTCTTGTACCTCTACATTTTTTCAATATAACAACTGACAAGCATAGCCCTAAAACTAAAAGGGTCATTTGAATGATCTATTCTTTTTTCTAATGTAGGGTTGGAGGCTTGGACCAGGTTGATGGACCATGAAGGAAGAAATCGGGAAGACAAAACAAGTAGAGTCCTTCCCTTCTAACTCCTGTTCATTCTAACATTCTTGAAGGACGAAATACACTTGAAGAGATCCCTCTCTTGGGTGGTGTTTGGTACCATTGTCTTTTTTTGTTTTTTTTTTTTGTTTTTGAAAAACATGCTAATTGAAAGGCATATAGGCATTTTTTTGCAATGGAACTTTTTTGGTTGATGTTTTATTACCATTTCTTAGAAAAATTCTGCCAATTTTTTCATCAATTCCTGTGAGTAGAGGTGTTAATTGGACTAGATTTGGTCCAACTTGATCCAATCCAATGTGAGTCCACTTACAAATGGACTGGACCTAATCCAGTCCAAATCCAACAAAAACCAAATCCAATCCAATCCATTAAAATGTAAATGGAATAGATTGGAATAAAATATCAAAAATTATATAAAAAAACAGAACATATAAAAATTACAAAAATATATTAAAATGAAGAAAATCTGAAAATTAAAAAAATATACCCTTGTGGTATTGAAAAAGCACATTTGTAAAAGTGCTTTCATAAAAGTATTTTTATAAAAGTACTTTCATAGAAGTGCTTTTATAAAGTACTTTCGTAAAAATGCTTTTATAAAAAGTTCTTTCATGAAAGTGCTTTTATAAAAGTACTTCCACAAAAGTGCTTTCATAAAAATGCTTTTATAAAAGTACTTTCATAAAAGTGCTTTTGTAAAAGTACTTCCATAAAAGTATTTTTATAAAAGTACTTCCATAAAAGTTTTTTTGTAAAAATGATTTCATAAAAGTACTTTCGTGTAAAAGTACGTTTACAAAAGTGATTTCATAAAAGTACTTTGGTAAAAGTGCTTTTATTAAAATGATTTCATAAAAGTGATTTTATTAAAGTGCTTTCATAAAAGTGCTTTTATAAAACAGTTTTCATAAAAGTACTTTTGTGAAAATGTTTTTGTAAAAGTGCTTTCATAAAATTACTTTTATAAAAAGTGTTTTTGTAAACAGTGTTTTCATAAAATTACTTCCATAAAAGTGATTTTATGTCGACTTCAGTTTTGATTGGTTTCAAATTGGACAAGGGTTTGACGTCGTGATCGGATTATTGAAATTTTGGTTTAGGTCCAATTCAGATCCATTAAGAATATGGACCAATTTATATTGGATTGACCCAATCCAATAATTATAATGGACCATCCAAATCCAATTTGAATCCAATCCAAAATTGAGGTTGATTGACACCCCTACCCTATGAGGATCGTTTTTCCAAAAAACATCATTTTTGGCGTTTCTTGTGGGGAAACATGGTTTTGTCGTGTGTAATGCCTATGTGTCTTAAAATAGGAATAAATAAATAAAATATTGTTGTTAAGATTAGGGCTATTTACAAATAAATCCAAACTGACCAATCCGAGTTGGCCGGTTTTTCTTCACTACCAATCGGTTTCGGGTTGCAAAAATGAACAAACCGATAATTCGGTTCGGTTTCGGTTTTCATATGTGAAAGTCGAAATTGAACCAAACCGAGTTATGTGAAAAAATATATATTCTGAAAAAATATCTGTTAAATATAGATATTTTAGTTTTAAATAATAAATATATATCTGAAAAAATATATATTCTGAAATATATCAGATATATATTTCCGAAATATATATTTTCAAAAACTAGAAAATATATATTTTGATATATTTGTATATATGTTTTGGTTTTAAATATATATTTCCAGAAAATATATTCTAAAATATTATATATAATATTAGCACTTTGACTTCATGTGCATCGTGCAAGCTTGGAGTTGGTTGAAACCCAAACAGACTCAAACCGGTAAGGTCGGTTTTACTTAATAGAGGGTCGGTTTTGGTTTGGTCTATAGGTAACCCGACCAGGTCGGGTCAATTGAAAAAACACCACTAAACCGACCCAACCCGACCCGTGAACAACCCTAGTTAAAATTTTGTGTAAAATTAACTAGTCTCTCAAAATCCAAGAAAAATATGTTGCCTACGCAATGGTATTAGTACCAAATACCCTAGTGTTTTACAAATTACAACCCTTAGTTTAAAGATAATAGGCAACAAAGAAAATAATAAATTGGTTAGGGGTCTGGTTCCAGGGTCGAACGGTCCGACTGTTCAAATCAAACAACTGGCCCGTTCTGACAAAAAATAATAATAAAATAAAAAATGGTCAAAACTGTTGAATGATTCGAATGGTTTAACCTCCTGAGTCAATAGTTTGCTAACTAAATCAACGTTTTTTTGGCAAATATCCGTTTTTGGAGAAAAACAAAACCAATCACCTGACCAGTTCCCAATTTTTCTGGTATGATCCGATCTGGTCCGATTTTGAAAACCATGTGTACAACAAAGTCATTGATATCTACACTATCATGTAACTGATTGAAACTTGATAAGTCTTTAGTCTTGCACCTAATAGGCTTGCTACTAGGCTATGGATCTTGGTCTAAGGTGTTGGATTTCTCTTTGATAATCATAACATCAACTTAGTCATAACATTTCGGTAATTAAAACAAAAAATTGTGGTTAAAATATTTTCACTCTAATATTCTAAGAGAAATATTACATACATCTTACAATTGAAAAAATCTAAGAGAAATAGATACATCACACCCCTTTGAAAAAAATTAGCACAAAATTAACAAAGCCCTTAACTACATTTGTTCTAAGAGAAACAACCATTAAAAAAGAAATTATAAAAATAATTTTAAATATCTTATCAATGCAAAAATTAAAAATAATAATATATTAAAAAATATAAAAAAATAGATAAAATATTAAATAAATATAATGAAATACAGGTATAATCATATGAAAATGACCTGTAAACAAATAAGAACTTAAAAGATTAATATTATTCTCAAAAGTTTTAATTAGGGAAAGAAATAAAGGTAATCAACAAAATAAGAATTGTAATTTGTAGAGGTAGATTATTTCGTCTGAATGAAAATAGAGCCAATAATAGAATAAAAAGAATCTAAGTATGCATATGAAAATTTCAATTTCAATATAAATTTATAACAAGCATCTTTCATATTTTGCTTAATAAAACAAAAATTAACTTTTTGAAATTTGTAAATGGATTTGTAACAAATAGCTTAGATAATATCAAAATTAATGTCTATACGCCTTGAAACACTAAAAATCAAATGTAAAAAACCACAAGGGATTAAAAAATGAAAAAAAAAAAGTTGGGATTAAAAAAGTGTAGATCCAAGATAACTGAGTATAATTTTCTAGTTTTGAATGCTTGTTTGTAAATAAAGTTGGGATTTAAAATTGTAAATCTATGATAATAGAACACAACATTCTAATTCTTACTAGCAAATAAAGTTGGGATTAGAAAATATAAAAATAAAAGGGGAGAGAGAGAGAAGATCCAAATGATAGTCTTTTCTCCTAGTTTATTTTATATATATTTTCAAGCACATAGGGATCTAAAGGTTAAAAAAAAAGGAAAGAAAACATTGTTCTTAACAAAACAATGGTTAGGACGATGCCTTGAGGCTCACAACCTTTCCTTTTTATCCATGGCGACCAACTCCACCACTGTGTCCTCATCCAACTCATCTCAGGCTTCAAATTTGAGACAATCCACATGTCATCTTTGATCCAGTCCATGGTTTCACCAAGCTATAGCTGCACTCAGAGTACTTCAAGTTTTTAGTTTCATCTGCTAATCAACCCAATGATAGTCAAGAACTTAATCCTCTATATACTGCTTGGGTGGAACATGACTAAGTGATTTTGAGTTGGCTTATGTTATCTCTCACTGAACCTGTTCTAGCACAGGTTGTTAGATGCTCTACTTCCTCTAACCTTTGGGCTCGTTTGCTTTTCGGTAAGTTATTTATCCGGGTAAATGCAGTTACCTGGGTTAGTTTTTCTTGGGAAACACTTACCTAGGCAAGTGTATTTACCCATGTTCTTTTATTTTCCAAGTAAAAAAGAAAATGACCATTTTAGTTATAAAAATCCATTATTAAATGGGGCATTTTTATCCCATTTAAGTGTTAGAATCTTTTTCCCTGGGTGGGAAAGCTATTTACCCACGTAGGAGATGGGTAGCACTTACCCGGGTAAGTGATACCCAGGAAAATAAACTTTCCATGATCCTCACATTAATCGGAAAAAAGAACATGATATTCTTGGTTAATGGGAACCAAAATCCCATTAACCAACTTTCCCCCTCTCAATCCAAAAAAAGAATGCCCCCATGGAGTACCCTCAATCTCATATTCATGATTTAAAACTAGAACTTGCTCATGTTACCAAGAGTAACTCTCATATGTCTACTGATACTCAAAAAATTAAGTCTTGTTGACTCCTTGGTAGCTACCGATTATTCTGTTCCTGAAGTGGATTTTATTTATTACCTCTTACGAGGTTTGGGACCTGAGTATGATGCTTTTGTTGTCTGTTACAGTAAGATTGGATGATCTTTCTTCAACTAACACTCAAAGCCTACTTCTATCGTATGAAAAACAACTAGAGAAGCATTCTCTATTATCTTCTACTCAACTATCTGTAAAATTGGGAATTAATTGCTAAATTGAGATGTTTTCACACAAAACGTATTGTACACTAGTTGGGCCCCATGCGATGCATGGGTGTTCTTAAAGAAACTGTAGTAGAGCCTTATGACAATATCAATTGGGCCAAGTAACACCAAAGTCTAACCCAAAGTATTTTTGGGTTTACATGTTTTTAGATAAATTTGTGTTAATTTTTGGCCCAACTATGATATGAAAAAGATATGATATCCAAAAAACAACTAACCAATAAACTGTAATCATAAATGTGGTAGTAAATAAGGTGTTATTTATCAAAATTCATGTGTGGATTTTGATTGGTTAAAACTCTTTTCATTTCATATATATATATATATATATATATATATATATATATATATATATATATATCTTTTTCGCATCATAGATTTTCCCTATTGTTCAACAGTTTCAACAAAAAAAAAAAAACAGTTCAACAGTTAACACTTCCAACTTAAAAATATGAGGAAAAATTAATGGCTTCAAATAGTCTTTTAAAGCTATTTTACATTAAAAATGGGAAAAACTCCTGATTAGTACCTTGTTCAAATACCCTTCAAGTGTCATTTAATTTTCTTTATCAACCATCCAAACGTTGACAAAAAATTAACATTCCAAAATCCTTGCTTCTTCAATTCAAGAAAGTTGGGGGCACGTCTCAATGGGCAATTTGGACCCCAACTTTCTTGAATAAAAGAGGCAAGGATTTAGGACTGTTAAATTTTTATCAATGTTTGGATGGTTGATAAAGAAAATTAGATGACACTCGAAGGGCATTTGTGTCTTTTTTCAAAGGCATTTAATGGCTAATTAACGGTAGGTACTGGATTGACACATTTTGAAAGTTCAAGTACTAAATTATTGTAAAGTTCAGGAACCAAAGTGACACTAGGCCCAAAGTACAGGGTACTAATAAGAAATGTATAATTGTACTGGATTAACACATTAGTACAAATGCGTGAAAGTGTAATTGAGAATATTACAAATTTTAGTTTACTTTTTCTTTAGGTTGTATACTTGTACTTTGCTTCATTTTATTTTACTTCATTTGCAATGTAAATAGACAAAGTAAGACAATGGCTGAAAAAAATTAGAATTTGCATTCAAATCATTAAGGTTGCATTTGAAAATGATGCAAATGGAGTATAAATCTTGGTTCAAGGTAAATTTGCACTCTGGTTCACTTTTGCTTGTGTTTGGCAACATTACATTTTTGCATTGAGAAATGACAGACCAATGCATATTTACATTGATAATAAGATGTAAAAGAATATCAATAAAAAAGTTGCATTCAAGTGGGTTTTTGATAAAAAAAAAGCATATGCTTTATTAGAATATGTGTTTGCCACCATTACAGTTAAAGGTCTGTTTGGTAAGAAGATAAATTTGTCAATGCAAAACTGACCCAAATTTACAATTTATATGAACCATTTTATACTCTACATATTTGTATTCACACATATTTGCATCGTTTCCAAACACAGCCTAACAATCTCATACTTTAACATTGATGCAAATGGCATTGCAATGCAAACAAACCAGACCTAAACATCACATAACAACACGTGAATTTTACCAAATTTACATTGAACCAAATCGAAATTGGTGATTTGGTCTGGTCAGGCCTTAAAAACGGTTTGGTTTGTTTTGAAAATTCTTCAGACTTTAATTTTCTAGTTTGGTCTGATTTTCTAAATTTTAGAATCCAAACCAAACCATAAACTGTTTTAAACCGAATTATTGATAATATATTTATTAATACATATAATATACAATATATACAATTAAACATATGTATTTCTATATTCATTTAACATTTCATACGCCACTATTGTCTGTTTCAAATTTTAACCTGTAATGTCCAAAGAGCTGACATTTCAATTTAATGTTTCATTTGTATAGTTTATACTTGCTATCTATGTATATGTATGCTAATTTGGCTTTTTAATTGGATTATCCAATAAAATAGCTTAAACCATATTACAAACTCGACCAAATCGTTGTATAATAAATAAAATGGTCTAACTGGTTTGATTTGGTATAAGAAATTTTTCAGACCATGAATAGCCTTAATTTCTAAAAACCGTGCAACAAAAAATGGTTTTCTTCCTATTCCCGATTTAGTCGTCCGACTGCCGGATCCGGTCCGAGTCTGGCCACATTAACAACCCTTTACGAAAGAATCCACTTTGGATGAGAACCATACGATGCGAAGCTTCTATCTTAATATTTGGACGGTCGTGATCTATTTGGAATGATACATATTGTGTTTACGTACTGCCAGTGGTACACTGGAGCAACCAAAGAAGATCCTGAAGGTTACGCTAATCGCCGAATGATGGACGAGTAATCGGCTACGAGGTCACCGACAGACCAACCCCAACCGACAGTTTGACCAGCGATGACCAGCAATCCCATCATCCCATCGCCATGCGCATGCTGACGTGGCAAATTAGATCCAAATGCATCGTACATAACCAGGCGGTTTTGTAGCGAAGCAAGCGGTTTTCAAATGAAGAAAAACCGCCGAAGCAGATGAAGACAGTGAGAGAAAACACCGTGGACCATTGCCACGTGCTGCAAACATCAACCGTTTATCCCCGGAGTGTAATTTATGAGATCTGTTTGCACTAGAAAATTATAATTCCTTGGCATTCCGTTTGGGCATATCCAAAGATTCCGCTACATTCCGCTATACTTGGCTTAGTATTGATTCGGGCACCCCTATTGTTTTTGATAAAACAGGAACGGACCAGGAGAGGTTGACACCAAGTCGGACAGGTTGGATCGGGTTTATAGTCAACCCAGGCCCAATTTAATATTTGGGCTTAAAACTCAAGTTTGGATTGAGCCCGAATTCAAGTTCGATTTTTTCAATTCGAGCCAGTCCACATTGTAATTTGATGCATTTGAATTGGATTTGAGACTAGGCCGAGTTATATATGTATATGAATGTATATAATCAGACAAGGTTTGGGCTATCTAAAGGCTAGGCTCTGGAGAATAAAAAAGTCCAAATTCTTGAGTCCAATTCCAACCCAAAGATTGAAAATCTAAACCTAACCCGTGCAAAATTTTGGATTGGATCAGTTTGAGTCTACCCAAGCTGTACCCTTATTAATACACCCTCAAGTATTGTAGGAGCAAATAGGCGTGGAAACAAATCAAGCTTTTTACAAGCTATTTGAACTCGGTTCGTGAAAAGCTCAATTTAAACCAAACTTTAAGTGAAGCTCAAACTAAATATATAGGCTCATTTGCTAATTGAGCCAAGTTCAAATTCAATGAAGTTCAGCTCTTAAAGTTTGCGAGCCTAATACAGACACACATACATACATACATATATATATATATATATATATATATATATATATATATATTTATTTATTTATATGTATTATTTTTATTTTTTATAGAAACTTGGCTTATAGTCAAGCTTAACGAAGTTGAATTGAACCCGAACATCTAAACTTTTGAGCCAAATCGAATTTGAGCTCAAATCTCTAACTCGAATCAAATTCGAGCTTAACATTTTTTAATGAACCAAACTCAAATAGTTAAATATTTTAGTTCGACTTAGCTCGAATCCACCTTAGAAACAAATAAAACTACTAAACCAAAGCAGATACTTAATATTTACATAGCAACCACAGAAGGTTTCTTGTGCCAACCAGTCCCTAGCCTGATTTATCTGCCGATAGAATACCACTATCTAATAACATGTTCACTCGTAGGCATTAATGAATGACATTCTTGTTAATTTTGTTTCTGGAAGGATAAAAGTGTCCTAGTCTTCTATCTTTATGGGTAATCAACGAACTCCGAACATTTCATACCCAATTTGACAATTATATATATGAATGCATATATAAAACCGAGGAAAAAAAAGAATGCGTATATAATATTTTATATTTATATGATTCCCAATTTGATAAAAAGTGCCCTTATCTACTTTTTTTTTCATTTTAATAATAATAGAAATCAAAATCCAATCTGAAATACCATATTGAGATCTAGAAATTCAATAATCGGTTCGAAACTCATGTGATTAAATCCGATCCGATCTGAATCCAACCGATTACAGTCCTACTTCGTCCATTCACCTTATCAATACGACTTAGTTTATCAATATTGGGGTGTGCCCGGATCAATAGATTTAGATTACCTGATATTTGGCTTGTATGATAGCTACTGTTGCTGCCGAATGAATGTTAATCATGTTGCTTAACCGTAAAATGAGGGGAAGAAAGTAAAGGTCAACCCATTTCATTTATTTCTCCCATGTATTAAAATACTAGAAAAATAAAAAAGAAAAAGAAAAAAAATAAAATTTAGTTTTTTTTTTTTTAATATTACCATCACTACTACTATTTCTTAGCACAAGTCAATAATTATTTGCACGTGGGCAGTCTCATTCCCAATCGTTTTTGAGACAGTAATAACCTTAGGTAGTGTTTGGTATCATTAGTATTTCAACTTGCACTATTTTGAGTTGAAATGCCATTTATGCTTAAAAATTAAAATATAAACACCACTCTTTGTATTTAAATCTTGTTCGAGGAGAAATATGTGCTTCTCATTTATTTCTCCCATGTACTAAAATACTAGAAAAATAATAACAAAAAAATTAAAATAAAAAATTGGATCTTTTTTTTTTTATTATTACTACCATTACTATTATCTCTTAGGCACAAGTCAATAATTATTTGCATGTGGGCAGTTTCAATCTCAATATTTTTTAAGATAATAGATACTCTTAGCAGGGGCAGAGCTAGAATTTTTTCTTGAGGGGGGCCAAAAGTTAAGAAACATGGGTAAAGGAGTTAAAATATAAGTGGGTTTTGTGGGAATTTTGAAGACATAGGGGGGCCATGGCTCCCCTCCGCCACCCCCTGGCTCTGCCCCTGACTCTTATGTTGTGTTTGGTACCATTGGTGTTTCAACCTGCATTGTTTTGTATTTAAATGTTGTTTATACTTGAAACACAAACATCACTATTTATAATTGAACCTTGTTTGGGGAGAGATGTGGTTTTCATTCATTTCAGCATTATCAGTTTGCATCGATCAGAGTATTGAGACTTTATCTCCCAAAATAAGAGACATCAACCAAAGCAAGAAATATTTCAAGTAGAAATGTTTTATGACTGTGTCAACTCAGAACTGTCCCACTCAAACAGAGAATTGGTGATCATAATTTCTAGGTGGTGCTAATGTGGGAGTGTTTCAAGTAGAAACAACCATGGTACCAAATATCCCCTTGATTGTATGTCCATTTGGACAATCTAATTGTCTATTAAGGTTGTAAATTGGGTTGCCAGATTTGAAGAACTTAACAAATGCTTAATCAAATCCAAGCCAAGTTACGTCTTTCTCTCAAATGCATGACTAATGATAAAAAAAAATCTATTTTATTAACATGATATGATATCTCATCTAACATGGGTCCCAATGTAGTAAGCACAATATTATAAGCACTTTCAGTGAACACTTAATAAATATTCTGACAACTGTATCAAAAGTTGTTTTTCATCTTTTTCAAAAGTAAATTGGGAATATTTTAAAGGACATATGTCCTTCAACATGTCATGGAGATAGAAGCAGAAAAGCAAACACCCATATTGTATTGGGCTCCATAAATTGCCACATTAAGTCCATCTATATCATGCTAAAAAAAATTCAACATGATATAGATGAACTTTTAAGCACCTAATCTGTGCATTAATTTATAAATTAACCCTCTGATCTGAGATTGAAGATTGATAATATAATTTCTTGAAAAGTGCTTAACATATTGAGTTGGTTAGTTCTATCTCAAACAGACTACCTTGTACATAGTGGATATTTTGCATTGTGTGGGGCCCACTGCTTATCACTACATTGGGTGCCACATACTGGACAAAAATAAATCCATGCTGCTCTAAGAACCTATATTCAATAAAGAGTTGACCAATTAATCCATTTGCTTAGAATCGTTATATGGGCTATAAATAGATGCACATCTCTCTCTCTCTCTCCCTATAAAATTCATAAATAAAAATTGTAATATTTTATGTGAATTTAAAAAATAAAAATTTTAATTTTTTTTTTTACATTTTTCATTTTAAAGACTAGTATAAGGTAAGGGCACCAAAATATGATATTGTGATTTGATTTTTATAATCTGCATCAAAATCAAGGAAAGTATTGTAAATAATGGTATATAAATATAAATCCCAATCAAATCCAAATTTTACAGCCTTAATTATTATAATTTCTTGCTGATCTATGTATAAAACATGGCTGCCCTTTTATTTTAGAGAAATGGTGATTATAGTTTTAAATATTTCTGAGAGATTTTTTAAATGGTTTTATCCCACCACCGACACCACAAGGGTCACGTTATGCATGAGACTGCCATGGCAAGTGGACTGGATCTGTGATGTAGATAGAACGTTCCCATCAAGCCTCATTTATTGCCACGTGGATTTCAATTCAACAAAAAACAAAAAGGGTCCATGTTTGCTGCAGTTGGGGGACAACCAATTCTTATAGCTCTGAAGCTTGTGATCATAAGATAATTACTTTGTGTCTAAGATTTAATCAATGAGAAAGGGTGTTCTTCTTTTGAATAAAAAGGTCAGTATATTATATTGTTTTTTAAATATCAGGGGTCTCTTTGACCGTCAGATCAAGATCTATCATGGGCTTTTGCAACATGTATATTCTAGGAAAGAGACACACATATGAAATTCACCGTTGGATAAGATCAACTCTTTGACCAATGTTGTAGAGATTGCAAGACTGACAATTGGATCTTTCTTCTTAATTAATTGTTAAGGGTCTCAATTCAGTATCATCCCTTACGTGTTCTTCTTAAAAACACAATAAGAAAATTGAACCTCTATATAGCTATTGAAATTATGAATTTCAATGCATGATAGTGTAGAAACAAACAAAACAAAAGAAAATGTTGGAGAGAGAGAGAGACCATTTCAATGCATGATAGCGTGGAAGTACATGCATTACAAAACAACGAGAAGAAAATGTTAGAGAGAGAGATCTTTGATATCAAAATAACAAACCTGAACGGTGTGTTTGGTTTCAAAGAAAAAAATTAGGAAATGGAAGGGAAAGTCTAGGGAAACCTCTACAATGTTTATAAAGCGGCGATATGGTAATAATCGTCAATCCAAACCTTTGGTGAACACGTGATGCTCTAAGAGGTAACGTCGTCACTTCACAAGCCTTAGGGGCATCCTTGGTATTTTGTATAGGGCCTTAATGGCGGGTTACCCTTGGGATGTTACGACCTCATCCGAGCTCCCATGGCCATATGATAACCATCTTAATGGCCTTGGCCTTCGTTACACCCCGGCGCGTGCGGAGCTGTTAGGAAGAACCCATTAACACACCAATCAATGTTTAAAAAATGACTTGGAACTGGAACTATTTTAACCATCAGTTTTTGGTAGATGGTTCTATCATTCGGTCTGAATGAATGGTCCGTTTTGATAAAATAAATTAAAATTTAAAAACGATAAAAAACTATTGAACGGATCAAATTGATTGATGGTTCAATCACCCAAATCAATAAAAACTTGGGATCTGAAAAGTTGATGCAAAATTTGCACCACCTTTTTTATACCTCAACTTTCTCTGGTATAAAGAGGGGACTACATCTTACTTCCTACCACACTCCCAAACAAATATAACTCTCATCTTATATCCATTATCTTAGTATAAGGTGGGGACCACTTCCTTTTACTTTCTACTTATTTCTTGTAAACTAATAAGTCAAATTAGAGCTAAAAATAAAGCAGAATTTGTACTAAACCTATTTGCATTTCCATACATTTACAGAAGTGCAAATGAAATTCGCGTTACAAACAAACTGAGCCTGATGGAAGATTAAACCATTTTGAACCATGACAAAGAAGTAAAACAAATATAGAGATCTTGTGTTTACAATAATTGAGTTGAGGAGTGACATTGATTGTCTATTCCAAATCTCATAGATGCCTAATCATCCCACCCACAAGTCAAATTGATGATAATTTCATGAAACTAAATTTTAGGGTTTTATTGGCCTATTGGCCTCCAAGCATGTATATTGTGCAAAAAGCTTACATGTGAGACACCCCATGTGAGCTAAGATCAGGACATAACAAAGTACAAACACATTGGATTTGAAAGGCAGCTCATGAATGGAGGATATCTGATTTATTTACCTACATGAAGAGCAGATACAGACATTTTGTTCCCATTTTCCTATTCATAAAGTGAAGATGAAGAAATGGACAATATTCACATCTAGAATAAAAGTGTAATCTCATTCTCATCTTTTTTGGTCCATCCAGTCTTTAATTACAGATCCTAAAGCTAGTTCAATCTTAGTTGTTTGTCAATTGGTTACAATCTAGTTGGTTGAAAGAATGCCTGCTCATCTCTTTCAGAGGGTGTGAACTGTTAAGGGTTATGATTTTCTAGTTCCATTACTAAGTTACACCAATGTAAGCTTATCTTACACCATCTATACTAGGTCTCCACAAAGGAATTGAAGAGTATTGCTTCAAATTAGTAACCTACATTTAAACTTCTCCCACACTCTCTCAAACATGGATCTTGATTTGTCTTTTTGTGTTGCATTAAATAGAAAGGAATGGCGAAACAGAATTCATGTGGCCAATCCCATATATCTAAGATAAGGCTTAGATGATGATGATGATGATGATCACTAATTTAAATCCATATTAAACGAGCCCAAACCCTTTCTTTATCCATCTGATTGTCCATTTTATTAGTAATATATAATTTTTTTGATAAATTTTAACTTAATTTGTATTGATATTCAACACTCGAATTTGATTATAAACAAATCAAAATTGGATCCGGTTAAATCTGAATCAATCCAATGCATTTGGAGTGGTATCTTTTTGATCAATTCAATTTGAATAAATAATCAATTCAACACCCCCAAGCCAATAATGTTGATGAGTTTAGGTTGCATATGCCATGGTTCCACAAAATATGTAGCAGATTGTGAATCACGTGGGTTGAACCAGCTACAAGCCAAGCAGTTATGGTCCAAGTCCACGTCCCATGTCCCATATGCCGGGATTTGGAATGAAAGATGGGGGAACATGAAATCCCATACTTGCTTGAAAACCCCACTTTCAGATGACACCAAAAAGTTGAAATGTGACTCATGGAAGCCTCAAAATGGACAAACATTTACCTGGTCCCAAAGCCCGGCCCTACTCATATTAGATATCTGTATATGTTTCTAATTGTCTTTTTCTTCTAATTGTGTTTTTATTATATATATATATATATATATATATAATATTTGAATAATCCAAATTCAAAAAAAAGTATAGTCGTATTCTTATATATTAATATATTTAATATTTTTATATATAAAATATGCTTAGCTTTTTTACTTCAAACTTTTTATATAAAAACACATTAGATGTGAATACATATTTGACTGATATTCTATAATATTATATACATACATAACATACATATTTTGGAAAAACCACTAAAAGAAACTTCAATAGAAAGCAATATTTTTTTTTTTAGATTTTAAACACTCATTTTGCTTTGGGGTTTCACCAATCATAGCTTAAAGGCTGTCTGGATGGGGCCCACATTGCAAAGCCAGAAGCCACTGAGTGAAAGCTCTGCAAAATGGGCACTTAGTTCCTAATTATCTACACAATATTCCAAACTATGGCACCATTTTTATTTTTTCTTTTTTTTTTTTTCTCATGGCACCAATTTTATTAGGTTTTGGATTTAACATGACTACATCTTCAATTGTCCTGGACATACCCACCAAAATGTGCAGAGATGTTAATTTTCATGGATGTTAATCAAGCCTACTATTTACCTATTAATTTGTCACGCATGCATATAATGGATATAAATTTTGCACCTGGTTTAAATTTGCATCTCTTTGCTTTGCTTGTATCTATGATTTGCACTCTAATCTGACACAAAATTTATATTTTTGCAGTGAAAATTTTGCATCCCACATGATAATCATTTTACTCCTCATTTCACTCCCAAATTAATGAATAGCCTTTTTTTGCCTAGTAGGAACCACATCATTTTATGTTTTATTTTACTCTCATTAGCAATCAAGACAAAGTCAAACCTTATTTTGGTATAAACGAGGATTAAGATGAACTTTATTTTTTTTTTTTGGGAAATTTATGATTTGTAATTGTTATTGATTTTTGGATTTTATTTAATAAAACCTCCACTTATGATACAGTATTTTCATAGATTTCTCAAACAACAATGATTTCCCACTATACAAACCTATGAAGTGGAGAAATCAATAAAAACCTCATTTTTTTATATAAACCAGAAATTACATTAAATCATATTTGCACTCCAATGCATTTATAATTTGGCATCTACAACTGTGAATCCTACAAACAAAATAAGTGCTGGTGTTGATGGCCATCTACATACAACTGTGAATCCTACAAACGGAACCCATGGCAGCCTATCTGACAAAACCATTCACTAACAGATTGTGATTGCTTGGATGGATGAACTGTAAACATGTGCTCTGGAATAAGTACACACATGCTTGAAGCAGAACAAACCATGTGACGGCCCCACCAAGGAGAAGTGCTGGAGAGTCTCGAAGGAGTGGGGAAATAGATTGGTTTTAGTCTCAGAACCATCTTATTATTTGTGCTTGTACACAGTCTGTTGGGTCTGTACCATACAACCTGAGGACGTTCTTTATCAATCTGGATTGCTCATCACAGAGACCCAGCTTTTTAAAGGGTGCTTATTTGAAAAAAAAAATATTCAATTGAATAAGTGATTAAAAATAAGTAATTATTCTAGTAAGTGTTTCATGAAAATTTGCTGAAAACACATTAATTCAAATAGAGATAATATAGACATTTTTAAAAGACGTGGCAGGTCAAGATAGAAAGGAAATAAACGCTTACTCAATAAGCATTTAAAAATAAGTCCAAATTTTGGTCTAGCACTTATTTCAAGTTTATTTCTCAAATACAAATAAGTGCTTATTGATGTGGTCCTGTCCCCAAATAAGTATTTATTCTGGGAAATAAGCATTTATTCAAATAAGCATTTCTAAATTTGGCTTCATTCTGAAAGTGTGAACTGTTAATAAACCGGGTCCTGAAAAGGTTATTGGGTCAGTTAGTCACCAGTTCGACCATCCAGTCTGGTTCAAACCTGACAATACTGATTTGTCCTTTTAGGTTTCATTTATTTGCATTGGTGTAAATGCACGGGAGTGCAAATAGACTGAATGTAAATTGTGGCTTATCTTGGTTTCAGATTTGATTTTATCTTGGTTGTTTGTAAGAAATAAAATAAAAAGGCAAAATGATGTGATTCCCACCACATATTAAGGAGAATGGAGGAAGAAGAAAAGTTATTTGTTGGCTCTATTTGCATGCAGTACAATTTCATTTACACTGATGCAAAAATATGGGAGTGCAAATGATTTCAGTGTAGATTCTGATTCATTTTTATTTTAGATTTTCCCTTGTTTTGTTTCTTTACATGAAATGAAATAAGACTGGAGTTAACAAAAGTAAAACCTAAAATAGATTTTCCTTTGTTTTGTTTATTTTAGATTTTCCCTTGTTTTGCATTTTCATGCACTTGTACTAATGTAAATGAAATTGCATTGCAAACAGAGCAATGGATGTAAAACTATGTGGTCCTCACTTTTTATATGAAAGATCAAGGTTGGAGGATTTTACATATTATGAAAGCACAAATCGTAATTATAAATAAATGGATGTAAAACTGAACCAGGTGAAAAATTTGCATTCAATTCAAATTTGCACTTTTGTATGAAAAAAGAGGCAGCCCCCAGTGACTCAAGATTTACATTTTGCATAAATCAGCGAGGCTGAATCATTTTCATCACTGTGTCACCGGTTAAACAAAAAAAAAAGGTTGACTTTTAGCTGGGCTAGGGTCAGACTAAGCTCGTGGCTCGTGTTACATTCATGCCAGGGCTCAATCCAAAAAAATAAAATGCCTAGGTTTTTGGATCCAGGCCCAAATTCAAGCCCAGTTAACTTAAAATTTTGGGTTAATTTGTGTGGGTTTGGGTTGGGTCCACCACTAATCTTTACAACTCCACCATATGATTGAGGGGCTTTTTCTTTGTTGGAATTTGGTAACGAGGGGCCTCTTCGTGGGTTGGATTTAGCTAAGTACCCCCATCTTTAGCTGAACTAGTAAATCCATTTTCGAGAAGATCTCTACAAGCAAGTATTTAATGCCACGACATATGGGGAATGAGTTGAAGTGTGGTTTTGGGGGTGTTTGATAACATGGTTGGTTTTATTTTAGAAAACAAAAATAATTGAGACATTAATAAAATTGTATTGTTTTTGTTTTTAAGAGTAAAACCAACCATGTTGCCGAACACCCCCTTAGGCTTTAGTCTCTGTTTGATATTATTGTTTTGGGCTGATCACTACAAATTACATACAACTGTTATTTGAAGTTGTTTATGATTCAAACAGCGATACTTTAACAAATGTACGTGTAGGTGGCTGTTTGTAGAGAAGTCAAATTGATGTTTCAAGTAGAAACAGCAATGTTACTAATCATTTTCTAGTTGAAATAATTCTCAGATGTGATGTGACAACACATCTTTCACCAATTTGTCTCTATCAACCCAAAGCCTTTCAGGTAGAAACAACAATGATATCAAATACATCCTTAGTTGATCAGAAATCTTGGAGCTGGATAAATTTGTTGCATAAAACACATGAGATTTTAGAGGAAGAAAGCCAGCCAAAATTATAGATGAATACCTTATTGTTTTTGATTGCTCTTATTTCAAGTATCCCATCAGCTTGGGTTTAACTAAATTTGCCTATGTGAATGAATCCAGATTTTGATTATAAGAAGGACATTTCCCAATGTTGATCCCATCTATTTGGGAAGGAGTGGGTTGGATATAGTCCTAACCTTTGATATGTTCTTTTCACAGAATGGCCACTCTCAGACTTGCAATTGCATTCTCACACACTTGACCAGTGTTTTAAGACTCAGATTGGATTAGACGGTCAAACTGTTCAACCCGAGAATCGGAAGGTATTCCAGTTTTTAAGAACCCCTGTTTTCATTTTTCTGAAAAACTGATAGGACCGATCAAAACCCGGCAAAACCATTGAAAACTGAGCAGGTTTCAACGACCCAGCCGATTTTCATGATCTAGACCACTAAATGGTTACAAATTTTAAAATGGTGATAAAGAGATTCAAAACTAAGTTCTTTTGATTACATGTATTAACATTAAACCATCAACACATCTTATTTTCTATGCTTACTTTTGCCTCTTCCAATATATATAATAATTAAATACGTGAAGTCGTGAATATTCTGAGGGAAAAAAAAAAAACAAGCTATTTGAACCCCTAGTCATTTACATCAAAAAACAATATTTTGACCATCTAACCACCACCGACAAATCTGTTATATATGGTTTTTATGTGAGTTGTGATCAAACCGTCCCGTGACCCTCCCTGTAAGCATTTCGATTTTCTGTCTGACCCGAGTCTTAAAACACTTCACTTCTCAAGATTTCACCATTAATATAAAAAAAAAAGCCGAAAAACCAATGAACTGAACTGACGGTTAATCAAACCTATCGGCTTCAGTTCGGTTTCAATTACCGATTTTTCAGAAACCAATAATACCAGTTCAGTTTCAAAAAATAGGTCCATGGTTCGGTTCATTTGACAAATCGAATCAAAACAACCTGTCCCACATTCAAACCTATGTTCTCACGGTTATCAGTCCAAAATTTCACCAAGCAATAATTCCTTATCTAACACCATGCAGTCAACAGGATTCAATGGAAATTTTGGTAAGAGGTCATAGAAAAAGAATGTTACCGAGGGGGTTTCTAAATGTAGGCTATTGGAAAGAGAATTGATAAGCATTTTATTAGAAAGGGAGTTGAGAGATTTGGAAGAGTTAAGAGGAATTGTAGTCTTTTACATTTTTATTATTTAAAAAATAAATAAATTACATATTTGAAATGGGAGAGGAGAGCTCGTACAGAGATCAGCTTCAGTCAGTGCAAGGCCCATTAGAACAACCCTTACAATTTTGTATTGGGTATGTATGTTATTTTAGGGGGAGATATTTCCAATGCAATGTTGGGAGAGGCTGTTCGAACGGTGTGAGCATGGAGTTGCACTGACCCAAGCCAAACTCGCTCGTACATAAATAGACATGACTAACCAAAAATTGGGGATAATGGAGAATATTCCAAAGGAAAGACTGTTTTGGGTGATAAAAAGTAGGAGGGATTTCAGAAAACTTTGAGAAAATAAGACTCATAAGAAACGAAAGAGAGAAGGTAGAAATAGTAAGGATAAAAATAGAAACAGAGATAGAAAAAGGAGATGGAACACATACCTGATCTCAATAAGCCATCCAAATTCTATTATCCAGAGGCGAAAAATCAAGACTACATTGAGATTGAGATTGTCAATAAGCAACCTCTACTACTAAAGAAACCTCACATTCCCTTATGTTTATCTGGAAACCCAAATCCCACTCAAGCCTTGATTCAACATTTGAAACGCAGAGAAATGGGCTTATTCTTATTAAAAGTGAAAGCATAAAGACTTGAAAATATGGTCATCAATGTGGAATTCTCCCACCAATCTTTCCAAAATCTAAATCTATTTTGTCCCATATATATCAGTTTATGGGTTAGAATCAACCATGTTGATATGAAAGTTACTGCTAATTTATATAAATAGAGAGAAGCTTGCCCAATTTACATTGTAATTTTCTACATTTTATCCATTTTATATAATAAGACTCCTAAGAAGTGATAGTTTGTATTTCTTACATTTATTTTTGTTTAATGAAGAAACCTTATTTTCTTTATGTAATTTCTGCATGTTTTTTGTATTTTTCTTTGTTCTGGTAATTTCCTTCATTAAATAATAACATTTCTTGTTTTCTATACTTATTTATGTTTCACATCAAGAGTACATAAAATTAAAGAGAAACTACAATTATAGGCTGTTTGCAGGGATCCACCTTGACAAACCAAAAGCCAGCACAGAAAACCCTACCAAACGGGCACCAGAATTTAGGACATGGCCATCTTAATACCCTTCCAAGAAATGGCCATGTTCACAGCGAACCCGGATTTCCTGCAATAAAAACTCTACCCCACATTAGGAATATCTCCCGTACATGTAGGTTAAAATTAAATTCATGGGAAAGTGTAAGGCTAGATTCCCACTTGCAGCAGGGAATCCGCGTTCAAAGCTTGTCACCTAGAACAATTTTTATGAGTGTCGCCCCTTTGTGCCCTATAAAAAATTGTGTATTTTGCATGTTACTTTGAACCATGCTTTCGATGCCGATGGAACACCCTTACAGTTACAGGAGGATCTAACTAAAAGTTATGAGGAAAGTTGTAGACATTCTCAGTAAAGTCGAGGTTTTAGATACTTTCTCGTAGGTCTGCAAGTCTATTACTACTAGTTGATATGAATGCCAGATCTTATTTCACAAATAACCAGAAGTAATTGCCAAGACATACCCCCAAAAGATTATTTCATCAACCTGGAGACAAATTGGATAATGGAATAAAACAAGAGTAAACAATTGTTCTTTACTGTACCTTGCGATCAAACTCTAAATCATGTATAGAAAAAAGCATAAAAATCCACCAAGATGTAAAATTACATTCTTCAATGAATATGGTTTCCGCTTCAGATAGTTTTAACTCCTGAAATATAGATTATGTTTAAGAAAGAACCAAGTCTCATTACACAGTAAAATTTGAAATTAAGAATCACGTATTCTACGCTTTTCCAATGAATGTCCTATTTGTTTCTCCTTTACAATTCATTGTAATTGATTAAAAAAACCCCCATTCTTATTTCTATTTATGATTATGATGAGCTTCTATATCGGGTTCTACCTTCCTTGTCTTGTTCTTCTTTTGCTGGTATTTGGCATATGAATACCACACACCACCAGCTGTGTTGATGACCAAGCCAGTCACATTCAGGGCATGTACTTGCACGCCACCAAGCAGGACAAAACCAAGGGTCTGGAAAGCATAGAAAAAATTTGTTATGTACATTTATGATTTAGTCGAACAATAGCAAGAAGAACAATGGTGGGTTTCTATGCCATAAATGAAGCTGTACTCACCGTGGAGCCCACACCCTTAAGCACTCCGACAATGGTTGTTGTCAGAGCCGAGTTGACTATGGTGCACAAGAACATGGTGAAGTTGAGAACAATGCCCATAACCAATGAAAGAATAAGCATAGCCAAAAATGAAAAAGAATTAGCCTGTCCAGGAAAAAGATTTAATGTATGTTAGAAATGGTTTTAACATATAAGGATGAAGCAAGCATGACAAACCCTGCAATAGGAATTCATTATCCCAAACTAAAATGATCGCATTTTCTAAAAATAATAGAAAATCAGTGAGGATATGGAAAAGAGCTTTTTGAAAAATAAATGAGGAAACTTCTTCAATTGACAACTTCCCTTGCATTTGGAAAATAGTGTTAAAAACAGTAGTTAGCAGGAAGAAAAAACCCAACTTTTTTAGACTAAGATTACCCCTGCGCAAGAAAAAATGGAATTCCCTCTTCTCATGCTATCCAGCAATAGAGTTCAAAAGTAGAGTAAAAAAAGAAAAATGTCTCCCTTGAGTATATGATAAGATTTTTTTTTTCAAATATCTTGGAGTTGCACCTTTAATGGCCATCCTCCAACCTTTCTTTTAAATCTAGGGTTATTTCATTTCATCCATCAAAAAATGGTCCCCAGAAGAGATCGAATCTGACAGAGATGAGATCATCAAGAAAATGAATTTCTTTAGAGGGAACAACCACAACGAAGAGGAGATAGAAGTCATCTAAGGTAGAAACATCCCAAAAACGAGTAGACCATAGCATATTTAACAACCCACCAGAAAACAAAAAAAAAAAAGAAAAAGAAAAAGAAACATTGAGCATCTATATTTCAACTTTCATTAGGAGGAAAGAACAAATAATGAGAGAATATACTAAGAATACTAGTCTTAGTAACATCTCTAGTTGAATAACAGGAAAGTACTATTGAATCCGGATGTTTCCATTGTATTTCAATATGACCTGAAATGCATAAACAGACTGAACAGCAGGAAGAGAGACAATTGCACAGCCTTGTGGCTTAATTCATACCTAGATTTTTAACCCTTGGTGTCAAAGTGAGTATATATGTTGTGTTCGTTGGTTGGCAGCAGGACCAGAGGCAATCATCTGGGGGGATGAAGTTTTCATATAACTAATTAAACAATAAAGAAAATGATGAAGGTTGCTAAAACCTTTTTTGCTGTTCACCATCATAGGGCAGAGCTTGGTGTTTGTTGTGTTTTTTCCTTTCATAATTCTGGCATTTGGAATATAAGTCGGGGTTTGAAAAGGGCTTGAATTTATTTCATCTCACTTGAAGTGATTTTTCTTAAATCTTTGAAGACAGTGAGAAAAAGACTTTGTTACGGAGACCTGTGAGAAGAGGGAGAGACCAAGAGAGTGAGTGAATGAGAGAGAGGAATACGAATGGTCTTTATGGGTGGGTTTTCGATCAAGGGCAATTTGGTCCAAAAAAAATTGTCCTGCTCATTATTTTTGCAATTATTTTCTAAATATAACTGAACTAATCTATAAATCAAACTTTATCATTTAATATGCCAAAAGCCTCAGGGAAAATTCTAAAGTGCAACATATTCTAAAACGTGTGAAAAGGGAAGACATGCCCAATACAAGTTACACAATGAATGCTCAAAGGACAAAACAATTTTGCAACAAAGCATAAAGCTACTTTAACCAGCACTGGCAAGAGAAGGTGGAAATGCACCAACCAAATTTAGGATGGTTCAAACAAACAGAAAAATAAGAACTAATCCATAAAAGCACAGTAAACACCCTTTCAGTAATAATGTCAGTGCTATTTGTTCATAGTGTAATGTAAAAAATAAAAAAAGAGAGAAAAGAACAAATTCCCCTAAGCTCAACCATCTTATATACCCCCCTCCTAACAATCAATTACACAATCATTCTTAAAGCCTGTTTCCCATCCCCACTTCCACCTAAAACTGCCAAAATGCTCTATCCACCTACATGAAGAATCCAATCAATGAACATTTTATTAGATTATGTCCGCCTTAGAAATCCAATAAATAATATATATACTTTCTTTTATCATGAAAGGACATTACTTGGTATAAGGGCAAAATCTTGGGCTGTCTAAGACCGCAGATAGCTGGGACCAACAATGGGTAATGGCTTTTTTTTTTTCTTTTATCATGAACAAAAGTTCTTTTATACAATCATATATGTCGTAGGTATTGGTTTTTGAAAGGATTATGCCAAGGTATGGATTTAATTCCACTAACTTAGAGACATGATAATCAACACAGAGACAAATTATTCTCAACTAATGACTAACTTAGGGCAGTTAGTCTTAATAGGTTGACAAGCAAATACTGCCCTATAAAAAGGGAAAATATGTCCCTATTATCAGAGTTACGACTCAAGATATATGCACGAACGCTTATAGAAACCATGGTTTAAAATGTCCCTAGTTTCCCTAATATTTCCATGACATATTTCCATTTCCATGGGTAGCGACACGAAATTTTACTAGAATCGACATTTCCCCAATGAACACTACCAGAACACAATAGGTGTATCTTGTTTCTGGGAATAGGTTTCAGTCACTCCATCCCAAATCTCCTTTGCAGTATTAGCCCACAAAATTTTTTTACTAATGTGAGGTAACATAGTGTTACACAGCCAGATCATCACCATGTAATTTTCCTGTACCCACCGGAAGGGATCTGTATCAAGTTTCTTCTCCTCCCCAATGATGTACCCCAGTTTCCCATGAGCACCAATGGCCATCTTGGTTGATTGTGCCCATTCTAGATAATTTGTATCATCAAACTTCACTGTAGTAATAATTCTAGACCCAAAAATATCACTACTACCTCCAACACTCAAACCCATGTTACCAGTGGACTTCTACTCGATACTCCAACTCTCCATTTTACTTCAAACAATTCAAAAGTAGAAAATAATTAGGTAGAGAGCCTCTAAGCTCAAATCGATCTCACACACAAAGGTAACAGACCTTTCCAAAAGAAGAAAACCCTATCCAGAGAAAATTCTCTCCTCCCATTGTCTCCCACCAGAGAGAAAAGTGAATCGGCCACTCCAAAAGGCCCAGAAAATTCTAGAAACCTAATTGCCCCCTATAGAATACCTAGAGAAGTCCAACAATACCTTAGTGCCCAAGATCAGATCAAAATTGAAGAGTCTAACTTGACTAGGACTCTTCCCTGCACTCCAGTCCTTCCTGATTTTGATGCCAAAACATAGATCACCCTCTTGATGACTAGATCACACCAAAAAATCCAAGAACTGGGCAATCTAAAGTAGATCGATCAGCCCTTTATCTCCTCATGCAATTGGTTGATCTAGGACTTCATGGAAAAAAACTTCAAGAAACCCTAGCTGAGCTCTGATACCAAGTAGAAAGGTGCTGAAATAAAGATGTGTAAAAGAAAAGAACATTTCTTGAAGAAGAAGAGAAAAAAGGAGAAAAAGAAGAGAAGAGATTTGAGAGAGAAAAGAGACAAATAATGCTGGCCGCCTTTTTCACTATTATTTATAGTCTAAAATAATAAAGAGTACAAAGACCAATATGCCCTTGTAGGGTGGCTAACACATAAAACAGCATAAAACAATTAAAATAACTGCTCAAAAAGGACCCAACAAGAGTGTTGTGGTCCCCACTTCCTATCTAAACAATAAATAATCAAAACTACCACTATAGACTACACAATTTGTCTAAAACCTCAACAACTTTTCTTATTGGTCAAAAATCCTTTGGTACTTTTGCCTCCTTGGGGATTAGACCAAAGAAAGTTGAATTTATTCCTTGAGAGATTTCCCCTTCATGAAAGAACTCATTGAAGACTTCCAACAATTCTCCTTTAATAAAGTCCCAACATTCCTGATAAAAGGCCAAGGAAAAACCATCCGTTCCTAGGGCTTTCGATCTTTCCATCAGAAAAACAACCTCTCTAGTTTCTTCAAGAGTAAAGGCACTCTCCAAAGTTGCTGACAAGGCTTCAGGCACTCTATCCTATTTAATATCTAGGAAACAAAGCTCCTTTCCCCTAGACCCATAAGTATTCCCTTAAAATTATCCACAAAAAAAATCTTTACAATCTCCTCCTTGGTTACCTCAAGACCATCCACTTCTAATCCAGTGATTAGGTTTTTTATCCTTCTATCACTATCTAAAGAATGAAAGAATTTTGTGTTGCGATCCCCTTCCAAAAGCCACTAACATCTAGATTTTTGTTTCCATGAAATTTCCTCCTTCCTCAAAACTTCTTCCAGCTCACACTTTAGCCTCCACCTTTTCCTCTAGTTGTTGCCAGAAATTTTTCTCTTCTACTAAAGTGATTTGTTTACCCTAACAGCATCTCTCTCTTTCTGATTTCTTGCTCATTCCTTGATGAACAGCAAGCATCCACTTGCTGTTCCATCTACCTTAATCACCCACAGCCCCTCATTCACCCCACAAAGCCCACCATCCTAAAATTAGTAGGACCCCTACCCCAAGTGACCCAAATATAGGCCCTGATTACTGTCTTTGATTCTACTGGAATCTACCCCCACTCTCCCAATTTCTGCTCCAATCTCTTCTAAATCAAAAACCAATTCTCTAGAATAAGCATCACAATTTCCTCCAAAATGAACATCAATAAGCTAAAAACCAATTAATATACTGGGATGATCTTCACAGAACAATCCATGTCATAAATGTCTGGTTTCAATAGAAACATAAATTGAGACAAACAGAACTACTCCCTTCTGCCTACTCTACAAATCACTTCAAAGATGTGGAACACAATAAAGCATCATCTACGCCCACATACTTCTGAACTGAAGCATTCAAGAGAAAAGTGTATTGCCTTTAGAAGAAACATTATACGCAGACTGATCTATATATACTTCAAATATCGTATAACCATGCAGGAAGAAGGGATGCATTATTTCCTTCTTCAAAAAAAAATCCTCTCCAACACCATCTTCCTTCGCAACATCATCAAGCTGCAAAAATGACTCCTCGCAATCAAGCATACTATCTCCTCTGAAGCCCTCAAGATTAACATACCATCTTCCTTTGTAACATTACCCAGTTGCATAAACTCATGATCAAGCATACATATCCCTTGAAGCCCTAAAGATCAACTGCATCATACTTCTTCATGTTCTTCCTTCAAACAATTTGTTGGGGTAACTAATTAGAACTTTATTCATTAAGGGAAAAGAATATAATGTACTTACAAGCTTTTCCAGGCATCCCCCTTCAAATCCAGTCTTTTCCTACATTTTTTTTTTCTTTTTCATAATTAACCAGGAATCATTTCATTAACATAAATAAGAATGTACAATGTGGACAGTAAGGGTTAAAGTTACCTCATAGAGTACAGATATTACAATTGAGACCAGTACAGTTGTTCCCTAACCCCTTGCCTGGCTAAAGAATCCGCTAGCCCATTTGCCTCCCTTGGGACCCATTGAAAAATTAATGTCATTCCCCTTAGTAACCATTTGATTTCCTTAACCACTTCTCTGTAGATCCAAGCCGCCTTCTTCTCATCCTTTAGCTAGCTAACCACCACTTGTGAATCCCCTTCAACAACCAACCTTTCCAGAGTACTTGTTTTGTATGTATACAAAATAATACAAGCAGTTCAGCTCTAAGGCTCTAAGGCTCAGTTTGGAAGACAATTCTTTTATAGAGTTCGCATCCCTTGTTTAGTTAAACTCTTATATAGATTATTAGAACACCTTTGAGTCCAAGTAAAAATTATCCCCACCTGTCTTTCTTTTATGCCTAAATGTCAATATGACATGGTATCAGAGAAAAAAGTATACCCATCTTGCTTCTCTTAAGAGATGTCTATAAATAAAGTATCGATATGCCCAATATTCCTAAACATGCATATCAGGCGTTTCTTTTTTTTTTTTGAAGAATAAAATATAAAATTTTATTAAAAAACAAAAACAGTTACAAGCTGTTCAGGTGTCAAGATAACACCCTAAATCAAAGCAAACAAACATCAAGAACTTCAGTTCAGACTGAACTGATTCACATTACAATTTTGAATCTCTAAAGTGTCCCAAAAATTATCAGCAAAGTCTGAAGGTCTAGTTTGCTCAAATTCTGGAAGAGACATGACCCAGCTTGTGATCAGTTTGCCAACTGAAGCCACAATCTCTTCAATGCTTCTTTCCTTTCCTTCAAATAGCCTCCTGTTTCTTTCCCTCCACAGAGTCAGCATACTGCAAAAAGATCTCTGTTGAAGAAGATGGTTGAAAGATGGTCCCAAAGAGGAAACAATAGAAACTCCAAATGAAATTTGCTAAGTGGCAGGAAAAAAAAACAAATGGTGTGTAGTTTCCCCATCTGACTTGCACATGTAGCAGTAGCTAGCCAAGCAAAACCCCCTACTTTTTAGAATATCTGATGTGAGGATGCTATCCATTGCAGCCAACCACGCAAAAGCTTCAATTCTTGGTGGAATTGGATTTCCCCATACTCCACACATTTGATCATTAATTACATAGTCCTTAATAAGGGCCATGTTAAATGATTTCACTGTGAAATTTCCTTTCCTGCACTCCTTCCACCACTGACCATCTTCACAAGCAGCAAAAATACTGGTCTGCTCCAATTTATTCAGCAATAAAACACATTCCTCCAGCTCTTGTCACGCAAAGGTCTTCTAAACTTGGGACTCCAAACCACCTTATCACCACTGACTTCATAGCATTGAGCCACAGTAACCCAAAAATCTATCACTTGTACAGTCTTGGGCACACATTACATAACTTCCCACCACCACTCCACTCATCCTCCCAGAACCTTACTCTGAATCCAACCCCTACATTGAAAACAAACCAGACCTCTAAAATCCTGGTTATAGCTCCTTATACCCTTCCATACACCCACCCCCATAGGAATTGGCTACCTCCCTTGGTTCCCACCCAAATCTCACCACCCCATACTTCCCTGCCACCACTCTTCTCCATAATGAGTCTCTTTCCTTTTCTAGCCCAAACCTCCTTAACCATTTACCCATCAGAGCTTTGTTGAATAGTTTTGTTCTTCTGAACCCCAACCCCTCTAAAGCTTTCGGCCTATAAACTTTCTCCCACCTTACTAGATGAAACTTCCGTGGAACCTTTGCACCTTCCCAAAGGAAGTCCCTCTGAATTTTTTCTATCTTATCAGCCACAGAAGTTGGTATTTTCAACAGTGAGAGGTAATGAGTAGGCAGACATTGAAGCACACTTCTTAGTAAGGTAATTGAGTAATTCTACCCCCCAAAGAGAGATATCTCACCTTCCACTTTTGTAATTCTACCCCCCAAAGAGAGATATCTCACCTTCCAGTTTTCCAATCTCATTTCTACTCTCTCTATGAGAGGTCTCCAAGTGCTGATACACTTTCTTCAAAGGCATTAAAATTGCAGGTGACTGATACACTTTCTTTTTTTAATTTTTTAGTTTAATATTTTTAAATGGGTTTATAATACTTATCTTTAACAATTAAACACATTAAAATTTCCAAAAACCTAAAAATAGGCATTTCAGTGACCCTCCAGAATGATATGGCGCTTCGTATCAATATTCTGAACCATGAATTCAAGGATTTGTGCTGCCAAACAATTTGTTGACTAACATAAAATCCTCACCCCCAATATAACCTTCAATTAACTCAAACTCTCCTGCTAGATGATGAATCTGTCAATCTGTTTGACTATCACTATCAACCTTGCCTACTGTCTTGAACACCAGGTTCACCCTTGCTTCTTCACCTTCTGCCTCTCTGCTCTTCTTGCCCTGAGCACACCCAGTTTTCTCTTGTTCTACCTCCTCTGATACTCTGTTTTCCTCTACTTTTCTTTCCTTAAATGCTCCTTCCCTTATCTCCAAAATGTCTGCCTCTCCTGACACAAAAGCACTGCACATCAAACACCAGACAAGATTTAACTTGCCTATCTGGCCATCTCATGTTTGATCTATGTAGACAAACTGGGAATTAGGTGATGGGGTTAAATCAAATTTCCTTCCGTGAAGTTCTAAATTCAGATTGTCTTGAACATGAATATTCACAGTCAAATATCCCAGATAAGTATGCAAGATATATGCTAGAAATGGATTTTTTCACAGTCAAATATTTGAAATACTAAATAGTTCCATTCAGACATAAAGTGATAAAGTTATGAAGAGTACAACTTATAGTCATAATGACAACCTCAAAACATAAAGATTCATCCCGCTATGGCATCTGTTTTCCAGATTGTGTGATGCTAAACAAATGAAAGAACTTGATAGTAGGAAGGATCTACTATCTTAAATTACAATGTAATACTGGCATTAAAATTGTCTGGCACTAGGACAATTGCCTCTAGGAAAGCTTCACAACATTGAAGAATCCAAAAAGAACATTACAGAACAACCCAAAGAAGAAACCTATCATGAATCATTCATCAAAAGAAAAACATCATTCAAAACCAGATATAGAAAAGCAGATTGAATATGCATGTTAAAATGGCATTAATCAATAAACAGCAAGTGCAGATACAGACCTCCAAACTAGACATAGAAAAGTAGATTCCACACAATATCACAAATTGTCAATGAAACATAGTCAAGCAATAAAAGCATAAAGGTTCTGACTCTCTGACCTTTGCAAATAATAATGACAAAGAATTTGGGAATTCTCCCGTAGCAATGATGAGAAAGAACAGAAATGGAAATGACAAAAAACCATTATAGAACATCAGCTCAACTGATGAAAGTCCATCCTCTGCACCAGACTTCTCCACCAGTACCAGGTACATAGTCTACAGATGCAACCAAGCATTTGTATAAGTATAACAATAATAAAGAGTCAATAAACATTCAAGCTCTGAAAAGAAATACTAATATATTTCATAACAAAGTTTTGAAGCTTGTTTTTATTAAAGAATGTACCATTTAAGTATGAACTCAACCTGGAAAAAAACAGAGGTCAGGGCCATGCTATATCCAAAGAGGTCAAAGGAGAAATCTCCCAGTGCTGCTATAATGACTCCAGCAGCAATGAATATAACTGAAAGCGATACCTGAAAACAACAGATACAAGCAACAGTTTGAGAGATAATTCCAATTTAAAGTGAGTTTAAAGAGATGCTTCAGTTGATGCTTTTGTACAAAATTTTCAAAGGTTCAGCCAAATATTAGATTCTGACAAAATGGCATAAAATCCCAGTTGATTAGTTCAGGCCAAAATTAACTAAAAGAAAAATTTCTCTTATTCCATGTAATATTTCCAAAGAAGAAAACTGACTCTGTCAACTATTCTTACACCATAGAAGGTTGCTTATTAGTTTTAGAAGCAAAAAATTAGAGATGCCTTTTTGTTTCAAAGAGAAGTTGATCCTAACTCCCTATTAACCTTATAATCAAACATGACATAATAAAGTGAGTGTGCACAGGCTATCAATCCATGGAATGGTTCTTGAATGATCAATAATCAATCACATACCTGTGTTGAAGGCTTCCCTTTTCCCGAGAAAATTCCAGCTACCAAAACAGCAAGCGGTGTAAGTCTTTTTAAGGCAATGTACATTGGAATGTTCACCCCTTTCAAACTGGCTAAAGCAAATGCAACATTTGCATTATAGAAAAACGAAACTGGGAATAGTTTCTTTGCTGTCACGATGTCAAATCCTCTAGCTTTTGTATGGCCCAACACTCGACCAAAGTGTATAAGCAAGGTTGTTGCCAATTGCTAATTCAAAGAAGATATATGATAGATGAATCAATAAGCAACAAAAGACAGGTAAATTGTTACAAAGAAAAAACACAAAGTTTCCTTCATCAATACCTGCAGGGTGAGAAGAGTCATAGAGTACCCATATTGCATCAGGATTGCCTTATTGATAAAAACCATGGCCATTGAAGAAATTCCATATGAGAACGCAGCAATCAAACTACAATCAGCATATGTAAACATAGATATAGAGTTAGACCAGTATAATTGACTTCTGTGGAAACTGGAGTTAAAAAAAAAAAAGATTCTAATCAAAGCCAACAGAAAAAAAAAGGAAGGGAGATTAAATTGAATCCAACAAAATATACATGTTGCACTACCAACCAACTCATTGATCAAGGCTGAAATTAAACTAATAATACATTTTCTTAATGGATTCTATCCTCTCCTAAAAAACATCTTTTGCCACATGTAGTTCAAAGTTTTTTTTTTTTTTTCTCTTCTCTGTATATGCAAGATCAAGATCTTGTAGTCGACCTGAGTAAAGGGCAAAACCACAACCAACAATTAAACCACCAATAAATTCTGTGAATCAAAAGAAAAAACAAGCTTAACAACGGCGTGCACTGAAAGAATAAATATGCATCTTGGATGATTCATCCATATTATCTCAAAGACTGGCCAGATGGCTTAGGATCTCAACATGCATCGTAAAACCAAAGAACTGGTCTACATATAATTGCAAAGATTTCAGAATCCATAAATTTAAAAACAAAACTCAGTTAAATATAAAATGACAAATACGTAGCATAGGCATGCAAAATTCTCTCCGGTATAATAATGGGAAAGCTAAACTGCAACCAGAAAAACAGAGAAGTTTGAAGAGACGAAAAAATAGGAACCAGAACCCAAAAAATAAAAATAAAAAACGCTCAAGCATCTTTACGTGAAGAATGAAGATGCAGAATCTACTTTCCCATTAAAATATCAACGCAGTTTTCTATAAATGCATCAACTAATGCAGATTCAGTAAAAAAGGCATAGATGGCACAAATTATAAGAAATAAAAAAGTAACCTCTTAAATGAACTCGTCTCTGCAATAAATCCACTTCCACTTTCCATGGCGATTATAGGGCTAGTAATTCCCCGGACCAAATCACTCAAGCAGATAGATAAAATCCAACCGTTCCAACTACATCATATAGAGTACGAGATTACTCCATTAACGCGAAACCAAACAAAATTCTGACAGAAACCTATAAAACAAAAAGGACCCAAATCAGTGCTGAATACAGAAACCCTAAATCTGCCGTGCAAACAAGCTCAGGCCAGGTCAAACGAATCGAAAACAAAGGAGCGCTGGAACGATCAAAAGGTTACCAGAGAGAGATATTCTTACATCGTTATACCGATTGATTGCAGAGATCAAATCTACAGAAGAGATATACAGGGACTTCCTTGGGAAGTGGAAGAGCAGGAGTGACTGCTCCCTTCTTTTTATTTATTTATTATTTATCGTCTTCTTTTCCATGGAAGTCGAAACACATGTCTTCCGCGGCAGTTTTTATCACATGAAGGTGACTTGCATGTGAAATGCGAAGGTGACTGGTGACTTCCCGACAATGTAATATAGTTTTCCCCGCCAGCATTTTAAGGACTGTTTGGTAGAATAAGGCTTTTTTTAATGCATTTCTATAACAAGCTCAAGTTATGAAGCTCCTAGAGTACCAAAGTATATTAGAAAAAAAAAAGAGTAATTTTTTTACAAACTATGAAACTCCTGGTGGATGTTTGGCTGCATTGCGTTTCGCAACTCGCAAGGGATTTGCTTCCTAGAAAATCACCTAGCGGTAAAAAAAAACGTTTCATGATCATTTTCCAGGAAAACGCATTTGATTCTATTTCTTGCCACATCAGCAATAAAAAAAAAAAAACAAAGTTTTTCTGGATAACACATTTGGCAGCGTGGCGTTTTTCCTTAGCGATTTCTTGTTTCTGACATTATCCCTTTCATCGCATGTGCATATGATGCACATTATTATTCTAACCCAACAGCATATATTTAAGGCATAGAAAATTAGAAAAAAAAAGGCATAATTTTATTCTAATCCAACAGCAAACGTATAACAAAACTTACTTAGAAATCTAAATAAATACTTTAATGCATATAAGTTTACAAATAAATAGCAATGTTTAAAAAAGTTTTAAGCAAATAAAATATAAATTTAAGTAAATATGATTTAAAGCATAGAAAATTAGAAACAAGTTAGATTTAAATATACATACAAAAATAGCTCAAAATTAGAAAAAAAAAAGTACTTTATTAAAAATATTATTAAAAGTATGAACAAGCATAACCCTTTTGCAACATGTACATAAAAAATACTTCCATTTGCATGAATACTTTAACAAATATTAAATTACAAATAAATAGTTGGGATTAAAAAGCTTGAAGTAAATAAAGCACAATTTTAAAGCACGGAAAATTAGAAAAAAAAACTTTATTCAAATATATATATAGACAGCACATCCCCGTTGTATATTGGGAACATCTCCCGATGATGACTTCATCAGGACTAGTACTATCATCGGGAGATGTTCCTAATACATGGAGGGGATGTGTTGTGGGGCATTGTGGAGAGGAGATGTGAACTCTATATATACATATAAAAAGTTGATTCAAAAGAAAATTATTTTATTAAAAATAAGGGTAAAATACAAAAATCTCCCTTGAAGTTTCTAACAATCATAAAAACCTCCCCTATAATTTCATTTTAGCAAATACCTCCCCTCTATTTTTGACAAAATCAACAAATACCTCCCTTCCGTCAATGACCAAGATGGAAAACATTAAAGAGATGACCATTTTTTTCAAAATACTTATTTTACCCTTTCTCGAACACTATTCATCTTCTTCCTCACACGCACAACGGCAGAATGGCAATGCACTCCCCCTTCCAACCTTCCCTCTTCTTTAATTTCCCTCTAATTCTCTCTCTCTCTCTCTCTCTCTTTCTCCAACAACGATAGAATGGCAGTGCATTGTTCATCTTTGTGTCTCCTCTTGTTTATTAATGTTTATGTCTCTGCTGATGAAACTATCTTTACCTTTCATCTCCCCAAATCACGTTGACTTGCAAGGTTGGAATGACCAGAGCAGCACCAAGAATCCAAGCAATCACAACAGCATCAACTATCTGAGCTCTGCTGATTCATCCCACCAAAAACCACAACCAACAAATACTTTCTTTGGTCCTTCACAATCACTTTGCTCGACCTCCGATACTCACCACTGAAATCTAAGCATGGTCGATAACCCAAACTAGTTGGCTGCTTCCAAAACTCCGTTTCCTCACCGTCCTCCTCTTCTTGGTGAACATCCCCAGTATTTGATCCTAGACCCATCACTTTGCTCGACCTTCGATACTCATCGCTGAAATCTAAGCATGGTCGATAACCCAAACCATTTGGCTGCTTCCAAACTCGGTTTCCTCACCGTCCTTCTCTTCCTAGCGAACGTCCCCAGCATTTGATCCTAGACCCATCTACGTAACCGAGTCCTTCCTCAAGATTAGCATCTATGACTGACCAATGAAGCATGGGTTGCGCAAAAAAGGCAATAGTGGGTCGAGATTGAAGCCCAACCTCAACATTCCGACGAAAGCAAAGAAAATGTTGAGGTTGGGCATTCCAATCTTGGTGCTGCTCTAGTCATTCCAATCTTGCAAGGATGAACAATGATTTTTTGCAAAAATAAGTAGCGCAAAGAATCGAAAGATGAAACTCTAAAACAGACACATTTACAAAAATCCCCTTTTACCAATGATTTTTTAAGGAACGTCTTTGTGGCTTATGTTATGTTTTATTTTTCTTGATTTAAATCAGACAAACTAAAGAAGAAGAAAGGGAGAGTAAGAGGAGACGTAGAGATGAACAATGCACCGCCATTCTACCGTTGTTGGAGAGAGAGAGAGAGAATCAGAGGAAAATTAAAGAAGAGAGAAGGTTGGAGGGGGGGAGTGCACCGTCGTTCACGTGTGAGGAAGAAGATAAATAGTGTTCGAAAAAGGGTAAATTAGGTATTTTAAAAAAATGGTAACCTTTTAACATTTTCGGTCTTGGTTATTGATGAAAGGGAGGTATTTGTTGATTTTATCAAAAATAGAGGGGAGGTTTTTGCTAAAATAAAACTATAGGATAGATTTTTATGATTGTTAGAAACTTCAGGGGAGGTTTTTGTATTTTTCCCTTAAAATAATTTGCACATGGATCCAAATAATCACATTAAATGTATATACTCAAGTTCAGGAAGAGTGTAAATAGTAAATTTGTACATGATACATGAAAACAAGAAATTTGTTTTTTTCTACTTTTAAGAGTCTCAATCTATAATATATATATATATATATATATAAAATAAAATTGGATATGCCATGTCAGCATGTCTCTTCTTGCTCAAAAACCCCCCTTCCTAATTTTCTTTTTTTTTATTTTCTTTTTTCTTATTCCACATAATTTCTAAAAGAACCAATGAAAGACAAAAATGTTTGGACTTCCAAAAACGTCTCCTTCTCTTTCATTTTCCAAGAAGCCTCTCTCTCTCTCATTAAAGCATGTTACTCATATGTTTCAAGTAGCAACCATTGATGGTGTAACAGTGGAAGGCATTTTGGGTTTTAAAGTGGGGAGTAAGAAATTGAATCTATGCATTTCATTTCTCTCCCTCTCCTTTTATGATTTTCTTATTTTCTTTTCCCTTTTATGATTTTCTATTTTGGTGTTCATTTCTCCTCCTCTCCTTTTATGATTTTCTACACCAGTCATAAATTCTGTAAAACCCACAGGCCACAACCACTCAATCTCTCACTTACCATTTATGGTTGGGATGAGATATTATCATTCGTTCCACTGCCACAGCATTTAGCTCAGTTGCATCTTTAGGAGTTTCTTTTCTTGAGGATGCCACATTGGTAACGGTTATATTTTCCATGCTTTTTGCCATGGTTTGAGTAAGCAACGTTAGTGCTGATGAATTAATTAATTGATGATGCAAAAGTGCTCTTAGGGCATATAATTATAATGATGCCCCTAAGTGATATTTTGGTAAATATTCATTCCAAATATTGTGGTCTATGGGAAAAATATTCATTCCAGATATTAAGATGTTTATATACACGAAATCATCAATTTTTAGTTTCAGGATCTTAGGTTTTTAGAATACGTGAAGCATAGGGGATGATAAACCCAAATCGGCCCTTTCAAATCTAAAAAACTAGCGGGGGCCTGTATGATATATGGGATTTGTTAAATGAAAGCTAAACAATAGAAAATACATAAGAGTATACAATTGTTTTATATTTTTAATTTTTTAAATAATTAATAATTACATATATTTTATATACTATTTTTAATATTTTTTATAATACAAAAATAATATTTAATTTCAAATAGGGTTGTTCATCAAACTGATTAACCCAACCAACTTGACCCGAGTTGGTCGGTTTTCTAGTATTTTCGATCAATTTTGTTTCAACAATTTCCCAACCCGACCAGGTTGGATCAGTTTTTCTTTAGCCATTTGTAAATCGACCAAAATGGAACGATTCAACCATAGGTATATATTAATATTTTATATTTTTAATATAATTTTCAATACACAAAAGTGGGAAAATTACCATATTTCTTAGTCTAAAATATTTTATATCATAAATTTAATTTTTAAATTTATTTTTAAAAATGTCATTGTATTTTTTTAATTTAAATTTAATTTTTTTAGCTTAAATCTTTTGAACTAATTGACAAACCAAAAATCGATCCAAACCAATACAACCTAAATTGGCCGGTTTTCACCAATGGTTGGTCGGTTTCAGGTGACCAACTCCCAACTTGACTAGGTCGATTTGCTTGGCCAAAATGCCTACAACCGAACCGAACCAACCTGTGAACATTCATAATTTCAGCTAAATTAATAGTCTAATCTCTAATAAATAACAATAGTTTAACCTCCAATAATTATTGAAAATTTATAGCGAAAAAACACAATTATTGAAAATATATTGATAATGAAAATACAATAAATAACTAATAAAAATACAATAACTACAAAATTACAATAAATACTAAAAAATATATTAAATTAGTCAATAAATAGTGTAATCTCAAATAATAGTTTAATCTCTAATAAATATTAACTAATAAATTATGAAAAACATACAATAAGTACAATAAATTAAATTTAAAAAGATAAATAACAATAGTTTAATCACCAATAATTATTAAAAAAATTCTACTAAGTAACAAAACAAAAATAGATTTATACATAATTATTGAAAACATATTTATCATAAAGATGGATTGTTTGGTGTATATATAAATATATAATAAATATAGGGGGTGATGAGAAAATTAAGTGGATAACATCTAATTTAACAGTTAGAGTTCAATGGGAAAGGAGATCAACTAATGGGATGACAGATCTTCTTACCAAGCAAGAGGTGCATAGGGATTAATTATTCTGGGCTCAATTGTAATTTTGCTTTGTTTTCTAAGGCAGCATCTTGCACCTCTCCGTGGGATCTCTATTATGTAATTTTTGTTGACTCATGTTAATCATTCTTAATAAATCACTTTATTACTTATCAAAAAAGAAATATATAATAAATATGTAATAAGATTTTAAAACCATTATTAATAGAAATGATTTTTTTGAAAGTAATTTTCTAGAATTATTAATTGATATAAGTGAAATTAGTTACATAATCATGTTATTAATTTTGTAAAATATTAAATTATTATTAATTTGAATATTATGTTATAATTATTTTCTACTTTTATGATTTTTTTAAATTTATTATATAATTTCATTATTTTGATTAATTAAAACCTAATTATGTTAAATATTTCATTATTTAAAATATTAAGTTATTTAAATATATAAATAGTATATCAAATATTTCAAAATTTTCTTTATTTAATTTTTTTTATTTTAAAGTTATTATATAATATTAGATACTTTGTTATATAATTATTTAGCTATTTTCAATATTCGTCATTTAAGATGTTTAATTATTGAAATATTTAAATAATGTTTTATTTTTAATGTTATTTTTTTATTATTTGAATTACATTTAAATTGAATAATCCCAAAAATCATAATTTATATTGTTAGTACATAATTTCATGATAAATTTTGTAAAAATATAAAATTATTAATAATATGAGTATTATTAAAGTTATTATATAATTTCATTAGAATATTTAAATAATTTTTAAATATTTTAATTCAAGCTTTCTTTAGATAAATATAGATTAAAAGTGGGGGAGAGGATAAATAGGAATAAGAGATAATTTAGAAGAGAAACTTAGAGGTGTAAATCGGATTGTGTCGCCCATGGCCCGACCCGAATTTGGGCTAGCTCGACACGGCACGACATGACACAATGGCACGCGGGCCGTGCCAAACCCAGCACGACACGGCACAAATGTATAGTGTCGCTCGCAGTCCAAGTGCCAGCATGACCTATCACGGGCCAACACGGCACGGCCCACGGGCCCGTAGTGGGCCGCGCTTGGCCCGCTTGACAAACTAGCCGTTGGGGGTCCCCGACGACTAGTTTAAGCTTTTTGGGGTTTTTTTTATAAAAATACCCCCTCCCAACAACTATAAACAGTTATATAGGGGGCCTATTTATGTATTTTGGTTTTGGAGGAGAAAGAATGACACAACTGCCCCTCAACAGCTATATAAGAACTAGTTTGGGGGCATTTTAGGTAAAGTGATAAATAACTTTACAATAACTAAAATACACCTCTCAACAACTAAAAACAACTAGTTTTTAGGGTATTTTGGGCAATTGAATTATTTTCAATTCCTATAAATAGCCATATCCTCCATCATTCTCATCACACCAATTCAACAACTCTCTTAATCTCTTCTCTAGTTCTCATACTCTCTCAAGTCCTAATCTCTCATACATTCTTTGATTCTCCAATTCTCAACTTTATTGAAGTTTCAACAAGAAGAAGGCTTGCTCATCAGCTCAAGTATCTCAATTTAGCAATTTGGAAGGCTTCGACTCTTGGAGTTGAAAGGCTTCAACCATTGAAATCAAGTTGGGATTCCGAATTGACAATCCGGGTAAGTGCAATTAAATTAATTTTTATTTTTTAGATTTAAAAAAAAATGGACGGCTCCTCCCAAAACCAATTCCCCAATATGTTCAACGTCGACGATATTCAATTGCAGCATGGTAGTGTTAGCACTGATATGGATGCTATTGATATTGATGAAACTTCCACCCTAGTACTGATACTAGGGGAAAGAACAAGAAGGCCACTAAGTTGATTAGCCCGGTTTGGAAAATATTTAAAGTAAAGGAGGTTCAGGGAAAGGTAAAAAGAGTTGTTTGCCAAAAATGTAGGAAAGGCTTTAGCTACTGTAGCAAGGGTGGTATTGGCCATTTGGATAGACTTTTGCTCACCCATGAGTAAGAAGAAGAAGAAGAAGAAGAAGAAGAAGAAGAATGAAGAGAAACAACACAAACACAAATTGGCAGGGGGTTTTGGTACTTTTAAATATTCTCAAGAAAAAATGAGGCAAGAATTAGCAAAATACATGGTACATGCTAAACAACCATTTTTGTTAGTTAAAGATACTAAACTTGAAAAATGGTTATGTAATTCTGTAAATTCACAATTTAAAAAAGTTTCTAAGAATACTATTAGATCATATGCTTTAAAAAAATTTTATTCATATAAACAAAATTTAATTTATATGTTATCAAATCTTAATTCTAAAGTTGCAATTACTTATGATATTTGAACTTCTAAATTTAACATAAGTTAGTGTTACTAATCAGTTTATTGAAGAAAATTGGCTTTTAAATAAAAGAATTTTAAGTTTTACTAGGCTTAAATGGCCACATACTACCCAACTACTGCTACAATCATTTTAAATACTTTACATGCTTATGGAATTGATAATAAATTATTTTCTATCAGTTTTGATAATGCTAGTAATAATGATTCAACAATAAATATTTTAAAATCTCAATTAAAACCTTGTTTAAATGGTAAATTATTTCATATCAGATGTGCATGTCACATATTATATTTATGTATTCAGGATGTTTTAAATATTATTTCTACTCATATTTCTAAAATTAGAAATTGTATTATAAATATTAAAAGTTATGAAGCAAGAAAACAAGAATTTAAATATTTATTTCAAAATTATGGTTTAAAATAGAAAAATTTTATATTAGATGTTAAACATAGGTGGAATTCTACCTATGCTATCTTAGAAAGTTGTATTTCTCACAAACAAATTCTTAGTGATTTTTATAATGCAAAAATGCCTACTGATATTATATTTGAGGAAGACTGAGAAATGGAAATTTGTCTAAGAGATTTTTTAAAACATTTTTATGATGCAACTAATGAATTATCGGGTATTTATTATCCAACTAGTTGTAATTTAGCTTATCAGTTAATGATGATTAGCGATTATTTTGAAAAATATAGAAAAAAAAAACCACAATTTAAAAGTATTATTGAAATAATGGAAAATAAATTTAAAAAATATTGGGAGAACATTTTTCCTCTTTATTACTTAATTACAATATTAGATCTTAGGATTAGGAAATATGGTTTAGATATTTTACTTGAAACATATTGTAAAAATATGAATATTAAAATTGGAAATAAAAAAGAAGAAATTAATAGTTTATTATTTGAAATGTATAGTTTATATGATTCTGAAGTAACAGGGAATAATAAAAATTCTATAACTTGTACAACTATATCTTCCACTTAAATTTGAGTCTAGTAGTGGAAGAGAAAAACTTTTTTATTTAATAAGTAAGAGACAAAAATCTACTATCTCGACAACAAGTTCATTTACTGAACTTAATTTTTATTTACAAACAAATTTTTCTACTTTAGATGATTCTTTCTTCACCTCGGAGAGAACAAATAGTTTTGATATTTTATCCCAGTGGAGTGAACATGCAAAAAATTATCTAGTTCTCACCACCATGGCACATGATCTACTAACTCCTCCAGTGTCTACAATTCCATTGGAGTCTTGTTTTAGTGCAGGTAGGATGTTGGGCAACAAGAAAAGTTGTATGAATGATGAAAATCCAGAGATGTGCATCTACTTTAAAGATTGGCTGGATGTTGAAGATAAATTACAAGACAAAAAAGGGCATGGCACTACACCTGATGTTTCACCTTAAGCAAATGATCAAAGTCAAGAACAATAGGAGAAAATGATGAAGTCAATATTTTTTTTATACTCAATAGTTGTATAGCATTTTTTCAAATTATTGTAAATTCTATTTTAATTTTATTTAATTTATTTGATTTGTTAATAACATAGTTTTTTATTTTCAATTTGTAAGTATATTGTATTTTTTATGTTTTATTAATTTATTTCATTTTCCAATTTTCATATTTCATTCATCCAATCATTGTATACTTTGTATCATTCAAATTTAAATGAAATAAAATTCCTATTTTTCTTCCAATTTGTTATTCACTTTGCCTCTTTGAGTTCTTTTTGGTTAAGTTTTTTTTTTCATTTCTTTGTTAGATTTCTTGTTTTTTTTTTAAATAGTTCTCAAAGGCCAAAGGAAAGTTAAATGTTTTAGTTTTTACTTAGCAAAGAAATAAAAAAAAATTAAAAAAAAACAAAAAAAAAATGTTTGGCCTGATTTAGCCCATGTCCAAGGCCCGACACGGCTTGCAACCTGCCCGACCCAATCTCGCAACACGGCATGGGCCTGCATGGGCTTAGGTCGTGGGTCGTGCTAGGCCAAACCCCCAAATTATCCCTGGGGAGGGTGGAATGGCCCAAGACGACCCGCGGGCCGGCACAGCACAATCCACACTTTGAACAAGCTGCAAGCAGGCCGTGCCATGCCAACCTGGCATGGCCCGTTTTACACAGAGAAACTCTCTACTAAATTAGAGATAATTTAGGAGATAAATAGGAATTAGAGATAATTTAGGAGAAAGTGGGGAATAGTGAGGGAGGTAGTTTAGGAGAAATTTTTAGGAATGGGTATTATTTAGGTTATTGGGAAAGGAGGGCATCTCATTGGTTGTATAAAAAATGATATGGAATAAAAAATAAATAATTCAAAAAAAAGGAGAAAATTTCTAGACTATTGTGTGTGTGTGTATATATATATATATACGTCTATCCATCTTACACCATAAAGTTGGAATAATGTTTAAAGGATCGAGGCAAACAATTAAAAAAAATGTATAAAGCAAGGTGATATTGCCACAATTCTTTTTTGCTCATAAGGCTACAATGCAAATTTTATTTGCACTTATATAAATGCATGGGAGTGCAAATAGGCTGTGTAAATTCTAGTTTACGTTTACTTCATATTTGACATTGTCTTATTTGTTTGTGAAAAGTAAAATAGGAAATAAAATGTTGCATGTGGTCCCATCTCATATGCAAGACAACTAGGTAGGAAGAGGGTTATTTGTCTAGGAATGAGTTAGGAAAATGTAGTCCCCACTTTATGTGAGAGAGAATTGAGATAGGAGGAAGGTGGTGCAAATTTTGCACTAGTTTTTAATGTGTAAAATTTACACTGCTAGTGAATACAAATGAGACAAATAGTACAAATTTTGCATCAGGTACAAATGCAAATTATAATTACAAACGGATATGCAAAACTGAACTGGGTGTAGAGTTCATATCTGGTTCAGATTTGCATTGAAACCAAATATATCCTAAGGCCTAGTTTGGAAGAACAAATACAAATGTGTAGAGTGCAAAACCTTGTATTTTGTGTACATTTGTACTATAGATATTTGTATTTTTACTCTTTCCAATGGAAAGAGTAAAAATACAAATATGTTCCTGTGTAAAACCTTGTATATGGAATTTCTAAACCTTGTATTTACATTGTACACACTTGTATTTGCACTCTTCCTAAATAGAACCTTACTAAAAATGGCAATAGGGGTGGCCAGCATTAGAAGAATGCGGGTAATGAGACAAGTAGACTAGTTTTAAGAATTGGAAGCATGTTTTCAACTTGTTGTTGACATGAACAGTTGAACTGTTCAAACCATCACCCAACCTTGATTTCGGTTCGATTCTATTGAAACCTATCGTTCAGTAAAAAACTGTTAACTTGGTCAAAAATCACCTAATTTGGGCAATTCAACCGTTGACCCGATGACCTGGTTGCAGGTTGCACACTCAATGTATGTACAAACTTTCAAAAGCCATAACTTTGCACTCCAATGTCCAATTGGGGTGATCTTTTTTTTTTGGTAACTTTTCAAGATCTATTCATTCCAAGGTGCCATGCACACCTTGCCTTGCTATTTTTTTCAAAAAAATAACTCTTTTTTGCCTCAAATCGCAATTTTTAATATTTTTATAAATAAAAAATTAAAAACATAAATTAAATATAAAATAATACATATATTACATGTAGAACATAATTATACATTATTAATTGATAAAATACATGTTTATACATACCTACATTGTTAAATTTCAGTAGTTAAATTCATACATCCATAATTTTGTAGTATAACAACTTATATTTTTAAAACCTGAAAATGAAACTGTTTTTTCTGCCTAGGTGGCAGTAAGCAATTCAACCATTTGGGTTAAATGGGTCAAATCGATGATGTCATGATTAAATAATAAAAATTTAAACTGTAAAAATTAAAAAAAACTAAAGAAAAGAGTAGAAAAACTTGGGTGCATTTCTAATATTATATATTTATTACATTAAACTATTAAATAAAATAAAATTAATTGATAAGAACTATTTTTATTAATGGTTAAAATGGAATAGAAAATTTATACTTGATCCAGAAACGAAACTATAGGAGGTGGGTCAATGATTCAACTGTTCAGGTAAAATGAGCCAACTAATGATGTCAAAGTTAAATAATAAAACTTTTAGATATAGAAAAATTACAAGATACTGTAGAAAATTTAGGCACATCTCTAATATTGTATATTAATCATATTAAACAAAAATAAGTCTGATGAATAATTTTTTTTATTAATGATGTAAATGAAACAATTTAAAACTGATCCAAAATGAAACCATTTCTGTTTGGTGGGTTAATGGTCCAACCTTGGGTCATATAAATCAACCCATGATGTCATATTATTTATATTAAATAATAAATATTAAAAAAGACAAAAATACAAAAATTTCATGGGCCCCAGCATTTTTTTGAGCTTACGGTTTCATTTTCAATGTAGATGAATGTAAGTTTGCAATTGGATGGGCAATTAGGTAGTTTAAAAAAGAATGTTGATCAACCTATAGGATCTTTGATGACCTACCAAAGATTGGGACTATTGGTATGGGCACAGATTTGCAAGAATCACAGATTTATTGATGTATGTACAATAACTACCAGAACTTCCTATTCATTCTTTTTTTATTATTATTTTTTATGAATAATGCCAAACCCAGTCTAGCCTTCTCAAGATATGATGTTCCCTGCAAGCAAAAACTCTGCACACACTCTGCAAGCATGGGGATCCGACCCCACATTGGGAAGATCTCCTCACCCATGAATTTAACATAAATATATGGGAAGTATTCCCAATGTGCAACTAGATGCTATGGACAGAATTTTTGATAGTTGGGAATTGGGATCAACATTGGGCAATGGCCTTTTTTAACATCAGACCTTCCTGTTCAGGAAACAAGCTTCATAAACAAATGACTTTAATCTAACATTTCTAATACTCTATAACTACAACTATTGCAGTAAGAACTCTGGATAATATCTTAAGAACTCTTCATGTAGGTATTGATGGAATAGGATTATACAGCAAATAATTACTAGCCACGGCATACTGACCGAACAGGCTACAGTATGGAGGTATACACAAGAAGCTGCATTCAACTTATTTGGTGCATGATATCCAGGAATATTTCAGAGTAAGCCGAGATCTTCAATATACTTTTGGGATTTTCTTTGAATTTGGCGCAGCTCTGACCTTGGCTTTGCAACTTCCACAAATATGACTCTGCCATCAAGAAACTGAGCAACAAAAACAGTTTACAGTGAGTGTACTTGAAGAGTGGAATCTTACTTGCATTCGGATGAGATTGATGAAGTTGAAAACTTAAAGGAATAAAATTATCATGAAAAAGTTTAAGGCATGATGAAAATGAGATTAACCTCCCCAATCAATGACAACCCCACGACTCACCATTAACTCACATCCTTTGGCAGCTAACCTACTGGGTTGACATGACCTAACCATTTAAGTGTTAGTGTGTCACTACTCCTTGTTCTGGTGGCAATCCTTTAATGCTATGTTTTGTTTGAAGGAAAAGGTAGGGAAAGAAAGGGAAATGTAGGGAAACCAATACTAGGTTTGTAAAGGTTTCCTTACCTTTCCCTTCCTTTCCCTACTTTTTCCTTCAAACCAAACACAACCTAAATGTCACCTAATTCCCTTGAAGTGACACCTCCCAACTCTTTTTTTTTTTTTTTAATATCTTCAGAAGGGCTACACAACAGGGGTAACTCATCCCCCAACCCAGGTGCAAGCAGGATTCAATCCCAAGTCTCCGCTACAACCAGCAGGAGACCTCCCAACTCTTATGCCACCTCTTTTTTTTTTTTTTTTTCTTTTGACACCAACTCATGTACCGCCTCATGCTATGGTGAGGTGCCACCATGAAATAATCTTTATGTTATTTACAAAAATTTCCACCATTGTCCTTATATGTATTCATCTTTGTGTCCCTTGGGTTTTTGTCCTTTAGTGTTCCCACAGACTAAGTCCCACGAATGGTCTCCAAGTGAAGGTTGTGACACTTGGCTGTTAAAATAATTATTTATTACACTGGTTACAAGTGATATTTTACTATGATTAAAAAATAAATTAAACAAGAATATTCATGTGATACTCTTGGTACAGGTGACTTCCCAATAGTCATCAATCACCTATTTCTAAGTGCAGCTGATACAGGTCCTGGCTACAGAAGCCAATCACCTACCCAATGCTTAAACTACATAGAACTTGGTTGGTGAAGTAAGGTCCTCTTTTTCCTAATAACTTGAGTATGAGCATAGATAATGAGCTTTTCCAAAAGAAATACAGAAGATCCTGCTCCTATAAAAGCCTAGGTAATAATTCACAAAGGCCAGCTGCTGTTATTATACATCTAGCTCAGAACCCTAGCCTTGGACAACCAACTAGTCATGGCATCACAATAGATATAGTTGAAAATTACACCTACAGAAATTCAGATAATGCAAGAAAAGAATAAAAGAGAGAAAGAGAAAGAAGAAAGAAGAAAGAAGTTTCAGCAATAGGTTTTGGAAGAAGAAAAGAAGGGAAGAGAGAAAAGAATAATTCAAGCCTCTCTCTAGCCCCCTTTCATCACTTATTAATAATTCTGAGTTTGAGTACAATTACTTGGATGCCCTTAATGGGGTGGCCAGCACTAAAGAAATAATTAAAGAAAATAAAAGAAGGCCCATAAGGCCCATAACTAAGAAACATAACTTTTAAATACTACTTAAAAGAAATAAAGAACACTAGATGTCAATCATGCCCAGCTTGCTTACATAATGTTGAAGCTTTGCCTTTGGGACTCCCTTAGTTAGAAAATCTACTAGCTGCTCTTCTGATGCAATGAAAGGTAGGCACACCTCTCTTGAAGCTACTCTCTCCCGTATAAAGTGTTTGCCTACCTCAATGTGCTTAGTTCTATCTTGCTGAACTAGGTTGTGAGCAATGTTAATAGCAACTTGGTTATCACAATACAACATCAATGGCTCATCACATGAACACCCATCTCATTAAGGAGAGATCTAAGCCATAACAACTCAAAAACACCATGGGCCATAGCTCTATACTCTGCCTCAGCCGAAGATCTAGCAACCACTAATTGCTCTTTGCTTCTCCAGGAAACAATATTTCTAGCTACCATAGCACAATATCCTGATGTGGATCTCCTGTCATCCACATTTCCTACCCAATCAGCATTTGTATATGCTTCTACTTTCATGTGTCCATGTGTCCATGTTTAGCAAATAATATACCCTTCCCGGGGGTTCCGTTAAAGTAGCATAACACCCTTTCTGCAGCAGCCATATGTGTGTCTCTGGGAGCATGCATGAACTGGCTAATGATACTCATAGCTTATGAAATGTCTAGACGAGTCATACATAGATAAAGAAGTTTCTCCAATAATCTCTAAACCACTCCCCTATCAGCTAAAAGTTCTCCATCATTAGCTAAAAGTTTATGATTCACATCAATAAGGGTAGAGGCAGGTTTAGCACCAAATTTTCCAGTCTCAGTAAGAAGGTCTAGCACATACTTCCGTTGAGAAATAAAGATACATTCCTTGGACCTAGCAACCTCAATGCCCAGAAAATACCGCAACTCCCCTAAATCTTTTTCAAATTTAGAACTGAGAAACTCCTTCTGTATCACTGCCAGTAACCACAATATCATCTACATAAACTATAAGAAATGTCACCAGAGTGCCTTTTCTCTTAACAAAGAGGGTATGATCTGATTGAGTTTGAGTGTAGCCGAACTGAACAAGAGTAGCCCTAAACTTGTCAAACCAAGCACATGGAGATTGTTTCAGGCCATAGAGTGATTTCTTCAATCTACACACCTTACCATGCATTTCCTTGCCATAGGAAGGGACATATATACCTCTTCAGTGAGATCACCATTCAGGAATGCATTCTTAACATCAAATTGATACAGAGGCCAATCATATCCCACTGCTATGGATAAAAGAACTCTCACCGAAGTCATCTTAGCAACTGGAGAAAAGGTCTCAGTGTAATTTATCCCATATACCTGGGTATATCCCTTGGCAATAAGCCGAGCCTTATACCTCTCAATTGACCCATCTGCATGATACTTGATAATGAAAACCCACATGCACCCAACAAGTTCCTTTCCAGTTGGCAAGTCAACAATATCCCAGGTATTGTTTTTATGAAGGGCTTCTATTTCAATACTCATAGCATCCCTCCAATCTGGTGTGGCTAAGGCTTCTGAAACAGACCTTGGGATAGATTGAGAGGAAATGGAGGCTAGAAAGGCACAGTAGGATGGGGACAACAAGCTGTAAGAAAGGTGTTAGAAAATAAAATGAGTTGTACATTTCCTTTTACCTTTTCTCAAAGCAACGGGTAGATCAAGGTTTGGAAATGAGGGTGCTGGTGGAGGAGGTGATGGACATATCCTCTCTCCAGTAATCGGGAGCGCTTGAGACTCAACCGAGGTCTAGGATCAACCTGTGTTTGCCTTAGCCTTTGCCACTGGTACCACCTCTAGAGAATAGGATGAGTGGAAACAACTAGAGGACTAGCAGGAGGAGGGGGAGGAGCAGGAGCGGAAGACCTCAAAAGAGAGGATCCCTCCATGAGAATGGAAGTAACTATGGAGAGTTTGACATAAGACTCAACTGGATTTGGCAAGGGAAGGGATGAAGAAAACAACTTGAGAGATCTCTCTCCCTCAAAAGAATGGCTATAAAAAGGAACTAACTCTGCAAAGGTGACATTCATGGAAACAAACTGGGTGCCACTAATGGGATCAAAACAACAGTACCATTTCTGTGTGGAGGCATAACCAAGGAAGATACACTTCTGAGCCTTGGGGTCTTTTGGAACTGGGAATGTGGACATAATAAGTGCAGCCAAAGACCCTCAAAGGAATAGAGAAAATCTCAACATCAAGAAAGGGGACTCCAAAAGGAGATTTTAACCCCAAGACTCGAGAAGGCATGCGATTAATAAGGTAAGTAGTTGTTAAAATTGTATCACCCAAAAACTTCACAGGAACATGGGTAGCAAAAAGAATGCTCTTTGCAACTTGCACAATGTGTCTATTTTTCCTCTTCGCTACTCCATTTTGTTGTGGAGTGCGGGCACAAGAACTCTGATGAATAATGCCAAACTTCTCAAGATAGGAGGTAAGATCCTTCTCAAAATATTCCTTAGCATTGTTTGACCGGAATATTTTGATGTGGGTATTAAATTGAGTGAGTATGTGTTCATGGAACTGTTGCACAAGTTTAGGCACTTCAGCCCAAGAGCACATAAGGTAAATCCAAGTACATCATGAATCATCAATAAAAATGATGAAATATTTATACCTACCCATACATGGTAAATGGTAAGGCCCCCACACATCAGAGTGAACAATATTAAAAGGAATAGTTGATCTTTTATTACTTGAAGGATAAGTGCTCTTGCAATGCTTTGAGAACTCACAAGACTCACAATGAAGACTCGATAGACTAATTCCTTTAAATAACTCCAGAAACATCTGACTCAATGAAGAAAATGACAAATGACCCAAACGACTATAACATAACATAATATGACTAGTGGACTCTGAAACAAATGCAATTCTCTTATGTTGTACTCGGCTCTGCTCAGGCATGTCTAACAGATAGATCCAATTCGCCTCATGGCCACTCCCAATCACCTTCTGAGATTCCATGTCCTGAAAAACACAATATGAAGGAAAAAAGGTACATGAAGAACAGATGGTATTAAGGTACACGAAGAACATATGATAAGGTTAGGGCATTAGGGGTCTCAATGTCTCCCTTTCCCATGATAGGGGCTAGGGAACCATCAACAAGGAATATCTTATCCCGGCCAGAAAGAAATTGGTAAGAGGTGAATAACTATAAAACACTAGTCATATGGTCAGAGGCACCAGAATCAATTATCCAAGGAATTTTATGAGTACCTGAGACAGAAGCATGATGTGTAGTGGCACGAATACCTGAGTGAGCATATGCAAAGGAAGGAAGAGTCTCTGAAGGAGCTGTAGCAATGGACTCCAAGTGACTGATGATTTGGCCATACTTCTCATATTCAACCCTGGCGGCCGCAAGCTGTTCTCCCACTGACTTCTCTCCACCCTGTCCTTGTTCACCTTGTGAAGAGGTGGCTACATTTGCATTTCCACCTTTTTCGGTTTCAACCCTTTTTCCACCATTTTCTTTCTTGAATCTGGTAGGAATGAGCTCTAGATGCAGCTTCCAACATGTATCTTTAGTGTGTTTAGGCTTTCTTGTAGTATTCGCAGATAACATCTTTCTTCCAAATGCTAACCTTCGACTTCATCCCAGCATTAGTATAGTGATCAACTTGCGGCTCAACAGACTGAACCTGTCTCCTGCTCTCCTTACTGCTCACCATAGTATATGCCTGAGACAAAGTCACCTCATCCTTTGCTAAAACATTCTACCTCACAATATCATACTCTGAAATGAGTCTAGTGAGGAACTCAAAGACCTGATTTCTCTCCACCAACCTCTTATATGTTTCTGCATCCTTTGTGCAACCCTAAACAACAATCTCCATCAGATCAATCTCTTGCCAAAGAGATTTCAGCATAGAGAAGTAGACTGCTAAGGGCTTCTCCCCCTGTCTAAGATTATTCACATCATGCTTCAATTTGTAAGCCCGAGCAACATTAAGCTTTTGGGAATAGGTCTCTGTGACACTATCCCACACTTCTTTTGCAATTTCCATCCACGGGTAATGCTAACTAATGTGTGGTTGCATAGAATTCACTAATCAACCCACTATTGTGTAGCTTTCCTGCATCCACCTTTCATAGGTAGGATCGTCCTCCTCCAGTTTCTTCTTGTTGTCGGTAATATAACCCCATTTTCCTCTACTACACACATATATCTTCATAAATTGAGACCAAGCTAAATAATCGGTCCCATCTTGCTTCACAGTAGTCACAGCCCCAAAAAGATTTTCCATTGATCCCTCATGTCCAAACCCGGCTGAACCTTTCCCTTCTCCAGTTCTATGCTTGGTAACAAGGGTGTTTATGTAATATTTTTGGTATGGGTGACTGCCCAATAGCCATCAACCACCTACACCTTACTGAAACTGTATGGGTCCTAGCTACACAAGTCAATCACCTAGCCAATGCTTAGACCACATTGATCTTAGAGGTCTAGGAAACTTTCATAAGGATTTGGTTCATAGAGGTCCTAGCTACTCAAGATATTTGGTTCTAATTTCTAAATCATAAGGATTCAGATCATATTAGCCACATATCAAGAAACTTTCACATCATCCCATCTTCTTTCTTTATCTGCTAAATCAGAAACCAATACCATTTATCAAAAAAAAAAAAAAAAAGAAAAAAGAAAAAGAAAAGATGGCATATTTATCACCTTAGTTACAGGCCTACAGAAAGTAAAAAAAAAAACTAAAAACAATTTGACTGACAAACATTCGATTGTTATAGTGTCATTTAATTACCCTGTTAGAAGTATAGGCCACCCCTTTTCTCAACCTAAATTCACCCGAAGTTCTGATCAGAAGACAAAATCATGATCAGTCACCTAATTACTTGTCATATTCCCTAAGATTGTAGTTAATCATATTTATATTCTTCTGCTTACTTTAAGTAGGAATCAAAAGGTTTTCTCCATTCTGGATATGTAATTAGGAGGTTTATAATCAAACTACCTTGAATGGGCTGCCTAAATTAATGAAAATTTAACTTCTTTGTTGAGTGAATCACATTGCATGAATCAAAACTTTTATGCTAATAAGTAATAACCAGCGAATATAAATTGGATAGTGGATTTCGCAAACCAACCAAGAAAGCTCCCCAATTAGTAACTACTTATTCTCTTTCCTAGCTCCATCAAATGGACCCCTCACTCAATCTCTGCCTCCCAAAACAACAATGACCATCGTGTAAAAGAAGGTATTCTCCATCTGACCTGACTCCCACTAGGAGCACCAATTCCCCATTCAGTAAAACGCTTAAAAAGGGCTTCTAGGTGTACTCTACTAAATTCTATATAAAGTGAAAAATATATTAAAATCCACCCAGAGAACATAAAATGAAGGATAAAGTATCGACACACCTCCAACCAAGTTTCTCAATATAAGAAAATTCAACATAATTTCATTCTTTATCATCTTTTCAATTCTAAGAACCTTGACACATGTAATCAACTAATCAGTACCCAGCCTTCTTCGGTATTTTTTTTATTGGAAATAGCAACTTTTAATCATTAAATTTTAAAATCATAATGTTACATATCAGGCATTCCATAGCTGGAATGCTGATTCCAAAAACAGATCCACCGTTACAAACTAACAATGCATCCCAGAGAAGTTCACTCCTGTTTGATCCTTTTTGGCTAAAGCATCAGCCGGGTCATTTGCTGTTCTTCTGAACCATTTGAAGTTTGCTTCTATTTCCTTTGTAAGACACCAAACTTCTCTCATAGATTGCCTGTGATTCCAGATTCCCAAGTTTCCAGCTTTCATCCAGTCTATTACTAACCTTGAATCCCTTCCACTTCAATCTGGTGTAGTCCTATCTGTTTAGCCAGTGTCAGTCCTTGCAGTAAAGCTAACACCTCTGCACTTAACACATTTCCCAATCCTATATGCCCCGAAAAAAGAGCCAAATTTTTCCTTCCTATTCTCTAAAGATTCCTCCTACACCTGAAGGCCCCAGGTTACCAAAAGAGCTGCCATCCAAATTCAACTTTATTCTTTGATGTGTAGACACTGCCCAACTCTCTTGAATTTCTGGACTGGATCTTGTAGAGTTTGCTACTGAATTCCAGCTCCTAATCATATCATCCACTAAGAACTCCTTAAACAACTCAACTGATCTTACCCAGTGCACTACCTTAATAGTGATGCAATCAATCAAAGCCTCCCTCGATTTTCTTTTTCAATGAAAAATCCTATTATTCTTTCCTCCCATACTGCCCATAAGACCGCATCTCTTGTGGATCTGCACTGCACAACATCTTTCCCCTTTTTTTGGTTGCCTAAAGAAGCTTGCTTGGGGAGGGGGGAATCCACCTGAAACCAAAGAGAGAAAAAAACCAATCCCAAATAAAAGAGACAGAGATGCAAGAGACTAACAGGTGCTCAATAGTCTCACCACAAGCAAAGCAAAGGGAGCAGATATCTGGGGAAAGGCATTGATTTGGCCTTCTTTTATGTAGTATATCAGAGGTATTGATCTTTCAAAGAGCCACTTCCCAACAAAAAGCCCTCACTTTGGAGGCACTGGGCTGCACCACGCCTCTTTAGCTGGGAAAGATACTTCTTTCAGTATTGAGTACAAAGAAAGGCAGGTTGAAAAAGATTGGCATGCCTCAAATCAATTTACATTGGATAAGAAGATTCAGCATAATTTAATGCTTTGCCATCTTTTCAATTCTAAGAACCTTGAGACATGTCACTGAGTAACCATAAACCAACCTTTTAAAGAGTGGATCTTTATTTCAAGAGCCATAAAAAAACATGAATTTCACTATGATTAGTCTACAATGCTTATAGATTCAAACAGAAATATCTTTTCCTTTTGTGAGGGCATTGAAGGGTATCAAAGGAAAATTCTTAATTTTATCTGTTAGTCTGCATACCTTTCCATGCATTCCTTCAATGGCTTTCTTAGATTCTTCTTCAGTTGCATAACGAAGGAAAGCAAAGCCTCTTGGTCTATTAGCTCTTCTATCCATCACAAGGTTAACTGTAAAATGAACAAGTACAATTTCAAATTCCAAAAATACTTGAAAAATGATTGGCCAAAAGAAATTCTGCAGGAGCTTGACGTTAAATAAGAACCTAAGTTACATAGGACTTTGAAGTTCCATATAAAGGAATTCTATGGGGGAAAATAATAACAATAAACTGGTTAAACTTGAACATGCATTCCATTATTCTCACCTTCAATGAGTTGGCCAAAGTTTTTAAAAGCATTTCTCAAGCTCTCCTCTGTGGTACGGAATGAAAGCCCTACATGCAGTACACATATATTAGTACATGAAATGTTTTATGAGAAACAAAGAAATGCATAAAATTCTTAGCTGAACTGCATTTTTTAAAGAGAAGGTGAAGTATATTGAATTTCCTTTCTATAAGCTGATTACAAAAATCCTCTTTGCAAGAAGCAACAGTACAGGAAAAAATTAAAAAGAAAAAGGCAAAAAACATGAGACATCATGTGTGACTTTTATTTACAACAAAAAAAAAAAAAAGAAAAGCCCAGAAGCAATTGGAGACTAGTGCTAATGTAGCTGTTGAGTTGGGCCGAATTTAAGTTATTGGGCCCAGTCTTATTTTTACTTTTAAGTTGTTGAGTTAGGAAGCTATTGGGCCTTAGGCCCATTAGTTTATGTTATTTTAAGTTGCGACTGTTTAGCTACTTAAAGTAGCCACCCTACTAAGGGTATTCATGTAATCTTGGGGCTGGCAGCCAAACCTATTCAAATCTGGCAACATCCCACTCTCTTTTCTTCTCTCTTCTTCTTCTCTACTGCTGAAACCTTTCAGCTTCTTCTACTTTTTTTCACAAGGCATTCATCTAAAATTACTATCAGCAAATTCTACTTGGTATCAGAGCAGGCCGAAGGTTTCTTGAGCTGCTTTATCATGCAGCCCTAGATCGGCCAATTGCATGGTGATATGAGAGGCTGATTGAAGACCTCAGGTAAGCCCAGTTTTTGGATTTTTTGGTGGATCAGTTTTGTCCTGTAGCTGGTCTAGGGTTTCCCATCAAATTTAGGAAGAACTGGAGAAAGGGGGAGCGTCCTGTTTTTGTAGGACTCTTCAATTTTGACCTAGGAAGTGGTGCCCTAATTTTTAAGGGTTCCTTGGAGTTTTTTGAAGGGGTAGTTCAAGTCCCATCTATTTCGGGAGGGAGCGGCTGCTTCTTCTCTCTCTTCTCGCGTCCCATAGAAAGGGAATCTTTTGTGGAAGGATCATCTAGGGTACCAGAAGGGTGTCTGTGGTGCCTGAAGGGTTTTATTTCATATTCTTTCATCTTAAAATGATCTTTTACCTCTTTTTGGGGGATTATGGAGGGTCACAGAGTTGAGAACAAACTGGGCAGTGAAATGGGACCAGTGAGAGAAGGTGTCAGAGAACTTTTCGGGGCTGGAACCATCACTACAGTTAAGTTGGGTGGTACAAATTTTTTAGAATGGTCACAATCTGCAAAGATGGCCATTGGTGCTCGTGGGAAGTTGGGGTATATCACTGGTGAGGAAGTGAAACCCGAGACTAATAGTTCCCAGTGGGTACAGGAAAACTATATGGTAATGACTTGGCTATGTAATTCTATGTTGCCCCATATAAGTAAAATTTTTTTGTGGCCAAATACATCTAAGGAAATTTGGGATGGAGTGCAGAAACCTACTCATAGAATGAAAATGTTGCTAGGGCATATCAGTTGAGGAACCAAGTTATCTCTGCCAGACAAGGAGATAAACCTATTGTTGTTTATTTTTTAGCCCTTAAAACCCTATAACAGGAGATTGACCATTCAGAGACAGTGGTTTGGGAAACCACTAAGGATGTTGCTGCCTACCAGAAACTCTTAGAGAAGAATAGGGTTTTTGAATTTCTTGTTGGTTTCAATCCCGAGTATGATATTGCAAGGCAACATATCCTTTCCAGGGATAGTGTTACTCTCTCTAAGGCATATGCCTTTGTATCAGGGGAAGAGAGTAGGAGGAATGTAATGATGAAGAATTCAGGTCTTGAGCAGTCAGCCATGGTTAGTACTGCGAAACCTAAACAGAGTGGAGACCAGGGTGGCAATGAAACCAGGAATGAAGATAAGAAGGATCTGATTTGTGATTACTGTAAGAAGTCTAAACACACGAGAGATACCTACTGGAAACTTCATCCTCACCTTGTGCCGAATAGACTCAAAAACAATAAGGGAAATGCTAACATGACAGTCACTAGTGACTTACCTGGCCCCCCTATTACAACTACTTTGGAGTCTATTGCAGTTGCTGCAGTGAGGGCCGAACCTGAGAGATATGGGCAGTTACTAAATCAGCGAGATACAGTTAGCTCTAATCCGGTAACAGATGGACAGCTAGGTACAGGTGGTTCTGGTGGAGGACATTCTACTTCCATTGCTTATACAGGTAGACCTGTTCATGGGCCAGGCTTTTGCTCTTCATTAGCAGAAATTTTTCAGGCCCGAGCCCGAGCCCATCCCTCATAAAAAGCCTGAAGCCTGGGCCCGAGCCCAAAGCCCAACTTGGAGTATGAGTGTCGATGCCCTCTGAGATTGAGAGAATGAAGCCTGAGCTGAGTTCGCCAATTCCTAGGAGTTTGAGAGTGAGAATAGAAAGTGAGAAAGTGAGAAGATAGAAGATGAAAATAGTGCCGGCCAGAGAGAGAGAGAGAGAGAGAGAGAGAGACGACCTAGATCTGGTGGCACCAGTCGTCGATGCTTGAGTTCGCAAAGTGAAAATGGTACGCCTGGGTTCTAGTGGCACCGACTGGAGAGAGAACTGAGAAGATAGAAGACCTAGTTCTAAGAAGAGAAAACTGAGAATGAAAAGAAAGAAGATGAAAATGGTGCCGGCGAGAAAGAGAGAGAGACGACTAGTTCTGCTAGCGCCGGCCGCCGGTGCCTAAGTTCGCAGGTGCAACTGGGTTCGCCGATTCTAACTTCTGGGAGTGTGAGAGTGAGAAATGAGAATGAAAAGAAAAGTTTTAAGAATTTAGGGTTAGGGTTAGGTAGTTTAGGAATTTAGGGTTTAACTTATACAAAAGTCGGATTGGGCCAGGCTTTTTTAACAAATCCCGAGCCCGGCCCGTAAAATAGCCGGGCTCGGGCTTTTAGGCCCGTGGGCTAAAACGCATTCTCGAGCCCATCCGGGGGCCGGACCGGCCCGTTAGGCTACTCGGCCCATGAATAGATCTACATATAGGTAGTTCACATGCCACTGCAAACTATGTTTCTACTACAGGTAAGGAGGGACCTCCTTGGATTATAGATTTTGGAGCCTCTGAACACATGACCCATAGTTCCACTATTTTTTCTTCTTACCAACTCTGTTCTGGCAGAGACAAGGTTTTCATAGCCAATGGATCTCATGTTCCCATTGCTGGGAAGGGGTCTATCAAGATTACTGATTCCATTTCCCTACCCTCTGTCCTTCATGTTCCTAGATTGAGTACTAACTTGTTATATGTTAGTAGTTTGACTAAGAACTTGAATTGCTCAGTGATTTTTTCTCCTGGCCATTGTGTTTTGCAGGATCTGGTTTCAAAGAGGACGATTGGGAGTGGTGGTGAGGTGAATGGAATCTACCTCCTGGATGTGCTTCCTCATCATCGAGTCATCATGTTAGCAGGGATTTTGAGTCAGAGTCTGTGAGTCAGATTATGCTTTGGCATAATCGCTAAGGACATTTGTCTTTTTCTTCTTTGCGTTTCTTGTTTCCGAAGTTATTTGAGTCTGTTAATTTGTCTAGCTTAGAGTGTGAAAGTTGTCAGCTTGGAAAACATTGTAGACATTCATTTAAAGCTAGTAATAAAAGGTGTTTATCTGCTTTTGATGTTATTCATACTGATGTGTGGGAACCATACCATGTTCCTTCTATGGGTGGCTACCGATATTTTCTTTTATTTGTGGATGATTTTTCTCGGTATTCTTGGATTTACTTAATGAGATCCCGTGATGAGGTACCATCCTTGGTTCAACAATTTCATCAAATGGTGCTAACACAGTTTGGGGTACAAGTGAAGGTGTTCAAGTCAGACAATGCCAAGGAATATTTTGAGAAGAACCTTGCTTCATATTTGTTAAGAGTATGGAGTTATCCATCAAAGCAGTTGTTCTTACAGTCCATAGTAGAATGGTGTTGCGGAGAGGAAGAACAAACACACTATTGAGATTGCAAGAAGCATGATGATCACATCCACTATTCTAGTTCGGTTTTGGGGTGATGCAGTTCTCACACCAGTTTTCCTGATTAATAGGGTGCCCTCTCGTGTACTTGGATTCAGCACCCCATTCAGCCTCCTTTTTCCTGAGGGGGAGATGTTCCACATCCCTCTCAAGGTTTTTGGTTGTGTTTGCTTTGCACATGTGCTTGGTCCTCACCGCTCGAAGCTCAATCCAAAGGCAAGGAAGTGTTTTTTTTTGGGGTATGCAGAAAATCAGAAAGGGTATTGCTGCTATGACCCAGTCTCTGGGAATCGGTATGTTACTATGAATGCCACCTTTTTTGAGTCCACATCCTTTTTCTCGAAGGGTTCTTCTCAGGGGGAGTGTTTTGGGGAAATGAGTGAGCAGTCTATTCCTCTTCCAGTTTCAGTCCATGTGTCCACTCCTGTGTTTGATCCTCCTTTATCACCTATCTCGCCACCTCCCTTGCGTCCTACTTCTCAATGTTACTCACGTCAACAACTACAACTTCACAGGGAGGTTGATTCCACTGCAACAGAACCCACATCACTTCCTATCGGTTCCTTGGAGACTCCAGATTCAGCTGACATGGACTCAAGTATTCCTCTTTATCCCTCTAATGCTTCAGTTCCTATTGATTCTACTAATCCCATTACAAATGACCTGGACCTTCCTATTGCACTCAGAAAAGGGAAGAGAAAGTGTACTACTCATTGTTTCTCATAGTACCTATCCTACAGTGGATTTTCTCCTTCTTATCGTGCTTTCCCTTCTTCCCTTGACTCTGTGTCTATACCCAAGGGTGTCAATGAGACTCTCTCCAAACCTGAGTGGAAGACGGCTATGCAGGAAGAGATGGAAGCCTTAATTAAGAATCATACATGGGAGATTGTGGATCTACCTAAGGGCAACGAGACTGTTGGATATAGATGGGTTTATACAATTAAATACAAGGCAGATAGAAGTATAGAAAGGTATAAGGCCAGACTGGTTGCAAAAGGGCACACTCAAACCTATGGCATTGATTACTTAGAGACACTTGCACCAGTTGCAAAGATGACTTCTATTCGGATCCTTCTCTCTCTTGCACAAGTTGCAAAGATACTCTTGGCCCCTTTTCTAACTTGATGTAAAAAATGCTTTTCTAAATGGGGATTTGCAAGAAGTGTATATGGATCTTCCTGCTGGTTTCTACAGTGATGCTGAAAAGGGGAAGGTATGCAGATTGAAGAAGTCACTTTATGGTTTAAAACAGTCTCCCAGAGCATGGTTTGACAGGTTCAGGAAGGCCTTGATTACTTTTGGCTACACTCAGACTCAATCAGACCATACTTTGTTTGTGAAGCGGAGGGGGTCCCTGGTGTTAGTTCTGATTGTTTATGTGGATGATATTGTAGTTACAAGAAATGACCTGAGTAAGATTGACAGTTTGAAGAAGAATCTACACAGATAATTTGAAATTAAGGATCTTGGGAGCTGAGGTATTTCTTGGGCATTGAGGTTGCCAGATCAAAGCATGGAACTTTCATTTCTCAGAGGAAGTATGTTATGGACCTTTTACAAGAAACAGGGAACTTGGAACAAAGGCAACCAGTACTCCTATTGATTAGAATCACAGAATTAATACATCAAAAGGTAAGCTGGTAAAGGACATTGGGAGACATCAGAGACTTGTGGGGCGGCTGCTATATTTATGTATGACAAGACCAAACATCTCCTATGCAATGAGTGTGGTGAGCCAATACATGCATGCCCCATGAGTCCAACATTGGGAAGTTCTTGACAGGATTCTTGCTTATTTGAAGGGACACCCAGGCAGAGGCATACTTTTTGCTAACCATGGACAGTTGAAGCTAGAGGCTTATACAGATGTTGATTGGGTAGGATGCCTTGATGACAAGAGATCTACATCAGGAGTTTGCACTCTTGTTAGGGGTAATCTCATCTCGTGGAAAAGTAAGAAACAGACAGTTGTGGCAAGGTCAAGTGCAGGAGTTGAATATAGAGCCATAGCACATGGAGTTTCAGAGCTTCTCTGGATCCGTTCCTTGTTAGGAGAGATTGGTGTTGAGGCAGAAGAACCTATGATGTTGTACTGTGATAATCAGGCAGCAATTAACATTGCCCACAACCCAGTTCAGCATGACAGAACAAAGCACATTGAAGTGGATAGACATTTCATAAGAGAAAGGGTGACTTAAGGGGAAGTTTGTCTCCCATACATTGCTTCTGATTTGCAGCTTGTTGATGTTCTTACAAAAGGTGTTGCAAGGAACAAGCTAGAGCATGATCTATGCAAGTTGGGAATGTGTGACATTTACTCCCAACTTGAGAGGGAGTGTTGAGTTGAGCCGAATTTAAGTTATTGAGCCTAGTCTTTTATTTTTACTTTTAAGTTGTTAAGTTAGGAAGTTAATGGGCCTTAGGCCCATTAGTTTATGTTATTTTAAGTTGTGACTGTTCAGCTACTTAAAGTAGCTGCCCTACTAAGGGTATTCATGTAATCTTCCATTATTTTATTTTAAGTATATATATCAAGAGGGGCTGGCGGCCAGACCTATTCAAATCTGGCAACATCCCACTCTCTTTTCTTCTCTCTTCTTCTTCTCTACTGCTGAAACCTTTAAGCTTCTTCTACTTTTCTTCACAAGGCATTCATCTAAAATTATTATCAGCAAATTCTACTGTAGCAAATCAGAGAATGGGACATCTTCAAATTCCTTTCTTGCTGTCATCCAAGAGCCACCTCTACCTGCTTCTATTCCTTCTCTTCAAATATTCTTGCACTTCTTTCTCTCCAAATAGCCCAAATAACCACCAACAGAATTGTTTTCAAGGTCAGCCATCCTCTTTTTGTCATCAATTGCCAACTAGCTAGCAATTGTTCCACTGCTTGTGGGAAGCACCAATTAACCTTCAACTCTCCATAAATTAGTTCTAGATTTTAGAACTGTAAGGATAACAGATGAAGAGGTGATCGCAGTTTCTGCTTCTTTTTCCCAGAGCAGACACCGCACTGATTGGTTCATTCCCATGCAATGAAATTTATCCCTTGTCAGGCATTTTCCTAAAGCTGCTATCCGCACCATGAAAGCCACTTCTGAGGGTGTGTTTGTGCTCCACAACTCATTTACTGGAAAATTACCTGTATTTGATTGTTACATCTGATTGAAAAAGGACTTCACTGAGAATTCTCTTGTTTTCTCCCCATCCCAAATCTTCTTATGAACTATTCTTTTAGAAAACTTCATCTTTTTCTTCATTTTTGTTGATCAGGCATAGAACCAATGGCAACAAGACACCACAGCCTAAAACTTATCTGGAAGGTAAAATCTCGGGTGGGAATATTTCATCCAGTTTATATCTTTGTTTCCGTGAGACATTAAACATAAAAGAAGGGAGAAAGAAAATTCTGTTTTCCCAAGATATTTCTTCTCTCTTCTCCAATTATTTAAATGAACAATAGGGTTGGTTATAAATCAATATCTAACTATAAAACTTTAACTGGTCATTTTATCTCCAATGTGCTAGGATCCTTACTAGAATTCAATTATTACAGAGGGAGAAACTCCTATGATGTAGCATTTTGATATGATACATAAATATAATACTTAAGAGGTCAAGCATAAGTGTTCTAATGCAAGGATAAACAAAATCAGTTAAAATCTCTTATGGGTATGTAATTTGGAAGGAAAGTTGAAAGTTCTCCTCATCATCATCATTATCTAAGCCTTGTCCCAACATTTTGGGATCCTCACTAGCATTCAATTATTACAGAGGGAGAAATTCCTATGATGTAGCATTTTGATATGATACATACATCTAATACTTGAGAGGTAAAGTATATGTTTTAATGCAAGGATAAACATAATCAAGTTAAAATTTCTTATGGGTGTGTAATTTGGAAGGAAAGTTAAAGTCCTACTCATCATCATCACCATTATCTAAGCCTTGTCCCAACTATATGGGGTTGGCTACATGGATCCTGTTTTGCCATTCAATTATGTTCAGCACCATATCCCAAATCAGTATCCATGACCATGAGAGTTTGGTAAAATTTTTTATGCTGGCTGCAAACCTAAGACAACCCTCCTCCTTTATCTACACTTGGGACTAACAGTGTTGGGCAAGCTCACACTGGTAAAGTCTTGAAAGGTCTACTCCTTTTTCACTAAAAAAAAAAGTATGAGCGGGGTGATTGGACTAGAATTATATCTTGGTATAATCAATTGTTTGACAATTCTCAAGTAATTACTCCAAGCCCTCTATTTTATAGCTTTCAACAAAAAGGGAGTAGGGGATGCCTGTTATGAACAATGTAGTTAAAGTCATTAGACAACAATAAGCATTTTAACCTTGCAAGGTGAGTTGCAATGTTTTAAAAAGTGCACCTAGGCACAAAGATGAGGTGAATTTTAAGGCAATGCAATCACCTAAACCCAAGCACAGCCCCTTTCAAAAGGCACAGACTTGGTGCACCTAAGTGAGTGCCTAGTGCACCTTACACCTTGGCCTAGGTGTGCACTTTTTCTAACTGTGTCCTTTTTGTTATTTTTTAGTGATTTCACACATTTGTAATGGTTTATCAACTTCTAAATTACCTTTTATTGCTTTTTTCACTAGTGATGAATTATTAAATAAAAAAGTAAAAAACTTTTCAATATATGACTCTTGGCTCTTGCAAATAGGATCTCAAATAAAAAAAAAGTCTACTGAAGAAGCAATAAAAATACAAATAATATTTGATTCCTAATCCTAAAATAGAATGAACTGCAACTGCAAGGTGCCAACTGGTTTGTTGGTAAGGTTTTTGGCTGGTTGTAGCGAAGACTTGGGATCAAATCCTGCCCGCACCAGGGTTGGGGGGTTATGGTTTGGGGGATGGGCTACCCCCCTTGTTTAGCCCCATGGAGCCAAAAAAGGAAAGGAATATAATGAACTGCAACTAAAATCACAAAACCAATCTCTTTATATATAGGTCCAAAAATTTAGGTTGGAAGCAACATGGATTTGTTTGGATTTGCCTCAAGGGGCCTTTACAAAGTCAGAGCCTTAGAGGGCCAATCTCTTAGGTTGAGGAATGCAAGATGCTTTACATCACACTAGCTACTTGAAGTAATGCAACTAGGAGATAAATAAACAAATTGAAAGTAGGCATGTTAATGATACCCGAAGCTTCGTGGACTGATCCAACATTCAATCCAATTATCCCAGATTTGGAATGATGTGTTTACGTAATCAGATCGGATTCGGATTTTGTAATATGCATCTGGTTAATAATTGGATGGGATTTGGATTTGGTTCCACCCAAATCCAATTATATTATAATATTTATTGATCTTTGTTTTCATTCAAAAACTGACCCTGGCAGCCCACACTATTAAAAAAACATAAAAAACCTTAAGAAAAGAACACCCTACCAGCACTGTTACTCTAATAACAGGCTGGCAACAATCTTGATATATATATATAATATACTTAAAATTATAAAAACTATTTTTATATATTATAATATATATGAATTTCTAAATATAATATACTTAGTATCTTATATAATTATATTTGCATTAATTTATTATATATAAAAATTGAAAAGTAATTAACTTTTCAATCCTTGTTTGTATTTTAAAAATTAGAGCAGAGTCAGATTAAATTCGAACCCAATCTGAGTCCATTAGGATTTGAATTCGAATCCAAGATCTTTAAATATGATCGATTTTTGGATTGGGTTCAGATGCAAGCTTCCAATAATCAGATCGGATTTGGGTTTTGCTGAATCCGATCAGTTTATAGCCCTAATTGAAAGTTTCACATGCTTGAATTGTTATGTGCTCAAAGCACGTTGGTACAATCGACATATGTTTTCTTTAACTTCCACATTTTCACCTTACATATGTCTTATATGTTAAGTTTATGTATTTTAGTTTGAGCTAGTATGCTCTTTAAAATATTTAATTTGTTCCATAATTCAGGTTTGCATTTTTTTTATTTATTAATTTTTATTTTTCTTAAAAAAGTTTGCTTTGCATCATGCCTTGTGCATTTTGAACATTGACATGTTGATGCTTAGGCGACAAAAATAAATAATAAGCATTACATGTTTTTATCAGCAAAAAGATTAATTTTATTAATGGGTGGTAAAAGTTACAATAGATTGGGTATCCAATCACCCAAAAATACAAAACACAACAATGTCCATATAACTAATTTACAATAGAGCCCAGAATAACTGCTGCCACAATACCCCTTGCTTAGCTAAAGAGTCAGCAATCCTGCATGTCAAAGTGAAGGAAGCATTCAAGTCCCCTTTCAGACTCTCTATCTCCCTTGAGGAATGTCTGTAAGCCCAAGGTACATTGTAACTAGAAGTGATTCAAGAAATAACCATTTTAGAATCTCCTTCAACTTCCAAATTTCTAAAATTGGATTGCTTAGCAAGTTTTAGGCCTTGTAATAGTGCCATCAATTCAGCCTTGAATGAGTCCCCTTCTCCTATAGGTCCTAAGTACATGGCCAGCATTTTACTTGAGGAGTCTCTAAACACACCAGTGACACCACCAATACCTGCCATCCCCGGGTTTCCCATAGAGCTCCCATCAAAATTTATCTTTTTCTTATCCCTTACTGGTGACTTCCACTCCATCATCTCTCTTTCCTTTTGTTTGAAAGAGTGTGCCACCTCATTCCAATCCCTTATTGTATTAGCCACTATAAAACATTGGAAGGTGTCAAAAGTTTTTATCCAATGAACCACTTTAATTTTTATTAATTCCACCAACTCCTCCTTTGACCTAAGCTTCTCATTAAATATTCTTGCATTCCTCTCCTCCTAAATGGTCGACACTACAACAGTTCTAACTGCCTTCCACATTGTTCTCCCTCATTTTGTTGGCTGTCTTAGGAAATATGGATTGAAGAGACTAACTACATCCTAGGGAGTTATCCACCTGCAACCAAAAAGAGTCCCAAATAAACAACACAAAGGGACAAGAGATCAGTAAATGGGGTAAGGATTCACCATTTGCAAAACAAAGAAATCACACATTAGGGGAAGGATATCTATTCGGCCTCCTTTTTGAAGCATATCACAGGTGTTCACATTTCCAAGAAAAACCTCCCAGCACAGTGCTTGAACTTCAGGTGGCATGGGCTTACTCCAAGTTTCTTTCACTGGGAAATTCTCTCCCACCTCTAAAGGTTGCAAAACTGAATTGAAAAAAGAGGCACAAGTAAAAATACCATCAGGGGAGGTAGTCCAAGCTCTAGTGTCCTCCACAATTTGAACCAAGATAGTAGACTAGAGCTTATCCAATAGCTGAATAAGGGTCTCACACTCACTATCTCTCAGCCCCCTTCTAAAACCAAAGCCCAACATATACATATTTTTCTATGTATGTGAAGTTTATATACATATGCAAAGTGTATCTGCTCAACATATGTGGACTTGGCTGGATTCTATAATTCCTTGTCTGTTTCAGCCCACATGAAATTCTTTTATAATGTGAGCATGAAAGACAGCAGCCATGACATGAATATATAATTCTCCCGCTCCCACTTTTCATGAACTGGACCTTCATCTTTGGGTTCCTTTATCTTGCCAATCAAACACCCTAGCTTCTATTACCTACCAACAAGTAGTCAAATTAATTTATCCCATTTTAAGTAGTTTAAACCATCTTGAGCCTAGAGGCATAAAGGATATATGAAAATTCATATTCCTATCACAGCCACCAATCAAAGGACAAATTCCAAGAACACCAAATGTGGCTGAATCATCGGTTCATAGCAGGCAACCAACAAATCAGCCCTCTTCCTAGTTTTTTATCCCCCACACATGCAGAAACCACTAGATCACCAGTACATTACCAGGATCTGAGAAAGGCACCAAACCAGCACAGCAGAATCTTTTAAGTATCTCTCAAACCACCATCAAATGGATCAGGCCACCCAAAAGGAATATTCTTTTGGTTTTACAACTAAAAAAAAACGAAAAAGAAAAGGGAGTTCTCTCTTGTATCCAATTTAGTCCAACATTATATACTCCTATTCTAGCATGTTAGATCTGGTAAAAAAAAAGAGAATAGAACAAGAAAAAAGGTTGTGTTTGATCAGATTTATGACAAATAATGCTCTGATACCATGTTATCTGTCATAGAAGTAAGAAGAGAGAAAGGAAGAGAAAGGAAAAGAGAACAGCACAAACAGAATGGTATAATGGTGTGTGTCAGGACCCACACAACTATTTTATTACGAGTGTTTAAAACATGTCTAAAGGTCATATTAATGCTGCATCCCAATACAACAGATTTACAACAATACACTATATGTTAACTATAAACTACTAAATAACAAAGTAAATCAGAAACTAATCTAATGACAACTTACACCTTATAATGATGGAGAATAACGAATAACGTGAGGTTTTTGTCATTCAAAATTGTTGAATGCATGGCTGCTATATTTATAATACTATCAGTATACAGGATGTATATGATCTGTTACATTACAGCATAAAGATATGGATTACATAAACAAATTGTTTGAATTATCAGATAAGAGGTCTAAGCAAGAGTATCTCCTGATAATCGAGATTCATGCAGCTGGTGTGTCCTTAAGACACCCCCTCAAGCTCAAGAATCCTAGTAGAACTTTGAGTTTGCTTCAGATAAGAACAAGATGTGGTGTGGAGAGACCCTTGGTGAAAATATCAGCTATTTAATCATACGTCGAGAAGATATGACGAACCTTAAGGGGCTTTAGAATACCACCATCCTGATGAACCAAAAATCCACTTCCACATGTTTAGCTTTGGTGTGATAAATAGGATTGGTAAATAGATACATAGTGCTGATATTATCACACAACAAAATTGGAGGAGATGAGGGTGAAATTCTGAATTCCTGCGAAGAAATGAGTCCAAATAACTTCCGCAATAGCATCAGAAAGGACACAGAATTCAAATTTCATGCTAGACCTAGCAATTTTAGGGTTCCTAGAGAGATAATGGAAACTATCTTTTTATGCAAGCAGGTCAACCATGGAAACTATCCTTTTATTGAGACAACTGATGGAAAAGTTTAGGGAGAAGAAGAATGATCTTCATAAAATGCCAAAGGTTAGGACCATAGTCTACCCCTCCCAAGACCTGAACCAACGTTGAGTAATGGCCTTAGATGCAATATTAGACATATGGACAAATACCTTAGAAACAAGAGGTTTTAACTTTTAAAATGAGTATGACTAAAACAGAAATATATGCAATGTAAATTAAAATAATAGGAATAAAAATCATTGGAGACCAAGAGATATCTCAATTGTGACTTCCTTCATTACCTTGGTTTTATGATCAATATCATGGGAGAGATTGAGGAGGATGTTGTTCTTATAATTAAAGAAAGATGGGCAAAATGAACAAGTGCATCTAGAGTCTTATATAATAGGAAAATACCATTTAGGATAAAAAGGAAAAGTTTTATAAAACAATTATAAGGCCAGGAACATTGTATGGAGTAGAGTGTTGGACAATCAAGAAAAAACATATATAAAAAATGAGAGAGACAGAAATGCAAATGTTGAGATGGATGATTGGAAAACTAGAAAGGATAAGATAAATAAATTAACTTATTCGTAGAAACCTAAGAACATCTCCAGTAGGTGATAAAATGAGGGAAAGTAGACTAAGATGGGGGCATGTGCAGAGAATACCTTCTACAGTAGTAATGAGAAGTGGTATACTACAAATTGAAGGGGCTAGAAGAACTGGGGGCAGACCAAAATGGACATGGGCTATGAGAAATTATTTAAGGGCCTATATTTTAACAATGGATTGAACAGAATGGAATGTGAGAACAGGATTCATGTAGCTGACCCCATATAAATAGGACAGGGCTTAGATGATGATGATGATGATATGCATATTGGATATTGGATTGGACAGAAGTGGAATACTCTTTGGTTTTGCCTATTGGATTAGACAGAAACATTATCAAAGAGGCACACTATAAATTGTTCACCTTCTGTGTGGGGCAGAAGTGGAACACCCTTTGCAAATCACTACCATCATTGCCAACTGCAGAAGCATAATCCAAAACTTCTCCAACTTCTCAATAATTCATACTCCAAGATCATTAAACTCCACAGCATACCCCCTTGCAAAAACTTGCAGCTACATCTTTTATAGATAAATCTTGGGATGACTCAATGTGCAGCTAGAGAGAAGCACTCACCATAAGCATAATATGCAGAAAATTCATTTATCATACCAATATCACTTTTTTTCTTTTTTCTTTTTTTTTTTTTGCCTTTTTTGCAACAATAAACACATCATTCGGCTTGTTTGCTCTCGTATCACATAGTTTATACCCATTTTCGATCAGTTTTCCCATTTACTTTTGCTGTTTTTTTATCTTTCCTTATTTTACTTAAAAAAAAAAAAAAAACTCCCCTTAATAATATACTATTAACAACACATAGCCACACCACAAATCCATAAAAGATTAAGAAATATAAAATGGAAAAATTATATAATTCTGAAAAATGAATGGGTATCAAACAGAACTGATAACAGGGTTTTCTAACAGAATATATAAAACGAATGAAAGAAAAGCAGCACCCAAGCAAAATAAAAAATGGGGATGGAAAACCAAAATTGTGTTCAGATTCATTTTAAACAGAGAGGGAGGAATTAAATAGATTAAGAATTATGAATAGCTTCATAACGCCCCTATATAGTTCATCTGAAACGAGGATAATATCTAATTCAGCACTAATAAAATTTGCAAATATACTCGGAACAAGACCAACAGATAAGGAACTACATGAGCTTGAGACACGCTTTTGAAAAAGAAGAAAGGCGATGGAGAGAGTAGAAACTAACCGCTAACGTAGAGCTTGGTGGAAACTGTAGTGGTGTTCTCAGGCGAAGAAGGGAGACACCCAACAATCCTGATGCCATTTTGGTGTCTTAAGCGAGTCGCTGATAGGGAGTGAGAAGGGAAACACAGGGAAGACAAAGAAAAGGAACTGCAGCCATGACGAAGAAAAGCAGAAGTTGTTTCCCTTTGCTTCCCTATGTTTTTCTGTGACGATGATAATGATGACGGAGCAAGAGAAGCAGCCACTAGAGAAGCTGTTGCCATTTCTCTGCGGAAGGAACCGAGCAAACCTGCTCGGGATGCTAATGATAAAAACCGTTGAGGGAGAGCACCTGTGCGAAGGGGAAAAACTTTGGCTGTTAGGTAAACCGCTGTAATGATCGTAGGCAAAAAGGCATTTTACACTCAATATTGAAAAGATCAGTTAATATATCATGTGCAGAGGCTCCCAATTTGAAAGTGAACTCTCTTCTATTTATCAAATAAATGGTGTCGATAATTTTTTATCTTAATTTACATGTGCATCAATTTCATTGAGGTGGAACCTAATGGCACCTAATTGCGTCTAATTGTCAACAAATTATGACAAAACGTTTATCAGTATCCGGTAAAAATTATATATGCTCTTTTATACATAATAATATTAAAGTTGAATTAACCTAAACTTTTTGAGTTTAAGAAATAACATTTGGCAAAAGGATTGGAGGTAATGAAGTTGGCCAACCTGAGCCCAACCTAATGTCAATCCAACTCAAAGTTTTAGGGTTGAGATAGGGTTAGGGTTGGGGGTTCAATAGCTCGGGTTAGGTTAGGTTTGATCTCAATGTGACCTAACCAAGTCCAATTTGCACATCTAATTGCAATAGTATTAATGTTTTTTCTTTTTATTTTTGTCTATGTTATGCATGCTTAATGGCATCTAGCTGGCTTAAACTATAAAAAGAAAAAAAAAAAAAAGTATCTAGAATCAACTATCCACTTCTCAATTTTGAAGGTATAAACATCATCTTAAAAAAACATCCATGACACCAAACGTGCCACTAATTAAAGGAGATTAAAATAATTTAGTGTAAAGTGCAAAGTAGATGGTAGTTTGGTTAAACTATTACAGAGGTTAAAAGTTGCCTATATAAAGTTAATGAAAGTTATACACATAAAAATGAATTTTAGTATTTTACCCATTATTCTAAGATAATTACTTACAATGTTGGAGAAACCTTCCAAAACCATCAAATATGATGATAAAACAAATTAAAAGGAAATGCATATTTGTACTTTCATATGCACTTAAGAATGCATATTTAACTATCGTGTATAAAATACACGTATATTATACACGTATATTATACATTTGATTTATACACAAAATTACATGTATAAATATATCAAATATGTATATGAAAATTTATTAATGAAACTTATATACATATTTTTAATCCTTTTTGCTCATAAATAAATTCCAATAAAAGATGAATGCCCAAAATAGATTAAAAAATCCTTGCAAATCCAACCAACCCACCTGGGTCCAATTCAAGCCTGAACCTAACATGAGTTGTATTGGGTTAAGTTCTGGTTGGGCCTGGGGTGGATAACCTAGGCTTAACCTCAAGTTGGGCCAAGCCAGAGCCCAAGTTTTGAAGCTTAGGGTTAGACTTGGGTTGACCCCCAACCCAAACCAACCCACTCGAGTTGCACCCCTAATGGGTTAGGAGATTTGGGGAGGCATGGATTAAACCCATAATTATTTAATGTAAATTAAATAATTAACAATTAAATCCATAATTAATTATTGTAAGTTAAATCCATAGTTAACTATACTTTAAACTAAATAAAGTTGTAACTTTCAATTAACAAAGTTAAGTAAATTGAATACTATAAATTAAGTAATTAATATTAATTAGTCTCCTATTAATTTTGACTACATGGCTTTTTAAAAATTTAGGAGATTAGATGGTGAAAATCACGCAAAAGATTAACATGATCAAACATGTAGTTTTGTAAACGGGTGAGCCTTTTATGAAACGGATGTGGGTTGGGTCATCTAAACCCAAAGCAACTATCTTTTACACTTGATTTGTTGTTATAGTGCTCTATTGAACCAAGGAGAATTGCAACATCAGAGAAACTCTAAATGTCCTCTAAATAGCACCTAATATATTTTCACGACATCGGCAACTCATTAGAAGTAAATGCCCAACCATAAATCAATGAAACTGTTAGTTTTTTACAACATTAAAAGGTTGAATATGTGTTCACTATAGATATGATATGTCATGAAAACAATCAATTCATTGTGTAACAGAATGTGTAGAAAAGATAAGCTATATATTCAGTTTACAATGTTCCAAGTTGTTTAGAAAAGAAAGGTTGATTGTGACTCACTTCATGGTGTAACAAAGAGTCTAGAAAAACGACATTGAGTCATTTCATTGGGTGACAAAAACAACAATGGAGTTTTTGTCAGATAAATAAAAAAACAGTTGCAAATTTTCACAAATGCATTAACTCACCTAGTTTGGTGACCTAATTAAACCTTATTTTTCCACTTGGTTTGGGGATAAATGTAATTCACAATAGCTAAGTCATGAAAAAAAAGCATTATTTCTATATGTAAAACGGGAAAAAATACAAAGTATATTTGAGACTTTCTCTAAGCTATTGGAATTTTGAAAAGATTGAAGACATTACAATGAAATAAGACAAAGATTTACTTATGAGAAAACGATATTCTCTTTTCTTATGTATAAACCAAACAATGAATGGGGGTGGAGACCTTATTTTGGCTCCAAAGCGAATTTTTAAGTTTGCTAGTGTATTATGATGGAACAAATAATTTTTTGAAAACTTTCCTACTATTTCATGATGTAAAATTATAATTGAATGTGAATGATGTGACCATGGAGAAAAAGAGAAAGTGACAATTTGAGAAAGGAAAAATGAGACTATTAATGTAGATTAATGAGAGAGCAATGAAAGTTAGGGATCTAAAGTTATCGATTAGAATAAGGAAGAAAGTTATAACATTGGTTACTAATTCTTACTAACTACTAACTATACAAACATTTAATTGTTTTGCTTTTACATTTGTATAGCATTTATTGCTTCATTTATTATTCAACTACATTACTTACTTTTAGTAACTAAATTACTTTTGAAATTGCAGTGGTAGTTCTTTTATTTTATTTATCATTCAACTTGAATTTTAAGTTAATACTTTATATTAATCAACTATTCTCTCAGCTATCATCTTATGGCTGATCCTTAATTTATAGCTACAAAACTCAACACACACATTATACAATTATCATTTACTTTCAATTACATTACATTTTCATAGCTATTTAAGTTTATTGTTAATTCTTTATTTAACCGCTAATTCCACTAACATTTACAGTTGAGAAATATTAAAGTATTAGTATTCAGTATCATATCGAACAATTTGGGTACAAATACAGATACATATATGCTTTGGAAATGTATGTATACAGATGAAAGATATGAAAATACATGGATATGCCAAAAAATATATGCAAATTTCATAAATACATAAATTACGATAACTTTAAAGTCAAAATAACTACAAATAAAGTATAACTACATAATAAATGTATATTATATAAAGAAATATTTTACAAATTAATATAAAGGATTCCACAGATATCGTACAACTTTGTTGATAACCCATCGATCAAGAGTCCATGACACAGACTATATAGATCTTTACAAATTAATGCATACATAAAACCATTATTATGTTATATTCTATTTAAGTCCAAGAAATAAAATATATACAATTATTATATTTTAATTACTATATCAATTATTTTTTTATTTTACTATTTTTACTTTCCAACACAAATGAAACAAGCTAACTAAATATTAAATTTTGAAATGTATGATAAACAATATATTTCTTTTTGTAAATAAAAAATTTTATTAGAAAATATAAATTAAAATATCAATTGATAATTTACAAAATATATAATCTTAACTTAAAATATTTCATATTTATATATTAAAAATTGTAAAATACATATCATAGAAAAATTCATAATTTTTAATTACTAAAATAAGTAATATATTCTTAACATTTTTATTTCAATAATTTTTTTTAAAATAAGAAGTCATTTTTATATAAATTGAAATTAGTGTATTTGATAGATTGAATATAACATTTTATGCTTAAATATTTTGTAAGCAAAATTTTTAATTTTTATAAAAAATAAATATGTTATTGTCTAGTGTAAATAAAAATAGCAATATATATCCATGTAGAAATGTATGAATTTTAAGTACTAAAATAATTATTCTATTATTAATATTTTTATTTGTATAATTTTTTTAGAGTGAAAAATCAATTTTAATATAAATATAAAATTGGTAGAATTCTTATTTCATTTATAATTATAAATACTAATTTTTAATATTATTCTATTTAAGTTTAAGTTGGAATTGTTGAATACATTACTATTTCATAAGTCATTTCTTTAGAGTGCATGTTTATGATTAAGATAATAAAAGTAATTATATTTCACTTATAATCACAAATTAAATGGGGGTTTAGTGGCTTAGTGACTTAAGACGTTAAAGGCTAAACATTTAAACCTGGGTTTGAAATCCATTTATCGCATTTTTAATATCAATGTTGTGCATGTATCCATTTATATCGACATGTATTGGTGAATATCAGTCGATACGATGCAATAGGCACCAATACAATGTCTTATCGTATTAATACACATGACTGACATGATACAATGTTAGTCGTAGCGTATTTACTATCGTTCACTAACGATATTAATATAATATGCTTCGTATCGGACATATTGTTACTTTAAATTAGTTACTTATGATTATTATTCTATTTTTATTTAATTTTTAACACTTAAAACTATTGTGGTAATATTTTATTCATTTATTTTTAATTATAATTTATCTTTCAATAATTAGTTAATCCTATTGATTAATTTTCTACATAGATATTGTTATTCTGATTAATTCCCTATTTTATTATATTTTTTTATTGAATATTTAAAAGGTTTAGTTTCAAATTAGGAATAAGATTTTAAGTTTAAATTAAACTAACTTTTAAATTATACCTAATTTAACCCTCTTGGGTAAAGCTACCGATCCCAACATATTTGTTAGTATATAATTTTATTATACTTAGTGAATTTTCTATAACTTATTTGTATTAAATTTACCATGTCCATTACTATAAATGGCAAAAAACAATTCACATAAATAATACAAAGTGATTATTTATTTTTTATCACATTAGTGGTAAATTAAATATAAGTGAAAATAATACAATATGTGAGTATTGTAAGTAATAATTTTATCATAAATAGTATAATGACATGCAAATTTTGTTAATGGGATTTGCTCAATAATAACAATAAATGAATCATGTATCAATTGAATTAAGTAATTTAATGATGTCTAATGAATGATCGACCCATGTTTATGTATAATGCAAAAATGACTTGATTAATGATATGGTAAATATTCAAATGTATATATTCATTGCATCACTTTATTTATAATATTAACTGATTATTATAATAAAATAAATAATTTTATTTATCAATAATTTCTTATTTTATAATTGAAGTTAAGAAACAAAGTGGCTGTTGACAATCTAGTAAAAAATCTGAAAATAATTTCATAATAATGTCGGGTAATCAAGTAATAGTATTTCATTTATGGAAAAGTGAATTTAAAAACATATGACAATTTTAACAATACAATTTGGTTTTAAAATTTACTTATAAATTATTGAATGATTTTTTATTTTGACATGTAATTATGGATGTCATTAAGTTATTAAGGCAAAATCACTACAAGAACATGATATGTTACAATATATAAGTTTATAAACAACAATGCCAATACTACTTGCTAGTAATAAGTGTATAGTTAATTTAAAAGCTTTTTACAATTTTATAACAAATGTTATAGAGTAAAATCTTCAAGACAATCATAAATATGTTCTAAAGGATATTATAAATGACTTTTATAAAAAAATTTCAATGAGCTTTAGCTATTTACAAGAATGAATAAGTGTAGAAATAATAAAATAAAGAATATATGAGAAAATAAAAGATTCTTATAAACTCCCCCATTGTAGTTTTAGCATTTATTGGAATTAAATCCAACTATAATTGTAAGGTAGGTAATAGATGAATAAAATTGATTACACTAATTGTTCATAATTTATCATGCATGTACTTATGAATTTCATATTGGATGATAACATATTTTATCAATTCATGTCATTTTTAAAATCTTAGTATTTTGAATAATCATTTGGTATAACAAAATTCAATGCACAAAATTAGATTTTTTCAATTGAATTTAGTGCAATAGCATTTAATAATGTTTTGAAACATTTAAACATGAGGCGTGAGCCTCAAATATGTGTTTTTTTATAACCATACTAAGTATATTAATAAAAAATAGTTGTTTTATGCATAAAAACATACAAAATATTAAAATAACTTAATTTTAATCAATATCTGAGTTCTAAATCTCAAATTTTCAACTCTAACTAACAACATAGCATAGTGAAATACAATTTTTGATTCACATATTTCACATATATCACAAAAAAAGTAAAGCTCAAATGACTACAATTTAATAAAAAAAACTCTCAATTATCATTTCCAAAATAATAAAGGCATTATCATTGGCTTCAAGAATTACATCTACAATATATAACTCATTTTTTTTATTTCATCTTTATTCTCATCAATCAAATTTTATTTAATACTCTTGCATTTTTTTGTCCCTATAAATAAAATCCAATTATAATTGTCATCTTTCATACTAATTCTCAATTGGAAAATTAATTAGACCATTAAAATTTTAGAATATAATAAAAAAATAGTAATATTACTTTGAGATCCAATAGCTTCAGACTTTTGATTTTTACGATCAAATGTTTCGTTGCCACCATCATTTGGGCATCTTTTTTCTTCCACTTGAATATTCTGTGTTAGTAAGGGTAATTGGATCTACCAAATATGTATTTACATTTTCAACCAACTTAATCATAAGAATTTTATGCCCCAAAGAGTCATTATCCACTTAAGAAAAAGAATTAGTTGAAAGAACTGAATAATTAATTTTAGTAATTCATTTACCATTCTCCACATGTCGTGTCAAAATGAGATTAATGCTTGCACTTACCCTCTTTTACATGTTTCTTTTCTCTAACTTCATATTATACACCACAAACACTAAAGTTTTTATTATATGTTACTCCAAATTTTTTTGTATGCATTTGATACAAAAAAAAAATTTATTATTAAAAATATTGACAAAACACAATTATTACATACAAACTTAAAAAGTAATTAAGAAAATAAATAATAACCTATTCAAAAGTGATCAAATTTGTTTCACAAAAAAAGCACTACATGTAAGACACGAAACATGAGTATCAAATTTTGTTAACTTTGGTGTTGTTTGGATATCAAACCATTTCCACTAATCAGCTAGAAAAATGTTATATAACAAGATATGAGTAAATTTTTAAAATATCTAAAAAAGAATTATGCATGTTAGTTAACAAATAAATAAATCACTTATCGGGAAATCGTCTCTTTATTTTATTAATTGCTATGTTACAATCAAAATATTTTAATGCTTTATATTGCATATCTAATTGGAAATTTATTAGGGCATATGTTCATTTATATCAAAAATCGTCATTTTCATGCATTAAAATAACCCATTTTCTCGGTCATTTGAAAATTTTAGCTTTTACAGTAGTTATAGGTTTAATTAATAATTTGTTGCATTAAGAGGGATACAAAGTTAAGGGGTCCATTCTTCATTAATCTTATTCCAAATAGGCATATATTTTATCTTTATCCCACAACAAATAGATGTAATTTGCTCATTTGCTAAATCCATCATTTCATATAAATAAAAAATTGAGGGTCTTACTTTAGATTCAACTTCTCTTAACACTATAACAATTGGCAAAGTGGTCATTACACAAAATGCCACATAAGGCCAAAATTTGCTATCAAACATTATATTTTGTTTTGCCTTAACACCCTCAAGATGCTTACTGTAATAGCATTCTTTCTACTTTGCTATCAAACATTATAAATGCTTTGCAATGTTAAATAAGCGGTGGCAAATCAAATAACTGTTAGATGTAAAAGCTCTCAATTTTTTGTGAAATTCATCAAGTTTAAAACACATCCATTGCGGTAAATAAATTTTGTGACCTGTTTTGCCTTTTCAATTGTTTCATTAAAAACTTTTATCTTCCAAATAGACCATAACATTAAATCTATACAATGTGTAGCACAAAAAGTATAATACAATTTTGTCTTCTTTTTCATAATTTTTTTTTTCAGTAATCACATAACTTGAATGATTATATATAGTTATTTGAACTACATTATATTCTCCTATTTATTGAACAACATCGTTAAGATATTCAAAATGAAGTTTATTATCTTTAATCAATTGAATTTGATGCATCAATAGATTTCAGAAACATTATCTCACTTAAACTATTAACAAGAAAATTGATAATGTGCCTATATTTTCTATTAGTCCATCTATCACATATAATTATGCAACCATAATCCTTTTATGATTTATTTTATTCCTCCATTAACTTATTTATATTCTCCACTTCTTTTAACATTTTAGTGCAAAAATTATGTATAGATGAATGCTTATAATTTGGACCAAAATTTGTAATTACCTTACACATACTCTTTAAATAATGACTATTTGTTAAATTAAAAGACAAAACATTGACATAAAAGTATATTCTAATTAGATCTGTTAGTCGTGGTGGAAATAATTGTAGAGTATCATTTCTACTTTAGTTTCAATTTTTACTTTCATAGTAGATTTCTCAAATCTAGAACTAAGAGGCATACAATTTCCATGTTGAGGATTCATAAGTGTACGATTAAACCTCCCAACACTTGACACATAACCAAACTTCTTTGTCTTTATTTGAAATTCGGTAAGTGAATTTTGACATTTTAATTTTACCTTTTTAGGACATTATTTGCACTCACTCATTCCATGTTTAGTGCCAACCAAATGATGTTTTAATCGGTTTATGCCTCATGTGCATAGTTTACTACAAAATGCACAATAAATATAGGATTTTCCCTCTTCTTTAACATACTCTTAAGCAAAATCCATTATTGGCATTTTAGGTTTTGATGAAATATAGGTCAAAGAAATGATCAAACTGCAATACTTAATTAAATTAAAAAATAGTATGTTCACTTCAAATTTCTAGTTTTTACTTTCTATAAGCATTCAGATTTAAATAATTCATAATTCACAAATCACAAATTATCAAGTACATAATACTTGATAACTTTATATATAATAACAACAAAGTTACATCAATAACATAATTAAGTTAATAATCTAAATTAACGAGTCTAAGCTACTAAGGTTCATTAATTTCAATTTAAAAATTAAAATTATTATTTAGTCACACACAAGAAGCAAGCATAATCAAAATTATTTATAAAAATAATTCAAAATAGAAAGAAATAACATAGATTGATAGAAGTTACTTGAAGTCTGACAAGTTGAATTGCTGAAACAACAACCAGTAGTTGTGCCTTGGCTTATTCAGTCCACTTAATGTGTTTAAAAAAAAAAAGGTAAAAAGAAAAAAAAAATGTGAAACAGAACAGGAGTGTATGGAATTTTATTGATGCAATCCTATTTATGCTCAAGGCTAAAAATAAAACTACCAAAATGAGGAAGGAAAGAAAAAAAAATGAAGAAGAACATATTATAGAACTACCGAAATAAATAAAAAAAATACTTGAAACTGGTTGTTGTACCTCAGTGGTCAATCTGTTGAAGTTTCAGTTTACAATAGTTACAGGTTTGTCCTTTATTGTTTAACATGTCACAGCTGTCCATATTCAGTCTAGCGGTCCATCCCTTTTTTCGTTTGTAATTGCAAATAAAAAAAGAAAAGAAAAATAAAAATACTCATATTTAAGTATGTGTACATTATACTCAAATATAAATACCCATATTAAAAAGAAGAAAAAATAAAAAAAAAACAAAGAAAGAGAAATAAAAAATAAAAAATATGCATACCAAATTTTCGAGATTGGCCATGATATAATCATGGCCCCCATTGGATTGTATCATTTTTTTTAAGTGTAAAGAGCGGGGAAAAGCCCTCCAAATTTTCATTTTGCAAAATCAAACTAAAGTTAGGGCTCGAAATAATTTATTTTTATCAATAAATTATTTATAAAAATAATTCAAAATAGAAAGAAATAACATAGATTGATAAAAGTTACTTGAAGTCTGACAACCAGTAGTTGTGTCTTGGCTTATTCATACCAAACTTTTGAGATTGGTCGAAGTTTGTAGATTAAGGCTTGAAAGCTTATTCTCAGGTTTTAAAATTCACTTTAAACTATCGAGCCCTAACTTTGGTTTGATTTTACAAAATGAAAACAATTAAAACAATTAAATTGGTTAAATGTTTAAAACGTCACAGTGTGAGGCGTGTACGCCTCTTATTTAACGTGTGATAGAAGCATACGCATTTGGCTACGTATCTATGCATGAGACATACATTTTACGGGTGTGAGCGCTTTCTTCATGTGCTTTTAAGCATTTTGGGGTCACTTTACCTAGAGGTGCACCTCTAGGCGTACGTCTCCCACTTTTTTAAAACATTAATATCTAAAAATAAAGATGATTTATAATTTTTTTACAAAACTTGAAAGATGCATTAAATGATAGCGATGCTATTATTATTATTATTATTGTTATTATTATTATTATTATTATTATTATTATTATTATTATTATAGATCTCAATAAGGACATTTTGACTACAGCGAATATTGTGTTTAATTTTACTTTACATAGCTATTAATTTATACATTTAAAAGAATTTTTTACAAAGTTTTAAATTGTATTCTAGAAATTATGAACTTTTTTTATGAACAGTTTATTAGTTTTGGATATACTCAATTTGAAAATGAATTTGATAAAATATTGGTACAGTTGCCACTATTATATAAATAAATTAAGCTGTGGGTGTAGAAACAAGATACAACACAATAATCAAATTATAAGTTCCCTACAAAGTGATGTGATGAGATTAATTTTAATCTTGTAAAATCATCTAACGTATGAATTTTATACAAGAGATAGATACTAATTATGTTTTTAATTCAACATATTTGTACAAAAATTGGAAACCACTTTACAATAGATATACTGATGTATTTTCGTGGGATGTAAGCAAATTGATGAAAAGATAAAAGAATAAAGAATGTTATTACAAAATATATAATAATTCAATACTTATAAGTCTTTTTTATATAAAGGGCTATACCATGGCGATGAAATTGATATTCAAAAGAGGACATGTATATATTGATATTGATAAATTGTTGGATTATTTTGCAAATGTGTTTGTGCAATTGTAAAGAAATATAAATAAGATTTGTTTAAAATTTTGCAGACATATTATTTTAAAAAAGCAAAAGATCTTATTATTTTTGAGGTTTGGATGTAGTAGGCACATTAAAGTAAGCACAATGAGTGAGCACCTAATAGTTGTGTGGCACCTGTCCCAGTTAATGCGCCTTTCATTCAAACGTTTTTGCTTAGTTAGATAGGAATTATCTATTATTTTACAATTTTTGTCAAAATAATTAAAAATAAAAAATAATGAAAAAAGAAAACTTAAACGTGTTGGAACTCATTGGACTATTTCCAAACTTCTAACTTTTAGTTTTCTCTCTCCAATTCCGACCTTCAACAAATACAACAGAGTTCTTTTTTCATACCACATCTTTTTGTAGCCATCTTCTTCCTTATTCGTTGTATTTGCAATTATAAAAAGGGTTATGAACTTCTAATACGAGCGTTGCTCTTTAGCATGCAAAAGGGCAAGATAATTACACCAATTATTATAAATTTGTAAGTCAGGAACAAATACCCTAGGCATTAAAATTCATTTATGCTAATTATAAAGTGTCATAAAATAAACAATTTTTGCAAAAACTAGTAATTTACTTAAAAGCTTTTTATTTTTGGTGAGTGCTATAATTTTAGAGAATTAATATATAATATAGCATTATATGTTGCAATTTTAGAGAATATTTCATATGCCTAGATTGAATTATTTAATTTGCCATTCTTCCTCAACGTAGAGGTGTAAATTGGGTTGTGCTGCCCGCGGCCCGGCCCAATTTTGGACCGGTTCGGCACGACACGACATGATGGTACACGGGCCGTGCCAGGCCCAACATGATGGTTTGTGTCGTGTTAGGCCTGGGGTTTTAGGTCCATGGGCTGGGCTAGCATGGCAAGACCGAGCAGGTCGTGCCTTCCGTGGCCCACATGTCGATATGGCCCAGCCCGCGACACGACCCATATATATCATTTATATATTTTATATATAATATATTATATAATTTTTTTATAATTATATAATAATATATTCATAAAATAAACAATTATTTTCAATTTTATTATGCTAATTTATTTAATTATTGTATATAAGCAATTGTATACATCAAAATTTATATAAAATTAAAATTTTAATTTTTTTAAATAAATAGGCAAAAATAGTTTTGGCTTGATCTACAGCCTGGCTTAGGCCAAGGCTTGGCCCATGGGCCAACCCCCTAAGTTATCACAAGGGAGGGCGGCACGGCCCAAGATGGGCACTTTGTATGGCCCCCTCGTTTTACACCTCTACCTCAACGTATCTGACATTAAGATAAAACCAATTTTTATTTTATATCAAATTTATTAAACCATGTACTTGAATTTATAATTTTCAAACAAAATGTTCAAGAAATAACATTCCCATAATTGCCTATGTTATATACTAATTCTTATTATTATAATTTATTTTTTTTTATTACTTGACGTTTTCTTTTCATTTTTATGTGTTTAATAACTAGGCAAAATATTTTTGTCATGTCTAACAGAATTGTCGAAAGGAATATGGAGGTTAGTCTTACTCATTAGAGTTGTTGAAGGTCGGAGTTAGAGAGAAAAACCTAAACGGCATAAGGTTAGAGAGAATCTAATGAGTTCCAACTCCCGACACGTTTAGGTTTTCCTTTTTCATTGTTTTTTATTTTTAATTATTTTGACAAAGATAATAAAATAATAGATAATTCCTATCTAACAGAGGAAAAAAGTTTGGATAAAATGCACATTAAGTAGGATAGGTGCCACACAGCTATTTGGTGCTCACTCACTGTGCTTACTTAACGTGCCTACTACATCCGAACCCTTATTTTGAATACATACACCACTTCTAACATTTGATATACCATCTATTGAAGCATTAACTAAAAATTATAGCATTATTCCTCAATCAATTTAAAGTTACAACCACCAAAGACAAAGTACCCCCCATGTCAACCAAATAATATGATAATTAAATCACTTAAATTACAATCCATCTTAAAACAAATCATTACTTGTTGGATTAAGATTAATAACAATTAGGTATCTTACAGAAAGTCTATATATTATCATTTGTTATGAATTAACCTAAGTAGGTATTTATTAATTATAAAAGTGTGTAATGTATGTTTAGAAATTGAATAATATATATGACGTACAATTTTATTTTATATTGTCTGATTATACTTATGACTTAGGTGTTTAGAGATCATACTTATAACTAATCACTCTCTCTTTTGTAATGTAAACAATAATAAAAATTTCATTCTTCTCTTTTGAGTTAAATATATTGGAGCATCTTATTTAATTAGAAGTGATAATAAAAAATGAATATGATGCAAGAGTTGAATGGATATGTTTTTTTATTGCAAAAAGTGTGTAGTATTACATAGAAAATTATGTTTTTTTGAAGCTAAATGGTTTAAAATTTTTAATAATCAATGTGAAACTTCATCGATGGAGTTTATACAACAAACAAGTGCAACCTAAATATCAAGTTATGGTAAATTAGGAATTCTTTATTCATGTTTTTAATTATCGATTCATTAAATTGATATTATTTTGTTTATTATGATCTAGAATGTGCTATTGATATGGAAGATGAAAATTTTGTCCCAATGAATTTTTTTTTTATGTTTTTTTTTATATGGGCATAAATCTTAATAGGTGGTAATTCCCTAGAATAAGAAATTTATTGATTAGTTTATGTAAAGTTATGTGTAAATCTAGGATCCGTCTTTACTATTCATAATTAAAACTAATTGGTTTGACACAACACATGACTCGTCTCTCTCTCTCTTACATACTCTCAAAAAGAACGACATTCTCCGAGTAACAAGTACATTAATTTTTTTATAGAAATTAGCAAGACGATGGACCAATATATCCAAAGTATGGGGAATATAGCAAAAAAGACCGATTGGAAAAAGGGAAAAACTAAAGATATCTATAAGAACCACATGACTCATCCATAAACACGAACCTACATAATCATTTAACCCACAAATGAAATTCGTGTTATTAGACATAACATGAATAAAAATTATTTACAATAATTAATATATAGTTCAGATTAGGTGGGCAATTTTGAAATATTGCCTTATTCTTTTTTCTTCCAACACTTTCACAAAATTATATTTATATTCACAAAAAAAATCATGTTTTTGTCATCATCGATTTTCACCCGTAAAATAGAAGTACTAGGTTATTTAAAAATCGTAGGATAAGATAAGCCATCTAGTTTGAAACAAATATGGATAACATACCAAAGTGCTCACACAATAGGGAAGAAGCAAAAGAGATGCTCAAAAGTTTCAACTTGGAACAACCAAGTAGGTTTTTGGTATTGTGTATTGTGTGTTTGTTGTGATTATATTTTAATGACACATTAATGCCACATAGGCAATTATGCTTACATGTTGTTTGATAGGTTCATAAAGTGTAAATGATTTGTATTATTTTATACATTTTCTTGTCTTAGACTACGTAAAACTCACTTTTAGAGAAGGCACCAAAATGGTGTTTCCATTTTGTCTAAGTGGTGCTTAGTGGCACTAATGTATAATAAAATACAATAAACAATGTTGTATTATACTTTATTTCTATAATTTTTTTTTTCTTTCTGATTTCCATAGCAAAAACACAATGGACACGTAAAGAGTCCATACCAAACACCCACCAAAATGAGTACCAATTATCATATGGGAATAATCTATGATACTAACCATTAGAGAGTTATATACTTGACTTCATAGTGAAGATACATTGCCTGTGATACAATCATAACCAATTAACTATCCATTTTCCATAGATGTGACTCTTGAGATAGGTACCTGCGATATAGAGAGAATTGTAGATGCATCAAAGTATGTGCATAACAACAGTTCACTCCAACAACGTTTTAAATCCAATTTTTGCTTGGCAAAAATTAAAAACATAATCAACGTTTGTTCAATCCTTTATGGTACCTAACTTAATGACACCCTTTGTTAGCACCCAATTTTTATAAGTTCCTTAACCCTACCCCTTTATACCTCATTTTCAAGACCCAACACTTAAAAATATAACAAAATCAACCTAATTAGACTTATTGAAACTCAAAATTCCTATTTTTGGTGCAATCCATATGTCAATCACATGACTAATAAACTAAACCAACTCGATTAATGAGGACGCTGAGATTAACATCTGACACTACATATGCTTTAGTACCCTAATTAGACTTGATCCCCTTAAAGCAATTATATCAATCCTGGTTTTGAGTTTCGGTCGAGGCAAGTTTTTGTTGTTCTAAACCAATTATGTAATTAATATATTAATATTATATAAAGATATTCTGGTTTTCTTGTAATTTTAGTTATGTTTTATGTCATGTAAATTTCATATATAAGATATTTTTGTTGTTAAAATACATGTTTTATCAACATATAAATAATTTACTATTTCTTATCATTTTTATTATGGTTTTATTGTAAAAAAATTGAAATTCCAAGTTTTTATATCATAGGTAATTATAGATTAAAGAATAATTAAGCTAATTGGTCAGATCCAATTATCCAAGGGAGTCTGGTCCCCCTCGATAACCCAAGAATCTGCACTTATATTCCCCCCAAATGGTTCCATCCCTATTTATTCTCCCCATTCACTCACTTCCATGTTAGGTTTTGTCCCCCTTAACTAATAATTGATTTTAAAATGTTGGCATTTTAGACTAATTTTTTTGTTAAATTCATACTTTATTAATACTAGTGGAAGGGCATATGGCATGCATGTGTGTATATAAAAATAAAAGAATGAAAAACATTCTAATTTGTCTTTTATGGCCTAGACTTGAAGCCAAGGCAAGTATCACCATTATATAGTAAAGATTTTGTATTTAACCAATAAATGTGTATATCTATTGAACATGTAACAACAACAACAACAACAACAACAACAATAACAATAACAATAACAATAATAAGAATAATAATAATTCAATGCTCTCATCAAAACCCATGTAATAATTAACAATTAATTGAAGCAAAGTGTAATACTGGATTTTCCTTTTAGTATAAAGACTAGCTTTAAATCTTTAAGTAGTATATATCAATGTTTTCAGTTAACTTGCAATTGAACTAGAAAATTGGATTGATTGACCTGTTACTTGGATAAATTTCTAAGTATGGTTTTACCTAAACCTATTTTTTTTTGCAAAAAAAAAAAGAGAACATTGAATTGGTCAAAATCAAATGAACTTACTAGTTAAATCATTGACCTATTTAAGTAGGTTAATTGGCCATTGGCAAAACTTAAGTTCTCTTTTTTTTTTTTTTACATTTTAACCATTTCCACCATTAATAGTAATAATTCTCATTCCTCATATTTTTGCTTAATATCATGTATATGTACTATTAGGAACATGCTCATTTTTTGTCAAAATTAATTTATGATATCACAAGTTGACTTGTTTGACTAAACGGGAATGAAACTTTAATCAAATTTTAGAACATTGGTTATTTATCAATATTTTTCATCATGTGGTTAGATCGATTAATCAAGATAGTCAACTCATTAACCAGGATTCTAGGTTTATTTTATACCAAATAACTTGTTTACAAAAGACCATTAACTCAGTCAACAATATGGTGATTATAGCTTATAGAACCATTAAGCCTTTTGACCTAGGGCTACAAATTAAAGGTATCAATTTTTTCCAAATTCAAATTTGTGTTTGTTACCATTAAGGGTGATCCAAATTTGATCCATTTACATTTAGATCAAATATGGATTCATCCCTGTCTAATCCAATAAAATTTTATTCAATTCAATTTAAATACTTATGCCTATATATAGTTATATACTTTATATTTTATTTATAAGTAAATTTGGTTTGAATATTGTGTTTTAAAAAAATTCTTAAAGGTTTAAGTTTCATATATATACTTAAATTCTTATTCAATTAATTCGTTTTGTACATGAAATACAACTTCAAAGTCATTTTAGTCCATTTTATTAATCATATGTAATATTTTCATCATTTTTAGTTTAATTTGTTTACACTATGTTGATAGGTCTACCTTCATCTATTGGGCCTTTTATAGTCTTATTTATTTGTGCTTTATTTAGTTGTTGTTTTTATTGTTGCCACCCTTTTAAGGGTATTTTTGTAACTTTAACTCATATTATGTTAAAAATATAAAAGGAGTGGGGATTCTATAGAACCCAATATCTAATTCTGCATTTCTCCTAGTTCTTCTTCTTTTTTTCATCTTTCTTCTCTTCTCTTTGGTTCAAACCCTAATTTCCTAACTTTTCTTAAAGATTTAACTGCTAAATTCATTCAACTTGATAACAAAGCTAGGCTAGTTACTATGGGCCTTACATGGACCTATGGGAATGGTTATATAAGGAGACATTATCATCACCTATAGAAAAAATGGCATTTATTTGTGTATTTTTGTTTTTTGTTGCTCAATACTCTTGGCCCCTTTATCAACTAGATGTCAAAAATGTTTTTCTTAATGACGATCTTCATGAGGAGGTGTATATGGACATTCACCTTGAATTTTACCACCATGATTTTCTTAAAGGGAAGGTATGTAGGCTTAAGAAATCATTGTATAGGTTGAAGCAATTTCCACATTCATGGTTTGGTCATTCTAGATGTGCCTTATTAAAAGCCACATGCACTCAGGCACAATCCGATCATACTTTGTTTATTAAGAAATAATAAACAAGTGATTGTTCATTTCAAGGAGGTTTTAGAAGGGAGTTTAAGATCAAGGATCTTGGAAAGATAAGGTATTTACTTAGGATTGAGGTTTCTAGATCCCAAAATTTTACTGTCATTTAGAACCTTGAATTAGGTAACCAAAATGAATTTTTAACAAAAACAGTAATGTATTCAATATAGTTGTGGTCCGACTATGAAATGGTTGAAGGTGAATCATATATTAACTTGGTCAGACCATTCAATTGCACAAATTTGTCAAGAACATTTACATAAATTTGGTAAATTAAACATCTAAAAGTGTTAAGAGTGTTACACAAATAATTTTCCTTTCTATAATCACAAGGAACTTTACAATTTTTTGTCTTCTTGGCTTATTTCTTTCAACTCTTTTGGTTATCCTCACGTTGACCTTAATGTGGATGTGGTTAGGGGTGTAAATTAGGTTGTGCCACTTGTGGCCTAGCACAACAGCACGTGAGCCGTGGGCACGATGGGTTAGGTCATGTCGAGCTTGGGGCATGGGCCAACATGGCACAACACGACTGAACGGGCCGAGCGTAGCTCGCCTGAGGACCCAATGACTAGTTTTTGCTTTTTTGGGGGGTTATAGAAATACCCACCCCCCCTCCCCCCCAACAACACCTAAATTGCCCATTTGGTGTCCCTTCCAAGATGAAGGTGCGAAATCAAGCCTATATAATTGCAAGCTCTCTATGATAAGGTTAATAGACCTCACATGCAGCCTATTCCATCTCCACCCCTTAATTCCCCTCAAACATGTAATTTACAATACCAAGAAAATTATCCGTATGATAATGCCTATGAGATCTTATATGGACCTTCTCTATTGTTGTATCAACTTTTTGCCCATAACCCACCATCTTGCTCTTAAATAGATTTTTCTAAAATATTCTCTTAATATTGAACAATCATATTAGATGGACAATATTGATCTTTGGCATCCATAGTACTCATTTTTTTTCAGTCTAGATCCGAAAATATCCTATGTTTCAAGAAATGGTCCTCATTAATTTATTTTATTACCAAAATGAGGTTATTTTTACAAAATTTGTATAAGAGATCCTGTAGTTTAGTGGGTATCCTTGGATTTCCTTTTATTTTCTGCCAACAAATTTTCTATTTTCAGTTTTCCACATAGTCAAACAACCCAACCACCAAAGACGAATACACAAACACAAAATATGGGGAAAAAATTAAGAAAAAAGAAAAATAACAAGATTGAAAAGTAATTAATTTTTTTTTTGTATTTTAAAAAATTAAAGCGAGGTCAAATTAAATCTGAATCCAATCTGAGCTCATTAGGATTCAAATCCAAATCTGAGGTCTTCAAATGCATTTAGATTTTGGATTGGGTTCGAATTTTATAGAATCTTATCCAGATTCAATCCGATTACAGCTCTATCAAAGACCACCCATTATTAGTGATGAGGGCAGATTTGGCCCTCCAGTGAAATTGCGACACGTGGCACCTCGTGACAACTAGGCAAGCACCCAGGCAACAACTTACCAAGTTGGTGTCCCCCCTGGGCGCGACCTGGCTGGCCTGGCGCGGCCCGCACGGCCTGCGCACGATCTGGCGCGGCCTGCGCCCGACCTGGCCGGATCAGCCTGCCACAGGTGCCGACCTGGCAACCTGGCCCGGACACAGGCGCCGACCTGGCAATCTGGCCTGGACACAGGCGCCAACCTGACAACCTGACCCGGACACAGGCGCCGACCTGACAACCTGACCCGGACACAGGCGCCGACTTGACAACCTGACCCGGACACAGGCGCTAGCCTGCCAACCTGGCCCGGACACCGACCCGCCGACCTGGCAACCTGGCTCGGACACCGACCCGCCGACTGACACAGGCGCCAACCTGACAACCTGGCCCGGGCATAGGCGCCAACCTGGCAACCTGGCCCGGACATCAACCCGCCGACAGACACAGGCGCCGGCCTGGCAACCTGGCCCGGACACCGACCCGCCGACTGACATAGGCGCCGACCTGACAACCTGGCCCAGGCGCCGACCTGGCCGCCTGGCACAAGCGCCAGCCTGACAACCTCGAGGAGTTCATCACCGTACCCGGTTATGACGGGATATGACGTCTTACCATTTGAAGGCTTTTCACCCACCTAACCCGCGAGGGCACCACTATATAAGGACTCCGACCCCCAAAGACAAAGGGAAAAAGAAAAAGGATGGTAACCCCCGCTCTCTAGCTCTCTCATTTCTCTCCAAGCCCTCTGTAATCAGAATGCTAACTTAGGCATTGGAGAGTCTCCGCCGGGAAAATACCCCTGGGTCCTCTGATTCAGTTCTCGCAGATCCCTCAGCTCCCGCCGTCTACAAAGGAGAGAAAATCACCTCACGCGGGGGGTAGTCGGGTTGCGCTGCACCAGGGAGCTCCACCATCCTCTGAGTTGCAGACCGCCTAGGAGCAAGTTAAGTGACGAGTTTGCCATCAGGTAGTTCGCCATCAGGCAGTTCGCCACCAGGCAGTTCGCCACCAGGCAGTTCGCCACCAGGGAGCACCACCAGGCAGTTCGCCACCAGGCAGCTCGCCACCAAGCAGTTCGCCACCAGGCAGTTCGCCACCAGGGAGCACTACTAGGCAGTTCGCCACCAGGGAGCACTACCAGGCAGTTCGCCACCAGGCAGCTCGCCACCGGGCAGTTCGCCATCAGGCAGTTCGCCACCAGGCAGTTCGCCCCCAGGCAGTTTGCCACCAGGGAGCACCACCAGGCAGTTCGCCACCCGGCAGTTCGTCACCAAGTAGCCCTCCACTAGGGAGCTCGCCACTAGGTAGTTCGCCACCAAGCAGTTCGTCACCAAGTAGTTCTCCCCTAGGGAGTTCGCCACCAAGTAGCTCATCACCAAGGCACGTCACCACTGGGTCAAACAATGAGGTACTTAGCCAAAAAATTTATACATCACAAAAAATGGTACGTGACCAAAAACGGTTACATCAATTAGTTTGAAGAATTTTCTTTAAACCTGTTAACACCCTCTAGGTAATTCTCTCCTTAATAAAGCAAGGTTACTATAGACTTTTAATAAAGCAGAGTTATAAATTACATGGGTTGGGTTGAGTTAAGGGCCAACCAAAGACTAATTCTAAACATGGACTTTGGCCTGGGCCAACGAAAACCTAACCAAATTTCTAGAGCCCTCTCACCTCAATGCTTGTATGGACCTCCTCCTTCCATTTCTCACACATGGGGTGATTTATTTTGAATTAAATTATAAAAAATATAAGAAGTCATAATGAAAATCCTCTTAGGTCTCAATTCTCTCTAATAAAAATCTATAATTATTCTTTCTAATAAAAATTATAATTATTCTCTTTAATAAAATTACTCTTAAAACTCTTCATATGAGCATTGGGGTGAGAGGACTACTGAAATTTGGTTAGGGTTTGGTTGATCCAAGCCAAGGTCCACTTTTAGAGTTAGTCTTGGATTGGCCATTAACATGACATAACCCTAATTTATAACCCTCTTTATTAAAAGTGTCAAAAGGGTCAATAGAGATTTAAGGGGAAAGAAGGGATGGAGGAGTGGAGATGTTACAAACATCAACTATATATTGGGGGTGGGAGACTTTTAAGAATTATTAGAAAGAGTAATGCTGAATTTATTAGAGAAAATTAAGACATAAGAAGGTTTTATTGTGACTTCTTATACTTTGAATAATTTAATTTAAAATAGATAACCACATGTGTAAGACATGAGAGAAGGGGGTCAGTGCAAGCTTTGGGAGTCAGAGGACCATTTACTTCCTCTATTTCCTCTTTTTGATATAGATATAGATTTCTTCTTAAATCCCTTTGAACTCCTTTTGACCCACTCTTTTGAAGCAAGGGTATAAATTAGATGGATTGGATCAGATTAAGGGCCAATTAAGACCAACCCTAAACGTGAAAACCTAAATTTGCTAACCCGAACCTAACCAAACTTCTGTTCAATCCATGCAACATTTACTTGCTAGTGTTTAAGAAAAGAGAGGAGGAGGCCTAAGAGATGGTTAGAGGACTCCTTTCCTCCCTCTTTCCTCTAAATAATATAAAGGGTAAATTACAAAGATCCCCCTTGTACTATGGGGTCAATGACAAATACCCCTTGAGCTTTCATTTGCAACAAAGACCCCCTTGAACTCTCACCTTTCCTTATTTTATTTTTCTTACCATTTTCTCTTAAACCATAATTGACAAAAAAATACCTCCATTTTCTCCAAACAAAAACTAACTAAAATAACAAAAATAATTTCACTGGCATAGAAAAAGGTTTTTTTTTTTTTTTTTAATTCTTGATTCATTTTACTCACATGAATGCCTTTCCTGATCTTAAAATATAAAAATTATCCACTCCTTTCCCCAAAAAATCAAGAAAACCCAAACGAAATCACAACTTTATATCTATCAGAAAGAAACCTCTACAATTCATTTGAATAATGAAATAGGTAAAAAATCTACAAGAATCTATTGGAACAAACGAGAGGGCTTCAATGTTATATTTAGAAAACTAATTGAATCATAAATCATTCAAATAGATAGGAAAAGGGTAATTTGGGGATTTAAAAAATTTTAAACAATTGAATGCATATCCTTTTTAGAGTTAATTGATAGAACTCCAATGGAGGGGGTATTTGTTGTAAAGTAAAAATTCAGGGGTGTATTTGTCACTAACACCATACAAGGGGGTCTTTGTAATTTACCCTAATACAAATTTAGATGACCACCAAGCAAAATCCAATTAATGCTGCAATCTTTATCAATAAAATTTTAACAAGTATACAGAGGTTGTTTTTTTTGTAACATTTCAATGTCTGCTAGAAATATTTTAGATTAATCAATACAAATTGGTGAGAGATATGCATTGTTATGTCTATCTTATATGAGAGCAACTTTAGTTGGAAATTGGAATGAGGAGACATCACCCCCACCAAACAAGAAATGCCAATTTTATGTTTCTACAAACAGCCACCCACACACATGTATTTCTAAAGTATGTCTATTTCAACTATAAGCAGCCTCAAGTAGCAGTTGTATGCCAATTTGTATTGATCAACCCATAACGTTTCAGGTAAAAATAGAAATGATCAATCCCAAACACAATCAAAGAAAAACTAACTTGACCAATAAAGTTGATTCTTTTTTAATTTCATTAATTAAAAATACTGCTTATTTGTGTATGTGTGTGTGTGAGAGAGAGAGGTAGGAGAGAGAGGGAGATAGAAGAGTATTGCTACACAAATTATTGATGGATGGAACAAGCAAAAAGATAACAAAGAAGCATACCAACAAAGACATGAGCTTCAGATAAATGACAAATAAAAGGATATGGCTTCAGTCATATCGTTGTTAACATATTAAAAACACATGAGAGACAAAACAATGAGATTGGCTTCAGTTAGTGTAAGGCCCGTTCGAACAGCCTTGCATCGGGAATGTCTCCATAGAGAGATATTCGCAATGCAAGGCCATAAAGGGCTTGCATCGACCGAAGCTGAGTTCTAAAACAATCAAGCAAAGGATGAAGAATTAAAAGCTGAAAAAAGAAATATAAAAGTAACAAATAAATTACTTGATTTTTTTGAAAGCCTAGTAAATTACTTGATTAAGAAACAAACAACACCATAATAACAATGATCTAATTAATTAAGGAAACAAATCAGTTAACTATAAAAGATTAAACAATGCCGAGTCAAGAGGGTTGGGCTTAGCAGCATATATAAGACAATGTCAGAAATGGGGATGACTGATGGGAATGAAAAATATAGGGAATGTCAGCAATTAAGGCAGTAGAAAATTTTAGGGTCATACTTAAACACTCCCTATAGTATCCCATAGTTATTAATTAAAACATACTCTAGCTTGTGCTTTACTAAAATACCACCTATAATTTGTATTTGTTTTACTTAACCAACCTTCGATCAGGGTCATTTGTATTTCCTCTGAGAATGGTCACATGACCTTCTAAAATGAGTGGAAAATGCAAAAGAGAATAGGTCCAGAGTTTTATATTTCAAAAATGCCCCTATTAGTTTTCATATAAACCTTTTAGAAATACTCCTCCCTCCCCACACACACATTATAACTTGGTGTAGAGGAGTTTGGCTTCAATCAGGGCAAAGCCCGTTCCAACAGCCTTTACAGCTTTGCATTGGGAATATCTCCGTAGTTATGTGATTTATTTCATGGGAGATATTCCCAATGCAAGGTTGCAAGGGGCTGCTAGAAGGGTGCGAGCACCGACTTGCCCTGATAGAAGCCGAACTCAGTGGTGTAGAAGTTATGAAAGATGCTTGATGTGAGAATTGGTAGAGTTGGAATAAAAAAAAAAAAATCCTGGATCCATCCCCTTTCATATTTTCCATTCATTTTAAGAGATCACTAAAGTGGTTGCAAGCTATAGAGGTGTTTTATCAAAAAAAAAAAAAAAAAAAGCACTAGATGGTAGGTTATATTGGGAGTGCCTATTTGTCTAAATAAATGATCCAAAATTTTAACGGTGGAAACTATAAGACCAGTCAAGGAGAAAAAAGAATCTGGTTCTTATAAATTGCTTTGTCATTCATACTCTACAATAAGACAAAACCGGAAAAATGAGAAAAATGCTAAAGATGAAATAGCCTTGTCTTAAGCAAAGTTGGCCATTATTTTGTTACTTGTTAGTTTCCTATTTTTATTGGCCATTTTCTCCTTTCATGTTCCCTAACAGCTAATGCATATCTTACAATGGTTGAAGCTTGTTTTGTATCATGCTGATTTTGGTGTTAGGACTCGCATAAAATTCTTAAAATAAATTATAAAAGAATGCTTTGATAGTCATTCAATTTATGCATCATTGAGAATATATGTCAATACCACACATCCACATCAATGGACAATGGCATGCTTCTTTCGGTATTATTGTCCACCACCCCACCAGCTTGGATGCAAGTGAACACATGTTAGTTCTGAAAAAAAAAAACCAAAAAGAAAAAAAAAAGAAAATCATGCTGAAACCATCAGTCATGAAATGGATGGAATTGAAAATTGTATAAATATCAGGGGCATTATAGGTATCAAAAAATTGAACATCAACTTGAACAGTCTCTTTTTATACCTATATATGTAAAAATCTATAGTATGAACCTTTTAGTTGATAAAAATATCATTGTTTTTGAATTTGGTCGATTTCTAATTGTGAATACAGAAAATGTAATTTAATTGTCTTACTAAGTCTTATATTTAAGGTATTAATTGCCATTATATTTTCATTTTTATCTACAAAGAAAAATCATTACATTTAATAGAATAATTTTTTACTAAAATACCCTTATTTTTGAATTTAATCCCTCTCGAATTTTGAGGGAAAATTTGTAATTTGAAATACTAATTTTCACCTCATTCAATTCTCTCTCATTAAAGCCCCGCTTGCTTTTTGGTAAGTTATTTACCCGAGTAAATGCACTTACCCAAGTAAGTGTTTTCCTTGAAAGACTTACTCGGGTAAGTGCATTTACCCATGTTCTTTTTATTTCCCATGCAAACAAGACAATGACCATTTTAGCCATAAAAAACATTATTACAAGGGGCATTTTTGTCCCATTCAAGTGTTGGCAACTTTCCCCCAAGGTGGGAAAGTTATTTACCCACCTACTAGGAGATGGGCTGGGTAAGTGATACCCAAAAAAATAAACTTTCCCTGTCCCCACATAAATTTGAAAAAAGAACATGGGATTTTTGGTCAATGGGAATCAAAATCCCATTGACCAACTTTCCCCCTCTCAAAATCCAGAAAAAGAACACTCCCTAAGTCTTATATTTAGGCCTTATTTGTTTTTGAGTAAGTTATTTACTTAGGCAAGTGCATCTACCTATCTTCTTTTTTGCCTAGGTAAGCTTTAATTTTCGTGTTACCATACTTACTCTTGTACCTTTTTGTTTTTAAAACTGGTTTAATGCACAATTTTGTGTCATTAGTATCACTTGCCAGGTTATTGTTTTACCATGAGACCCACATTTACCAAAATATGAAGGTGAGAAAGTTAGTCACCCCCCCCCCCCCCCCCCAAACTTATTGAAAATTGAACACTCCCTTATGGTATTAATTCCCGTTTCCTCATATTGCATCCTATATTTAAGCTATTTTTTCCTCACTAATAAATTCTATCAAATATATCTATATTTAATACTTTTAACAATATAAAATCCATGTCTTGTAAAAAAACAATATTAAAGCCAGGTTTTTAACTTTTAAAATCAACCAAAAAATGAAACTTCCTAGTGGCAAGTAAGCAATTCAACCATTTGGGTCAAATTGATCAATCCATTAATCCATTATGTAATAAATCTTTTAAAATATAAATAACTACAAAAATTATAAAAATGGACATATCTCTAAAATTGTATATTAATCATATTAATTAAAAATATAAAACACAAAAATATGAAAAATAAAGAAATTCACTAATATTTTATATTAATTATATCAAAGAAAAATAAGTGTGATATCTAAAAGTTTTTTTTATTGATGTTGAAAATAAAATACAAAATTTAAAACTGACTCAAAAATGAAATTATTTTCCTATTTGGTGGAAGGTCAACATTTTAACCTTTTTAGGCCAAATTTGTTTGCACTTAATATCATAATTAAATAATATAAGTTAAAAAAGATAAATTCATCATCATCATCATCATTATCATCACAACCTATGATTTATCCTAACTATATAAGGGGCTATATGAATCCATTTTTGCCAATCTATCGTATTTAAAGCCATATCCACTTTTAAACTATTAATGCTTAAATCATTTCTTACTACTACCCATGTCCTTTATGGTCTACCCTTACCTCTTCTAGCCCCTTCCACTCGTAACAAAGCACTTCTTCTAACAAGAGTTGTTTGTGGTCTTCTATGCACATGGCCAAACCATTTAGTCTACTCTATCTCATTTTATCACTTATTGGAGCTAGTCCTAGGTTTCTACATGTAGCTTTATTTTTTTTATCATATCCTTTATAGTTTTTCCATTCATCTATCTTAGGATTCACATTTCTGCCATACTCTTTTTTGAACATGTTGTTTCTTGACTACTCAACACAAAAAAGATAAATTCATCATATCAAATCAAAATACAAAATATTGAGAAAATGCAAAAAATTTTTGGACACATTTCTAATATTTATATTGATCATATTAAAGAAAAAATAAGTATGATAAATAAGAATGATTTTGTTGATGATGGAAATAAAATACAAAATTTAAAACTGACCTAAAGATAAAAATTGTTTTCCTATTTGGTGGTGGGTAAAAAATTTAACCTTTTGCATCAAATGTGTTAACCTGGATATCTTAATTAAATAATAAATATTAAAAATAAAAATAATAAAATACAAAAATGTAGAAAACATTTGGGCACATCTCTAATATATCATATATTCATCATATTAAACAAAAAATAAATGTAGTAAATAAAAATTATTTTTATACATATAGAAATATAAAAGTTGTCGAAAATTTTGGAAACATATTATTACTATCATTGTCAAAAATTGCCACATGCACATTTGCTAGTAGGCCATAGATATGCACATGATCTTGCAAGCTCTTAATAAGGAGGCATGATTCAAACTATGGAAGCTTGGCTCTCCACATTGTATGCTAATGGACCCCATGTGCACCTTGTTACTATCCCCATTAACCCACTTATTAGGTTTAGCATAGGAGCACATGTCCCCTATAGGTAGTTGGCTAAAGCCGCATCACCAATATAAAAAACAAAAAGGATATACCTATGATCTAGTAGAATTATACACATCTTCAACACATTAAATTGGCCTTTTGTCATGATAAGTGCTTTTTATCCCATAAGCTTTTCTTCTCAACATAATGGGGTTTGAATTGGGTCTAATAAATTTTTTGACATGTTTGAAAATTGGTCTATCTAGCTACCACTGTTAGAGTGAAAAATGATGTACAACATGCCTCTAACATGTAGAAGAGTATAAAATTTAAAATTGGGAAGGAAAGATATATACCTTCCATTGCTTGAGACTGCTCCTTGACTTTAACTTGCAATTGGAAGGCCTTCAACTCTCTCCATTTTGTTGCATTGAGCTATGAAGGCCTGGCCTTCATGCTTGGACTTAAGGATGGGTGGTAGAGCTAGGACCTACCCTTTTATAGAGAGAGATGAGGGAGACATTACATAACTGACTCTATCCTCTCAAAAACTCTGATGTAACACCTCTCACATTATGGGTGGGTGTTAATCCAGACTATAAACAATTTAAAGACTTGAAACTATTTTTTTTAATGTTTTAAGATCAAATTGTAACATTCTCCCACTTGGTCTAAAAATTAAAATAATTTTGTTTTAAAACATTTTGAAAAGGACTCCTCTAGATAAACAACCTTTTTAAAACAATCGTTGAATGTGCACTTTGATTTGAAGAACAAATCACCCATTAAGTGAGAAATTCCTATAACTAGCAATGATAGAGTTCTAGAATGCAATGATCAGACCCATGGAAATCATCACATCAATTCTTCGACACAAAACTACTCATGGTTACAATGCCAATACACCCAACTCCTAAATCCAAGTTTTACTACATAGCCACAACTTACATATTAACCATGCCATGCCAAGGTCCAAAATGTATCTTAAAATTAGTATATAACCAATCATGAATTTCTATACACATGTACACCAATATGGAGCATGAATAAATGAGTGAGGATAACAACATATGATCACAATAACAAGTGTCAAAACTGAGCCATATACAACCTTTCACTAACCAAGTCAATCAAAATTGTTAGCAAGCCCCATGTGAGACACGTTTAATGTACAACATAGGTTGCAAGCTCTTTGTGATGGGATCAACAATCATTTGCTATGTACTCTTGTTGTTCTTAGCTAGAAAACATAATTGTAGCATATATAATAATTGTCACAGAAAATCACTAGCAGTCTAGATAGAATTCACCACTTTCGATCTAAAGATGAAATTCCGTTACCATATAGTATGATTTGCGGCTTCATAGCATGCTACAAATTCTACTTCCATTGTGGACAAAGTTGTAAGTGTTTGTTTAGCATTCTTCCACGACATGGCTTTGCCAACTATCATGAAAACATAACCTAAGTGGATTTCCGGGTATCATGACAACTAACAATGCTAGAATTTGAATATCCAACCACTTCAAAATCTTCTATCATCTTATATACGAGCATACAATACAATTCTTGGTTGTCTGTAGATATCTTATTAAAGATGACAGTTTACCCCATTTTTCTAATCTCTCATGGATGGGGATGATTTTCTCCCTATGGAGACAGGGATGAGGAAATTTTCATCCCCATTTATAGTACTCCCCGCCTTAGAGGGCTCCAATCTTCACCCATGAGGATCCCCACTTACAACTTTGTCCCAGTTATCAATCCCCACTTATATTCAAAACCGGATTCAGTCAGTGCAAGTTGTGTTCGAACAGCCTGTATAGCTAGGAGATATTTCCAATGCAATGCTGTAAAAAGCTGTCCAAATGGTGTTAGAATGTTGCACTGATCTCTTTATATTCCAAGTTACCAACATTGGATTCCCAAAAAAGAAGTTTTTTCTTGTTTGAAGAAGAAATGCTTTCAATATTATTCATTCATGGAGAATAGGGGATGCCAATTACAAACAAAAATGGACTTGGGTGGTGAGAGATGGCGAATAAGAAAGAGAAGGCAAAATTGGGTTTCTAAAATATTTGCATGGGGCGCTAATGGATTATGGAAGGATGTATTTATCCTGGTAGTTAGAAAATCCGAGGATAATTTAATAAATTCATAAAAAATTCAGGGGTATTTTAAGTATTTTAAAATTAATTGTAACATGTCTCAGAGCCCAACGCCACGCAGCCAATAGATTGCCATCACGTTGCCTATTGCTTCACGTCTCATACATTCTTGGTCTCTAGAAACTCGTTCACATGCCCCGTCCACAGCGCGACTTCACGCGAGCCGTAAGACTGAACAAGTGAATGTAGTTTATGTTTATGACAGTCGGCGGGTTTTCCTCGTATTATGACCACTCCTTCAGTTGATGGCTGAATCTTTTCTCCCCGATTTCAAAGTTCCAAGAACGACAAAAACAGATCACGAATCGACGATAGACGGGTCACGTTGTTGCAAATAAGCATGGATAGACAGACAGGCTCACACACTCGACACACTGCTTCACGTCTCATTCACTCTTGGTCTCTAGAAACTCGTTCACATGCCCCGTCCACAGCGCGACTTCACGCGAGCCGTAAGACTGAACAAGTGAACGTGGTTTATGTTTATGACAGTCGGCGGGTTTTCCTCGTATCATGACCACTCCTTCAGTTGATGGCTGAATCTTTTCTCCCCGATTTCAAAGTTCCAAGAACGACAAAAACAGATAACGAATCGACGATAGACGGGTCACGTTGTTGCAGATAAGCATGGATAGACAGACAGGCTCACACACTCGACACTGCTGCACTTCTTGTCGTAGTCGTTAGAGTTGAAGAGTCCTGGTCGGAGCTCCCTTGATGAACATGTTGGCATCTTGTTACCAGAGCTTTTTTATTTGTCTTCTTCGCTTTCTTCACACTCCTTTGGCGTTGCGGTTTAACCTCACAATAGTCAATCCTGAAAAGGAAAGCCCAGCAGAAAAGTTACCTTTGCGGGATTCAGGAGATCATTGAAACGACTGAAACGCTTTAAGTATTGGTTTTCTTTGTTTAGGGTTCTGGGTTTTGTGAGTTGTTTGTTGGGGTTGCTGAAGAGTGGTGGGAATGGCGGATAAGGATGTTCAGTTTTTCATGGAGAATGGAGAGGATGAAGAGATAGAGGAAAACAGGGGTGATAGTGATGATAGTGATGGTAGTGGCAGTGATGTGGAGGCTGGGGAAGAGAGTGAGAAGGGTAATGAGAGTTCGACTTCGTCTCCTTTCTTTTCTCAGCAGTGGCCGCAGAGTTACAGGTGAGTTTGGATTTCCGTTATTTGATAACTTCTTTTATGGTTTCTTTTGGAATTCTGTACTTCTAGATTAACACTTTGAGCATTATTCGAAGGTATGGATAGTGGAGATAGGCTATCAGTCTCCGTCTTGTGTTTTACGTGTAAGGCAATGAGTATGATCTCGACCACATGGGTTTTGATAGCAGGATTATTTAGCTCTGTAGTGTTAGAGGATGACAGTTGATAGCGAGTGTTGACGAATTCACAGAGTGGCCTTGAATTTGTTGCTGAAAAGCAATGTTTATTTCGTTGATTGATCTGGAATTGGTTTTGAAGTTTTCTGGACCTGCAGCATAATGGTTTCAATGAAGGGGATTGGAGTTGCCTATCCACTCCATCTAGTTCCTTCAAGTCTTTGAAACGTTTATGCAATCTAATGAAGCTTTCATCTTAATAAAAGCTGTCTTTTAATATGTTCTCCTATTGATGTGTCCCATTATTACTGTTTGTTATTTTTCCTGAAATAGTGCTTGCATTTTCTGTTCTGTATATTTGATTAAGACCTCTTTTGTTTTCATCCCGTTGGGTTACTCAGTCTTTTGCATTCTCACTAGGAGGAATATCATATATAGTATTTGAAAACTCTCCTTTTCCTGCTTATTTCTCTAGCATAGCTATTTTTTTGGGGCCTTCCTACATGATCATGGTTTAACTACTTATACGTAATTGTATCTGCCAGGGAATCTACTGATTCTTACACAATTACTGTATCACCAAACTTTGCAATCCTTCGTCGTGGACCTATTATTAGATATTCAAGTTTTGACCTCCATACTAGAAGTAATTTGGACCTCGATGCAAAATCTCCTCTACTACCTGGTGTTGAAAGATTGTATCAGAGAGAAGACACAGACACAAACTTAAGAACCGAATCATTGTGGTCAGAAGGGAAGGTTTCCTTGCATCAGCAGCTTACTGGGGAAGTACCCATTGGTCATGGATGTAGCCTTACCCAGACTGTCTTCAATGGTAAGTTGCATTGGCCTATTCTTCTAACAACTCCCACTAATAATTTCTTAATACTAATTTTTGTACATGTTTCTAAAATTTCTAAGAACTGGAACTTGGCATTAGAAGTTTGGTATACAACTCCTACTAATAATTTCTTAATACTAATTTTTGTACATGGTTCTAAAATTTCTAAGAACTGGAGCTTGGCATTAGAAGTTTGGTATTCACTTAGAATTTGGATTTTTTTGGGAGCATGATACTTATTTGTAAACTTTGAAATTCAAAAATATTACTTTTAAGGCATATCCCCTCTTCCTTTTCCTTTTAAATTTTCTGAGAATGTTTCTTTTTTGTCAGATGGATATAAACAGATATTTTCACAAAATCTCCTGTAAAGTTTCCTTATGGTGAAATAATTTCCTTGATTGAGAGTTTTCCTCTTTGTTGCAACAGGAGTGAATGTGTTGGCTGGTGTAGGGCTTCTTTCTACACCGTTCACAGTGAAAGAAGCTGGTTGGGCAAGCTTGGCTCTGCTGGTCCTTTTTGCTTGTATTTGTTGTTATACAGGTTTCCTCTTGAGATACTGTTTTGAGAGCAGGGGAGGTATCTTGAGCTATCCGGATATTGGAGAAGCTGCCTTTGGAAAATTTGGACGCCTCTTCATATCTGTGAGTTGTTACTGTAATTCTTAGCTTCATACTTCTCTACCTTTTTGTCAATCTAAAAGGATCTCTCAGCCTTCATTTCATTCTTAACTTTTCCAATGATAATTACTGTATTCCCATTCATGCTAGATTAAACTGTCATGTTTCACGGATATACTTTTACCTTTTGAATTTAGCATGCAAGAGTAGCTATTGGACACATGTTTTTTCCCCTTCTTATATTGTGGGCTTGCCATGCAAAGAGGTTCAAGAAAATAACTTCAGGCCTATTATTTACTTGTGAAATTCTTCTCCTGCTTGAAAATTACCCAGAGGAAAATAGTGTTGACCTTGAAACTGAAATGCTGCAAGATTTAGTTTTTCTGACTCAATTGGCCATTAGTTTTATATTTTCTGATGCAGTTTCAGTTTTGAATTTGATGCAGATTGTTTTGTACACAGAGTTATATGTAAGTGGAGCACACATTCTGTCATTACTTGTTCTTTGAACCACCTGCTTATAAACCTTCAAAACAAATTTATCAGTTTTTTTTTTTTTTTTTTTTTTCTTTCTTCCATGAATGCAGTCATATTGTGTTGAATTTATTATCTTGGAAGGGGATAATCTTACAAGGCTATTCCCTGGTGCTTCTTTGGATTGGGCTGGGTTTCATATTGATTCCATACATCTCTTTGGACTTCTAACTGCTCTCATTGTTCTGCCAACTGTTTGGTTAAGGGATCTCCGTGTCATTTCTTACCTTTCAGGTTGGACACATTTCTGTGTTATGTGGTTCCTTTTTTTATGGTTTTAAGGAATTGTATAATCTTGGAATAAATTTTTGTCTAATTTTCCTTTATTTGTTTATTTTTACAGCTGGAGGGGTGATTGCAACACTTTTGATACTTCTCTCAGTTGTTTTTATTGGTACAGTGGATGGGGTTGGGTTCCATTCAACTGGTTCATTGGTGAAGTGGAGTGGTCTCCCATTTGCTATTGGGGTATATGGGTTTTGCTATTCTGGACATTCGGTGTTTCCAAATATTTACCAATCGATGTCTAACAAAAGAGAATTTAACAAGGCATTGATAGCCTGGTACAAGACTTTGAGTTCTCATTGTTGCATAAGAGGCATATTCTTCTTGGTTTTCTCCACTAGAAGGCCTTATATTCTCTTTTTGTGCAGCTTTCTCATTTGTACTGCAATATATTGGGGTGTTGCAGCCATGGGATATCTCATGTTTGGTGAAGCCACATTGTCTCAGATAACTCTGAATATGCCAAAGAATGCATTGGTTTCCAAAGTAGCAGTATGGACAACTGTGAGTATTTTGTCTAAACTCTATCCCTAGTCATTCTAATATCTAGTTTTCTTCTTTTCACTGTCTGAAATTTCCTGTTTTTTATTTTAAGATTTCAATGTAATTTCTAAACTTGATTCTCCTGCCTTGTAGGTTATCAATCCTTTCACAAAATATCCTTTCAACCGCAAGTTTTCCAAGTTATTTCTAGAATTGAGAAATGAAATTGTTACATCATTATTTGAGTTTTTACTCTAATTTGCTTCCTTGACACCCAACAAATATGCCTTGTTGATGAATCCATTGGCCAGGGGGTTGGAAGAGCTACTTCCTGTTGGAGTCTCTAATAATCCCTGGTGCTTTATTATGCTAAGAACAGCACTTGTCTTTTCAACTGTTTGTGTTGCTTTTCTTCTTCCATTTTTTGGTACGTATTGGAAGTCAATATTAAAAGAAAATATACCTGTCATCTTTAATTTGAAAGTGTGAACTAAAGTGAGATATAGAATTCATGATATACACAAGCATATCTGTATTGGTTTACTCTTCATTTTAATAATGTCATTATGGGCCTTGTGAAAATGATTGTTAGGATACAATGGGTGAAAAGGTCAGCAAATGCATTGCCTAATGCCTTAACCAAACTAAAGTTACTTATCAAAAAGAAAGTACGCCTGCGAACTCATCTCCCCTTGTCAAAAAGTAGAAATGTCCTACTTCAACTGTTAAATCTTTGTTAGTGCTATGTTTTTCCATTAGGAGTAAGTATAATTGCCTAATTGGTTCTCCCAAATCTGTTTGCCTGTGTCATGGAATGACAAAGTCCTACTTATCTGAGGCTGCATTGGATTCAACAACCACTCCAAAATAGTGAGATTATATTGGTCTCACTTCTCTAGTGCCGGTACCTCTTCATTAGGCTTTTGGTGTCTTTCTTGTTAGATAACCTAACTTCCCTTTTCCTCCAGTATATATCTTCATTGATTGTGGCTATTCCAAAACACTGGTTCCATCTAGCCAAATCATGGTGATTAAGAGGTAAGGAACCTATAGTAGGTGAATATGTAGTAATTAGAATGAACATATCAATGCTCTAAATAACATAAAAAGGGTCATATCACACACCAACAAGATCAACAACAGACTTCATGCAGCTGACATCATCAAAACACATCTCTACTTGTGTAAAAACACACTACCCATCACTTGGATTAAAGAGGAAATATGCTAGATACAAAAACACGCTACTCATCACTTGTATAAAAACATGCTACTCATCACTTGTTAGATCAAAGTGGGGGATAAGAATTCTAAATACACAACTTAGCAAATGTGTAGCAAAAGAAAATTTTAAATTTGAGGCTTATCATAAATGGAGAATTCATAAACTGCTAGGAGGGTAAAACTGAGTCCTTTGTGGATCATTTTATTATTTTAAATCCATTTACTTCCAATTCCTTCCATGTAGACTTGAGGTGGAAGGTTAATGTTGGCCAACATTGAATAAGGAGATGGTTGAAAATTTAGAGAAACCTTTTGAGATGGCTGGAATCAAAATGGTCGTTTTCTCTATGGAGAAATAAAAAGCTTGCCTGATAGCTACATGGCGTTCTTTTAGGAGTTTAAGGATGTTAGAGTTCACAGAACAGGGGTATTTTGGTCATTTGGGTTTATCTATTTGAGAGTGAAAAGTCTGTTTTATTCAAGTTTAAGTTGCGTGTCCCATCACTTATGAGGGACAATATTGTCTTTCTTGTAACTAAGTTTATTTCACATAAATACAAGTGGGTCGACTAGAGAGGACATATTTTCCTCTACTGGCCAAATCCTTCTTCTTCTTCTTCTCTACTTTAACCTAGAACTGAATAGGGTTTCACATGGTATTAGAGCAATAAAACTCAGTTTCCTTTTCTTTCTTTTCTTCTTTCCTCATTGCCCTTTCTTCTTCTTGGGTTTGCCGCCAGCCATATCAGCTCTCTTCGATTTTCTTCTAACCTGAGTGGAAGCTCGACAAGAGGCCAAAAAGGAGTGGTCTTTTGGAGGTGAGCATGCCTCCAGTTGCTGTGGTGGTGGTCGTTGAAGTGGTGTACTAGATGCCCTCTATTCTGTGATACGAAATGGGCTGTTTTTGGACAGGTATGAACAATTTCTTTTTCGCCCAAGTAGTGGACTACAAATACTGTGTTTTGGCCTAGAATACTTTTCTGTGGTGGTGTGAAGTGATTAGAGTGCATATCAGTCTCATTTTCCTCTGTTTGTACCTGGCATGTGCGTTGAAAGTAGGGTTTTCAATTGTTGAAGTTCACAACAGCAGTGGTGTGGTGGTGTTTGTACTGTGTTGTATAGTGTGTGGTTGATTCTAAATAGTTGAAAGTAGAAAAACCTTGTGTCGCGTGGTGGTGTTCACACTGATTTTTGTGGTGGTGTTCATACCTCCTTGTAAGGTGAGCGGATTTGGTTGAAAATGATGTTAGCTGGAGATGGTAGTGACAACAAAACTGGTGTTATGATCTCCCTAGATTATCTAAATGTTCAAATGACATCTATTAAGCTGAATGGTGAGAACCATGTACCATGGGCCAAGTCAGTGGAGGTGTTCTTAAAGGACAAGAAGGTAAAGCATGTGAGAGAAGAAAAACCTTTCTCTGACTCTCTAGGGTTTAGTGACTGGGAGTAGGAGGATGCTCAAATTATGACATGGTTGTGGAATAGCATGGAACCAAAAATTAGTGTGAAATTTATGTTCCTAGATACAACTAAAGAAATCTGGGATCATGCTAAGAAACTGTATTCGTGCAAGACAATACAACTAGGGTGTATCAGTTGTACCAAGAGTACTTTAATCTGAAACAAGGCAGTCAAAGCTTGGAGGAATACTATGCAAGTTTGAGAAATGAGCTTAATGTGTATCATCCTTTGACACTGGATGTTCAAGTTCAGCAACAACAGCGTGAGCAACTTAATGTGATGAGGTTTCTGGTGGGTTTGAAGGCTGAATATGAACCTGTCCGAGCACAAATACTGGGTGGATCTGCTCTTCCCTCACTTGAAGAAGTGTTTGCCCGTCTTAGGAGGACATCTAGTGAGTCTACAGAGCATTCTTCTCTCTCAGACAGATCTGGTTTGGTAGTGACTAGAGGGGGAGGTCGTGGAAATAGAGGTGGTGGTGGTGGTGGCTGTGGACTTCCAGGTAACCGTGGTGGTTTCATGTTTAACCATGCTGGTGGCCAGAGTGGAGGATGGGACTTAGGGGGTGGTCGTGGTAAAGGAAGAAGTAATGCCCCTAGGAAGTGTACATACTGTGGATTAGAGGGCACACGATTAATTTTTGCTATGATTTACATGGTCCACCCAACACTTGGGCTAACCATGCTGTGACTAGGGGTAGTGGTATAGCTAGTGAAAGTCAACAAATTGACCCGATCCCCTCCACTAGGGGTACTGGTGCTTCTGGGAAGGAGATGGTGAGTGTACCCCGTGCAATATATGATCAGTTCCTTCAGACATCTTCTCAACAGAATACAACTACCCTTGCCCATTCAGGTATGGCTTGCTTGGCTTTCAAGCCTTCACACTATATCATTGACTTTGGAGCCTTGGACCACCATATGTTTGGGACTCCAGATGTATTTTCTTCACTTTCTCGGTCCTTCACATCTCAAACAGTTACTCTTGCTAATGGTTCTACATCTCCCATTTGTGGTGTTGGTGATGTTGATCTCTCCTCCTTATCTTTATGGTAGGGCCCCAATTAACCTTACGTATGCTAGGAAGAGGAAAGGGCAACAATCGGTTAAGGGGGGGGGGGAAATAATTGAATACATGGGACTTACCAGCTAGGCATTTATAGAGGAAGTCAGAAGGGAATAAGAAGAGTCTTGGGGCATTTATAGCTATGTCAATTATGAATAAGAAGAGTGTTGGCCATTTATAATTAGGCCAGCTGGGCATTTATGGGGGAGGAGTCTGTTATGCTGTCAGAAGAGTATAAGAAGGGTCTTTGGGGGATGGAAAGGGGTATGTTTTTTGGAGTGAAGAACATTTTGAGTGTTGGGAGAGCCGGCGGTCTCTCGAAGAACCGACCTACTGTTAATGTTTTCCTCTGAATGAATATCAATTTCTCTTTATCTGAGTTGTGGCGTTCTTGCCTTGTGTCTAAGAATTGTGTGTGAACTTTTCGGGACATATCAGTGGTATTAGAGCCCGTCTTTCCTCGGCCATGGTGACAGTTAAGGAAGTGGCATCGCGGGTGGAGGGATTTGAAGAACACTTGTCTTCTCTGCATTCTGATTTGCGTTTGGAGATGGATGGCTTACGTAACGATTTTCAGCGTCTCGATCCGGACAAGGTAGCAACTGGACTTTCGAAGATCTCGCCTCTAGAGAGCTCAGTTCAGTCTCTGGAGGGAGGCATTCAAGATCTGGTGAGATGTTTTGATCTGTTGCTTCATCAACAGGTCTCTTTTGCTCCTTTGTCTTCTACTGACATTGCTCCTCCATTAATCACATCGAGTCGTGCTGCTGACAAAGGGAAGAGTGCGTCATTTCCGATGTCTTCTTCGATGCTGGTGCCAGAACATACTTCTGATTCACTTCCCAAGAAGTTGGAGTTACCCATTTTTTATGGGGAAAATCCAGACGACTGGCTTTTTCGCGCGGAGCACTATTTTGGGATTAATGGATTGCTTCCAGTAGAGCGTCTGCAAGCTGCAGTTGTCTATTTAGAGGGCGATGCATTGGTGTGGTATTACTGGGAAGATGGTCGACGACCTTTTCGTGGTAGGGCAGAATTCAAAGAGCTCCTCCTTGAACGTTTTCGATCAACTCAGGAGGGTAATTTACAGGAGTAGCTCTTCTCGTTACATCAGTCTTCTACTGTTAAGGAGTATCATCACCAACTCGAGGTGCTCTCCGCTCCCTTGCGTGACCTGCCGGAATCAGTCCTTGAAGCAGCCTTTGTTAATGAGTTGCACCCAGATATCCAAGCTGAACTTCGACAGATGGAACCCATTGGGTTGATCAGGAAAATGGTTGCGGCCCAAAGATTGAGGATAAGAATCAGGCCCTTTGGGCTTATCAATCAGGTTCATTTCCTCTTTGGCCCACAACATCCCCCTTTGGAGCTCATTTTAATTCTCGGGTTTCGCAGGTGACTACTTCTGCTGTCACCCGACCCGCACGTGCCGCGATTCCTTCTTCTTCCTCAGTCCCTATTATTAAATCCCCGCCACCTGCTTTCAAAAAAATGACCGATAAAGAGATGCAATAGAAGCGTGCGAAGGGTCTATGTTTCCGTTGCGACGAGAAATACAGTCCTGGTCACCGTTGTGCTCAAAAATCACTTCAGGTTTTATGGGTTCAAAATGATGTGGAGGAAGTTACTTCTGATGTGTCTAATTTGGACACCTACTCTGAGATGCTGGCCGGTATTATTCAGCCAAGTACAAGTCCCTACTCGAGCCCGGTCCTTTTAGTCAAGAAAAAAGATGGAAGCTGGCGTTTCCGTGTTGATTATTGGGCCCTTAACCGTGCTACGGTTCCAGATAAGTTTCCCATTCCGGTTATCGAAGAACTTCTCGATGAGCTTCATGGTGCTTCTATTTTCAGCAAAATTGATCTTAAATTGGGCTACCATCAGATTCGTGTCCGTAGTGAGGATATTCCCAAGATTGCATTTCGCACCCACGAGGGCCATTATGAGTTCCTTGTCATGCCCTTCGGTCTTACCAATGCACCATCGACTTTTCAGTCGTTAATGAATACTATCTTCCATGGGTTCCTCCGTCACTTTATGCTGGTTTTTTTTGATGACATTCTGGTTTACAGTGCTTCCAAAGCTGCCCGTTTGGATCACCTTCAACAGGTCTTTTCTGTGTTGTGTGCCCACCGCCTCTTTGCTAACTCAAAGAAATGTATCTTTGCTCAACCTAGCATTGAATACTTGGGTCATATTATCAATGCAGCTGGTGTTTCTGCCGATCCTTCTAAAATCCAGGCCATGGTTGATTGATTGGCCCCAACCATCTTCACTTAAAGCTCTTCGCGGTTTTCTGGGACTTACGGGCTATTATCGACGTTTTGTGCGCAACTACAGTAAAATAGCATGGCCATTGACACAACAACTTAAAAGGGATGCCTTCTCATGGAATGCAGAAACTGAGAATGCCTTTCAGGAGTTGAAACGGTCTATGTCGACCGTACCTGTGTTGGCCCTTCCGGATTTCTCTCAGCCTTTCTTGATCTAGACAGATGCATCCGGTGTGGGTCTCGGTGCGGTATTAATGCAAAATAATCGTCCCATAGATTTTTACAGCCACAAGCTTAATTCGTCTACACTGTCTAAATCAGTTTACGAGCATGAATTAATGGCTATTGTTTTTGCCATTAAAAAGTGGCGCCTCTATCTTCTTGGTCGACGCTTTATTGTGCGTACCGACCAACGTAGTCTTAAGTATTTGTTGGAGTAGCGGGTGGTCGAAGATGAGCATCATAAGTGGCTCCTTAAGCTTATGAATTATGATTTTGAGATTCAGTACAAACCTAGTACTGAAAATGCCGTGGCTGACGCTCGCTCCAGAGTTCTTGCTGAAATGTACTTAAATTCTCTTACAGTCCCTATTTTTCTTGATTTTGATGACCTTAAGGAGCAAGTTGATGCTGATTCTTTTATGGGCAACATTAAAAATGTCATACAACAGGATCCGACTGCTTATCCTGCCTACTCTTTAGCTGGGGATCACCTTCGTTATCATGGTAAATTGGTTCTGCTGGCTTCTTCTCCATTTATCCCCTTCTTACTTAAAGAGTTTCATTCTGGTGTTGTGGGAGGACACGCTGGAATCCGCCGGACATATTGGCGTATAGCAGCTGAATTTTATTGGCGAGGAATAAAACGTTTCGTTCAGGAGTTTGTGCAGGCCTGTGATGTGTGCCAACACAGTAAATATGAAGCCATGTCTCCTGCTAGCCTTTTGCAACCTTTACCCGTTCCTGAACAGATCTGGGAGGATATTGCTATGGACTTTATTGAGGCTCTTCCAAAGTCGAAGGGATTTGATACAATTATGGTGGTGGTTGATCGTCTTTCCAAATATGCTCATTTCATCCCTCTCAGTCATCCCTTCTCAGCTCTCACGGTTGCTCAGGCTTTCTTACACAACATAGTTTGCTTACATGGCATTCCTCGATCAATTGTGTCTGATTGTGATAAAGTCTTTACGAGTTTCTTTTGGCGCGAGCTTTTCACTTTGCAAAGTTCAGAATTGCGTCGTAGTTCAGCTTACCACCCTCAGACGGATGGTCAGTCGGAAGTGGTTAATCGTTGTTTAGAGACTTATTTGCGCTGCTTCGCGGCTGATTCTCCCTCCCGTTGGTCTTCTTGGTTATCTTGGGTAGAATACACCTATAATACCTCTTTTCACACTGCTGCTGGCATGACACCTTTCAAGGTGGTTTATGGGCGCGATCCTCCTCCATTAATCCGCTATGAACTTGGCTCTACGACTAATGCTGATGTTGAAGCTGTTCTCCTTTAGCGTGACGCTATACTTGGTGAGCTACGTGCTCTTCTACACTGTGCACAACAAAAGATGAAAGACTCGACTGATGCGAACCGACGTGATGTGAATTTTGATGTCGGGGATTGGGTGTATGTGAGAGTGCGACCTTATCGCCAACAGTCTCTAGCTCGCTGAGTCAATGAAAAGCTTGCCCCTCGTTTTTATGGACCATTTGCTATTGTGAAGAGAATTGGCGCTGTCGCTTATAAACTTCGACTTCCTCTAGATGCACGAATTCACCCAGTTTTTCATGTCTCGCAACTCAAGAAAGCAATTGGCAACCATATCTCTTCTCCTGTGATTCCTTCCACTCTGTCTGCTGATATGGAGATGCTTGTGGAACTTGCTGCCGTGTGCAGTGTGCGTCCATCCACTATGCCTGGAGTTATTGGTTTAGAAGTGCTTATTCATTGGCAGGACCTGCCTGATTTTGAAGATTCTTGGGAGCCTTTTGACTTGCTTCGAGACCAATTCCCTCATTTTAACCTTGAGGACAAGGTTAGTCTTTGGGCGGCGGGTAATGATAGGCCCCCAATTAACCTTACGTATGCTAGGAAGAGGAAAGGGCAGCAATCGGTTAAGGGGGGGAAATAATTGAACTCATGGGACTTACCAGCTGGGCATTTATAGAGGAAGTCAGAAGGGAATAAGAAGAGTTTTTGGGCATTTATAGCTATGTCAGTTATGAATAAGAAGAGTGTTGGGCATTTATAATTAGGCCAGCTAGACATTTATGGGGGAGGAGTTTGTTATGCTGTCAGAAGAGTATAAGAAGGGTCTTTTGGGGATGGGGAGGGGTATGTTTTTTGGAGTGAAGAACATTTTGAGTGTTGGGAGAGCTGGCGGTCTCTCGAAGAACCGACCTACTGTTAATGTTTTCCTCTGAATGAATTTCAATTTCTCTTTATCTGAGTTGTGGCGTTCTTGCCTTGTGTCTGAGAATTGTGTGTGAACTTTTCGGGACATATCACTTTATCATCTGTTTTATATGTTCCCAAGTTCCCTCTTAACCTTATGTCTGTTAGTAGATTAACCAAGTCACTTAATTGTTCCATAAGCTTTTATCCTTCTTGTGTGTTTCAGGATCTCAAGAAGGGGATGAAGATTGATGGAGGGCATGAGGCAGGAGGATTGTATTACCTTGATGGTAGTGGCTCTCCAGTAGCTTTTCAATCATCTCTTACTCCTCTTCAATGGCACTACAGACTTGGTCATCCTTCTCTCAAGGCTCTGAAGTTGTTGGTTCCTTCATTGAGTCATCTTTCATCGTTGGATTGTTAGTTGTGTTAGCTTGGGAAACATCATAATCTCTTTTAGTCCGAGAGTTGATAGTCATGTCTTGAGTCCTTTTTCTTTAGTTCATTCTGATATTTGGGGTCTAATTAAAGTAATGTCATACAATGGCTTATAAGTATTTTGTAATTTTTGGAAATGACTTTTCAAGGATGACATGGATTTATCTTATGAAAGATCGCAGTGAATTGTTCTCTATTTTTCCGAAATTTTATGCTGAAATACGTACCCAATTTGGTGTTCATATTAAAATTATTCACTTCGGTAATGCAAAAGAGTACACCTCAACACCATTTCAGCAATACTTAGAGCACCATGGGATAATTCATCAACCTTCTTGTCCATACACCCCACAACAGAACGGTGTAGCTGAACGGAAAAAATCGACATCTCCTTGAAACTGTTTGGTCTATGATGCTTAATATGAATGTCCCAAAATGTTTTTGGAGTGATGCTGTCCTCACGTCATGTTTTCTCATCAATCAGATGCCCATGTCCATCCTTGGAAGTCAATCCCCCTTCTCAGTGTTGTTTCCTACCTTGTCTCTATTTCCTCTCACTTCGAGAGTCTTTGGGTGTGTTTGTTTTGTTCAAAATTTGGGTCCTGGTTTAGACAAGTTAGATGCACGAGCTACTAAGTGTATCTTCCTTGGATACTCCAGGACTCAGAAAGGGTATAAGTGCTATAACTGTAACTCCCATAAGTCATTTGTGTGCACTGATGTCACCTTCTTTGAATCAGTTCATTTTTTCTTGGACTCTGTGCTTCCTTTTCCTTCCCCACAGTTCCTCTTCCTATCCCTGTTGAGGATCCCCTTCCCGTGGTCCCCATTCCAGTTGCGGATTCCCCTCCCGTGCCAGTTCCTAATGAGAGGCCACCAATTAGACAAGTGTATACTCACAGAAGAGCACCAACCCCTCTTCTAATTCAGCCATCGTCGACAGATCCTATGGTTGCATCTTCTCCCTCGGACCTTGATCTTCTTATTACCCTGCGGAAAGGTAAACACACTTGTAATTCTCATCCTATTTCACACTATGTTTCAGCTACTCACCTTTTTGCTTCTCATCGCAACTTTATTGTCATTGCTATCCTCTGTTTCCATTCCCAAGACTGTCCAGGAAGCCCTTACCTCCTCAGGGTAGTGACAAGCAATGGAAGAGGAACTATCTGCTCTACAACACAATCACACGTGGGTCTACACAGTGAAGTATCTTCTAAATGGCAGTGTGGAACGATTGAAGGCCAAGTTAGTGGCCAAGGGCTATTCTTAGTTGTATGGTGTGGACTATATGGAGACATTTTCTCCTATGGCTAAAATTGGTTAAGTTCGGGTGTTGATTTCATTAGCTGCTATGTATGATTGGTCTATTCTGCAACTTGACATAAAAAATGCCTTCTTGCATGGTGATCTCATTGAGTAGGTGTATATTGGAGCAATCACTAGTGTTTGTTGCTCAGGGGGAGGATGAAACAATCTCCACGCGCATGGTTTGTAGACTCAAAAAGGCAATTTATGGACTGAAACAATCTCCACGCGCATGGTTTGGTAGGTTCAATGAAGTAGTGAAGAACTTTGGGATGAAATAGTGTCAGGTAGACCATTCTGTGTTCAACCATGACTCAAAAGGTGAAAAAATCTTGCTAGTGGTGTATGTGGATGATATTGTCATAAATGGGAGTAATAGTAATGGGATTGTCAGGTTGAAATTCCTACAGGACTATTTCAATACAAAAGATTTGGGTAAGCTGAAGTACTTCCTGGGAATAGAAGTTGCAAAGTCAAGACATGGAATTAACTTATGTCAAAGAAAATATGTTCTTGACCTACTTGAAGAAACAAGACTGTTAGGTGCTAAACCAACATATACTCCTATGGAACTGAATGTCAAGTTGAGTGTTGATGTAGGTGAAGAGTTTGATGATCCTGGAAGATACAAGAGGTTGGTGGGAAAGTTGAATTATTTGACTATTATCCGGTCAGATATATCATTTTATGTGAGTATGGTGAGTCGGTTTATGCAACATCATCGGATTCCTTATTGGGAAGTAGTTCTAAGGATTGTTAGGTACCTGAAGGGTACTCCAGGTCGTGGTTTGCTATACAAAAGTGGAGGGACTCTTGAGATAGTAGGGTATACAGATGTTGATTGGGTTGGTTTTGTATTAGACAGGAGATCAACTACAGGGTATTGTACCTTCCTTGGTGGCAATCTTGTAACTTGGAAGAGCAAGAAACAAACAATGGTGGCAAGGAGTAGTGCAGAAGCTGAGTACAGGGCTGTGGCTCATACCACATGTGAACTAGTATGGTTGAAGAACTTACTGCAAGAGATGGGGTTCTCAGTTGACAAACCCATGAGAGTATATTGTGATAATCAAGTAGCTGTTCACATCTCTTCCAATCCAGTTTTCCATGAGAGAATCAAGCATACTGAAGTCGATTGTCACTTTGTAAGAGAGAAAGTGATCGGTGGAGTGATAACCACATCTCATGTGAGCTCGGGAAATCAATGGGCAAATATCTTTACAAAGGGATTGTCTCGAGGCAGAGTATATTATATTCGTGACAAGCTGGGACTATGTGACATATACTCTCCAGCTTGAGGGAGAGTGTTAGAGTTCACAGAACAAGGGTATTTTGGTCATTTGGGTTTATCTATTTGAGAGTGAAAAGTCTGCTTTATTCAAGTTTAAGTTGTGTGTCTCATCACTTATGAGGGACAATATTGTCTTTCTTGTAATTAAGTTTATTTGAGATAAATACAAGTTGGTCGACTAGAGAGGACAGATTTTCCTCCATGGGCCGAACCCTTCTTCTCCTTCTTCTCCTTCTTCTTCTTCTCCTTCTTCTTCTTCTCCTTCTTCTCTACTTTAACCTAGAACTGAATAGGGTTTTCACAAAGGAGATTATGAAATTGGACTTTATTGCTGGTTTTAGAGAATTCTATAATGGGAATCATAATCTCGTGATTAAATGCTAGATTTATTGTTTTGGTGCCTAAGAGATATATGGAGAAAATCGATTAAAAGATTAGTAGAAAGCCTTATGTGCTGATTCGGCCAAGCTTCTTGTGAAAGGAAGAGGAGAAAGTTGGGGGTTTCAGCAATAGACAGAGGAAAGGGAAGAAAAGGAGAAGAAGGTTGACTAGGATAGTCATTCATAACCCTATCCGCCAGCCTCTCATTCTATTTATAATTAACTTAAATATGAGATATTACAAAGATGCCCCTAGTAGGGCGGCAACTCAAACTAAGTACTTACAATTCTTTTAAAAATAAAAAACTAATGGGCTCAAGTTCCAACAACTTCTTAATTTAAAAGAAAACAAACTAAACATAAATCGGCCCACTCAACACTCCCCCTCAAGTTGGGAATAGATTTCACACATTCCCAACTTGCGTAGATCATGTTCCATCTTATTCTTTGCAACACCTTTTGTGAGAACATCAGCAAGCTGCAGATCAGAAGAATTGTATGGAAGACAAACTTCTCCAGAAATTACCCTTTCTCTGATAAAATGTCTATCTACTTCAATGTGCTTAGTTCGGTCATGCTGGACTGAATTATGGGCAATATTGATTGCTGCCTGGTTATCGCAGTATAGCATCATAGGTTCTTTTGCCTATACACTGATTTCTTCTAACAGAGAACGGATCCAGAGAAGTTTTGAAACTCCATGTGCCATGGCCCTATATTCCGCTTCTGCACTTGATCTTTCCACAACTATTTGTTTTTTACTCTTCCACGAGACTAGGTTACCCCCAACTAGGGTGCACACTCCTGAAGTTGATCTTCTGTCATCAAGGTATCCTGCCCAATCCGCATCTGTATAGGTCTCTAGCTTCAGCTGTCCATGATCAGTAAACAATATGCCTCTGCCTGGATGTCCCTTCAAATAAGCAAGGATCCCGTCAACTGCTTTCCAGTGCTGGTCTCGTGGAGCATGCATGTATTGACTCACTACACTTATTGCATAGGAGATGTCCGGTCTTGTCATACACAAGTATAGTAGCCGACCCACAAGTCTTTGGTATCTCTCAAGGTCCTTCACTGGTTCACCTTCTGATGCACTGATTCTATGGTTCTGATCAATGGGGGTGCTAGCTGCCTTTGTTCCAAGCTTCCCTGTCTCTTGGAGAAGGTCCAAGACACACTTCCTTTGAGAGATAAAAATTCCATGTTTCGATCTTGCAACTTCGATGCCTAAGAAGTATCTTAGTTCTCCAAGATCCTTAATCTCAAATTCCTTATGCAGGTTCCTCTTCAGACTATCAATCTCACTCAGATCATTTCCAGTGACAACAATGTCATCCACATAAACAATTAGGATTGACACCAAAGATCCCCTGCGCTTCACAAACAAGGTGTGATCAGATTGAGTTTGAGTATAGCCAAAAACAATTAGGGCCTTTCTGAATCTGTCAAACCATGCTCTGGGAGATTGTTTCAAGCCATATAGTGACTTCTTCAGCTTGCATACCTTTCCCTTTTCAGCATTATCATAAAAACCAGCTGAAAGATCCATATACACCTCTTCTTGCAGATCCCCATTTAGGAAAGCATTCTTTACATCTAGTTGAAACAAGGGCCAAGAGTATGAGGCAGCAAGAGAAAGGAGTATCCGAACAGAGGTCATCTTTGCAACTGGCGCAAATGTCTCTAGATAATCAATTCCATAGGTCTGTGTGTACCCTTTTGCAACGTCTTGCCTTGTACCTCTCTATACTTCCATTTGCCTTATACTTTACTGTGTAAACCCATTTGCATCCAACTGTCTCCTTGCCTTCTGGTAGGTCTACAATTTCCCATGTCTAATTCTTAATCAAAGCCTCCATCTCTTCCTGCATAGCTGTCTTCCACTCAGGTTTGGAGAGAGCCTTACTAACACACTTGGGTATAGGCACTGAATCAAGAGAAGAGAGAAAAGCACGGTTGGAAGGAGAAAGTCCACTGTAGGATAAGTACTGTGAGATATAATGAGCAGTGCACTTTCTCTTCCCTTTTCTAAGAGCAATAGGGAGATCAAGGTTATCTGTAACAGTGTCAGTAGGATCAATGGGAACTGAAATAGTAGTGGGATCAAGAGGAATACTTGAATCCGTATCAGCCGAATCCGGAGTCTCCAAGGAATCCGTGAGTAATGCTGTGAAATGGAACACAAAGGAGGTGGCAAGGTGGGTGACATCGGGTGGTGGCCAAGCATAGGAGTAGACACAGGGACTGGAACTGGGAGAGGGATAGACTGCTGACTTACTTCCCCAAAACACTCCCCTTGAGAAGGATCCTTTGAGAAGAAGTACGTAGATTCAAAAAAGGTAACATCCATAATAACATGCTGGTTCCCAGAGACTGGATCATAACTGCGGTACCCTTTCTGATTCTCTGCATATCCAAGGAAAACACATTTCTTTGCCTTGGGATCAAGCTTCGAATGGTGAGGGCCAAGAATATGCGCAAAGCAGACACATCCAAACACCCTTAGAGGAATATGAAACATCTCTCCCTGAGGAAAAAGAAGGCTGAATGGGGTCCTGAATTCGAGTACACGAGAGGGCACCCTGTTAATCAGATGTACTGCCGTGAGAACTGCATCACCCCAAAAACGAACCGGAAATGTGGTTGTGATCATCATGCTTCTTGCCGTCTCAACGATGTGTTTGCTCTTCCTCTCTGCAACATCATTCTGTTGTGGACTATAGGAGCAACTGCTTTGATGGACAACACCATACTCCAACAGATACGCGGCAAGATGTCTCTCAAAATATTCCCTAGCATTGTCAGATCTGAACATCTTTATTCTCGTCCCAAACTGTGTTAGTACCATCTGGTGGAATGCCTCACCAAGGATGGTACTCCATCGCATGATTTCATCAAGTAAATCCAGGAATATCGAGAGAAATCATCCACAAACAGGAGAAAATAGCAATAACCGCCCATAGAGGGAACATGATAAGGGCCCCACACATTCGAATGAATAACATCAAAGGGAGAAGAACATCTTTTATTACTAGGTTTAAAAGAGTGTCTACAATGCTTTCCAAGTTCACAACCCTCACACTTCAAACTTGACAGACTCAGACTCATACAGTTTTGGAAACATACAACTCAAAGAAGAAAAGGATAAATGACCCAGACGGTTGTGCCAAAGCATAATCTAACCAACATATTTTGACTCACTGTCTCTGCAAACATGATGGCTTTGGTGAAGAGGAGGAGCATCCAAGAGGTAGATTCCATTCACTTCACGACCACTCCCAATCATCCTCTTTGAATCCAGATCCTGCAAAATACAGCGTCCAGGAGAAAAAATTACTGAGCTGTTCAGATTCTTAGTCAAACTACTAACATATAACAAATTAGTGCTCAATCTAGGAACATGGAGGACACAAGGTAAACAAATAGAATCATTAATCTTGACAGATCCCTTCCCAACAATAGGAACATGGGATCCATCAGCTGTGGAGACCCTATCTCTGCCAGAACAGAGCTGATAAGAGGAGAAAATAGTGGAGCAATGGGTCATATGCTCTGAGGCTCCAGAGTCTATAATCCAAGGAGATCTCTCCTTACCTGAAGCAGAAACATAGTTTGTAGTGACATGTGAACTACCTGTGTGGGCAAAGGAGGTAGAGTGAGCTCCACCTGTGTTACCTGTACCTTGTTGTCCGCTTACGGTTGAACTGGAACTAGCTGTATCCCTCTGATTCAGAAGTAACCCAAACCTCTCAAGCTCGGCCCTTACTGCAGCAGCTGCAACGGACTCCAAAGTAGCTGTAGTAGGGGGGGCTGGAGTATCACCAGTAATTGCCATGTGCGCATTTCCTTTCTTATTCTTCAATTTGGTCGGCACAAGATGTGGGTGAAGCTTCCAACAAGTATCTCTTGTATGCTTAGGCTTCTTACAGTAGTCACAGACCAAGTCCCTTTTGTCTTCTTTTTTGTTTTCATTGCCATTCTGTTTAGATTTCACAGCACTTACCATAGCAGACTGATCAAAACTGAGATTTTTCATCATTACATCCCTCCTGCACTCCTCTCCTGACACAAAGGCATATGCTTGGGAGAGAGTGACACTGTCCCTAGAAAGAAGATGCTGTCGTGCAATGTCATATTCAGGGTTAAGGCCAGCAAGGAATTCGAACACCCTATACTTCTCTAAATGTCTTTGATAGGTAGCTGCATCCTTGGTGGTTTCCCAAGTAAAGGTCTCTAGATGGTCGATCTTCTGCCACAGGGTCTTACGGACTGAAAAATAGGCTGCAACAGATCTATCTCCCTGCCTTGTGGCAATAATTTGATTTCTCAGTTGATAAGCCCTAGCAACATTCTCCCTTTGTGAATAGGTTTCTACAACCCCATCCCATATCTCCTTAGCAGTGTTTGCCCATAAAAAAATTTTACTTATATGTGGCAACATAGAATTACACAACCATGTCATTACCATATAATTTTCCTGCACCCACTGAGATTTGCCAGTTTCGGGTTTCACCTCTTCACCAGTAATATACCCCAATTTTCCACGAGCCCCAATGGCCATCTTTGCAGATTGGGACCATTCCAAGTAGTTTGTACCATCTAACCTAACTGTAGTAATGGTCCCAGCTCCAAAGGGGTCTCCAACACCTCTTCTCACTGGTCCTATTTCATTCCCGGGCTTATATTCAACTCTGTGTCCCTCCATGTTTCTCAAAAGAGGTACAGAAAACAACCAAAAAATGCAACAAGAACAAACAGAATACCTTCTGGAACCAACGACACTCCTTTGGTGTCTTGGACTTTCTTCCCACGAAAGATTCCTTTTCTGTGGGATGGGAGAAGAGAGAGAAAAAGCAACCGCCCTCTCTAGAAGCCTCCAAACCACATGGAACTTGAATCGCCCCTTACAAAAAATCCAGGGGAACCCTAAAAATTTAGGGCGCCACTACCTAGGTCAAAATTGAAGAGTCCAACAAAATCAAGACTCTTCCCCTTTCTCTAGTTTTTCCTGATTCTGATGAGAAACCCTAGACCAGCTACAGGGCATACAGATCCATCAAGAAAATCCAAAAACTAGGCTTACCTGAGAGCTTCGATTGGCCTCTTAAGTCTCCATGCAGTCGGCCAATCTAGGGCTGCAGGAGTGAATCTCTTCAAGAACCTTCAACCTGCTCTGATACCAAGTAGAAAGCCTTATGTGCTGATTCGGCCAAGTTTCTTGTGAAAGGAAGCGGAGAAAGTTGGGGGTTTCAGCAATGGACAGAGGAAAGGGAAGAAAAGGAGAAGGTCGACTAGGATAGTCATTCATAACCCTAGCTGCCAGCCCCTCATTCTATTTATAATTAACTTAAATATGAGATATTACAAAGATGCCCCTAGTAGGGCGGCAACTCAAACTAAGTACTTACAATTCTTTTAAAAATAAAAAACTAATGGGCCCAAGGCCCAACAACTTCTTAATTTAAAAGAAAACAAACTAAACATAAATCGACCCACTCAACAGATTAATGGGTAATCCAGGACTCAGCAGCACAACAAAGGGTAAAATTGAATTTGATGGAAGCTCCATGGGTAATCCAGGACCCTCGGGAGTTAGGGGAGTTTTTAGGGGTGGGGGGAGGGCAGAATGGTGGCACTATGCTTTGGTCCCATAGGAGTGGGAGACTCTTAGAAAGCTAAATTTTTGGCTCTCCTACAAGGCTTGAGATTTGTCAAGCAATGGGAGTTTCAAAACTGCAAACAAAGAAGTTGGGTGTATGGAAGTTTAGACAGCAAATAAGGGAAATAATCTGCTTGGCAAGGGAAGTTGGAGTAACATTCAAATGGGCAAGGAGATCGGCAAACTCTATTGCAGATAGCTTGGCAAAACAGGGGAATTTCAGGGAAAACTTATTTTGGGCTGTACTGTAATTCTTGATGTTATTTTGGGGTCAACACTCTTTGTCTGAGTGGTTGGCAGTGTAAGATGTTTATTTAATATTCTTAATGAAAGTTACCGTTTTCAATAAAAGAATTGATTAAAAGATGCTTATCCTCAACTTAAAGTTTTTTTTTGAAAGAGTTTTGAAAGAATCTCAAACATGAAGACGAGTGACATTAGTCGATTATGGGAGGGGCTGTGGTGCATATGTAGTGATTTAACATTACCAAGTTCATAGAAGAGATCAGCAATCCCAGCCAAAGGATAACTATTAGAAGGACTAAATCACTCTCACTTATCAAAAAAAAATCAAATACAATAAAGGCAAACATAAGCACTTAAGCACTAAATAAAAAATGCTGAAGGGGATTATTTGCAATGTTAATTGCTGCAGCTTGTTTGTAACAATGTAACTTAAAAGGTCCAGTCATATGTATCCCCAATTCACCTAAGAGAATTTTGAACCAAAGTAATTGAACAACTCTATGACTCGTGGCCCTATACTTAGCTTCAGCACTTGATCTAGGCTATTTAGCCACTACAATTTGTTTCTTGCTTTCCCAAGTGACTAGATTCCTCCTACAAATGTACAATATCCTGATGTGAATCTCCTATGACTAGGGGAATTTGCCCAGTCAGCATCAATATAATCTTCTACATCAATTTTATCATGTTTCTTGAACAATAACTCCTTACTAGGTACAAGTCTTGAGGTACCTCAAGATCCTTTCAACTGCCTTCCTAATTGTGACCTGAGGAGCATGCATGAATTGATTGGCCACATGGACTAAATAGCAATGTCAGGTCTGGTGAGAGATAAATAGAGTTGTTTACCAACAATGTCTTTGATGACTCTCTTTGTCAAGATATAACTCTCCATCACCTTCTTGTAGACAATGATTTTGCTCAATAGGAGTATTTGTAGGTCTTGCCTTTGGCTTCCCTATCTCCTTCAACAAGTCCAAAGCATATTTCCTCTAACAAATATAAATTCCATCATTGGATCTAGTAACTTCAATTCCTAGAAAATATCTTGGTGATCCTAGATGGTTGATCTCAAATTCTTTGGCTATGAAGCATTTCAACTTTTGAATCTCACTTGGGTCATTTCTAGTGACCACCATATCATCATACACAATCAATGATGTTAGCTTTTCTCCATTTCTTTTGTATAGTGTGTGGTTAGCACTGCTTTATTGGTATCCAACTACCATCATTGCTTTGCACAATCTCTTAAACCATGCCCTTTGGGATTGTTTGAGACCATACAATGCCCTCTTTAGTTTGCACACCTTTCTTCCCATGTTATGCCCTGTAGGAGGCTCCATGTAAACTAGGGGTGTACAATCAGTCGGTTCGGTTCAAATCGAGAACCTAACTGACTATTCGGTTTTATCATTTTCTCTAACCGAATTGACCCTAATCGAATTCGGTTCAGTTTGGTTCATTTTCGGTTCAGTCAGACCTTGGTTCCACATAAATGACAAGCATTTAATAAGTGTTATTAATGAAAAATTAAAATGGCCTCAAAGCCTATGGTTTTAATTAATTAACTATTAACTATTATTAATTAAAAGTTAAAATGACCCCAAAGCCCAATGGTTTTAATTAATTAGCTATTATTAATTAAAAGCTGAAATAGGCCCAAAGCCCTATGCCAATGGGGAATTGGTGAATTGGCCATTTTCAAAAATTATTAACGATTAATGAACAATTAATGACTAATAAACAATTAATAATTAGTCTAGGTTTTAATTAACTATTATTAATTGTTCATTGGGAAATATAATAATTAATTAGCATAAAGTATGAAATAAAACATTAATATGTTTAATATACTTAACTAAATAACAACATTAATTCAATTTTCGGTTCGGTTGAAAATTCCAATCAAACTGAACAGAAACCAAAAATCGATTTTTTTTTTTTTTTTAAATAAAACAAACCAAACCAATAGCCGAATTAATTGAACCGAATTAGCTTATTCGTTTGGTTCGGTTTATCACCGAATTTGAGCACTCCTAATGTAAACTTTTTCTTGCAAGTCTCCATTCAGAAAGGCATTCTTGACACCCAATTGGTATAGTTCCCAAATTGCAATCAGAGAGTAACACTTGAATGGTATTCAATTTAGCAACTGGAGCAAAGGTCTCATCATAGTCAACACCCTCCCTTTTGTAACTAATCTAGCCTTGTACCTATAGATCTATCAACTTTGTGTTTGATAGTATAGACCCACTTGCATCTGATAGTACTCTTCCCATTTGGTAGATCGAGCCCATGTATTTGCCTTTAATAAGGCTTTCATCTCCTCATCCATGGCTTCTTTCCATTTGGGATTGCAAACAACCTTGAGTACTTAGAAGGGTCAGAAGACAAAGTGGAAACAAAAGAGTGATAGGCAGAAGACAATTGAGAGTAGGAAACAAATCTATTAATAGGATGAATGGTGCATGACCGAATAGGTTTCCTCAAGGCAATGGGTAGATCAGAATTATAACTAGTGGAATTAATAAGAACAATACCTTGGTTGGCATCAGTAGCACCAAATTGGTTGTGGTGTTTAGTTGGCTTATCCCTTTCTCTCTTTTTGCGATAAAGAATTAGCACTCTTTTTTTTGATGAACAACTGATTACTTCATTGAATTTAAAGGAAAGTGTACAAGAGAAAGTGAGAGAGAGACAAGCTCTCTTATCTCTCCCCTTTAACTTTAGTTATAATTACAATTGCATTTGAGCCCAAAATGTTTGTGGTCTCCCAACCCCTTGCTTGGCTAGCGCATCAATCATTGAATTAGCTGTTCTTTTTACCCACTGTATTCTCAGTTCCATGTCCTTTGTGATCCATCTGAATTTTTTCTTCTCATTATTGTATTTCCACATCCTACTTTCCTCATCTAGTAGCCAAGCCACTACCAGCTTGGAATCCCCTTCAATGATTAGCTTTCTAGCATTCATGGTTCTAGCCCTTTGCACCCCTTCCATAACTGCCATTACTTCCGCTCTTAATGATTTTCCTTCATTGCTGGGCCTGAGAATAATGCACACACTATACCCTTACACCTCCAATTCTTGACCTTCCTGGGTTTCCCATGCTACAGCTGTCAAAGTTAAGCTTTATAAATCCTCTTTCAGGAGGGGTCCAGATAGGAATAACAGGCTGCTTATTGACATTTGAGTCTGCCACTATTTTCCAGTTTCAAATGATATCATCAATGGATATATGTGAGAAGTTTTCTAAGGATTTCAGCCATTGAGCCACTCTAATCAGTATTGATTCAATCAAGGCCTCTTTTGTTCTCTCATTTTCTCTAAAAATTTGCATTTCTTTCTTCCCACACTACCCAGATTATTGCCGCCCTAGCACACTTCCACATGATGTTACCTATCTTCTTCGGCCATGGACAGGAAGTTGGATCAAAGAGACTTTTGATGTCAGTCGGAGGTGTCCACCTGCATTCAAATAAGGAAAAAAGCCATTCCCAAATACCAGCAACAAATGGACAAGTAATAAACAAATGAAAGCAAGTCTCACTATTAGCACTCTTTCATTATCAGGACTAGTAGTGGTCACAATGTTGGGAGTAGTGCCAATTGGGTTAACATCAACAAGAGTCTCTTTTGGACCAGTGATTTAAAAGGTGTGCCTTAGGCACGCCTAGGTGCAACACTTTCAATGGGTGTGCACCTATTGTGTTTGGTGCACCTTGTGCTTAAGCCTAGGCATGTGCCTTTTGAAAATTTGTGATTATTATTTTTTTAATGCTTAGCAATTGGATTAGGAGCTCTACCCCTTGGACCCAACCAAGGATTATGATTGAAAAACCTTTTTTATAAGGATTATGATTGTAAGGCCCTAATATGGACTTGTTTGGGCTTGCCTCAAGACTCAAGAGGCTTGGTACAAAGATGACTTGTAGAAGTAGGAATGTGTTACAGAACAAATCTGTACTGATTTCAGCCCTAGATTAGCAGAGATTAAAGGCAAAAGAAGAGAGAGAAGAGAGAAGAGAGAAAGAAGAGGAGGAGGAGGAGGAGGAGAAAACTGGTTTGATCTATAGAAGAAAAGTCAACCTTCTTAGTCGGCCAGATTGTATTTATATAGTTCTGATTAAGTACATAAAGACTCTTATGCCCCTAATCAAGTATGGGACATATAACTTAAACTTGAACATAATAAACATTACACCACACTAATAATATATATTGAAAAGACAAAACTACCCCTATATTGTCGATTCTAACATTCCCCTTCAAGCTGGTGAGTATATATCATATAGTTCCAGTTTATCACAAATGTAATCCACTCTTCCTTGAATCATCCCCTTAGTGAACAGGTCTGCCCATTGGTTTCATGTGTTTACGTATGCAGTACTTATTACTCCACTGAGCACCTTCTTTCTTACAAAGTGACAATCAACTTCTATGTGCTTTGTTCTCTCATGGAAAACTGAATTAGATGAGATGTGGATTATAACTTGGTTGTCACAATAAAGCTTCATGGGGCAATCAATTGTATATCCCATTTCCTGTAGAAGGTTCTTCAACCATACTACTTCACATGTAGTGTGTGCCATAGCTCTATATTCAGCTTCTACACCTCTTGCTACCACAGTATGCTTCTTACTCTTCCATGTCACCAAATTGCCTACAAGAAAGGTGCAATACCCCGTAGTGGACTTTCTGTCAGATATTGAACCAGCCCAATCAGCATTTGTATATCCCTCTATCTCAAGATTTCCTCCACCCTTATATAACAAACCACGACTTGGAGCTCCCTTCAAATACCAGACAATCCTTAAAACTACATCCCAATGTGGAACTCGAGGATTCTGCATGAACTAACTTACTACACTGACTACAAAAGATATATCTGGCCGAGTGATGGTTAGATAATTAAAGTTTCCTAGTCTTCAGTACCTTCCTGAGTCCTCAAACTCCTCACCTACATCACTACTCAACTTGATATTCGGTTCCATGGGTGTTTTAGCTGGTTTGACACCTAATAAACCTGTCTTATCCAACAAATCAAGAACATACTTCCGTTGACACAGATTAATACCATGCTTAGACCTCGCTACCTCTATCCCAAAGAGGTATTTTAACTTCCCAAGGTCCTTTGTTTGGTGAAGTGAGTAATTGGTTCCATCAAACCTAACAGTAGTAATCTGAAAAGAACTCTCATTCATGCTTCCAGCCCCTAAAAAACCTTCTCCTTGAGTTTATAATTCACTTCCAGCCTTCTCCATTTTATATAAGATATTAACAGGTCACTGTTTCAAGAAATAAACCCCTGAACTGCCCCTTTTTTATGTAGAAAACCTTAGCTGATTGGAATCCGCCACCCAGAAATCACTCACAATGAAGAGTTATTTTCCAGAAACCATTTATAGTCAAGAATCACCACCAAGAAATCATTCACAGCCAAGAATCATCATCCAGAAACCATTCACAGTTAACTATAATCACCTATAAATCATCCATATTCAAAATAACAAGTCTGGGAGCAAAGATCTGATCATAGGGTTTGAAAAACCCTAGAGAAAAGAACAGGGAAGACAGAAATCTGTCAACTGCCGCTTCCCGAATGGTTTAAACTGCTCTTATTCAAGGCCAGTTTCAATAAAAAGTTCTTTTTCGAAAAGAAATTGATCGCCACCTTCAATCTCCAGTTTAAACCCTAAACTTGGACTTACCTATTTTCTCTGATCCTTCCCGGTCATCGGGCACTCTCCAAAGGTCATACAATCCCTTGGGCAGCAACTAAAGACTCCAGCAACCTCCAAGAATCAAGCAATGATGCAGAGCTTCCAGTCCTAGAAAGTTGTCATTGCAGCTGACTGGATTAGGCTCACATGAGAACCCTAATCTGTCCTAAGTTGGCTCTGATACCAACTTGGATAAAAGAAATCAGAACCTGTTTGTTTTTCTGATATAAGTTCAGTAGAAAAAGAAGAGAGAAGGTCGCGAATAGAAGAAGAAAAGAGAGAAGAGAAGAGAAGAAGAAAAGGAGAAAAGGAGAAAAGGGTGCAGATAGATGATCTTGTCGCCCCATCAGATTAGTATTTATATGTTTGTAACATAACATTAGTGGAGTTACACAAATATTCCTTCTGAAACAGAAATTAATATAAAACAAATATATCTGGCTTAACTACCATAACTACCATGAAATAAATATAAAGATATTAGTGGGATTGGGACCACACACTAGCAACTAACAACTGTCTCTACATTCTCATTAATTTAATGTGAATTTGTTATTGACCCAAGAAAACAAAAAAAGTGACACTATCTCTAGTAAGTAATTGGTGCCTTACAATGTCATATTCTAAATTTAATCCAACAAGAAACTAAAACACCCTATTTGTTTCAACCAATTTGCTATATTATGTTGCATCCTTCTGAATTTCCCACTCATTTGTCTCCAAATGATCAATTTCATACCATAATGATTTCAAAGTAGAGAGGTAAGCAGATACTAATTTCTTCCCCCTGTATATTTTTTTCACTTCATTCTTCAATTCATAAGCTCTAGCAACATTAAGAGGTTGAGAGTAAGTCTCCTTCATGTAAATTTCCTTAGCAGACTTAACCTATAGATGATTCCTGCAACTTCCATGAAACCTATTGTGCAGGAATTGTGGCCCCCACCAACACAACAAAGAGTGATATTGAACTTTGATGGGACCAATAGGAGTGGGGGACTCGTTAAGAGATGAAAATGGCAGAATTGTGGCTTTGTTTTCAGGACCAATAGGAGTAGGGGACTCATTAAGAGTGGAGGTGATGGCCTTGCTTCAAGATGTAAGATATGCAAAACAGTTGGGGTTACACCAAATTGAGATAGAGGGAGACTCTAAATTGTTGATTGAGTGGCTGCAATCTAGTAAGTTGGGAGCCTGGATTTATAGACAGCCCATAAGGGAAATCCTCAACATAACAAGGGAGATCGGTGCATGCTTCAAATGGACAAGGAGATCAGCTAATGGTTTAGCTGACACGTTGGCTAAACAAGGGACTATGAGGGAGAGTATGTTCTGGGCAGTTTTGTAAGAAAGATTATTGGGGGCTCAACACCTACTTAGGGGTTGACAGCTGTACTTAAATCTGGTAAGTTTTTTAAGTTACTTTAATGAAGTTACCGTTTCCAATAAAAAAAATAGATAATTCCTGCTGATGTGCAGCTGCATGGTATTACACAACCAAGTCATTACCAAATAGTTTTCTTGAACACATTTGGCATGAGATGTATCTTCCTCGGCTGGTTTCTGTGTCTCTAGTTACATATCCTAGTTTTCCCCTTCCTCCAATGGTTATCATGGCCGATTGAGCCCATTCCAAATAATTTGTGCCATCAAATTTAGCAGAGTTGTTTGACACATTTCCAGCCCCAAGAGATCCTTCCCCATGTGATTTCATTTCATTCCCTGTTGTCTCTATGCTAAACACAAAACTAAAGGTTCACACACCTGGAGGGAAAAGACCTAGAAATACACCTTAAAAGGCTGATAAAATTCTGTACAGTAACCAACCTGTAACAGTCCCTCCGATAACTGTAGGAATCACAAAAAAAAAAGGACTGGAAAGGAAAGGATTGATCACTCTCCAGTGAAAGACCCTAGAACCAGCCCTAGAGGAAGATAATTTCTTTCAGCCACTCCCTCCAGTTAGTTCTAAAGGACTCCTGTAAACTGTCAATCTGAAGAGAGATTAATTTTCTACCTATAAAACATTGAGTGCCACTTCCAATTGAAGGTTTAACTCCTAAACCTTGAATCAACCTGAATTCTCTGGTTCTTCCTGGTCATTGGGCAATCTCCAAGATTAAAAACACCTTGGACAGCAACTGGACTCTCCAATAGATTTGTTCATGGGCCAGGCTCGGGCTTGGCTTTTTCCAAAATTCTAATGGGCCTGACCTGAAGCCTGAGCCCGAGCCTGGGACAGTATAAAGTTGAGCCCAAATCCCAGCCGGTGAGCAGGTATACTCTCCAATAACCTCCAAGAATCAGGCAATAGCTGCTGAAAACTGCAGCCCTAGAAAGATCTCATGGAGTCGGATGGGTCAAGTCCACATGAGATCCTTACTCAAACCTAGACATGCTTTGATACCAACTCGGCTGAGATAGTTGGTGATCAAATCAGGTTTAGATCAGATTCCAGCACGAAAAGTAAAAGAAAAGAAGAAAAAGAGAGCAGAAGAAATGGAGAAGAGAGAACATAGAGAAAAGAAGAAAAAGGGGTCCAGATTTCTTATGTTCTGCTGCTCCATCCACTACTATTTATATTAGTAAAAGGAAAACAATGTACATTAGGGGCGAGCAAAAAAAACCGAAAAACCGAACCGACTGAAACCGAACCGATCGGTTCGGTGTTTTTTAAAAACCGAAGGTACTGGTTTGGTTTTGGTTAATCAATTTAAAAAACTGATGGTTAACCGAACCGACCGGTATACATGTTTTTCTATATATTTTCTATATATTTATGTAAATTATATATATATATATATTTATATATTATAAATTAATAAATATGCATTATATATATAAATATATATATATTTATAATATATTATATATATTTTATTATTTAAAATATATTTTTTATATATTTATAATTTTTATTATATATATTTTTTTACAATTTATATTATACAGTAAAAAAAACCTAAAAATTGACAAACCGAACCGTCGGTTAACCGAACTGGTCAACCGGTTAATCGACTGGTTTTGGTTCGGTTCCGGTTACTGGTTTTCCAAAAAGCGGTACTACCGGTTCGGTTCACAAAAAGGCCCACAGTTCGGTTAGCCGAACCGTGAACACCCCTACGTATAATGACCATAATACCCTGCCACCTAAAGAACAAATGGAAAACAGCAATAACAATAGTAAAAAGCAATAAAAAACAATATGGGACCACAAGAAGTGAAAGCTTTTTCTTGGAAGGTGTATAACAAAAAAATCAGCATGTGTAATGTCATTTATTTATGGTGTTTGGCTTCATATCCTGCTTCCTCTGTAATGCAAGTGGGAAATATACCATCTATTAATCTATTGTCCGTTTGTGGCATAAAGTTGGTCTGGGCTCTTCTCCTTTTTGGATGCAGGTGCAATCCTTCAACAGATATTTGTAGTGTCTTCAAACCCTCCTTTTTCAACCCACCAAGAAGGAAATGCAAAGCCATGTGGAGAAGCACTAGAGTTGCAATTTCTTATGTCTATTTGGGAAGAGAGAAATGGAAGGATTTTTAATTGGAAGAGGAGAGATGATAGAGTGAAGGTACCACTATCAAAGTTGTACATATCAAAACAATGAACGCTTTTTACTCCTCCATAGAAGTCATTGTAAGAGGCTGGAATTGGTTTGCAGCTTCATCTGCAGTCAGATTCATTGGTAATGCTCTATGGACACCACTCAGGATTGATGAGAAGAATTATTGGCTGCAGTCTAGGTAATCCTGGATTCTCAGTTATTGGTGTTACAATGAGATGGTAGAGGCGATATTCTAGCTTTATTTTCTGAGTCCATTGGGGAGGGAAATCAATAAGAGCAGAACTATTGGCTGTACTGCTGTACTGCATGGCTTAAGGATGGCAAAGATTTTAATCTTGAGAACTTGATAGTGGAAGGAAGGATTCTAAGGGGGTTTTGGGATGGCTGCAAAATGAAAAAGAAAACTGAGAAGAAATTTGCATTTAACTTTCAAATGGGTCCCTAGGCTGGCTATTGCTCTTGGTGATGGATTAGCCAAACAATGGGGTAAAAACTTGGGGTGTATTACAGGATTATGTGTTGTATAAGCTAGTTTTGTAAGAAGAAAAAAAAGGTTGGTAAGGTCCGGTCTGTAAGGAATGAGTTTTTTCCTATCGACGGGATTCTTGGCATGTTGTATGTAATTTTCTTTATTTTTTCTATGTAAATCAATGAAGTTATCAAGTTCATGTTACCTATGAAAAAGAGTAGTTTCAAGGCAGAAGTTAGTGTCATAGAATTTTTATTCACAGGCTGTATCATTCTCAATGGTTATAAATGAAAACTACCATTGTCAATGGTTTTATTCATTATGTTTAACTCCACTCATGGTCATTTTGTTTCATCAATTTTTTAGGCTGACTGCTGTTTATTTTATACAACTGTAATTGCAGGTCTTGTGATGGCTTTAATTGGTTCTCTCCTCAGTATACTTGTGGTATTTTTCATCTCTCCTCATTTGATTCTTTTTCTGTTTGTAGTTTACATATCAAAGGAACTGTACATGAATGCTTGATGCTAGGGAGTATACCCACCATTCAATGATTTTCATGGAGGATATTTATATTTCTGTCAAATGGCAAGGGAAGTTATGCTTTTTTGATTGTTCATGTTCTTTTTGATGGCCCAAAAGTTAACAATAGTATTGAGCATGCATGCAGTCTGTATAGAACACTGATGTGGACCCCACGGCTGTGGTCCCCACTGTGTTCGTATGACAGCACAGCATGTATTCTTTATTAGTTATGTCAGTGTTGGTTGGTAGTTATTTCAGTTTTGTTGTTACAGCCTGTTATTTCAGTCTTATTATTAGTTTATTTGCCATGTAAGCATTAAGGGCAATTCTGCCTTTTTTCTACAATTAGTAAACATATAAATAGTAAGAGTGGGTCGGCAGATTAATCTATCTGTCCCTCTCTCCTTTTCTAAAACCCTTGTGTACTTCTGCTTCTTTCTTTTCCTCTTCTTTTCTCCATCTGAAACACTTTTTTACTTTTGGATTCAAGACTGATTGTAGTCTTGATCGACTACTCAGTCAATGGTGGGTCCTATTCCTATGCGGATGATCTTGATTCATCTGCAATGTTCTTGGACCAACAATGATAAAAATAGTGCCTACATAGCGTGCCTTAAACAAATAAAATTAAAAGTAATGTAGGTTGTTGTGATCTGAGAGTTGGCACTGTGTGCAAAAAATGCTAAAGATTAGGTCCATAACTCCATATATTGTCTACTCTTCCAAGAGCCAAGATAGACAACCAACATTGGTTGATAGCCTTATGTAGGTTGTTATGAACCTTCCTAAGTTTAGCAAGGCAGATTAACCTAAAATATTTAGCTATTGAGGGTGACTCCTTCTTGGTAGTGGGTATGATGGTGAACAATAATGAGGGCCCGTGGGTTCTCAGACATGTAAAAAGGGAAATCAGAATAGCAGGAGAGATTGAGGCCACTCTTAAGAGGATTAACAGGTTTGCAAGTGCACTGGCAGACTCCTTAGCCAAGCAAGGGGTGACTAGGGGACAACTTTTATGGGTTAATATGTACTCATAAGATTTATGGGGGTATGACTCGGGTTGAGAGCCTTGTAATACTGTTAAATTTCTAATTAATCCAAGTTTCTGATTATCTATCAAAAAAATGCAATTTAAAATTTGTACCTAACTGCCATGTCTTTGGTGGAAAAATCACTCTAATCAAGAGTCTTCTTTCAAATCTGCTGATTTTTTACTTATCCCTTCTAAAGGCTTTGGCATTGTTTTAGGTGTGGAATGTAAAGATGGAGAAAAAGAAATTTCATTTGGTCAAATGGGATTTGGTGTGTAGAGCTAAAAAAGATGGGGGGTTTGAGAGTGAGAAGAGTAGGGATCTTCAATAAAGCCTTGTTGGGGAAATGGGTTTGGAGGTTTGGGAGGGAGAGTGAAGCTTTGTGGAGAAGGGTTGTAACTTGTAACTATGGAGTGGTTAATTTTGGGTGGGATGTGAGGGAGGGAAAATCATCCTAGGGGGTAAGCAAGGTTCAAAATTTTGATATGATACGCCCCATATTGAGCGTACCTTATTGTATCTTTCGGGTTCCATCGTTCTGATACGCATGTTTACAGGTGTCTTGGGATCCTCTCTTTTTTAATAAAAAATATGCCTAAATACCACCCCATAAACCAAAATTTGAAAACAAACTAAAATAAAATATAAAACCGCGTGTATCTCAGTACTGATATGACTCTGCTGATACACAGGGGTGTATCGATACTTTGAACCTTGGGGGTAAGTGTGTGGAAGGGAATTATGAGGTTTCACTCTTTGGTGCAGCCGTTGTCTTGGAGAGTGGGGTATAGTCTAAACAAGAAGGGGGTGATGGTCACTCAATGCTATGAAGTTATGAATGGATCATCGGTATGGTCTCCAAATTTTAGAAGACCGTTGCTAGTTTGGGAGATGGAGGAATGTGTGGGGCTGTTATCATAGTTGCATAAGGTGGTGGTTAATCCCATGATGTCAGATTCAAAATGGTGGAAGAAATGCAAGAATGGAAAGTTTACGGTCAAATTTTTCTATAATGGTTTGCTTAGGAATCTGGTGGAGCCGGAAGAAATAAAAGGTGTTTGGTGGAAACTGGTTCCTCCAAGAACTGAGGCTTTTTCTTGGTTGGTATCTACGGGAAGCATTCTCACTCAAGATAAGCTAAAAAAAGAGGCTTTCAATTCCCAAACAGATGTGTGTTACTTTGGCTGAGGAAGAAAATGTTCTACATTTTCTAGTTCAATGCATCGTTTAGAGTTGCATCCCCTCTGCAGTTTGTTGGGAGGTTTGGAAGGAAGAAATAGAAGAATATTTGAAGGGAAAAGGAAAAAGCAGTGAAGATTCAAGGGTGTTAATCAGCTCGAAGGTAGTTGGATGGGTTCTAGTTCTCCTAGAATTTGAAAGATTCAGTGAAGAAGACTTTGGTAGACTTTTGTAGGGTACTTGATTATATTGGGCTTTGGATTAAGGTAATCAAACAAAGAATCATGAATGGATAATAACAACTAAGAAGCTTTGTCAAAACTACATTAGAACTCATAAGAGTGAAGTAGGGGAGAGTTTTACCTTTAATGTTAAACTGTATCTGAATCCAGGGAAATGTTTTTGGGCCAAGTTTTGAAGGATTTTTGTAGGGGAAAGAAGCTTGGTCAAGTTTGAATGAATCTCTCATTTTACTCTCTTCTTTCTTTGTACACAATTTTAACATTAAAGACCTTTATATCTCTTAGATCTACTTCATTTACTTCTCACAAATGAAGTAGGAGAAATTGGGAGATGGTTCAACTGGGTAGGGAGGTGTAATGGGTAAGGTTTTAGGTGATTGAATGAAGATTTGGGTGGGTATTCATGGTTTTCTATTTTGCTTTAATTTTGCAGTTTTTCTCTCTAGTATTGGGATTGTATTGGAGGTTGAAGAGGGAAAGAAAGGAAAGGGAAGTATTATGGTTAGAGAGGGAAGGATTGTTACTTTATAGAAAAATGAAGGGTAGTGAGCTATTTTGAATCCAAAGGATGAGATCAAATAACTAGGTTCATTCAAATACTGTGTGGTGGAGCTTGCCACCTGCTTGTATAGACTTTCTGTTTTAGTGTTTTCTTCTGTTTATCAAAAAAAAAAACAAAAAAAAAAATTCAAATCTATGGTTTAGGAGGGATTACTTCAAGTTAAATTAAAGCCAAATTACCAACATGCCTTTTCTTGTTCTGTATTTATCACTATATATGCTGCAGAGGCATTAATGTCTTTTTGTTCTTCCTTTTTTTATTGTATTGTCACCCTACTATAAATACTAATAGAGATGCTGCCATCCTATCTTTTTGGCCCTCATTCTCTCTTCTCTTTTCCTCTCTCTCTTCTCTATTCTTTCTTCTCTTCTCTGTTTTACTTTATTGCTGTTAATATGGTACCAGAGCAGGTCTTGAAGGCCTGAGAACATATCGATACTTCATTACCTTCTTTTCTCTTGCTCTCTTGGACAGAAAGACAACTACAAGCTACTGATTCGATTTGAGAAACTCATAGGTCTCTCCATTCCTGTTCTTTCTCTTGGTTGTGCCAAGAAAACCCAGAAACTTGGTGATCGGATGCAGTGAAGGAAATAAGAAACCTTCTGTAGATCGTATGATCTTGTTCTAATGAGGAAGATGCCCTCAGCAGGTCTAGTATGACCTATTGGTGTAGTGACATTTGTGGACTTGTGCTGTTAAGCAATCGTGGGATCTCTAACTGGTGCTGTGAAGCAATCGTGGGGTCTGAATTGGTATAGTACTGTGTTTTCCCAGACTTGGAGGTGCCCTGATCAGTTTTTGAAGGTGTGTGATTTTTCCCCTTGAGAATCTAGTACTTTGATCCCTTGGAAGGGTGCTATCTAGAGGTACAACAGTGTTTTTTTGTGAGAAATCTAGTGTGAGGGTGCTGTTACAATGGTTTTTGATGACAGTGCTACTTCAGGTGTTACATCTGAACAAGGAGGATTGAATAGTAGCATAGACCATATGAATTTCCCAATGACCATTATTCCCCTCGTTGGTAGAAATCCAAAGAGATGAAATTGTACATCACAGCTAGGGGCAAGATTGGTAATTGGTTACATAAATGGAGCAATAAAAGAACCAAAGACATGCACTGCTGAACATGATAAGTGGAATCAATAGAATTGCTTAATCGTGATGTACCTTCTGGTGCCCGTGTGCCCCCTTTGACGTGGTCCTGGTAATTGGTTCATTCCTCTCTTTATGCTATGTATTGGGCTTTCCCATTTCTACACTCCTACAGTGCAGAAACAACTACATTATTGAATTCAATTTTTTGTTTTTGTGGATTTTCGCTTGGAAAAGTCATAACAAATAGTAGAAACTTCAAATGGCTATGAACCTCATACCATCAAATCCCTAAAATCAGGGTGATTTGAACTGTACCAGATTGAAGGGTTGTTGCTGCCACTTGTACGGACTACTGATGTCATTTGGCAATAGTCTGACGACAGTTGGTTATCCAGGTAACATGATTCTAGTGAATTTTGAAATGGCTCTCCATAAGAGGCTAAATGCTATTTTAGCCCATGAGGAAATATACTGGGCCCAAAAGTCAAGAATTGATTGGATTAAGCTTGGGGATAGAAACAACACTTTCTTTCATACCTCAACAACCATTAGAAGGAACCAAAATAAAATAGTTAAAATTAAAGATGAAGATGGTCAATATATATATGACCAAAAGAAGATTGCTGAACATATCTATAGTAAATTTGAAGATAGATTCAAAGTTGTGGATGTGGAGGGAATTGATAATTTTGTTGGGATAATAAGTCGATGTATTTCTAATGAACAAAACTATTCCAGCATCTGAGAGGTGACTGATGAAGAGATTAAATCAACTCTCTACTCTATGAAGGATTTGAAAGCCCCATGGCCTGATGGGCTGAATGTTATTTTCTTTAAAAAATTTTGGCCCATCATTGGTCATTCTATTTGTAATGTGATTAAAACATTTTTCACTCGGGAAAGATGAATAGAATTTTAAACAAAGCATTTATCACTATCATCCCAAAGTCTGAGAATGCAGACTCGGTTAACAAGTTCAGACCTATAAGCCTCTGTAATGTTATCTATAAAATCATTGCTAGGATTCTTCTTGATAGAATTAAGCCCTTCTTGGACGACATCATTTCCCCTTTCTAGAGTGCCTTCATCTCGGTAGGCAAATCATTGACAATGTTCTGATTGCCCATGAAATTCTCCATTCAATGAATAATAAGAAAGTTAAGACTGGGGCTATGGCTTGTAAGATTGATATGGAGAAAGCTTATGATAGACTTGATTGGAGTTTTATTGTGGGTAGCCTTAGGAGATATGGTTTCCAACCCAAATAGATTGGTTGGGTTCTGTCCTAGGTGTCGGCAACGGAGGTGTTTAAAAATCAGAATTTGAGTCTGTTGTTTACATATCAGAACTGGTTGTATCTGTAATTTGTGATGGCTCTAGGCAGCCTCTAATGGCCTAGGCTCCTTTGTCCTGGTTCTTGTTTTAATAAATTACCTTACCTTTTCAAAAAAAAATGTATCAAGTTGGTTTCATACCAGATCCTTATTAATGGTGTTCCTTTCAAGGAACTCATACCCTCTCGAGGAATTAGATAAGGAGACCCACTATCTCCTCATCTTTTTGTGCTTTGTGCCGAAGCCTTAACAAGGAATTTGCAGGAAGTCTCCCATAGTCATGGGAAACTTATTAGATGTAAAGCCTCGAGATATGGCCTGTGCATCCCAATCCTTCAATATGCAGATGATTGTCTAATCTTTGCAAGGGCCAACATTCAAGCTTGCCTGACTATCAAAGATATATTGGATAAATTTGTAAAGGCCTCTGGCCAGGCTCCTAACTTCACTAAGTCAAGCATCATCATATCAAAGAATATTCATCCAAGATTACAAAAAGTTTTGTCAAGAATTTCGAAAATTCCACTAGGCAATAAAAATGATCTTTATTTAGGAGCCCTAGTCTCCTTTAACAGGTATTGTAAGAAGACCTTTAATTTCCTAAATGAGAAGATCGAGAAAGGACTTGCTGGGTGGAAAAGAAACACGTTGTCTCATGCAGAAAAGATCACACTCCTCAAGTCTTCGACAAGTATGATCCCTTAGTATATCATGAGGGCCTTCAAAATTCCCAAAAATACCATAGAGGAGATGGACAAGAAGCAAAGAGAGTTTCTTTGGAAAAGTAGTAACGATAAAAGCTTATACATTTGGTTAACTGGAACAGAGTTTGTACTTCAAAACAGTGGGGAGGAATGGGATTGAGGAATCTTTGGTGGACTAGCCAAGCTAACTTGGCCAAACTTGGCTGGAGAATTTTGAATGAAGAGGATAATCTCTTGGTCCAGGTTGTAAGACAGAAATACCTAAGAAGGATTTTTGGGACCTAGACAACAAAGGGTTATTCTTGGGCATGGAAAGACATTCTTTCATCTAGAGACCTTATTAAATGTGGTATTGGTGTTATCATTGGCAATGATAACACAACCAGATTCTGGCTGGATAACTGGGTTGATGGGGGACCCTTTGTTATGAGGTAAATAGAGGTACCATTTACTGATATTAATCTCAAAGTTAGTGAGGTAATTAACAAGGAGAAACTCACATGGGATAAAGCAAAAAATTTGCAGTTTGGTCCCTGTTTCAGCTTGGAATAAAATTAAGGCAATTTTTATCCCGTCTAGTGATACTAGAGACAAACAAATTTGGAGACCCAACCAGGATGGCAGTTTTTCCATTAAATCAGCCTACAATGAAGCTTGCATTATGAATTGCAATAACCCTGGAAATTGAAATGGTTCCAAAAAAGTGGTGGGTATGAAAACCCCTCCAAAGTACAAATATTTCTTATTCTTGCTTCTCAACCTAAAGCTGCCCACAAAGAACATGCTAATTTTGAGAGGGCTGAATATTGATGGTTCCTGTGTGATGTGTGGAGAGGAAAAAGACACAAACCACATTTTTATAAATTGCCCTATTGCTAAACAAGTATTGAATATTGCTAAAGACTCCCTCTGGATTCCCAATGACTTCAATGGTAATATTTGTGATTGGTGGAATCTCATCTCGAGTAATAATGGAATGGATCCGGGTGGCTCATATAGAAAGGAGAAATTTACACTCCTCCTCTGGCAACTTTGGAAGAATCACAACGAATGTGTTTTCAAAAATAGGAGTGTGCCTCCCTATATTATCATTGAAAGGGCTTTTAATGCGTTTTTGGAGATCCAAGGGGTGAATGATGGAGATCAAAGTAGTTTGAGAAAGAAGGAAGTTCTTCCTGTTAGATGGAATAGTCCTGAGTTTGAGGCTATTAAAATTAATTTTGATGCCTCGTGTATCAATGGGGACTGCTTAGTTGCTTGTGTTGCCAGGGATCACCTGGGCATATTTTGGATTTCAAGGCTTAGAAGCTAGGAGAAACTACAACCAATGTAGCTGAAGCGTGGGCTGCGTGGGTGGCCCACAATCTTATTCTTAACTTTCCTAACAGGTACATACTAAGGAGATTCAAAGCTAGTTATTGATAGGCTGAAAAGGATTTCCAGCCCCCCGTGGAGAGTGCGTCCAATTATTGAAGAGTGCATCGCTTTAAGGGAGAGATTAGAGGGAACATTGAGTTCATCACATCTACAGAGAAGGAAATATTGCTGCAGACTGGCTAGCTAACTATGCACACATCAATTAAGCATCTTTCAGCTCCATTCCTAGGCCTCTAAGTGTAATCACCTGTTTTGATTTCTGGGGACGTGCTACCCCCTGATCCATGTAGCCCCTTTCTGGTTCTATAGGAGGTGCTCTGACAAATGGTGTTTCCAAAAACAAAGTATTCATACTAGATGAGCGAAATACAAGATTTCCCTTACATGGGTGCCCAAATACAAAAGAGAAGAAAGGTTGAAATACCCTTGAGACAACATAGACTTCTTCTTGCATACTCTTAACAGGTTCCATACATTGAACCCTGAACAACAGGGGAACATGGTGCTATATTTGGTGAGTGAAACTGCAATGAATGATTAGGTACTTAACACCTTCCTTGCCCATACCGCACAAGTAAAAATAGTAGTCTGAACTAGATAGTAGAATACTGTCTTATAAAAAGTTACCTTAAAAAAATACAAGTAGCCTGAAAGGGAGTGCTTTTTGGGCTAGTTTTTAATTTTTCTTCTTTGCATTCCCTTTGTTTTCTGTTTTTGGGGAGCTAAGTTATTTTATCTCCCCTTTTGTATCCATATTCCCTCTTTTCTTTTAATTTAATGAAGATGGTGTTATTGATAAAAAAAAAATTCAAGCTTAAAGTCTAAGATGAACATGTGAAGATTACAAATTACCACTTCTAGTAGTATCTTTTGAGTGACTCAATAGTCTGTTAGGCATACGAGGAATCCTAGGCTGATGCAAACATGGACTCACCACACCAACAGCATAAGAAATGCTGGGCCGAATCAAGAGAGATGGAACTCTTTTGAAAGACAATAGAATAACTTTATTGAAGATTAAAATTATTTACAAATTTCCAAAGTAGCACCCACAATGGTGGTTTGCTACAGTTAGCATACACCAATACATTCATTGCAAAAATTACAACTCCCACCCCTGGGGGACTATTCCCTAGAACAGATGGTTTCCTTATTGCTCCTTGCTTTACTAGAGAATCTACCAAAGCATTTTCAGACCTTGGTATCCAAACCACTGTGGCATTGAGTGCTCTCGATATGCCTTTTACCTCCCTTGTTGGGTTTCCTTATTGAATCCCCTTAAATTGATGTTCCTTTGATTCATAGGCTTTTGATACTCTTTGCTCCCTCTACTACTACACAGAGTTCTGCTTCAGTCTTGGGATTGTATCCTACTTCATTAGCTTTATATTAGTGCAATACAACACAATAAAATGACAGATCTACCCTCAATTATGAAATATAACCAATGTGACAAATATGTCCTTGATCTAGTATGTATATTACCGTTACATTGAAAAGCATGCTTTCAACAGTCCTATATTTGTTTATTACATGATTAGCTAATTTCAGCAAGATGGAGTTATGAAGCATCGAAGGATTTCATGTTTTGGATTTGTAGATGGGTTTAGGATTTGCTTAGTGTTACTAGTGTTGCATATATAATGTACACCCAGGGGTTTCAGGTTTTGGTCTTTTACAGTTAGCATACACTATGGGTTTAGGATTTGCTTGGTGTTATTAGTCTCTTCTTCCTCTTTTTTCATCTTCTCCTTTTTGTTCTTTTTATTTTTATTTCTAAATCTTTATGTATTTCATTGTGACTATATTAATCTTGGTGTAAAATGCTTAAATTTGGTCCTTTTTTATCATTATGTGCTGGATACTAATATTAGAGAATGCATGTTCGTTATTTGTTATATTGGTTTATGTCTATTGCATTAAATTTTTGTTTTTAACTTCTCTATATCTGGAACCTGAACATCATTATTTGTCATTAATACTTTTGTTTTTATCTGTTACTACTGCATGGAAAATATTGAAAAATTCAAATATATTGAGAATGATGATTTATTGTAAACTGTTGATCTTTTTTTGTTGGTTTTACTGCTCTTGTGCAGGCAGTTATAATGCCAGCTCTATTTTTCATAAAGATTGTCAAGAAAGCAACACCAGTGCAGGTAGACTAAAACAAAACCATAGAGTTACTTGTAATTCAGCATTTTCTTATCTTCTCATCTTGAATAAATTGTGATTGAGATTATATTAATGATGAGGAGGGAGAGATTTCTTCAAAGAGTACATAGTTAAAGAAAGCCACACACACACACACAGACCTGTTCATGGTTTGGGCTTGGGCTTAGCTTTTGCCAAAATTTGAATGGGAAAAAGCAAACCAAAGGTACCAGCTCAGTTTTTGGTTAACCTAGAAAAAACCCGTGGTTAACTGAACCAACTGAGATTTATTCTATATAATATGCATTTATAGTATTTATATTATATATACTTGTTAACCGAACTGGTCAACTGGTTAACCAAATTGATTCAGTTTTATTTTGGTTTGGTATTTTTTAAAAGCCAACAGGATTGGTTATCCAACTAGTGAGCACCGACTGTTTCAGTTAACTGGTCCATGATCTATTCAGTAACCTCAATGGTGTGGAGCTTTGAAATATAGATCCTCTTTGTCCACTTCTGATCTTTTCAAGAAATCTGCTATAGTTAGCTGATCTACATGTCCAATTGAATGAGATATTCATTCCAACTTTCAAAAACATGATTGATGATGAAGCTAATGTTTGAATTGGTTCTTATCTTTTTGGTTGTGAATCTATACATATTCATCTCTTCTTACTGTTTGTCTTAATCAGGTTACTCTGAGCATTGGTATAGCTGCATTGGGAATTATCGGTGCAATCCTAGGGACATACTCTTCGGTGTCACAGATTATAAGGAATTACTGAGATTGTTGTACTGATCCCATGGTACAATACTTCTGAAGTATGGATGTTCATTGCCTAATGAAGTTGTATTTTTTGCAAGCTTTCTATTAGTTCCAAATATAACATCTATACGAAATATGCCAATGCTTGGATTTTGGTGGCATTTTACCTATTGGGCTTACTTGTCTAGTAGAGACTGAGATCAGTTCTACTCTAGATGAGAATTCAAAACAGAGATTGGAAAAGAGAGAGAGAGAGAGAAGAGAGAAGTCGAAGAGAAAGATTTCAGAGTTGAGAGTGAATAGGCTTGCCGCCCCACTCAGTATATATATATATATATATAAGATTTAAAAATGTACACTTACAATATTGCCCCTACTAACATAACATGTCAGCAACTTACAATAATAACAGAAATAACTAACTTAACTTACTGACACTAACAACAATATAAATAAAGACATTACTGCCCTACAACTCTACAGGCATAACCAAAAAGCATGAACTCTTATCAATTCTTGTTTATTAATCTAGTAAGAGCAGCATCAGAAAACAGAATTATACAATTGTGCTAATTCTTCAGTCTTCAAAATCTTAATACCATATGTTTCGTTAGTTGCAACTCCTGGTATTTGATCCTAACTTGATGAGAGGCAGGTTCATTATTTTGGATACAACTACAAATATACTATCGGATTGGATATTCAACTCTCTCTCTCTCTCGTTTTCTTGTATATCAAATTTTTGGGATACTCTTGATGGAGGTAGACGTAAAATCTAAAAAGTGACTCTCTAAGAGTATAGATCCCTATACAATCAGATAGGCTCAGTTTGGAATGAGTACAAATACAAATATGTAGAGTGCAAAATCTCACATTTTGTATTATTTTGTATATATGTGTACTGTACCTTCCAAACTGAGCCATAGTGTTTGGTAGCACTGGATTAACGTCTGAACTCTCAAAAACCATGTTGTCGAATACTCACTTGTCTCCAAAGTGATATTCCCTTTAAAAGCATTTGAAACTACCCACAGGCGTATACAAAGTTTTGCACTGTGCATATTTGTATTTGCACTTGAATTGTGCCATGCTCAGTTTGGGAAGGGTGCCAAACTGCAAATACATATATGTTCAGTGCAACACTTGGTATATGGTATTGAGGTTGATCAGTTCACCTAATGGGTTGTTCGTCAATGAGGGTCCAAACTTGAGGAGGCAATAGGATTTGAATTGGGTCCAACTGAGCCCGGGTTCCTCTTGCTCCAATTTATAAAATCAGAGCTGCGCCTCCTCTGTCATGTGGAATGCGGCCAAGCTTACCTTGTCGTTGTCCCCTGTCCGTTGGTTGCGGAAGAATTGCTCGCATTTGTACAACCATCCCAAAGGATCTCCGGCGCCGTTGTATGAAGGGAACTCTAACCTGCTGTACTTGGGAACGACCGCGGCTACCGGGGTGACGACTTGCTGTTCGCCGGACGACTCCGTCAAGTCTGGTCGGCAGCTGTTTGTGGTTACAGCCCCTTCTGGATTCCTCTCCTTGTTAGAGAAATATGATTCCAGCAAGTGTCGCAGCTCTCAGACATTGTCTTTGACCTTACGAACCTCTACGTTGGTTTCCATGAGCCTATGCTCCAGTTCGTGGACCCTGGATGATAGCTGCTCCAGATCTCCCATGACGGTTGGCTCTGATACCAAAATGTTATGGGCTCGGGCGTAGGATCTCGTCACGGGTCGGTCCACGGGGAAAAACTCATGTTTTCCCTTATTCCTCCCCTTCCTAGTTGAACCTATCTTGGCGTCCTAGAGGGTGATTTGTCCAAGAGATCACCGAACTCTCATTTTACTCTCTTTCTTGACTGGAAATTTGATATCTTTATTCAATAATTTCAGCTCCTTAAATAGGAGATTGCAAGAGGTAAGAGTCATTGATAACTAAACTGCTTACAGATAAGATAGATAAGACTCCTAGATAAGACTCCCTACTCAAGAAGGATAAAAACTCCCTAAAATAAATCAGACTCTATACTACTCCTTATTGGAACAGATAAGATAAGAGTAAGAAAGCAGATAAGATAAGGATAAGGTAAGATGAACTGTGGCTAGCTAGATAATCTGATGAGGGTCCCACGTTACTGCTGCTGCCGGCGGCGGTACTTCTTCCCCACGAATGCGTCCATAACAGAATGGTTCAGCTATTTGGGTCAATGATGGTTTGAAAACCATGTCTTGAATACAGTATTTTCAGTTTGGAAAGAGTACAAATGCAAACATTACAAACATGTACAATGCAAAACTTTTGTATATGGTATTTGAAAAACATTTACAAACATTTACAAACATTTACAAATACAAAACTTGTGTATTTGTACTCTTCCCAAATGGAGTCTATTAAGTTGTAGTGGAGCCCAAATCTGGGCCAAGTGCATGAGCATATTCCACCATAACACACTACTGCTACAAATTATATTATATATTTGAATTCAGATAGCTGAATGCTTTATCTGTTCAGCGGGCTGTGGAAGGTTCCACGGAAGTAATAAATTCATGGGCCTCACCGTAAAAGATGTGGGCCCCATGCATTCATTCCAATCTGAACCTTGCTGTGCTTGGTTGTAATGCAAAATCAGAGCAATGCAAATGATTTGAGTGTAAATTCTGACCTATTTTTATTTTAAAATTTAGCTTATTTTATTAGATTGCTCTACAAATGAAGCAAATTAAGGCATGAAGTAGAATAAAACACAAAACAAAATTAAACGAGAATTTGCATTCCCATGCATTTATACCAATGCAAATAAAATTGCGCTGCAACCAAATGCAGCCTTAAATTCAAAATTAGATCATTAGATGTGCTTATCGCCTCAATGTTGAGCATTCCTTGGATTGAAGAAGCATGAATTCAAATCACAGGAATGCAGGCTATTCACATTGTCTTTGTGTGCTAGTGGGCCCTGTGTGCGCCCTGTCACTAATCCACTAATCCACTAGTTTAGATGTAAGATTTGTAGTACTGGGCCATGAAGTTAGCAACGTTGGCCTACTGCACGGCCCTCCTAAATCCGGATCTATTCTTCACAGAACGCGCCTCACATCATGTCCTGATTGCACATTGAGAATATCTCTTGTACTTGTATTTATTACTCATGGAGAGATGTTCCTAATACAGGGTGGAACATAATTGTGAGGCTGGTGCAAGGCGTGCTGTGAGGAGCAGATCCCAATTCGGCCCTACGTTGTAGCAGGCCGGTTGGGACGGTAGGTAGGCCTGCAACAGAGCAGGATGGAGCAATACACCATTAAACTTCTGAAGCATTCCAACGTTGGATGAAAACGAGATGTCACTAGCAGGACTACAAGGCGAGTCTCAAACAATTTGATGTGGCCAAATACATTGCCCAAGACAAATCTTAACCGTTGGCTCTAAAATTTTCAGAAGAATTCCACATGCTGCACAATAATTTGTCCATTGAAATTCTCAGAAAATTAACAGACCTTTGGATGAAATTCACACATCCAATGGCCCAAATTATATATACAGAGAATGTGCTTCCATTTCAAAGGTTCTGATCTGCAACAAGGCGATCTATTTGGCCACGTAAGACCACAGGTGACAAACCCATGGATGATGGTGGAATCATTCTTACCACGTGGAAAAGAGACAAAACAACTGAGTTCAATTTTGCTTCTTCAATTAAGGAAGCAAGCGTTCATCCTGAGCACCCCTGCCTGGATCCGATACGCAACATGACCTCATCGTCAGCCCAAAATGTAATGGGTCAGGGTAAACCATGTCCTGACCTAAATGTGCAGAATCAGTTCGAACCAGACCCTATACGGTCTGAATTTGGTAAGAACATGGCTAAGTGACCAATCATGAGTGAAGCCCCTATTAGAATAATGTTTTTAATTTTTTTTAAAGAAAATTACTACTTATTTGTTAAATTAACACATTTGGGCATCATAATTATGATGATATTACAACTATGTATAGATGCTTTTATGGTGAAAGAGAAAAATAAGTATTCAATATACATTTATATTAATATAATGTTGAATTGTTGATGCTTTTTTTTGATTTTTGTGAAAGTCATAAAATTTTGAATTTGATTATATAACATGAACTTATATCTTTACCCTTTACTTATATACGTGCATAATATGTGCCCTTACTCTTACACTAGTATATCAAATTTTATAAATCGTCGGTTCAAAACAACCAGAGCCAACCCAACCCAATTATAATAAGAAACATAATGCAGTCTCGGACCTTATATAATTGGGTTGGCTTGGTTTGAGTATGCTCGACCCATTGATAAGTTTGGGAGTGAAAGTGAACTCCAGCAACTATAAATTTTGTGCCTAGGAATGTATTGCATTTTATTGTACTTTTCCCTAGTTACTAAGGCTCTTTCTGTTTGTAGTGCAAATTTCACTTGCACTGATATGAATGCATGGGAGTGCAAATAGGCTGTGTTTAAATTCTGGTCTACCTTAGGCTCGGTTTGGAAGAAATATAAATATAAATTTGTAGGGTACAAAATTTTGAATTTTGTATTATTTTGTATGTATTTATACCTTACATATTTGTATTTATACTCTTTCTAAACTGAGCCTTAGTTTCATATTTGACTTCAGTTTATTTGTTTGTAACAAGTAGATTAGGAAGTACAATAATATGGTCTCCACCTTTTTATATGAAATAGAATAGATACAAGAGTAAGGATATTTATTTTACAGTGAGGTAAGAAGCAAAATTCTTTTTACAGTAAAAAGGTAATACAAATTTTGCATTAATTTTTGACTACATGCAAAATTTGCACTGCAAGTGAGTACAAAGAAGACCAAAAGTATGAATGTTATATCAGATAAGAGTGCAAATTATAATTACAAACAAATAGATGCAATTATGCGAAAATTGAACTGGATGAAAAATTTGTATTTGATTCGGATTTGAACTACAATCGAATAGAGGCTAAAAAGTTCATTAAAAAACATAGAATATAACTAAAAGAGAAAAAAGCCAATAAGCCTAACGAATGAAATTGAACAAAAAGGCATGCACCCACAAATAAAGTCAAGGATATAACCTGCACCTGCTTCATCTTGTATTGTTCTTGTATTGAATTGGGTGCGGCAGCCTGTTCTTTTGGGGTCTTTGACTCTTAGCAGCTTTAAGTATGTTAAATGGAACTACAGGATAGAGGCACTCTAAGGCTCCATTTGATAAGAGTGCAAATGCCGGTTCGAATTTGCACCCATAACAACTAAAAACCATTTGACAAGAAGGTAAAATTTATCAATGCAAAACTAAATCAATTTTGTATTTGCACTCTTCCCAAGAAGAGGCTAAGTATTTTAGAGGGTTTGAGAGGTATTTTAATCGGAAAAGTAGATGGTAATTTAGCTTTTTGAGTGGAAGGTAGTAAAATTATCATTCTTTTGTGGTGTTTAGGGTTACAACTCCAACAGATTGGGGTTGAGATTTATTAAGGTTTAAATGGGCCAGGCCCAAAAGACGCAGGTTAAGGTTAAACATAGCATAAATTCTTCAAATCGGATACCCAACTTGCACCCCTAGTAGTTAATGCAAGTGTCAACTTGATCTTAAATTTTAGGGTAAAAGGCCTAAACCTCCCCCGAGGTTTCTCATAAATACTTATAATTAGAGGACTTAAACCTCCTTGTTAAAAAGATACTGTTCTCTTTGACAAAATCAATTAAAAGACCTTTCTATCCTTTATAATGCTTTCAATTTTTAAAGAAAACCACTCAAATTTGTTGCAACTGTGGATATTATCAAATTGAATCAGGACTATACAACAACCGCAAATTAATGAAATGACTTCACAGTCATTGGGGTTGACATATAATGTCAGTTAATTAGGTGTGATTTGCTACTGAATGTTGGTTAGGATTACAAGGCCAAATTTTGTACCAGGATTTCTGTGAGATTGTCATTCTGCTCTGTCCAAGAAGAAGGATCTTCAACTGTATCATGACGTTAATACATGTATGGACTATCACTTTAAGCAGTAGAGCTGGGCCAATTTACTATATGGGCCGTTAGGATCAACTTGGGTGCACAGAAATGGCCCAATAAGGAGTGCTAGCCAATGTCTCAAAAAGCATACCTGATCTAATTATGAAATAGCATTGACAACACGGGGATCCCTAGTGGCAGAATAGAAGTTCTATCAATGTCTAAGCAATCTAACTTTGGATTAATTATGTTTTAATTCATCTTTAGAACTCTGTAAAATTTAATCAGTGCTTATCTACTGGGATCAAATTTCAGCCCAAGTTATCATTTTGTCCCACAGTTACCAGATAACTTATTTTTGTCCACATGAATGGCTCTCTTGGGAGAATTTTTGCTTCCCACTAAGGGGACATCATCAGCCCTTAAACAAGCTTAACCATCCAATTGCTTCCATTGTTCCATCACCCAACTCCATTTCAGAGTTTCAGTCAGTTCTTCCTTGTCTTCTCCTTTTCATCCTTGCAATACATGTGTTTAGGATTACATCAATGTACATACTAGTTTGCATCCCTTGGGAGAGCTTTTTGTTCCATTATGAGGGCATTAGCCCCTAAACAAATTTAACCATCCAATTGCTTTCATTCCAGCACTTGATCATCTCCCTTTCAAACAACTAGTCATTGTCTTCTCCTTCTCATCCATACAATACATGTGTTTAGGATTACATTAGTATACTAGTCTGCATCCAAGCAAATTTCCTAAAAGTCTGTTTGGTAAGAAAGTATAATTTGTCAATGTAAAACTAACCCAATTTTACATGGACCATTTTACACTCTATATATTTGCATCATTTCCAAACACAGCCTTTGATATAAAATTACGTCTCATTCTGGGTGTAAACAAACCTTGGAATTTGAATTTTCTGTCGTTGTCAATACACAAATGCTTTCTTGTCAAACACTATGTTAGGATTAGTTTGGATAGAGTACAAATGCAAATATGTACAGTGCAAATGCATACAAAATAATATAAAATATAAGGTTTTGTACTCTACATATTTGCATTTATACTCCTTCCAAACTGAGTCTAACAAAATTGAACCAGAGTGCATATTTGCACTGAACTGACATTTGCACTCTTTCCAAACGCAGCCTAAGTTGACTCTATGCATGGGTTCTGAGTGACTCATGTTTTTCAGAGGAAGATTAGTTTCTCATTCTCTTGTCTGGACACAAGTGCTTAAGAGGATAGGTTGAGCTGCTTGTTGAGGAATCTTAAAGAGGGTTTGGCTTCTTGGGCAGAGTTCTTGGACATATACGGCAATGGGTCCTGCCATTGGCTTTCATCCAGAACATGCCTTGAAGCTTGTGGACTTAGATGTTTGGCCTTGACCTAAAATGTAAGGCAGCAGCCGGACCCATACAGTCTGTAATGTATATTTCAGAAGACATTCCTTGAGTCAAGAGCCATAGACAAAGAGTTGCCTGACCAAATCCAGCCAAAATAGATAAGGCAGGTTGATAGAAAGAAAATTCTCTTACCTCCAAGACAATAGACCAATACAAAATCCCTTGTAGATTAGCCGAAATCTAAGACTTACCCATAACAAAAATAGGCTAAACCCCACTTCAAATCCTCTCTCTCTCTCTTTCTCTCATTCGAAATATCTTTTCAAATGGCAAGCTGTAGCATTTTTCTAGAGAGTGTATGGACTATGGAGAACAAAAGACTGCCCTAGGGTCAGGCTTAGGTCATCACACTTGGGTCAAACTTGGAAAAATGTCTGATAAGGCGCCACTAATAGAGTCAGCCCTAAGCCAAAATAACAAAAACCAAATCTAGAGAAGCTGGAAAGAGCATTTGAAATTTCAAGCCTTCAGAGATTACTCATGCAAAAGTTATCATCATCAAATTAAGGGCAGCGCGGTGTAAATTTAGTCCAGATTCTGGATCTTCATTTTCCAAGTCAACTATAAACGCACAAATTTGGATCAGTTTTCCAAAATGAAAGGACCTTTTTCAAACTCCATTAATCCATGGTTTATATTTTGGAAAGCTCTTATCAAGCAAAACTAAGGTTTAGTTTGATACCATTTCTGTTTTTAAAACGTTTTGGGTTGATTAATACATATTGGTGGGATATGTATGTATTGTTATATCACATATAAGAGTCATTTCATCTTACAAGGATTAGATTCATTCAACTTGGAGCAAAAATCGTCAATTTGGCATTTGTACAAACAGCCTCCCACATGATTTTTTAATGTATATATGTTTGTTTCCACAATAAAGAATGGGTCATTACTTGTAATGGTAAAACCTTGGGTTGTCACACCAAAGATGAAGATCCTCCACTCAATAGCTAGGACCAATTGTAAGGTGTCAATCAGCTGGTTGTAGTGGAGACTAAAGATCTAATCTCGCCTGCACCTGGGTTGGAGGATGGGTTATCATACGTTGTGTAACCTTAAAAAAAACAAAGAAAGATAGCTAGGACCAATATTGGGTAATAACCAGTTTTAACCATAAACAGCCTCAAATATCAGTTCTGTGCCAATTAATATCAATCAATCCAAAACAATTTTTAAGTAGAAACAGCAAACACAACTTAAAAATAGTTAACTTTTACCAAAATAATAATTAATCCAAGAAGAATAAAAAAGATGCAACCAACAAATGAAGGGAAAGCTTCCATATTATATAGTTTAATATTTTGTTTGCAAGTGGTGAGAGGGGGAACAGGTAGGCGTGGTGCGCTAAAAGCCTGCAAATCTTCAAAAAGATGAGCAAGAAAGCATGTTCTGCTTTGTCATCTACCTGTTCTATTGCTCTCCCAACTGTTTCTTTAATTCTCTCTCTTCTTCTAACTTAATATTTAATGCTTTCCCACCAAGTAGCGCCTCTTGATTTTCAACTTTCAGGAGGGAGTAGTACCTGAAATTCAAACAAAATTATGGAAGGGAATATCAACCTACATCATTAGTTCTTATTTTTTAAACCTCAGTCAACATTCTCTTTTTGAAGAAAGATGGAAGGAAAAGTGGAGCATTACTTCCTATACAGATGGGCTTTTGGAAATTTCTTGAACTTGTTAAGGTATGAAAACCTCATTTTCCAGGCAACCCAATGGACCCCAGATTATAAATTAAATTTGTAATTTCTTGAGTTGTGGCTTTAATAGTTCTAAAGGTTTGGTCGTAATACTTAGTATCATGTGATGATTCTTGATAGTCAATAAGGTGGCAGAATTTAGAAAATCTCTACTTGTCTGAGTTGTCGTGTTGTCTGTGTGCTAAATGCGTGTACCTGATGCCCTCTTTACCACTACTTTTTCTTTGGAGCTCCAAAAAGTTGGATCAGATCAGGTGATGGATTGCTTAACTAAAACTGGAAAATTTTCATCTTTCTGTTTGGTTGACAGATTGTGAATAAGTACAGCCTCTTTTTTGTTGTCAAATTCTCATTGAAGGTGTGGTCATAATCTTGTTTTTAGTTAGGCCTTAAGGAGATGAACTATAGCAGATTCATGAGTGCCTTCCTTAGCTATCCAGATATCCTGATTTGGTCTAAAATGGTTAATTAATTTGAATTTTTTGTGCTTCTCATTGTAGATGGTGATTTTAGTCAAGGTGCATGCAAAATATTACTGTATCAGTGTGTATCATACATGTAAAATGTGTAGATCACAATTTTTGCGTTTTATGCATCTCAATACTTTGAACCTTGGTTTTAGTTTGTGATGATTGAGTATGAGTTTCTTAGGGTCTATATTAGTCACAGTATGATTTGTAATGTTTGAATAGGGATTTGTGAAAGTTGAATATTTCTCACTTCTAACATGTGATGCTCTTGATCAATGGACCAAGATCGTTCAAGATCGACAAGATGTGCCTGGAGTGGGATTTCTTCTATGGTAACATAAATTAAACAGCACCATAAATCTGAACTTAGTCTCCCACCTCAAGGGGTGCAAATGGATCAGATTATGATTCGATCTGATCTGAAGTCCAATCCTATATTGTCAGATTCAGATATCCCTATTTTAGATTTTCAAATCAGATTGGATTTGGATCAACCCCTATTTTATCCGAAAGGATCCGATATATATAGATGCATATGTTATTTATATTACATTATTGTAAATTTTTTATATTATTTATTGTTTATAAAGACATGTATATATCGATGAAAATAGTTAAAAAAATACTTGTATTTTTTGTTTTTCTTTATTTAAATAGCAATATTTTCTTTTCCTTTTAATAATTTATTATTTTTTTTAATATTAAATCGGATCGGATCATATGCGGGTATCCGATATCTTGATCGGATTCGAATTCAAATCACCATGTCTGAGATCCAATTGGATCTACAATGTTTTAGACCGGGTTTGAATATCCCGATTTAAATCCGATATGATCCATTTGCATCCTTACCCACCCCAATACCTGGGCATCAAATCTATTTTTTCCTTACTTTACATTACATGGATTGTAAACTCACTTCGCATGGTATCCAGATTCCCTGGGGAAAGATATTTGCACGCCACAATTGTTGATTGTACAACACTTGAGGTTTTAGTCTTAACCATGTCATTAGAAACCAAGGGAGATGTACTTGATTACTATAAGAGAAGATACCACAGCCAATATATCATAGTGCAAAGCATCCATAAAAAGATATTGCAAGGCCCTCGTTTCCTCATCCAAAATCTTTTGGGCAAGAAAGACTAATACTACGTAGCAAGATGAGGACCAATAGGGAGAGTCCTTTGTGTTTTGCTAGGTAGAGAAGAGGAAGGAGGAGAAAGAGGGGAAGAGGGAGGGGAAAATAAGAAGGGGGAGAGAGGGGAAAGAGGGAGGAGAGAGAGAGAGAGAGAGAGAGGTATCTCTAGTTATGGTTCAGTTACCATTGGAAATTTATCAAAACCTTTTGTCATTTAATGACAAATTACTGACATGGGGCTCTATGGGGATTTTGAAAAGTTGTGGTAAATTTAAGAGAAATGCAAAAAAGTCATGGTGAATTTTAGATAATATCTCAATAATCAAAGCATAATGCAAGCGATAATAAGGGACACCAAGATTTATGTGAAAAACCCCTTAGGGTAAAAAGCATGGGTTCAAAATTCAAATTTCTTACACTATCAACAATAATAATGAGGCACAATAATCTCTTTAACAACTAATACTATAAACAAACTCATTACCAAGTGAATTACAAGAGAAAAATGGAGAACTGCATGAATAAATAGAGTTGTAAAATGATGCTCACAAATTCAACCCAATGTTGTATTCTTCTCGTGTAAAAGGATGCTTGTATTCTTCCAACTCTAAGAGAAAAACCCTTGCTCTTTCTTGTATTCTCTTCTTAACTAAGAGTAATACCCAACATATGGATTTCAAAAGTTTCTTTACACAACACTAGCAACAAAACAAAAAGAGGTTCCTTTTCCTTTTTGTCTCTTTCTCACAAGTAAGATAATGCCAAGAGTCCGAGCATTTTCTATTTGAATTTCAAATAACTTATTTACGTGATGGGTAAGGAAACCCAACACATGAGTGGACCTAGCTTCTTATGAGAAGGGAAACCTCCACACAAACAAGAAAAAGTAAGGGAGAGGGAAAAATGCCTATAAAGGACTGGCATGACGGAAGTGCTTTGGAGAAACGACTCCTCCATCAAAGACCTTCTATAAGAGTTCAAGACCTATGACAATTGTGTATTAGTTTGTAAAATCGAATATGGATTAATACACAATTAACACCGCAGCATATTAACTAATAACCATTGATACAAAAAGCATAACACTAAAACAAGGCAATTCCACCCAGTGAGTGAGCTTTCTGGGTTCTAGTTATTTGATAGTTCATACAAGTTGGATGACCTAATGGGCTAATTAACTAGTAAAACCATATGACATAATGAGCGCCCTTGCTTTTGTTCATTTTGAGTTGACAATATTGGACTCTAAGAGAGAGGAAAACAAATGGACTAAAATGTGTAATTGGAGACGAAACAACACTTATTAGACCTTGAGAAAGTCTTCAGCTTGCTCTAGCAATACCAAATGAAGTTGAATATGACCAAGTGTACTTTCGAAGTTAGCTCAGGTAAATTCCTAGGATTCATGGTAACCCAAAGGGGGATAAAGACCAACCTAAAAAATGATCAAATCCGTCCTAGATATGTTTTCTCCTTAGACTCACAAGAATGTACAATGCCTCATAAGTCAAATCGCTGTACTCAATAAATTCATGTCCAAGTTTGCAGACCAATGCCTCCCATTCTTTAAGGTGCTCAAGAAAGTGAAACACTGCCAGTGGACTGAAGAGTGTGAACAAGCCTTCTAGTAGCTAAAGTAGTATCTAAGCTCGTTTCCCTTGCCTATTATGTCGAGCCTTGGAGATGAGTTGTACACCTTAGTTGGCGACAAGGTGGTTAGCTCTGTCCTCATTAAGGAAAATGATGACATATAAAGATCCATCTATTACACCAGTAAGGTATACTTAAATGCAGAGATCGAATTACCGAACCTAGAGAAAGTTTCTTTGGAGCTAGTGACCTCGACCTTACGTCTAGGCTCACAACATCCACATCTTCACTGACTAGCACCTCAAGAAAGTGTTATAGAAGCCTAAGACCTCTAGGCATTTGAGTAGAGCATAGAACTTATGAATTTGACCTCAATTATGCACCTTGGCCAGCCATCAAGGCCTCGATCTTGACCAACTTCGTAGTCGAATGCACATTCTCTACCTTAGAGCCCACTGAGTAGCCATCGGCTTGGACTCTTCATATAGATGGCTCCTCAAATCAACAAGGGAGCGGTGCCGGCCTCCTCCTCCTCGAGCCAAACAACATCGCCCTAGAGTATGCCCTTAGATTTGACTTCAAGGTTTCCAACAATAAAGCAAAATTTGAGGCACATCACTAGACTCCACCTCACCCAAGAGGTTGGTGCAACACATGTTGAGGCTTGTGGGGGATGGACATCCTTTGTGTATTTCCTCCTACAACCAACCAAAAACACTCTTCTTATCACCATCGACTACTTTACCAAGTGGATTAAGGTTGAGCCCCTAGTATAGATCACAATAAAAAATGCATAAAGGTTCTTTTGTTGGTCCATCATTTGTCACTTTGGTATCCTCCATGTCTTGATCACGAACAATAGACCCCAGTTCATAGGCATAAAATTTGGATATTACTACAAAAAGCTTGGCATCAAACATTGCACCATCGCGGTCTACTACCCGCAAAGCAACAACTAGATTGAAGTCACCAATTGCACCATGTTGCATGGCTTGAAGACATGTCTGCACCAAGCTAAAGAAAGATGGGTTAAAGAGTTGCCAAGTGTCCTTTGAGCATATCACACCATGCCAAGAACTGCAATTGGGGAAACTCCCTTCAACCTCACTTTTAGGTCCAAGACAATAATCATAGTGGAGGTTGCTTGGGTTTGCAACAGGTAATTCAAGACAAGAGACCTCATACTCCAGAAATTCATCATACCAGATCAGCAAGGTGCTTGGGCCAAGCTCCTACCAACTAAAAGACCTCAACAACTGTCCCATACCTCAGAGTTGGAATTTTGCTAAATTGAGAATGTATTATTAATGAATGGAGGCAAGCTTGATGGCGATTAAAGTCTATGCAAATCTTTTTACTATCAAGCAATCAAAGTTTTTACCTCTCAATGTGTTCCCAAACTTGATGATATTGTTGAACACTAACGACACTACACACATTGAGCACCAACTACAAGAATGGTGTGTCAACCACCCATGGCTCGATAACAACCAACTTCAACCACTCAACATGGTGTCTGCATTGCCCTGCTCGGCTAAGAACCCATGAACTCGACTCTCTAGCTTGGTGCTATGGGGAGTAGAGTTGATTGAAAACCACGGTCAATTGGTCGATGAGCCTTGGACAAGCTCACGAACATCCCCGCCCAACCAAGGTTCCTCACTTAGTCAAACCCTAGGGATTGAGAGCTCGAAAGTTTTTCGGCCACCTTAGTTCAGATGGCACTCAATCTTACTCAGATACATTATGGTCCTACATCCTAACTAGATCAAAAGGCCTTGGCCACAGCTAAACCAGGTCACAGGTGATGACCTCGGTCTAGTTAGGTCTGAGGCTAACCATACTATCCTTCTACTATGTTGTAAATGTGATCAAACAACTTGATGCATTGAGCCCCACCATTAGAAAAATAAAAAAAGAGAGAAAACATAGATAATAGATTGAGGCAACAAGTGCAACAAAAATGTGCTTCATTGCATTAGTCCATTAAACATATCTTTGGCTTGGCATATCACACCTCACAATTTAACAAAACAGGGGGATAGGAGCAATGACCTGAAGAACAAAAAGGAAAAAAGCAACAAGGCCATGACACTCGAAAGCTTAGTGCTTCGTTGGAGGGTCATTCACATCCACTTGCATGTCATCATCAACCTGATCAAGCACCTTGGCCACATTTGTTGCCTCCATCATCTTGGTTTGTTGTTGCTCAGACACCTCTTTATCAAAGGGGTTGAACTCCATTATAACCTTAGTTATTTTAGGAAAGAGCCGCATAATCCTCCTCTTGTAGCACGCGAAACCGAATTTGTAGGAGTCTGTGCTAAAGTCATCTAGGATAGTCTTATATTCGTTAATGGCCTTGAACTCGACCACAATGTCCTCGTTAGCATGGGCCATCATAGAGTTATCATCATCCACCAACTTCCTAGCTAGTGTGAGCTTTACCCTCATCTTGTGTACTGGCCAAGCTTCTTGACCTCCTAGCCAAGGTCAACTTTCTCAGCATACTTGTGTGGGCTGTGCAATCTGCTCACAACTTGGGTCACAATGCAGATGTTCTACAAAAAACAAAGCCAATACAGACTCAAGCTCTGTAAGTTGGAAAAAAATGCAAGGATGAAAACATATTGCTATGGCCTCGCGGATGGTTAAGGTCTCCAGAGAGCCGCTTGTATGGCTCGTGGTCTTAAGCCCAATTTTTGTGGAAGTACGACCTGCACTACCTGCTTGGCTATGCTTTTCCTCTCAAGTGTGTCTCATCGATGAATGTCTCAAACTAGCCGATAAATATCATCTTTGGACTAGGCCAAGGTTTAACCCTTCAATCTTCTCAGCATCACTTGTTGTGGACCTTGGCTCGTCGAGCACTGCTCCTCAACGTCCACCACTATCACACCATCCTTAACCACTCTTAACTTTTTTGATTTCTAGGTGCGAAGTCCTCAGCCTCCTTGGTCCACTCTTGGACCTCTTCTAGAATGAAGTCCTCATTGGACTCCCCTTGGACTTCAGACTCAATCTCAAACTGTCCTCTTCGGCCTCACCCTTGTCGGCACCAACCGTATCCTCCTTAACCTTGGCCTCATTGGTGTCAGTCTTAGGCACCACAACCTCAGTAGCTTCTTGATGCGGTGACCCCAATCATTGCTCACTATCCAAGCTAAAGCAGCCAGATGAAGACAATGACTATGAAGATGAAGTGAGCGCAAAAGCACTAGACAAGGACGAGGACTAGCCAAATTGCAGAAGGTGCTCTCGCTCGAATGAAAAAGTAAAATGGCTTACCATATAGAGGTAGCCAACAACCATACCAAAGTCAATTAATACAATAGATTAAGCCCTGGATTCTACGTACGTGTGTGAGCTCAGGAAGGCCAAACAACACAACCCATGATCCATCCATTCAAAATTTGAATTTCACACGTAAGGTCCACCATCATTACTCCAAACTAGGTCCAACCATGAGTCGTACGGTTCAATCAAGGCTCAAGGCCACGACTAAGTTCTACAGTCGAGCATGACAAAAGCTCTTCCTCCAAACTACGACTGAACACCTCCCTCCTTGACTATGGAACTAAGGGTTGGTAATGGAGCCGTACCTCAAGCAAGTTGATCGGCCACCTTAGAGCTGATGTGATAAGAGAGTTACACATTGGTCTAACCACATCATTAATCCGGATCATCGCCACATAACTCGAGCACGACCACAAAGCAGATCGAAAACACCAAATGATGAGGGACATGTGGCAGAATAATGAGTCCTCTACAATTTCCCTCGATGGAGAGCATGAAACCACCTTAGAACCTCATATGAAGGATGCCTTAGTGCACACCACATGTCCCGACAAGTAGGAGGCACAAAGATGCTCCTCCCGGGTATTTAAGGGCACTCCACTCGAGGTACTTTCTTCTTCTTCTTTTCTCCACTTTCAGCATTCCAGCTCTCTCTTGCTCACTCTTTTGCTCTTTAGCATTGCATTGCTCAGCTAAGACAGCTTGGCTTAGTTGACCTCCTCTTTGCTTTACTGAGTTGAGCATTGGAGTGCTCCTCCTTGGGCATCCACCTTGGGGACTTTGATTCCGGTTCCTTGCAGGTCGTCGGACTCTCACCACCTCGTCTTGCACACCACGTACATGATAGATCACCCGGTTTAGCCTATATACTATTGCTCAACAACTCAGCCCATCTAGTTCATCAGGACTTTAGTTGTTGCTCATCCACCTCAATTTAGACAACATCAAGCAAGGTTCAAAGTATCGATATGATATGCCCTATATTGGGCGTATCGTATCGTATCTTTTAGTCTTGATACACCTATTTACAGGTGTTTCGAGACCCTCACTTATTTCAATAAAAAAACATTAAAAAATCTTTAAAAATCAAATTTTGAAAAAAATACTAAAAAAACCCATTGAGCGAGTATTTTTTAGTACTGATACACAAGAGCATATCAATATTTTGAAGCATGGCATTAAGAACAAAATAAAAAAAAAAAAATTAAAAGATGAACTAAGATATTGCATTACTTACACTAGATTTTAATCCCGGAATATTATTCAAGCCTGAACATTTTTTATTAATAAGAGGTAAAGACCGGCTATGCCCAATCCATAAACAGTTTTTTATTAGTAAGGGGTAAAGTCCGGCCATGCCCGATCCATAAACAGATCTAATCAAATTAAAATTCAAATAATGCTTGATTTGAACGGTTGGGACCCGATCAAATATGACCTTTGTATTTTGAAACCGATGTAAAAAAAATGTTTTAAGTTTTACACTTTAAAGGTGATGAGCTTTTACATCTATCATCATTATAAAATTACATTCCATCCAAATATATAGTTTTAGGTCGATAATAATTACGCTTCTTTACCAAACACGTACAAAAGCGATGTAAAAATACGTATTTACACCGCATCCAAATAGGTACAAAACTCCCCATTAATTAATTAATGGCATTAAAGTAAGCGTAGCAATTAAATGCATGTCCTGCAAGCAACGCCCCTAAAATTAAAGAAACGAAGCCTCGTAAATTTCAACCATCCACTCTTTCACAAATGTACTTTGTTGTCAGTCAATGTAGCCACCAGCAACTGTTGTACTTCAGACCTCAAGATGAATCACGATTTTAGTAATGGCTAGCGCCAATATACCTAAAGAGTTGTTCTTGCCACCATATCTACATAGTCAAAAAAGCCAGCAGCCGTTATCGAATTGACCCGAATGCATCCCCTAAGTTCGAATTTGTGGTCTCAATGGGTGCCCAATTACTTGGATAATGGAAATTCCCAGCATTGATTAGTGTAGACTGTGTAGTCTCAGTCTGGCTGCTGTACCCAATTATAGTCTACGTATTGAAAACTGTTGTCTGGACACGGTCGGCACGTCTACACAAGGTGGGAATTAGGACCCGATCTGCTAGTCGGGTCGTTTAGTGAGTTTTCTTGAACAAGTTGGGTATTTGGGTTGTAAATGTTATCCATTTGCCCAAATTCCAATCCGACTCAGTTAAGGATAGTCCCGCATTCAAATTTCCTAATGATTCATAAGTTCATTCTTTCAAATCATTTAAGGGAGAATGACGATTCAGTCCAACGTCAGAATTAATAGGCTCAAAGTACAGTTGAGGTGGGTATTAACTCAGAATTGATGTTAATTCATAGGTGGGCATTGATGTATAGAGTGGGGGTTTTTGACATTTTGAATATTTATAGATTTATATTAGAATTCAGAAATCTGCATTGGGCCTGTTCGTACTTTTCCATTCATTTTATACATTTCCACTTGGAGTAGAGGATCCCAGATTAGACATACATGGACAACCAGGGTTTGATCCACACAATACAGTCTCAATGTTTTCAACATGTTGACTTCAATGGTTCAACCATTTGATTTGTCATCTGGCATTTTTCTTGGTCTGTTTTCCTAAAACCCACAAATTCACCATAAATCATTGATTTGGACATTTGAACTATTGATCCATTGGACTCAATCACCGGGTTATAGGTTACACATTATAATGCATTTAGGGTCCGTTTGGTTTACGGTCAGAATCAGAATTAGAATTAGAATCAAATTCTTTTGAAATCGGAATCGGTCCATTCCCATGGTTCAAATAGGAGTGAAAATGGGAATTGAAATCAGCAGGGGAGGGGGAGGGAATGGCCATTTCTTCAAATGAGGGAATGCCATTCTAGCAGGAATAGGAATGGGAATGAGATTCTGATTCGGCCCAACCAAACAGTTGGAATCAAAATAACCCATTCCAATTCTGATTCCAGACCTCTATTCCTGTGAACCAAACATGACCTTAATCTTTTAGAGGTCATGACTTTGCATTTGGTTGTTGGATTGTGATGTTTTTTAATTTTGGATAACATTTCAAGATCTATATTATATATAGAATATAATTATATATTATCTAATTAATATAATACATATTTATATATGTACATACATATTGACATATCATAGTCTGACCCATCCAACCTAAATGTTTGAACCATTAATCCATGACCCGGATGCAAAAATGGTTAAGCCTCTAATAATCAGTTTTTAAAACATTACACGAACTCCATGAATTTATCCAACCTGACCCACTTGATGAGTTGTTAGGTTGCAAAATACAAGATAAAGTATTAGGTTGGAAGAGGAAAGAAGGTTGGAGTCTCTATCACCTTTTTTTTTTTTTTGGTCAGTATCTCTTTTCAAAAGGCTAATGATGCTGAGCATGAAGAATTCGCGGCCAAGTAAAGCTGCAGATGGAGTGCCCTATACCGTTGGGGCCGTGGGGGGACTTTGTAAAGTAGCTGAGATGTTGAATTAGAGAGAGTTGAGGAGCCATTTATTAGAGCAGCCGGCCCATGTTCTAGAAAACACTTGTCTCACATCTCAACCAATTCTTCTGACTCGCCTATTCTATTCAAACCGCGTTTGATGATACACACATCAGGAAGGTTTTCACTTTTACCAACTTCCCCTTTCAAAATTTCAAAGATCCCCCATGAGGTTTCATAAAATTCCACAATGATCTCTTCGTCGTCCTCGAAATTTCCTTATTTATTACCAACGTTTAAGCATTATTACCAAGAACCTCCCCTGGTAAAAATTCATTTCTTTAAGATGCCCACAACAATTAATTTTACATATCATCATTATCATTATCTAAACCTTTGTCCCAATTATATTAGATGGCTACATGAATTCGATTTTGCTATTCTATTATCTTTCCTGTATATCCATTGCTAAATTATGAATTTGAACATTAAAATTTTAGGTGTAGTATAAAAAAGACAAATCAAAACCATAAGAATTTGGCAAAAGTATTAATATCGACTGTCAACTTGATCCAACCATCCTTTTTATCCAGACTTGAAATTGCTGATGGTGTAATACAAGTTCACACTAGTTGAATTAATTGTTTTCAAACATGAAAAGCCCAATTTCTAGTTGGGAAAATATTTATTTATTTTTCTTAATTTGAACTGATAACTACATTTAGTAGCAATATGACCTATAATATGTACTTAAATCAAATCATGCGAACTGTTTTTAGCAAACTGAAAGTAGAAGCCTTATTTTTATAAGGGGTAGGTAATGGATACTAAAGTCAAGAATCAAGACCTCTCATAAGGTCAATAATAATTTAGAAAGCCCAGAGGTGTTTCTAGATCTTTTTTTTTTTTTTTTCAACTTTTGTGAAGAATTATTATAAAAAACAAATCAAGAAAAAGAACTGCCATTCATCACTGACATTTTATATTGCATCTTCGTCACTTAATTTTTTTTAAGTATACTTTTTAAATTAAATAGTAGAAAAAAATATTGACATTTTAGAGAGGAAAAGTCACATCCCAATGAAATGGCACTTCCATTATAACCCTTTTTTGGTTAAATTTCATTTTTGGTTTCTTTTGTAATAATGTAAAGAATAAAGTAGAAAAGAAGATTAAAATTGGGTCATTTTCTATGACACCCTCTATAGTTTCATGTATTTATTAAACCCTACTCTCTACATTTCATATTACAAAAAACACCCCATATGGTTTGCAATTACTTCATTTAATTTTTTGAAAAGATTACTTTACTTTATAATCGACCTTCCTTAAGAAATTGTTTATATATATATATATTTACATGGGCATCGCTCAGGGGTTTTATTTTAAAAATACCTTTCTCCCACGTTATAACTTGGTTTGGAAAGTGTAAAGTGGACGTGATATGACAATTGTTAGGGGCATTTTTGAAATAAAAACTGTGAACCCATGTCCTTTCACATTATACACTTGATTTAAGAGGTCATATGACCATTCTCAGGAAAAATATATATATGATTCCTAACAAAAGGCCGATCAAATAAAGCACTTGGTAATTGCAAATTATAGGGGGTATTTTAAAAATATACAAATTAGAGGGTATATTTTAACAAATACATAAAACTATAAGAGGTGTCTCACTAAATGACCCTTTGAAATTTGACAGCAGAAAACTCTAATATCTTCATGTCTCTATGATCCAGGTGGTGAGTTGGAGATTCCTAATATTTTGTAATACCAAAAGTTATCTTTAGAAGTTAACCGAGTAAGAAATCAGGAAACTATTTCATCCAACTCCAAAAACTGTATTAACAAATATCATATATTTTCAACAGTTTTAGTCAATTTCACTTAATTTGTCATTCAATTCCTCCATGATCCATCCTATTTAGTCCATGTGGAGAGATGGTGTGGAAAATCTGAATCATCCATTAAATAGGTAGTCTCTGAATTAGCCATCTGCTCATGATCATTTCCCCAATCCATAACAACTTCACACCACTAACTAAACCTTTTTTTTCCCCCCAAAAAAAAAAGAAAAACTAAACCCAAGTGATATTAGTTGTTGGAAACTTTTAATAATTTTATAAGTTTTATTTGTTTGTAGTTTAAAAGAATCCAATTTGAAAGGATCTCTGACATGGGCACATGAATAAAAGGCATTGAGACCAACCTCTCTCTCTCTCTCTCTTACTCTCAGAGCTCTCCTTTGTAGTTGGCAATGGATCTACATAAGACAAATCAAACATATACTAGCTACCTGCAAGAGATCTGTTGGGCCTGGATCCCTTGCTTACCTGTATATACCCAACTAAAAGTAGGGTTTATAAATAAGAATAAAAACCTTAAAAGCAGGGTTGAGTTTAACCAATCTTAATTAAATTACTAGAAACACCCTTATAAAGAGAATAAAAATAACAAAATGAAAAGGACACTGAGTTTAGTATAAGAGATTTGGAGATGCATCCAAAAGAAAGCCTTTACCCCAATAACAACAAAGAAAAAGAAGAAAATATTCTATTCGCATAAAATAATAATACCATTGTTTATAATTTGAGAGGGAGAGAGCTTTTCAATACATCACATGGTAGACGTGGTTTTATGTACCTTGGAAGATAAAGAGAAAAGTCTCCTCTCTCTCTCTCTCTCTCTTTCTCTCAATAAATTAATTTATTTAATAAAAGGTGAAGAAAGAAAGGAGAGTGGTTGGGTTTTGTTTTCATTCTAAAAAGGCTGATTTGATGGGGGGGGGGGAGGTATAAAGTTGTAAAGGTGTGCGAGGTGGGGTTTGGTATCAAGTGGAAAGAAAAGCCAATAACTTACCTTTCTGCATTCAGACAAAACAAGTGGGCCTTTTCTCGGGATGAGATGAGGAGGGATCTTCAATTCCCATTTTAATTCCACAACAAACCCTTCTACCTAAACCCCACGTTTTCTAATTGCATATACTTAAGCCTTGTCGTAACTACAGTATGAATTATCTCCTGTAATATTTGCTAGAAATAGGGCATATTACAGAAGAATTGCATGATACTATCAATTTTCCATGCCATTCCTTTTCCACGTGGCAAATTTTGATAGAAAATTTATAATAATTTAGGTTGTGTTTAGTACTTCTAGTATTTCAACTTGCCATGTTTTGAGTTGAAACACTCTTTTTTTTTTCTTTCAATGCACAAACTCATTTTGTACTTGAAATAAAAACACCGCCATTTATACTTGAATCCAGTTTGGTGAAAATTTCTTGTTTTTCATCCATGTGAGAGTCAGGGCGTTGAAACTTTGCTCCCCAACAGAAAAATAATAATTAAACTCAAAATACCTATATGTCACTAATGTTGTGATGTTTATATTTACAACACCAATGAAGACCAAACAGCCCCCTTGTGGGTCTTTCACTAAATGAACTATAAAAAGATAGATGGTAAAGATCACTTGGTAATTTTAGGATTGAAGCTGGTAATGGGTCTCAATTTCACTAAATGAACTCAAAATGCTTATCAGAGATTCAGAGTTTCTTTTTGGGTCAAGAATATTTAGAGGTAGAAATGATGAGGGGTAGTCTTGTCTTTTGCATTTTAAAAGACATTAAAATAAATTCATATAGCCAAAATGATATTAAAACAATGACACAAAGATAAAGCAAATTACTGAATCCAGGTAGTGTGAACAAGGACAACTCTTTGGTGTGCATTAATGTTGCTCTCAAAGATCCAAGCCAGAGACTTGACACTTCTCAGACATTGGGGTAGGGTGGGCAAAAGTGGTAGATTGGATTAAATGAGATCACATGCATGGTAGGTGATGAAGGGGCCTCAATCTAATTTGCATATATTGGTCATAACTATAATATATTGTCTCTACTGGTTATTAATGAGTGCAGCCATGAAACACCCTAGAATTGGTAATAAAGCCAATAATAGAATGCCAATTATTATTTTTTTTTATGAAAAAAATTAAATAAAATATTGATAAACCCTTATTTTTTATTCCCTTATTTTCATATTCACATTCAGTTCATCTATATCTATATATGGATCTATATCAGAAAAATATCCCTTTCAAGACAAAAAAAAATTGGACCTAAAGTTGGTGCATTGAAGAATTCAATTGTCAATTGTTTGTTTGTGTGGACGTTCTTAGCTCTTTGCCACCGTCCAGAGATCTAGATATGACACGGATTGTTGCCAAAAAATGATCCATCGCACTTCCTTTTCACTACCATCAGCTCAGAGAGAGAGAGAGAAATAATAGAAATAATAGCTTCACTGACTCCAATTGAGGCCTATCTCATATCCACCTTCTTTCACGAAACACTTGGCAAGGTGATTTTGACATGAAACTAGTTGCAGATATGGAGAAATCAATCAATAATAATGCCATATTAACCAATTCATTAAGCATCTCTAGATCCCATAGTTCTGCCTACCCTACAATCATATCACCCGAGCCAAACAACCCTCTACACAACACAAGAGAACCTCCCTTTGTAGCCCATTTGCCTCTCTCTCTCTCCCTGAGTTTTTATTATCTCAAAAGAGAGATTTGTATTACATATTTATGTAAAAAAATAGAGTTAGGTTTGTATCATCTATTTAATTTTATTTGTCAATACCCATAATGCTAATCAATACAAGGTTAATTTTTGGGATATAAATTATCTTTTATCCTTCCTAACCAAACATACTTTTAGCTGACTCCAATGAAATCTCTGATTAACCCAGAATTTTGATTCTTCTCTATTTTAATTGTCAAAATATTCTTTTAAGAGAGAGAGAGGTGGTGGATTGAGCAACCACCCCCAACCTCTCCCACAAACACTTGTAAGAAATTTATATTTAATTGCATAAAATGGATAAAAAATCATATATATCAAGCTTGTGGAGGGCATATCCTTGAATTCTGCAAAAAAAAAGGCCACTGCAGGGCTTGTTTTGCGTAATAATAATATGGGGGAATGATCAATCAGCCCAGATAAACAAATCTCGTCCTTTCTTCCTTTTCCCGCATTATGAATCTCCCCCTCGAGACAAGTGCCAGCCACGTTGATGTTCATCCACACTTCTTTTTTGGTAAATTACAAGCACTTCCTAATGAGGTCAGTGACAATTAACCACTGAACTTTCATTTTTCATAAAGATCACCTAAATTTTTACTTTACAACAAACACCCTTCCCTTAGAGTTTGTCGCTTATTGAAAAAGATTTTAATTCAGCTGTTTATTTTTTTTTTTAAATCTCTAAATTATCTTTTTCTTATTTGTTTGAATTGTTTATGATTTGAAATATTGAAATTCTTTTCATTGCTCTAAATCCTTGGCTGAGTTTGGAAAGAGTACAAATGTAAATATATAGAGTGCAAAACCTTATATTTTGTATTATTTTGTATGTATCTATATTGTACATATTTACATTTACACTCTTTCCAAACTGAACCTTACAGATTATTGGCTGGACTTAGTATTCAGATGAAATGGTAGAGGATTCTTTTTGATGGATATAAATTTAAGGTGGAAAAAAGGAATGATAATTTTCATATTGTAAGATGAAGATATTCATGTAAGTGAAATGAAACAAAAATAAAAAAAAAAAAACTTGTTTTTCTATGTCAGTAAAATAATTCTTATTATTTTAACTGGTTTCATTTGAAGAAAATAGAGATATTTTTAAGTCAATTAGAGTTTAAAGGAAAAGGGCAAGAAAAAAAAACAATAAAGAAAATCTGGGTGGGTATTTTGGTGATTTAATGCATTTTGTCATATGACTTAACAGCCAAGGGCATGGTTTTAAAAAATGACCCAGAAACATAACCGTTTTAGCCACCAATATTTGGATCAATGGTTTGATTGTTCAGTTCAAATGAATGACCCGTTTTAACAATAAAAATTAAAAAAATAAAAAATAATTAAAAAAAGTCAAAAACCGTTAAACGGGTCGATGGTTCGACCACCCAAATCAATATATCATTAATTGATTCAACAGTTTTTGAACAAGGATTAAGTTTACAATAAAATGGAACTGATTGCCTAATCCATTTCTAGGCTAAACAATCCGATCATCCAATTCAACAGCGGTTTGAACCATGGACAAAGGTATTTATTGTAAAGTGAAAGTTCAGAGATCTTAAGTTCAAGACGATAATTGCCCTTAACTAATAATATATCATTTATTTACTTTTTTTTATTAAAAATAAACTCATAAAATAATAAATGATTAATTATAGACCGATGAAACTGCATTTTTTAAGAGGCCGTTTGGAAGGTTGAGCCGCTTCCAATGAAAAGTCGAATTTGCGGCTTTTGTAAGCCTATTATTTCCAACATTCTGGGCTTTTACCATCCGGGTTTCTCAACGGAACGGATGGGAACGCCACGCCAGAAGACTGGTCATCAAAGTCCTCCCAAACGGGCACTAAAAGTAATGGGACATAGAAAGGATCCCACAATGATTTCTTTTAATTTTTTATTGGTATTTTAATGTTGAAAAGGATCCCATGCATTGGAAGAGTGATGTAGCTGTAATAATTAATAAAAGGAACAGATAGAAAGAAAATGTAAATGGGTGTGGTGTGGTTAGCTGGCTTTGTCATGGAAGCCAAACTCTAATTGGTAGTTTGAGTCCCCATTACTGATTGGGCCCTACTTATGATCATCAGGTGTAAACTTTTGACTTCCAACTTTGAAATTGCTTTCAGAACTTTCTAAAAGTTGTATGAAATTTTGGCAGAAGGTAGGGTTTGAAACCACTGTTGGTGAACATACCATCTGTCAAGTACTAATAAAGCAATGCAATACAATATACAATGCTTGCTAGCAGATATATAGCAGACAGACTGTCATGGGCTTATCAAACAGCAGGAATATAAATAGGGTTTTTGTACAAATGTAAGACGGGGTTATGAGGTGTGAAGTTTTGTTCCTTTCTGAACTGGGGTTTCTTATGCTAGAAAAGTTAGTGTACAGTGTGATTTTATGAATGAAAAGTAATATAATAAACGAGATTTAATTTGGTCAGAATTAAATGTTTCATATGTAAATTAGTTGGCCCAAGTAATGTACGGGAATACTTGATATCTAATATAATGATAAAAGGGATTAAAAAATATAAATATTATTTTGTTAAATAATTAGTTAATTTATCTTTTATTAATAGAAACAAAACCTTTATATTTATCAACAATTAAATTAGGATAATATATGTACTAGCTAACAAAATAGGGCAAATCTTTTATTAATATCAATTTTTTATTTCCAATCATTACAATTTAAACTAAATCAATATATAAATTAACATAACCACATATAGGTATAACTAATCTAAGTATTTTTACTTTAATATAAGTAATTAAGCTACTTTAATTAAACTGACCTATCTAATTTACAGGGGCTTGTGTGATGGATAGGATTTGTTAAATAAATTAAATGCATGTTGAAGGATCCTTATGACATTCTCAAGTGGACAAAGCTAAACAGATTCCAACCCAAGCATTATTTTTAGGTTATGTACTGTTAGATAAACTTGTATTAATTTTTCTATTGATGTTTTGTACTTTGTATTATTGTTAGATAAACTATTTTTAACTTCTATAATTTTATATTGAATTTAAATGAATTTTAATTTTTATTAATTTTTGTTACATTAATTTGTTTTGATTTTTACTATATTTTATTAGATTTTGTTCATTTTCATTTATTTTAAACGGAATTAAATATAGGTGCAGTATACAAATAATAATTTCAAGTTAAATGGCTACTTAAAACATCTAATGAAATATTACGCATATATACTTACTAATTAACTTGTTTTAGTATTATTTATAAATACTTATTTTAGTTTTCCTAATTTATCTTAGCATTGTTTTATTATGACTAACTTTATGTGTCTGTATTATATACTATTAATGGGGTGGGCTTAGGGATGGAAATTCTCCCTATCCAAACCAGGTACCTAGCCTCCTTTATTCCATTGAGTTAGGGAAGGAGATTGCCTTAGTGGGAATGGGGTCGGGGACAAAGGGTTTATAGTTATACCCAATTGGGGACGGGGATGGAGATGAGGAGTGAATACCCACTCCGTCCTGACTCCGATTATATATATTAAATATATACATATATAATATTATTCAATTATATTCAAGTTTCAACAAGGACAAGGCTTGTTCAAGTGTTTCAAGTTTGCAATTGGAGAAGATTAGAAGATTCATCAATTGAAATCAAGTTGGGATACCGGACTGGTGGACCAGGTAAGTGATAATTAATTTTTATTATTTAGGTTTTTAATATTTCAAATTTATTAAAATGGCCAGCTCCTCTCACAATCCCTTTCCTTACAACTCTGGTGACGTCCAATCGTAATATGATAGCACTGATATGGGTGTTATGGTACTCTTGCTGAATAAACCACCTATATTACTACTGCTTCTAGGGGTGGCAAGAGAGAGAGTAGTGATGGTTAGGAAATGTTTCAAGTAAAGGATATTCAGGGAAAGGGAAAGAGTAGTTTACATGACATGTAAAAGTGATTTTAGTTATAATAGCAAAGGGGCATTGACCATTTGGCGGCTAGACACAGAGACAGTCATTTAAAAAATAATAAGACAAAACTCAAATACAAATTGGGCATGCGATTTTTGGTAATTTTTATTTATAAGAAAAAATGAGACAAGAATTAAAAAAATATATTATACATGTCAAACAACCATTTTTATTAGTTCAAGATCCTAGGCTTGAAAAATTTTTACAAGAATCTATAAATTCTCAATTTTAAAAAATTTTTAGAAATATTATTATAGCAGATGCTCTAAAAATTTTTTATTCGTACAAACAAGATTTAATTTCTATTTTATTAAATCTTAATTCTAGAATTGCCCTTATATATATTCAATTTGTTGTCGACTTTCTATTTTGTTGAGTGCATTTTGTTAACATTTTATTTATCATTTTTTTACTTAGCAAAAGAAAAAAAAAAAAGTGGAAAACACTTAGGATAAATAGGCATGACCTGCTTAAGCCTATTAGCATGACACGACCCATTATAGCGCAGCCTGCCCTCAAAAGTGGGTTATACTGGCCCGACACGACCCACATTACACATTTAGCCACAAATCCTGTAGTCTCTCTTAAACCAAATGGAAACTTTTTTTTTTTTTTTTTTTTTTTCTTTCTGAAAAATTTGTACTCCTTGGATGGCATGATTAGGTAGGGGTTCTGTTTTATCTAGATTCATTACGAGGAAAAAATATTGGAGGTGGTGCTTCCAAACGAAAGAGAAACAAATCCCAACTCTATTCAGTGAATCATTGTGAAGAAACACTTAGGGGCTCAATCTGGGTTCATTGCAAATAAAAAATAGATGCTTCCAAAAAAAATATCTTCCAACAGATCTGAAGAATCACCTTGACTAATTTACAATTGGCTTTATGTTTGTCCCTAACAATCTTTAACCATTATACCAATGAGCCTTTTTGTTTTTAATTTGACTCTTAACGTTCTATTAATTTTAGCCATTAGTTGCATATCAAATAATGATGAATAAATTTGGGGAATAGTTGAATGGATGCCAAAAACTATTAATCATTCACATTTATGACTAAGATTGTGTTTAGTACCATTTCCACTTCTACTTGTAATGCTTTGTGTTGGTCAATACAAATTTATGAGAAATTATCTTGTCACATCACATCATATAACCACTTTCACTCCAAAATATAGACATTGGATTAGGTATTGACATTTATAATAGAAAGACCAAAATTGATGTTTCATGAAGAAGTAGCAAGGGTCTCAATGTTGTATTGATAATTCAAAGCATTTGTGGTAAAAAATTATATATTCTTATAAAATTTATATTGACCAATCTAAATCATTGTAAATAAAAGTGGCAATGATAACAAACACAACCTAAATAATCGAGGAAAATCGTTTTATTAACAAGAGCTCTTAAAATTAGATGTTTCTATCCCATTTAATTAGCATTGTTTGAATAACCAATTCATTCAGATTTAATCAAATTTCTAGATCAAAATTCACCTTCATTTGCAAGATACAAGCAAATCTAGAATTAAAAAAAAAAAGAAACCCTAAATCCACATGGTATAGTAAGGGATGATATTGATTTATTAATTAAAAGGATCCTAGAAATTGCTTCCATAGTTTGAGAGAGAGAGAGAGTAATGGTTGAAATAGGATGGGGATTTTTCTGTTATGAATTTTATGAACAGAATTAAACAAGAAAGAAAAAGTAGGTGATGGGGAGGAATAGAGCTAGAAAGGAGAGAAGGGGAGAGACATCTGGCATAGAAATTGTTGCACCTAGTACTAATATAACACGAAGTTGGGGTAGTTGTCTCCATATCATTGGGTGAGTAGGAAGGGCAGTGGAATGTGGTTAGTACGAGATCTGGGGTGTTAATATACATTTTGCTAATATGAGGTAACTTACCTTAACTTTGTAAGAGTGGAGGTAACCATGTATCCAATAAAATATTTGTATACCTTTTACTGAAAGAAGTGGCCACTTATCTAACATGAAAACTCTCCATTATATCCTCATTGTAATTTTCCTTATTTCTTTTCAATTTTTTCTATATTAATCTTTTTTTTTTCAATTATTGTAAGAAAGAGAAAGGATACGGATGTGACTTTTATATAGCCATAGTAATGGTTTAGTTCTTATTCTAATTAATTGGGATTTGCTACTCGCCAATTCTATCTGAGAAATGCTATGTAACCAAACTAGGATACAATCAAGTCGAGCCAAGCTGAACTTCAATATGTCTTGGCTCAATTTAACTAAAATACTGTTAAGCTGAACTTCAATTTGAACTCTATTTTTTGATTTGAACTTGATTCGATTAAATATTCAATGAGTTCAGGTTTGGTTTAAAATCTCAAAAATGAAATAAATATATTACATTATATAAAATATTTTATATTCTATTATGCATGTATGTATGTCTGTCTTAATCAAGCTAGGTTTATGAGTTGAACTTTTTATTAGTTGAGCTCAAGTTTGAATAATTAATCAAGTTCGCTTTAAGATTCGAATTCAATTAGAATCAAATTTGAACCAAGCCTGAACTATTCGATTAAAGCTTGATTCAACTACAGCCCTAATCACAAGTAAACACACACCTATGTTTTCACTTATGATTGGTTACCCAATGTAAGTAGAGAAGTATAACGACAATAGGGGTCTGCCTGAAAGATGGTAGACAACTTTGGAAGGAAGGAAGGAAGAAAGGAAGAAGAAGTTGTGAGAACTAGTTTGTAATCTTGTTCTTAATAGTTGACCATTAATAGCATACTGTCCTTAGTAGTTGACTACTATGTCCATACTATCCTTAGTAGTCGACAACTATTAGCTTACTATCCTTAGTAGTTCGGTATGTCTTCCAACACAAGTGAAGTCACTTTTGGAGGTTCCAAGGCTATAGACAATGTTATTCATCTAGGGAATCCCATGGTACATGATGAGGGCGGATTTGGCCCTCCAGTGACATTGTGACACATGGCATCTCGGAACAACTAGGTGACACCCAGAACCACTTAGGCAACAACTTACCTTAGCCAAGATGATGGCAACTTGGCACAGGCGCCGACCTGGCGGCCTGGCACCTCTTAGGCATGGGAAAAATCAAGGAGAGTGGACTACGAGTCGCTCCCAGAGCCTAAGGAATAAAGTGCCAAATTGATAAAAGACATCGACACCACATAAGACACAATTGCCTCTTCGGCATGGGCAAAATCAAGGGCAAGGAGAGTGGATTGTGAGTCGCTCCCAGAGCCTAAGGGATAAAGGTGCCGAGCTGATAAAAGACCTTGGCACCACGTAAGACCCAGTCGCTTCTTTTGCATGGGCGAAATATAAAGCAGTTCGTATTCAACACGAGAAAACAAAGGAAAGACTAGTTCACTCTCAGCACCATGATGGATGCAAACTTGATTTCTTCACGACCAACCTCCACCTTGGTTGTAGGCTCCACATCAAACTCATTAGCTAGGGCCAGCTCGAAGGACGCTGCGTCGAAGTCTACCTAGATGGAGTGACCTGATAAAGCAGTTACACAAAACCCCCTCTTAAGGACGACATGATGAGCTTCACTCTTGAGGTACTTAGCTAGATCGTAGAACCTCTTGATGGTCACATCCCTAATAAGGTATATGTCCTTGGGGTACCTGATCCACCCCTCCTCGAGCAGATGATATCGCTCTCGTGCCCTGAAAATAAAGATGGAGGGGTCCTGCACAAGGCTGCAAACACTTGGACTCTTTCGACTTGAGAAGCAAATTGGATTGACGCATATGAGCTCATCAAATTAGTCATTCCAGGCCAAAAGGAGCAATCTACTCCCTTCGTCGAGTTACTTTCAGCTCGGGAGTGGGGGGCAATTGATGAGGGCGGATTTGGCCCTCTAGTGACATTGTGACACGTGGCATCTCGGAACAACTGGCTGACACCCTGAACCACTTAGGCAACAACTTACCTTAGCCAAGATGATGGCAACCTGGCACAGGCTTCGACCTGGCGACTTGGCACAGGCGCCGAACTGGTGACCTGGCACAGGCGCCGACCTGGCGGCCTGGCACAGGTGCCGACCTGGCGGCCTGGCACAGGTGCCGACCTGGCGGCCTGGCATAGGCGCTGACTTGGCGACTTCAACCACAATTCAGGTCGGCTAGAAGCTCCTCGTTCAGGGCCAACCTGCAGCACCTCGTCGCTGGCCGAAGTGATCTTGACGCAAGGAGCGACCTCCCTTGAGGGCGTGCTGGCCTAACTGAGGTCCAATTGGCGACCTACGAGATGTGCTCACTGACAAATTTGGCATGCATATCCTAACACTCCCATGATCCTTGGAAGTTAGCCAACGTACTGAACGTTCCGGAGGATGGTCAACGTGCATGGCGGTTGCCTTCGAGAATCTCAAACCACTTAGACGACCTCTCGGAAATCTTGGATGCGATGCGTGAAGCCCACGCTAAACAATGCCTATATAAATGCACCAACCCCAGTGACATAAGGGGGGGGGGGGGAGCAAGCATATTCTAACTCTCATACTTTGTGATTTTTAGCTCGCAATCTACTATGAGAGTACTGACTTAAGCATCGGAGCGACCTCGCCGGGCTAGCCACCCCGGGCCCTTTGACATTGATTCCTTGCAGGTCTCTAAAGAATTACGAAGCTCAACAATCAATCCAACTCAACACCTAACCTACCCAGCTCGGCTCGGTCAGTTCGGCACCTAACCTGCCCAGCTCGACTCAATCAGTTCGACACCTAACCTGCCCAGCTTGGCTCAGTCAGTTCGGCACCTAACCTGCCCAGCTCGGCTCGGTCAGTTCGGCACCTAACCTGCCCAGCTCGTCTCAATCAGTTCGGCACCTAACCTGCCCTGCTCGGCTCAGTCAGTTCGGCACCTAACCTACCTAGCTCGGCTCAGTCAGTTCGGCACCTAACCTGCCCAGGTCGGCCCAGTCAGTTCGACACCTTACTTGCCCAGCTCGGCCTAGTCAGTTCGACACCTAACCTGCCTAGCTCAGCTCAGTCAGCTCGGCACCTAATCTGCCCCCAACTCGGCCTGGTCAGCTCGGCATCCAAGTCATCATCCAACAAAAGTTTTCCACTTCGGCTTTTGAGTCATCGACCACTTAGAAGTAGACCAAATGACGAGGTACTTAGCGCAAAAAATTGATTCATCAGTACAAATGACCAATGTGAAATTAGATGAGTACAAGTACAGGGAATGGGTCATTTTAGCAAGATGGTCCATAGTGAGCCATGGACTCCAAGGCTACATTGATGGGGAATTAAGGATTCTATGGAAGATGACCCTAGTTACAGAAATTGGTGTAGGGGACATGCAAATATGATGTCATTGTTGCTAACCTCTATGACTCCCAAAATTTCAAGGACTGTTAAGCACTATACTACATCCCATAAAATTTTGGAAAAACTACATAACACCCATAGTCAAAAGAAAAACATTGCTAGAACTTACAGGCTAAATCAAGACATTTTTACATTTTTGGCTTGATTCAAGGAGACATGACTTTTGCAACCTATTTTGCTACACTTGAAGGTTTGTGGGAGGAACTTGGTCATCATTTAGTTTTTGAGTGGGACAACACTAAGGACAATGAGAAGTATGATGAACAAATTAAAGAAGGGAGGATTTTCAGGTTTATTGCTTGCTTAGATCACTCATATGGGAGCATTAGAGTACAATTAGGGAGATCTGAACTTCCAGATCTGCATCATGTGTTTTATCTAATCATAAATGAAGAGATGAGGGTGAAGGAAATGGGAATTGGTGTTTCATTTTAGCCTAGTGAATAATCAGCCCTTGTTTCCAACAACTCTAAGGATGGAAAAGAAGAACTTGAAGTGCTCTCATTGTGGGGGAGAGAAGCATACAAAAGATATTGGATTCTTCATTCACACTTGATACCAATAACGTAGAAGGATAAGAAGCCAAGACAAGAGTCCTAACCACAGTTTAGGTTCTGTTAACAGTCCAAATGTTGCAAATGGTGTTTTTAATGGTAACAATGGTAACAGTGCCAGATCTTCCAATATGGGATAGACCTCCAATTTACCAAACAACTTCCCGGAATTTATAGCCCAAGAGGTAGTTATCCTCAACTGAACTATGGCTCGGTTGAAACAAACCTCTATTGCTTTATCCTCATTTGATAAAACAAGTATATCATCAGCCCTTAGTACTATTCATTCCTCTTCATCAAACATTTGGATCATTAATTCAAGAGCTTCTAAACACATGACAAACTCATCCTCATTATTTACAATTTACCATCTCTCATCTGGGCATGGTAAGTTAAAAATTGTAGATAATTCTCTTTTCAAATTCGTTAGAAAGGGAGATATTCATCTAGGAAAAGGAATTCTCCTCAAACCTACCTTACATCTTCTAGACTTCACCACTATTTTACTTTTTGTCTCAAAAATTACTAAAACCGTAGATTGTGTTGTAACCTTTTTCCCACTCACTGTGTTTTTTATGACCGGTTGATGAGACAAAGAATTGGGAATGGTCATGAAACTGGTGGTCTTTACTATCTTGGTGACAACACATCTTCTACTTTGAAGGCCTCTATTAATGGGAGCAGCAACAAGGAGCCAAGCATAACTCTTTTCACCTAGCATGCTAGATTAGGTCATGTTTCTTTTCCATTGTTGAAAGTTTTGCTGCCAGACTTATTCAAAGATGTATCTGTTGAAAGTCTTTTTTGTGATGTGCACCAATTGGCAAAACATTGTAAACTATCTAAGTTTTATTAGCAATGTCACAATTTTTTTTTTTATTTAGTTCACTCTAATGTGTGGGGTCCTTCACCAATTGTTTCTATGGATGGCTATCGCTATTTTGTCAGTTTCATTGATCGTTTCTCAAGGTGTACATGGTCTTACTTTATGAAAGAGCGTGAGGAAGTTCTTGGAATTACTATTTGCAAGATGATTGAAACCCAATATAGAAAGAAAGTTAAATAATTCAAGTTGGACAATGCAGTTGAATATTTTAAAAATACCTTGAACTTATATTTTGAAGATGAAGGAGCTTTAAATCAATCCTCTTGCAGTTACACCCCACAACAAAATGGGGTTGCAAAGAAGAAAAATAGACATCTTATGGAGACAGTCCATGCATTATTGTTCCAACGCAAGGTTCCCAAGAAGTATTAGTCTTATCAGTGCTTACTACATCATATTTGATAAATAAGATGCCATCCAAGATTCTTGGGATGAGGACTCCCTTCTTTGTCCTGCCCTAATGACCCTGTGTTCTCTTTACCACAAAAAGTCTTTGGTTGTGTATGCTATATTCATGTTAAGGATTCAAAAAGAATCAAGTATGACCTAAAGGAAATTCAGGGTGTCTTTCTAGGTTATTCACCCATACAAAAGGGATACAAGTGTTTTGATCCACATATAGGAAGAAGATTTGTCACCAAAGATGTTACCTTTTAGAGTCATAGTTTTTCTTTGAACATTTTCAGAATCCTCTTCAGGGGGAGAATTGTGGGGCGGACGAGAATTCCTTTGATGTTAATCCATTTGTCTCTATTCCTACTCTATCTCCTTTCTTTCATCCTCTCCTCCTACCCCTCAGTGTTCTAATGATCCTTATCCTACCACTCTAGTTACTACTGTACGTGAAGAGACAACTCCTAAAGCTCCTACTTCACAAGATGATAAGGTTGCTCTTACTACAGAAGTTGAAAAGGAGATGAAGGTGTGTTTGAGGAAGATGAAGAGAGGCCCATCATTTGATGACCACAACTAGTTAGATGCCTCTAAAGTCAATTAAGATACTATCCCTATCTCTTCTAACTTTGATTTAAATCTTCCTATTGCTTTGTAGAAACCTACTCGGTCTTGTACCCTTCACCCTATAAATAGGTTTGTCTCTTATTCCATTTATCTCCAACATATTATTCCTTTGTTTTTGCATTGTCTTCCACTTCCACTCCTTCTAAGTACTCTGAGGTTATTGTTGACCCTGAATGGAGGAAATCGATGGATAAGGAAATGAGAGCTTTACTAAAGGTTGGTACTTGGGAAGTGGTTGATCTACTAGTTAGAAAGAACATTGTTGGGTGCAAATGGATGTATACTATAAAACACAAGGCTGGTGGATCAATAAAGAGATATAAAACAAGGTTAGTGGCAAAAGGGTTCACACAAAAGAAGGGCATAAATTATATAGAGACCTTTCCACAGGTATAAAGTTGAACACTATATGGTTGTTACTGTCCCTAGTAGTTAATTACAGTTGGGAATTGCACTAATTGGATGTCAATAATGCTTTCTTGAGACCTTTGAGAAGAAGCCTACATGGATCCTCCAGCAGTCTGTGACATGAGAGGAAAGGTATACAGGCAGAAGAGGGCTTTATATGGATTTAAATAATCACTTAGAACATGATTTGAGAGATTGTGCAAAACAATGAAGACTGTGGGTTATCATCAAAGCAATGTTGGTCACACACTATTCTATAGAAAAAATGAAGAAAAGCTATTAGCATTGATTGCATATGTGGATGACATGGTGGTGATAGGAAATGATTCAGAAGAGATCAAAAGACTCAAGAAGTTCTTAGCCTCAAAGTTTGAGATAAAGTACTTGGGACCTCTAAGGTACTTCCTAGGAATAGAGGTGGTCAGGTCTAGGGAAGGAATTTATATTTGTTAGAGGTAGTATGCTTTGGACCTCCTAAAGGAGACAAGAAAATTATGAAGTAGGCCTAAAGGAGCAAAACCATGGATTGCAGGAGATGGACGAGGAGCTCTACACGGATTAGAAAAGATACCAATGACTTTTGGGTAAGTTTCTCTATCTATCTCTCACTTGACCTAATATTGCTTATGCTGTCCATGTTGCCAATCAGTTTATGCATTCTCTAACACTCTTCTTCTTCTTCATTAAAACCAGAATACAAATAGATGAAATGCATGAGAGCTTTAATGGAGGCTATAATGAAGGTCGATGACGCAATTCAGCAGAGTTTACATAAGGCGAGGGTAGTGTATGCGTGAGGAGAGTTTTGAGCCTCCTTTATTTAAAGAGAAAGTCTCTCAACAGAATAGGAAATCATGTAACATAAGAGGAAGCTTTCCCCAATGTAGGAAAGTTTGTTATTCAATTAGGTTTGGGATAGAGAGGTCATGAGTAGGGTTTGACCACGTCACTGAGGAAATTCTGGGGTCTGAGTTCTCATCCTTCTCTTCGGGGTCCGCATGTGAGTACAACCTCAACTACAATCCTAATTCTAAAAGCCTCTCATGCCTTATACATTTTCTTAAAAATTAATGTGTTGGTTCATCACCATAGTTCTTTTGTGTGTTATACTATTGCGTATCGTAGCATAACAGTGATGTCTCTATAGTAGATCCAATTGCATTCTACACTAAGACAACAATTTTGTGTCTCATTGTGGGTGTGCCTATTTATTGTGATTTAAAATTTGAGTGGGACTGCGTTGTAAAGAGCTTTAGGCTATGTCAGTTGTGACTAGGTATTCTTTAGCGTGGCTCCTTTGTTATTTAGGTTGTGTTTGGAAACAATGCAAATAAGTGTGAATGCAAATATGTAGAGTGTAAAACAATTTATATAAATTGTAAAGTTGGGTTAGTTTTGCACCGACAAATTTATCTTTTTACCAAATAGACTTTTATCTGTAATGGGTGCTGATAGATCAATTTCCGGGCTAAGTACCTCGTCATTCGTTTGTTTCCAAGTGGTTGATGACTCAGAGGCCGAAGTGGAGAATTTTGCCGGGTGAGGACCTGGATGCCGAGCTGACCAGGTCGAGCTGGGAGTGGACTAGGCGTTGAGCTGACCAGGCCGAGCTGGGGGCAGACTAGGTGCCGAGCTGACTGGGCCGAGCTACAGATTAGGTGCCGAGCTGACTAGGCCGAGCTGCATGTTAGGTGTCGATTTGACCAGGCCGAGCTGGGGGAAAACTAGGTGCCAAGCTGACCAGGCTGAGTTGCATGTTAGGTGCTGAGCTGACCAAGCCAAGCTGCATGTTAGGTGTCGAGCTGACCAGACCGAGCTGCATGTTAGGTGTCGAGCTGCATGTTAGGTGCCGAGCTGTCCAGGCCAAGCTGGGGGCAGACTAGGCGCCGAGCTGACCAGGCCAAGCTGGGAGTGGACTAGGTGCCGAGCTAACCAGGCTGAGCTGGGGGCAGACTAGGTGTCGAGTTGACCAGGCCGAGCTGGGAGTGGACTAGGTGTCGAGCTAACCAAGCTGAGCTGGGGGCAGGCTAGGTGTCGAGCTGACTAGGCCGAGTTGGATTGATTGTTGAGCTTCGTGATTCTTTAGAGACTTGTAAGGAATCGATGTTAGAGGACCCAAGGTGGCTAACTCGGCGAGGTCGCTCCGATGCTTAAGTCAGTACTCTCATAGTAGACTGTAAGCTAAAAATCATAAAGTATGAGAGCTAGAATATGCTTACTTGCCCCCCCTATGCCATTGGGGTTGGTGCCTTTATATAGGCATTGTTTGGCATGGGCTTCACGCACCGCATCCGAGATTTTCGCGAGGTCATCTAAGTGGTTCAAGATTCCCGGTGGCAACCGCCATGCACGTTGACCACCCTCCGAAATGTTCGGTACGTGGGCCAACTTCCAAGGGTCGTGGGAGTGTTGGGATATGCATGCCGAATTTGTCGACGAGCATGTCTCGCAGGTCGCCACCTGGACCTCAATCAGGCCGTCACGCCCTTGAGGGAGGTCGCTCCTTGTGTCGAGGTCACTTTGGCTATTGATGAGGTGCTGCAAGTCGGCCCTAGACGAGGTGCTAGTTCGGCGCCTGTGCCAAGTCGCCAGTTCGGGACACCATCATCTTGGCTAAGTTGTTGCCTAAGTGGTTCTAGGTGTCACCTAGTTGTTCCGAGATGCCACATGTCACAATGTCATTAGAGGGCCAAATCCGCCCTCATAAGGTGCAAACATAAATTTCAATAAAGCATATGTTTTTTTTTTTTAAATTGAAAGCCTATTTGAATGAAAATTTACTTCTTTTTTATTGATGTACTTTTACATCTTATTATCAATGTAAATATGCATTGGTCTGTTATTTACCAATGCATAAATGTAATGTTGCCAAGTACAGGCAAAAATGAACCAAAGTGCAAATTTACCCTGAACCGGAATTTACACTCCATTTGCATCATTTCCAAATGCAGCCTTAAGTATGAAAACTTGGATTTGCAAGTGCAATATGGGTGTGTTGTGGTCACTTACTTGAGTGTCTTCATTGCAATCTCCATAGGGTCTGAACCCATGTACTTACATAATTTTACATAGCATGGCAAGCTATAGATTTAAGGCTTTATTCTAACGTACCATAGAATTTAAAGCCCTCTTCTCTTCCTTGGTTTGTTTGACAACCTTGATTCAATCAATTTCTCCATTTTTGTTAAGAAGATGGGCTCAAAGGCTGAATTGGTAGGTAGGGGTGGACATGAATCTAACTATTCATGGGCCATTCGAACTCAGCATGTGAAAAAGTTTGATTTTACTCAATCCAAATCGAACGTCGAGTCAAGCTTGAGCCCAATATAGAAGTTTGATTGTTAATTGAACCAAACTCAAACAGTATGAAGCTTGGCTCATGAAACTCACAAATCTAATCAAATTTATATATAATGCTTTTAATTTTTTATAATAAGAAATAATTTTTTATATGTATAATTATTAATTTTTTATATGAAATTTGGTTACTATTGAACTTGAACAAAACCAAACTCAACATATAAACTTTTTGAGTCGAGCGGAATTTAAATTGGCCTCCCCGAACTTGAACTAAAGCCTTATGTTTTGAACCTTGAATTCAATGATGGAGAAAGAGGAGGGTTGGGTGCACGTGAGCCCCACTAGTCATTACTACTAGGAATGGCAACGAGGTGGGGTAGGCAAAGTTTCCCATCCTTGTTCCTGTCCCCATCCCCATAACTGCAGGGATTCCCACTCCCCACCAATTTTTATGATGTTCAATTTATTTTATTTTTTACAATCCTATCAAAATAAATTAAATGTATTTAAACATATTGAAATGCATTTAAACATGCTCATCCATATTTTTAAAAATATTAGCGCAAATATATATTACTAAGCAGGGATCCCCATGGGCAGGGATTGGGGATCCGACAAGGTTGGGAGTGTTCTCCCCATTCCCCATCCCCATCACCATGGAAAGATAATCATTCCTATTCCCACCCATTTGGGTGTCTTCACATGGATGAAGGGAATGGGGAAAATTGCCATTCCTAATAATCATAAAGAGCCTATAGTTCTATAGATTTAATCTCACACCTCATTTTTTGAAGGGAAGACAATTGACCATCTCAATTACTAGATCATTAGCCATTTTAGCTCCTTTTCAAGGAAAAGAAAATTTGATATCTTGAAAATATAAAGAAAAGTAAAAGAAACAAGAGTGGAGATTCTCCTCATTGCTCAAGATGGCAAGAGGATAACCAAAAATGTGGACAGAAAAAGGAAATTAAATTATCACAAAAAGATACGAAAAACAATAATTCAGCTCTGCAGTTCTGCTCACCAAAGATTTAAAGAAATGTTAATGATTGAGAAAGAAATGAAAAGAAAGAGTCTTTGTTTTTTGTGTAGCAAGACAAAGGAATTCAAACCCATATTCATACACAACAAAAAAAGAGATATTATAAGTTGTTGAATAACATTTAATAAAGAAACCTATGACCTCACCTGTCTATAATAAAGAAACTTAAAAAAACAGAAGTTGTTGAAGTTCAATTGAGCCTACTACATTCTGAGAACATTATAATAGAGGAATCAGGAAATCATAAATATACCCTAAACCCTAAAAACATAGACCTTCAATCATTTATCTATTAGTAATCAGGTTCCATTTTGGCCCAATTATTTTGTTTATATCTCTCTTTTGCTTACTTTTGCATGCAAATTTTGGTCTATTTATGCTTTAGATAACAATTTACTTTGGTCCCGTTAAGTTTCATTTTACTTCATTTGCACTACAAAATTAGCAAGTAGACAAATCAAAATCCTGAAACAGGATGAAACCAGATTTTGCATTCGATTCATTTGCACTCTTATACGTTTTCATCAGTGCAAACCAAATTGTACTGAAAAATAAATAGGGCAATTGGTTTGCTTCCCGCATCATGTGCAGGGACATGTTTGGTACTCTTCATTGGTCTGTACCCACCAGTAAGACTTCAAGTTAGGCTGATTGGCCACCAAATAAATATAAGGCTAAGTTTGGGAGTGCTTTTAATTATTTGAAAATAAGTGCTTATTCTAGTAACAACTTATTAGCATTTGGTGAAAAGCACTTATTTTAAACAGTGGTAGAAAAACTATTTTTATAATGATGTGACAGGCTAAGATAGGCCAGAAAAAGAAATAAGCACATATTGAATAAATACTTAAAAATGTGCTTAAAATTTGGGCTTTTCAAAATAAGCACTTATTTTGGTCTTATTTTCTAATACAAGTAAGTGTTTATTGGTGTGGTCCCGACCCAAAATAAGTATTTATTCGAATTAATGCTTATTTTTAAACACTCCCAAACTTAGCCAAAAGAATCGGGACCAGAAAAAAGTATTGTGGAGGAACAAGGGGTTGAAATACATAAGAAGAGATTTTACCTATAATTGGTTTAACAAACTACTAAAAGGGACCATTTGATGCACAAACTAGTGTTAAAATAGAGTGGCAATTTGACTCATCCCTACAGGACTCTTCCTTGAGTCCAGGTCTGCTCCTCATAAATATCTTTTCACACCAACCTCACAATACATCCCAGCCATGCATTGGAACATCTCCCATGAATAACAACATAGAAGTACGGAAGATATTCCCAATTCATGGCTGCAATGTGTGTGAGGTCGGTGTGAGGAGCAAATTTGGATTTAGTTTCTCCAACCCCATTTTGGTCGGGGCAGGTTTTGAGGAAACCTAAAACTCTAGGGAACAGGAACAAGGTGGAGTGGTATTTGTCCATGCCACCCTAATTGGGGCGGGGTGAGGCAAATTCGGAAATCTCATTCCCTGCAGGATGGGGATGGAATTGGGATTTCTAACCTTCGTGGGTTATGGGGCAAGGTATTTGAGTTCAGTGTCTAGGATGGGGCATGCAAAACCCGGCCTTGCCCCACCTTGTTGTCGTTCCTATGTTAAAAGATGGGCTTAATACCGAACAGTGGCTCGGGTCTGGTTTTGGACAGGGTATGCCAATCCAACACTGGTTATTAATCAGCTCTATAAAACATTAAGTTGGAACTGAACCGATTGTTAACCAGGCTAATCCAGTCTGACCCAATTAGACTTGTTTATATACATCTATAATAATTACCCAAATTATCTTTATATACTGTCTATAAATTTTTCTCTTTTAGACATAAAATTAGGGTTTAGAAAATCGGATCGGACCGTTTGATCAAATTGGTTGAACCGTGACCAGGGGCCCTAGTCTATTTGATCAGATCCCAAAAACCATAATGTCTGAAAACCCAATGAAAACTGACTGGCCATTTGGTTTAATTGAAAAATTGGTAAATTGGTCCCGGTTTCATGAAACTGACTCGGTTACTTAGTAATTGAATTTTTTTTTTTTTTGATAAGAAAAGTTGAGGGGCTACACAAGATGGGGAGTAGCTCTTCCTCAGGAATAAAATAACAAATCTGACTAAGATCCTTTGCGACAATTCTGTCGGTAATTGAAAATACTAAAATGATTATGAAAGTACTTGAACCCATGCCCTCTTATTTTCATATATTGCTTAATTAGAATTAATCCACCTCTTTATTTATGCTTTTTAGTGACTCTTTATTTTATATATTATTTTATACACGCATTTTAAAGAAAATATAAATTAAAAAGCTTAAACCTTGATCATTACAATTTGAGTCTGGTTGAACCTGTAAACCTCTCCCTTCTCCGATTTTATAACCGATCTAGTTATTGAAACATTGCATAAAATAATTAATTTGGCACAACAAGAACAGGTTTTAACCCAATTATTAATTGGGACAAACCTTATGATGAGGGCGGATTTGGCCCTCCAATGACATTATGACACCTGGCACCTCATGAGAACTAAGTGCTAACTAACCAGGCAGCTCGCCACTTCCAGGCAGCTCACCACTTACAGGCAGCTCGCCACCATGCAGCACTCGTAGGCAGTAGGCAGCTCGCCACCATGCAGCACTTACAGGCACTAGGCAGCTCGCCATCCTGTAGCCTGGCACCTTACAGGGCCTGGCACTCACAGGCAGCTTGCCGCCATGCAACTCTTACAGGCAACTCGCCACCATGCTGCCTAGCACCTTATGGGTAGCTCGTTTCCTAGTCAGACCGACCACCGCATAACAACCCCGAGGAGCTCACCACCGTACCCCGCATTTTACGGGATTATGACTTGTAACAGCTATATTAGCTCACCCACTCCCTGATTCAGGCGAGAATGGACAACCTCACTAGTTGGTGGCATTATCCCCACCTAACACGAAAACAGGTCCCATCACAGTGGGAATCCAGGAACTGCTCCACCAAACCCGTGAGGACTCCAGTATATAAAGACCTCACCCCCCAAAGGAGGAAATGAAGGGAGGCGAGAAAAGAGATGGTAACCCCTACTCTCTAGCTCTCTAACTCCCTGATATCATCTTCAAGCTCTCTACTGTGTGCTAACTTAGCCATCGGAGTGTCCCTACCGGGTAAGCCACCCCGGGTTCTCTGATTCAGCTCTTGCAGGCAATCAGTTCCCGCCATCTACAAAGATGAGCAGATCATCTCCTGCAGGGAGTAGCCGGGTTGCACTATGCCAGGGAGCTCCCCTTCAGCCCCTGAGTCATTGGCCACCTGGGAGCAGACGGGATGACGAGGTACTTAGCCACAAAAAAAATGATGCGTGACCAGAAACAGTTACATCATTTGGTGCCGTCTGTGGGAATCGCTACAAAAAGCTAAGTTCTCATCTTACAAAAAGCCAAGTCCTCTTCTCCTAGAAAATAAAACCTCATCAGTCCTCTTCGCGAGGTCCCCTCTACAAAGATGAGCACTTCGTGGCTTCCGTGGAAGTTGGCGGCCAACATACTAAATGGGCGCCCTTCCAAGGCTCTCGTGCAAGCTGGCGACCTAAAGTCAGTAGTGTTTTCCCTGTTGGTCGAGCTCCTAGCAGCTTCTTGTAGGAGTGGGTGACCGACACCACGAGGCTGATGCAGTGCAATCATAGCTGTAAGGCGCCCACCCGACGACCTGCGTGCGGCCTGGTGGTCTGCGTGCAGCCTGGCGGCCTGGCACAGGCACCGATCTTGCAACTTGGCCCAGACGCGACCTGGCGACTTGGCACATACACCGACCTGGCGAGTGATTTTTAGCCAAAAACAAGTAAGCAAGTTCTAGCTCTCAGAATTTGTGATTTTTAGCTCGTTGTCTACTATGAGAGTACTGACTTAAGCACCAGAGCGACCTCACCGGGTTAGCCACCCCGGGTCCCCTGACATTTAGTTCCTTGCAGGTCTTTAAAGAGCAATGTAGCTCATCAATCCAGCTCGGCACCTGGTCAGCTCGGCACCTCACAGGCAGCTCGGCACCTGGTCAGCCCGACACCTCACAGGTAGCTCGGCACCCGGTCAGCCTGGCACCTCACAGGCAGCTCGACACCTGGTCAGCCCGGCACATTACAGGCAGCTCGACACCCAGTAAGCCCAACACTTGGTTAGCTTGGCACCTCACAAGCAACTCGACACATGGTTAGCCCGGCACCTCATAGGAAGCTCGACACCTGGTCAGCCCGACACCTCACAGGTAGCTCGGCACCTCACAAGCAGCTCGACACCTAGTCAGACCGACACCTCACAGGGAGCTCGGCACCTCACAGGTAGCTCGGCACTTGGTCAGCCCGACACCTCACAGACAGCTTGGCACTTGGTCAGCCCGACATCTCACAGGCAGCTCGGCACTGCATAAGACCCAGTCGCCTCTTTGGCATGGGCAAAGTTCAGGAGTGTGGACTATGAGTCGCTCCCAAAGCTTAAGGGCCACAACACTGCTCAAGACCCAGTCGCCTTTTCGGCATGGGCAAAGTTCAGGAGTGGACTATGAGTCGCTCCCAAAGCCTAAGGGCCACAACATTGCTCAAGACCCAATTGCCTCTTCGGCATGGACAAAGTTCAGGAGTGGACTATAAGTTGCTCCCAAAGCCTAAGGGCTACAATACTGCTTAAGACCCAGTCACCTCTTCGGCATGGGCAAAGTCAAAGAGAGTGGACAATAAGTCGCTCCCAGAGCTTAAGGGCTAAAGTACCAAACTAGCAGAGACCTCGGCACTGCATAAGACCCAGTCGCCTATTCGGCATGGGAAAAGTTCAGGAGTGGACTACAAGTCGCTCCATAAGGGCCACAATACTGCATAAGACCCAGTCGCCTCTTCGGCATGGGCAAAGTTGAGGAGTGGACTACGAGTCGCTCCCAAAACCTAAGGGCCACAATACTACATAAAACCCAGTTGCCTCTTTGGCATGGGCAGAATCTAGGAGTGGACTACGAGTTGCTCCCGAAGCCTAAGGGCTACAATACTGCATAAGACCCAGTCACCTCTTCGGCATGGGCAAAGTCTAGGAGTGGACTACAAGTCGCTCCCAGAGCCTAAGGGCTACAATACCGAACTGGCAGAGACCTCGACCCCTTATGGGCAGCTCGCTTCCAAGCAACTCCCAGAGCCTAAGAAAATGAATCAGCGCTTACGAGCTTGTCGAATGACGGGCCAAAAGGAGAAATCTACTCCCTTCGCCGAGTTACTTTCAACTTGGGAGTGGGGGGCAAATGATGAGGGCGGATTTGGCCCTCCAATGACATTATGACACCTGACACCTCATGAGAACTAAGTGCTAACTAACCAGGCAGTTCACCACTTACAGGCAACTCGCCACCATGCAGCACTCGCAGGCAGTAGGCAGCTCGCCACCATGTAGCACTTACAGGCATTAGGCAGTTCGCCACCATGCAACACTTACAAGCACTTGGCAATTCGCCATCATGTAGCTTGGCACCTTAGAGAGCCTGGCACTCACAGGCAGCTCGCCGCCATGCAGCACTTACAAGCAGCTCGCCCCTAGGCAGCTCGCCACCATGTTGCCTGTTACCTTACGGGCAGCTCGTTTCTTAGTCAGACCGACCACCGCATGACAATTCCGAGGAGCTCACCACCGTACCCCGCATTTTACGGGATTATGACTTGTAACGGCTATATTAGTTCACCCACTCTTCGATTCAGGCGGGAATGGGCAACCTCACTAGTTGGTGGCATTACCCCCACCTAACACGAAAACAGGTTCTATCACAACAGGAATCCAGGAACTGCTCCACCAAACTCGCGAGGGCTCTAGTATATAAATACCTCACCCCCCCAAGGAGGAAATGAAGGGAGGCGAGAAAATAGATGGTAACCCCTGCTTTCTAGCTCTCTAACTCTCTGATATCATCTTCAAGCTCTCTACTATGTGCTAACTTAGCCATCGGAGTGTCCCCGTCGGGTAAACCACTCTGGGTTCTTTGATTCAGTTCTTACAGACAACTAGTTCCCGTCTTCTACGAAGATGAGCAGATCATCCCCTACAGGAAGCGGTCGGATTGCACTACGCCAGGGAGCTCCACTTCAACCCCTGAATCATTGGCCACCTAGGAGCAGACGGAATGACGAGGTACTTAGCCACAAAAAATGATATTGTTAGTTCCTCGAGTAGACCGGATCCATGGACAAGAATCTAACTTGGACCAAGACCTGAAGATGAGTTCAAATGTTGTGGACTGTGGATATAAATTACTCGAATCCTTTCCCCCCGAAAGCGTTCACACCGAAAGAAAACCAAATACTTGTCAATAAATTATTCCCGACACGTGGCCGTATTCACCGGGCATAAAGGTACGTATACCAAACTGGAAAGCTACGGATTCGCGCTCCCACCGCATTAACACGTGCCGGTTCCCTACTGTCCACATCAACAAAAAGCGCTCTCAGTCTCAGACCAAAAGGACTTTCCGACTTTGCATGTTATTCATGGAACACGATAACTACTCGCTTCTCTTAATTCCGACGACTTAGTCCACATAAAAAGGTTCCAATCTGACGGTGTACGATATCATTAATGGTAACCACTAACATAGTCCACATTTATCCACAAAATTAGACAAAAATAGAAAGAAAAATATTGAAAATTCTCATTTTCCTATCTTTACATTGAATCTGTGGGAAGGGATTTGTTCTTATTAACCAAGGCCCACGTAATTAACATGAATCCAATAGCATGATAACAACGACAACAATAGCCTCAAAAAGCTTACTTGAAAATTTTTAATTTAATTATGGATTTCTGTGTGACATCCGCCGGCCGTTAACGATTCCGTTACTCTCCCAAGTTTCTGTCCTTCTAACTGTTTTTCTTTGATATTTTGGTATTTAGCTTTTACCCCCTCAATATGCCGCCTTCTTTACTATCACCCCCTCTATGTAGAGACATATGTACATATCAACCCGTCTTCATAGCCCGTCCATGGTCACCGTGATCTTGCTCGGCAACCAATCGCCGGCAGTCCGTCTCTCTGAGTCTGTAGTTGAGGTGAGCTTTATGGAAAATCCATCGTTTCCAGCGACGGTAGGAGATGATAAGCTTGTTTTCAGCTGGTGGAAGCTGGGGACTAGGACCTTCTCTGTCCAATCCTCAAACTCAGTCCTGCCAAACCAGACTCCCCCTACAATTTTGTTCAGTGTCTCGTTGTCAACTACAATTGACTGCCCATGCCCAACAATGGCCTTGAATTTTGATGTAATGGTGCCGGCGATCTTGCTCCGTATTGGGCTGAAGTCGACAGGCTTGAAGACGATGGCTTCGTCTACGAAGTTGAGCAGCTCTCGTGACAGTGATGCCATGGAAGAGAGCTTGATCATGAGGCCATTTTCATGCTCATGCTCCATGGTGAGGTCACTTGAGTTGCAGGACTCCTGTGCTGCATCATCCTCTGCATCAGCTGCTTGATTCAAATCAAATGATAGAGCATGAGCTGCATCTTTCCTTGGCCTTGTGAGCCTATGGTCGTCATTTAGCCAGTCCAGACGGCGCTTGCTAGTCTTCACGCCAATGGATAGTTGTAATTGCCAACTACTACAGGCTACATTTGCAAGCTTCTCCTCATGGAGCGAAAGACAGTTCGACAAGTTGTTCAGATCTTCCGGCAACCAACTCACAGTCAGGATAAATATCACATTCCCTAGGCTGACTTCACGGCCATAGGAATCTGCAAGTCTACCTCTCTCAATTGCCCGTTTGATGCTTCCATGGACAAGCATATCTGCTTGATCAATGTCCTCAAGCACGACCACTGAGAAGGGGTTCCTCTGCACAGCTTCTGCTATTCGATCGATCACAGTCTTCCCACGGAAATTCATCTCTGGTTCCTCATCATTTCCAGACTTGGAGCCAAGACGAATTGTGATCGGACTGGTTCTGTTGACTAGCTCTGACAGGGCCGATGCCATCTTCTTCTTGCCAACCTTGTCAGGACCTGTAAACAATATCCATATATCACCCTTTGTGCCAGCACCTCGCCTTTTGCCATTGCCTGATTTGCACTGTGTCACAGTTGTAGCTATTGCAGATGCTGCATCTGCCTGCCATGCGACCTTCTCTCTTAGTCCCTTGAGGAGTCTCTTGAACGAGTCAGCATCCAATGGACTTATGAGTTTTTCCTTTTGCCAATCAGAGAGCTTGTCTTGTGTCTCTGAAGAAATACAGCCAGCTAAGTCTTTGATGCGTTCACTGTGGGTTTTCTCTGGCATATTTTCAGTAACCTTTGGTCGTCCAAGAACAAGGTCTGTTCTTACAGGGCTCCCTGGTGGAGTGCTACCACGTTCAGATGGTGGGTTTGGAGCCTCACTCTGGCTCATTTGCAGGGTTCCTCCAAGGTTTCTGGTAAGTTGCAACTTGGGTTGGAAAGATTGGCGTTCTAGCAACTTTGGGTTGTACAAGCTTGTCATTGGAATAGGAGTTGGTGAAATTCTTTCAGAGCTGACATTTTGATGGAAACTGGGATGAAGACGCAAGCAAGTATCGTTCCATTTCTTCTGTAATTCTTGAGTTTTCTGCTTCCACATCAATTCTTGTTCCTTAGTCTGTGATAGCTACAAAAATAAAACAGAGGATTGATTGAAATTAGTTGGAAAACTAAGCTGTATTTAAGTTCACAATGAGAAAGTTGATTTGGGACTTCATGGGGAACACCTGTGACTGATCTTTCAGGTTTGGTTTCGCATTCTGCAACCACTGTGGTAATGGTGTCCATGCTGCTTCTGTTTTGGCATCAGAAGCAGACTTGTCAACCTCCTTAGCTACAAGCTTAGCTAGTTCTTGCTCGTAATTGTTCATGCATTGAGGGCAACAAGCTGTTCTTTGAGCAGGATCCATGTTTTCAGATGGCGGCCGCCTTTGTAGAGCAGTTGCTGCAATTGGGAAGCTCTTCAAAGGGGTGAGAGATTCAACTGAGCTGCTCAGAATCCCATTGTTCCCAAGTCTGAAATTCCACAAGTATAATAGCATTCAATCCTCAGTCTAATGGGCAACATCATTTATATATTCCAAAAAATTCCATATTCTTTTCTCTAGATTGAATCAATCATAAAACAAGAAGCATAAAAGTGAACATCATGAATTTGAGCTTTAAAACTCAATATTGAGCAAGTTTGTCATCCAAATGATGGAAATTTTAAAATCAACAGCAAACTATTGTAGTAAGATACTTTCACATAGTAAATGATAAAATATAGCTAAATTCATCAGTGAAATAAGGAAAAGGCTTTGAAATTGATCCAAACTAAAGTGAAAATTAAAATTGAAGCTCTGTGTTTCAAAATTAAAGAAGGAACTGGAACTTAACCAAAAAACAAATGAAGGAACTGGAGGTGCACCTTGGAAACAGTCCTGGATGTGGCGATTTTGCAGTAATTGGAACTGCCTGCAGATCCCAGTCATTCTCCATTGAAGGGTGATAGACCTGGCACCTCAGATAAGTCTCACAAGTCGCCATTCCAATCAACCACAGCCGGCCTTTGCCCTCACCGAACTTGACCAACAGTTTTCCCATCTCTGATACCGCTACTCTACCTGTTTCAGAGACAACCTGCTGCTGAGACGATGGTACCGAACCCGAAACTCCAACGGGCTGCTCAACAAGCCATTTCAGGTCACCTAAGTCAAGAATCACACCACCTCCATTGTTGCCACTCATTCGGGTCTCAATCGAACTCTCCAACTCCTTTAGCTTGGTCGGGATCTGGGTTCTATCAGAAGCAAATTCCTTATCCAAGGAGATCACATGAACATTCCTGAGTGGCCCTTCTCCGACCTCTTTATTGCCAATCCTCTGTAAGAGCTCCCTCATTACTGCGTCGAGCTCAGACTCTCCGACCAGAATCGGATTCCGTTTCTTCGTCCTCAGCAAAATATCTATAACCCGCTTCACATCCTCGCCTCTGTGCTGCCCTGGTTGAGGAGAATTCCCCTGCTGCAACCTGGGATTCAAATACAAGTTCCTATTCGTCCCTGCTGCTGCCATCGTAGTCGCCGTGGGCGCTGGACGGAAACCCAATCCACATCCAATTGTGGGAGAATTAGCAGAGCTTGAAGCATTCAGAGACTGTTCGATAGTGGCCTTCACAGCAGGGCTTGAGAAACTCGCTTCTCGCATAACTCGGCTCACACTCGGGTCATCGAGAATAGAAATAATGAGCTGCTCGAGCTCCACCTTAACAGCCAAGAGAGGCTGCTGTTGCTGCTCTGGGCATCCCCGACGTTGATGTGCTTGAGCACGTTTCAGAGCAGCCATGAGAGCATTGGAGATTGGGGGCTCGAGTCCAGGGGAGAGGTTTTGCGCCGACGGGAGACGCTCGAGTGCGACACTGAAACAGAGCTCCAGTGCCCGGCACTGAAGCGGGTGGGACGAATTGGGGTGGGATCGGATACATGCCTGGCGAAGGTAACCGGACGGCGAAGCCAAAAGGGTAGCAGCTACATGAAGTGGGGTGGTCTGGCCGTGGTTCCGGCGAGAAGCCTCGGCAATCGAGTGGTTGAGAACACTGGCTGCCTCCGGCGTTAGAGTCTGCTGGATCGTGCTTAATCCAGCTCTCATGGTTCCAAACAAATCTCACCCGAAAAAAAAGGATCACCCCTTCGAAGTCCAACCAATTCAAAGTGAAAAACAGAACAAAAGCTCCCTCTGAATCTCGTCAGATTCCTTCTTTCTTCAAACACGAAACCCAATTTCGAATTAAACCTAGCAATCTAAATCTGTCTGTCTCTATCCAGAAACCAATAACCGTACTTGAAATCCTTCAACTCCAACAAGAGCATCAAAGACATCTCATCCCCAGAAATCAACAAAAGACAGCGAAAATTCAATTCCCCCCCTGCGTCGTCTTCCTCTTTCGCCTCTATCCTTAATGGGTCTTGTTCTTCTTCTCCCCCTATCAGCAGCAGCAAAACAAGTACAATCAGGGTTCCCCTCGAAGGTTGTTCTGGGTTTCAGTTTCGTAAGTTTCGTAAGGTGTGAACGCTTACGAGTGGACAAATTCGCACTTTCATGGAAAACTTATTCACTCCTCTCTCCTCCCCCATCAGAAATAAAGATCTCTATTTCTCGCTTCAAAACTAGTTAGACTCACGCTCGCTAACAACCGCATGAGAGAGCAAGAACAGAAGCCATCAGATCATCTCATTCACATAAAAACCGAACCCTTTTTTCTTTTTCTCATCACAGGCTGAAAAAAGATAGACTACCGTCCTTTTCTCATTCAATTACAAGCATACGTCCCCCGAACTACCAAAACGAGAAGGCAACCCAGAAAAAAAAAAATCACCAAAACAAAACAAAACAAAACAAAGAAAATCAAAGCTACCGTTTTACTACTGAACCTAATTCAATTACAATACTGTTGATGGCTCTAACAAACTACAGACACTTAGAGAGATAGAGAGAAAGAGGAGAGAGAGATTTGCAATATTTTTTTATTTAATTTAACTATATTTTACATTGGAAAGATTTCGGGTTTGGTGAAATTCCCTCTTAGGATATTTCTGAAGTGGGTCTTCTTCCTCTTTTTCATGGCTCCTCTGCTTAAAAGTCCATTTAAATATGAGTTCAGTTCAGTCTCTTTTTCTGTCTACAGTCTACGCAACTGATGACCCACTAATGAGTGATTTAACTATTTAACTCTCTTTTTACCCCCTCTCCCTCTCTCCAAAATAAGTAACAAATTTTACTTGAAAAATCCTCTCTCTCTTTCCTCTCTCCTCTCTCCTCTCTTTTCCTCTCTCTCCTCTTTCTATGGGGATGTTCGAAACCAAATATCTGCTTTTTCACACGCAACCTCTGCCAGTAAAAAAGTCACCGCACGGATTTCACCTTTTTCCCTCTGAACCTTCTCTCTTTTCCTATTTTCTTTTGCTTTTTTTCGGAAAATATTTTCCCTCAGCCTTTTCGCTACTTTTTAAGTCTTCAAAGTCGGCAAAACGAAATCATCATATTCGCTTTCCACAACGCACGCTCTCACCCCCCCGTTCCCTTTCTCTTTTTCACCTTTTTACGCGCTTCTCGAGATTAACTTTCACAGCGTCCCGGCTTAGTAAAAACACCAGATTGACACGTGTCGCGCATGCAAACCCAACGTGACTTTATTCTGAGATCAGATGGTTCTGATCATGTCTCGTGGGCCCCCCCCTTAGATAAAACGCTTCCAGCCTTTCGCATATTGTGTCTCGTCCGACATCTGAATATCGGCGTTTTATCAATTTATCGTGATAAGTCGTGGTTTATCGTAGCGGTTCGGAAGAGCTCAGCCGACGCGTGCATCTTGGCCGCGTCCTTTTTTCATCGACCGAGAAAAAAGAGGGAGACTTATAGAAAGAAGAACACTTTCTGCATTTATTGCAGCCTGTTTGTTTTTCTCACGTAGACTTATTTAATCTCTGAAATGCCCTTGGTTTTTCCTGAAATTTACAAATTGCCATTGGTAAAGAGAACGGCTTTCATCATACACCGCACGTGGCCTGCAGCTTCTTTTTTGAAGAAGTTCTCATTAGTCGTAACGTGTCGTGTTACAATGAGGAGGCCCTTACCTGAGGGTGCAGATACTGAGATTAATTAGATTCTAATCTGACGAGGGAGAAACATCTCTCTTGTTGAATAACTAGTCCCGGTTCAAGCCGCCACAGCGTTCGAGCGAGCCGGTTTTCTAGGCGGATCGCAGGTTCTGACTTCTGAGAAAGGGATGTTTCGTTATCCTGGTTATTTAATCAAGGCCAAGGGTACATGTGGGATGATGACGTGGAACCGCTTAAGATCTGCTACGTCAATCCTTACAATGGAGAAGAGGAGAATTCCTCGGTCCAGGCATATACCTTGAAATTTTATACAGATAGGTATCGTACTTTGGCGGTAGTGATAGATAGGTTCGGAACTTTCAATTGCAACACTTGAATATCATGAACTTTCAAAAATAGATACTTAGTTAAATATTACATAATGTTAAAAATACCTTTTTCGTGTATTTTTTAGATCATTCTCAAGTAATCAAATGTTTTTCCATGATGACGATTTTACACGGACATCAAATAACATTCAAATTTTCTGATGATGGTATTTTCTAGTGATGTTTTTATTCCTTACAATGATCTCAAAAATACATGATTAAAGTATTTTTGACATTATACAATATTTATGGTTCAGGATATTCAAATATTGCAATTGAAAATTCAAAGTATCTATCTGTGACTACCCCCAAAATATAAGGTACCTATCTATAATTTACCCTTTTTTATATACATAGGATTGTTGCAGGTTGTAGATGTGTTGATTTCTCACAAAATTAATTAAGGAAAAGGGAAATTGTAGCAAACCTAATTTTTTAATAAGAGAGAAATCAATGGATCGGGTTCAGAGCCAAACCGACCAAATTAATTATATCGGTTTGGTTTTGTGATTGGTGTCCTGATTCCTAATTGGGTCGGGACCGGTTTGTGCAATTCCTAGTCAGCACATGAATGCCTGATAGAATACTAAGCTCAGATGAATAACGTGATTTTTGTTTTCTATTTTTTTTTTTTATATATACAGGATTGGATTATCATAGGTTGTGTTCTCACAAAATTAGAAAAAAGAAGGAATGGGCCTGTTTGGCAATGTTCTGCAGAAGTGTTTCTCTTGTTCCCGGTGTTTTCGTAGAACAGAAACATGTTTGGCAAAAAAAAAAAAAAAAAACATGAGAAACAAATCATTTCTGAGTGAGAACAACACCCAAAAAATGTGTTCTTTGGAAGTGACAAATTGGCACATCCAGAGAATACATTCTCAAGGAATGCATGGTTCCCACATCATCTTAGTTTATTTACGAACACGTTTTTGCCCTTCCCACGTGAGAAAAGGAGCAACATCATCATTTCGCATTGATGACATAAACTCTCCACCCCTCCAAGCCCTAATCTTCGAGCAATTTTCTTCATTTGTTCTCGGTGCTCCTGCTGCAATCCCACTATGCATCAAGGACTGATGGCGAACGACTAGTTTATCATCTTCGATGAACATTTTCTAGTCAAAATCTCATACACAGGTAAGGTTTTCTTTGTTGTTGGCGTTTCTAATTTTGTATGCTCTGTTTATTTTTTTTTTTTTCGTCTTAAAACTTTTTTTATGCTCCGTTTTTTCTTCCTAAATGCATATGCCAATTTAGTGAAACATTTCCTACTATTGCATAGATCGTTGTTGTTATCCAAACACTATTTCTGTTTTTGTGGAACAAAATCCATTTTTGAAAAACAATTTGCCAAACGCTTCTGTTTATCCTAAGGAACAAGAAATAAAATTCTTGTTCTAGCACAAGAATTTCTGAAAAAAGAAAAACAGATGAGAACGTTGCCAAACAAGACCATAATTGTTTGACATAATTTTGGCTTTGTAGTGTAGCACAAAAAATCCTTCAAGAATTTTCTCTTTGTGATTTTAGGTTTGGTCTTGTAAAAGTGTACACATCGTCCTCACAGCCCCGTGCAGATGTGTACTTAGAAAATAAAAGCATAATAGTAGGAGATATTCCCAGTGCACGGCTACAAAAGGGTATGAGGACAGTGTTAGGATGAAATCTATGTGAATTGAATTTTGGCCGATGACCCAAAAATTGAGATGGTTGCATTGGATCAAATCCAAGTAATCATGGAATGACCTGTGTATTTTTGTAGCCAGGGGTGCAATATTCCAATCGAATCAAATTGTACTTCAGCATATCTTGACTTCAACTAAAATCCTCTTATATTTAAATTCAAGGTCGAGTGTGGTTTGAAAAAAAAAATATAATTTTATTTTATATATTTATAGCAGCTATGCTGGTGAATTTTGAAACTGAATATTTATCAGTTGAAATCGAATTTGAAAAACTGACTGAAGTTATCCTTATATCCGAACTCAAATACCCCTATCACATGCCTTATATATAGAGATGTTAATTTCTCTCTCCAATGAATATTTTTGTACTTAATTGTTTTATTTCACGAAAAAATATTCCTAATACAAAATTGCAAATGAGGGTTAAAACAGTGTGAACACGGGCTTGCCATGAGGAAAGCCGATCTCCTCTAATTCCATCACACTACTCCTGCAACACATGCAGGGGTAATTGGATAATGTCATAATGATGATGATGACTCATGGACCTCTTCCAAGTGCAGTGTAGAACATGAATGCCAGCCCAAGAAACAATTCCATTAGGAAAACCAGGGTTGAATCTGCTACAAACAAAGTAAGTGTATAATGGGCTACAGATTGAATATGTATAAGTAGTAATGGGGCTATAATATGAACCCAAATCAGAGTGAGCTCACCAGAATCTATACAAGTCCCTACTTGCATGGATCGCTGGCGTCCGTGTTTATTCTTCTTTGGATCATGTAGCCATTTGTGTACAAGGCTTGTTTGTAGCAGACCTGGAGTGAAGAAAATCAAATCAAACCAAAGCAAAATCTTGTTTTACTTAGGACATGAGTGATGAGCTTACCCTTTCCCGAGTCTGAATTTCCTACACTTCATCTTCTACGTACATTTGTATTCAAACTATGATAAGTGTCCCATGACATGTGTATATATTCTCCTAAGAATAGGTAGTTGAAGGGAAAAAAACAAAAAGAGAAAAAAAAAAAAGTGTAGGAAATCGAACCCAAGTTAATTTACTCACCCATTCATCTGATCTAGGTTGAGTTTGATGAGAGTGCAGTTATGATTGAATATATATGAAAATGGATTCAGGACTATTAGAAAAATAAGCTGATGTGAATAAATGCAACTATAAGAAATCTTGAATATGCCTTGTTCCTCAAAAGAAAATTTGATTGCAATTGGAGGGCCTTGGTGGAGTTTCCTTGTGGAACCCTCCTTGCTTTTTTATCTCTAGATTTATTTTTTCCATTCCCTCATTTTAAGTATTTCTTTTTTTGGTAGAATCATTTTAAGTATGATGCTATGTAATGATAATTACTTTCCACTCAAAGCATCAAATGACCTCATTACTCTCAATCCCACAGCTTTTACATCTCTCTCTCTCTCTTACAGTAGAATGGTCAACAAACGACAAGTGTCTTGTTATAGTTGGTTCCTTAATCAAAGAAAAGCTTGCCCACTAAAAGGACCTAATGCCTTTTCACTATCTCTCCAATAATTGTAGGGCATTGAGAAACCATGATTCAAACAGATCCTTAATTTTTCAGGCAAGTATTCCTGGATCAACCCATGGCCCCATTTATAAGGATCTCTCAACCCACTTTGTGGCTTCATAAGAACATAGCCTCCCTCCTTTTATCCCCTCTTCGCATTCAAATTAAGTTTGAAGTCAAGAAAAGCTCTCTTAGTGGTTGATATTGATGGAAAATTATGGGGCATGAGGGGTCCATTCCTCTTTTCACTAATGCAAGCCACCCACCTGGTATATAGATACTCATGGCACCAAGGTCAAAGCTTTAAGCAACACTATCTTATAGATCCAAACACCTCCCACCCCCCAAGAAAGAAAGAAAGGAAAAGTTAAAGGCTTTGGTAGCTTCTTGCACTCAAAGGTAGTAGACTTTCCAGCTTCTTCTTTTCCCACACCTTTTCAGTTTAGAATAAAGAAAGTGGTATTTTGCTTTATGAGAAGATAAATTAGGTCTGAGAAGCATCAATCAATCAAGGATGACCTTTGGTTTTCTTTACAAAAGAAAGAAAAAGGGTTGTATTATTTTTAAGAAAAAGAAAGAAACTATTACACAAAAGTAAGAATTTGATAGCAAATTTTCTTCAACAAGGACAACTGGGAGATGCTTCATGAGGCTTGTTCAGAGCAACATGGCATCATTTCTCTTTAGCTTTTAGACTTCCAGAATCCTTAGAACTTACCCACAATAGAAACACTTGGAACAAGGGAAGTAAAAATAATCCTCTTCCACTAATAGTGTATATATGTTTCTTTTCTTATTAAGTACTAATATAGACACTGTTAGACATATTAAATGGCCAAACTTTACACCTAAGCATTCAACTACTAAGAAAAATAACTTTCCAAGATTGACAAACCCTAATGGTTGCATAAAATAAATGAATCAATAGTATACCAGATCATAAAACTTTCATTACTGGATTGCACTTTTAAGGTTCAGTTAAGCCATAAAGCAGGTTTCTTAATGTGTTTTAAAAAGTCAAGACAAACCACCTAAAGATCATATATATTATCTGATCTGGTCAAGACCTTTAACTTGGTTCAAGCCTTTGGCTTGGAAAATTTGAAATTCAAAAACTTAGGGTGGGGGGGTATTTGTCAATACAATTTTGCTGACATGGCTTTTTTTTTTGCTTTGAAAATCTAAACCATACATATTAGTGAACACCCCTTAACTGATGCGTATGTTTCAATGTTTATTGACAATTGCTACAAGTATTACCTCTAGCTAGTAGCTACTATTTATTGGCTGGGGTATAGTAGCTGTTATAGTTAAGTATTAATTATAGAAAGACATGTTCTTGGCACATGGTGAGTGTGAGACTTCAATTCAAAATCTACTTCTTTAATTAGCTTTGTCAACCAAATTGTGTAATACTTATCCAGTTTCTTTAATTTGCTGGATAAAATAAAGAAAAAAAAATAGGAAAACAAGAAAAATGTACGGCTAAGGTTCAAAAATCATTTAACATTTATCATCAAAAGAAATATGGGGGATTATCTAGAAATATAGTATAGATATGTTCATTATCACATAATACTACTGTAAAGAATATGCATCTATGCAAATAAATATTAATTTTTAATCATATATGATATATGGTATTTTGGATTATAACTTTTAGATCCTGAATAAAAATCAAAGCAAATATCTATTTTATATAATATAGAAGTTAAACAAAATTTTATTTATTTATGTATTTTTTACAAAGTAGCTGAAGTGTTGCTACAGATTGCTTAAGCTAACACTTGTCTAACATGGTGACAAGAAAACAAAAGTGTAGGTGTTTCATCTCATTTACACACTTTTGGTCCAAACTGTAGTCACAATAGTTCCCTAACTTAAAATTGAAGGACCATGCATTAATAATGGATTGAATTCAATAGCAGTCACAACCTTAACTGACTTTCATAAATATATCTATGGTCAGAACTTACCATGTATTTTCAACTTCAATTAATCCAACTTGGTTGGCAATTGTTGTACCTATCAGAGAGAGAGAGAGACTAATACCTTATTGTCTTGCCCCCTGAAGGGACTCAAAATTTAAAGGTCACCCTAATGACAAGACCTTAGGTCCACCCTAATTTATAATACAATAAAGGGCTCTAAAAAGTAGGCAGAGGCATTGCCATTGTTTGTGGGTGCAAGAGTTTACAAATTATTAATGAAATTAGGGAGCATAAGGGACAAAAAACCGTATATCCAAAGCTAATTGATTAAAATATAGTAAGCACAAGGAGTTGTCAATATGTTATTCTACATGTGAAAAAAGCATATGAAGCCAAAAGAATATTAAGAAAAGTGGGACAATCCCTTCTTTTTTCTCAAGGATCCCACCTCATAAGGAAATAAATAAATAAATTTAGAGAGAAAAAACAAGCTACAAAGCTTAGAACTTACTTGTGTTGGGTTTTGTCAAACGGAATAATGTTAATCTGTTTTGGCTAGATTGTCATCGTCTTGTATGGTCCTATGAAGAATCTCTTCCTTTCAGATTCATATAAATCAATAAACATGTGATGATCTGACCTTACAGCAATAAGCCATGCAGTAGATACAAGTTGATTTGTTGTTCTTTGATTGATTTGCCACCTAGACCTAAAGATTTACTTTTCTTCACGTTGATATTTTAGTTGATTAGGAACAAATGGGTAGTCGAGTTGGGCTCAAATAGGCTTCAGCTACATGGAGGAATCATGTGACTAGTCCAAATCTTCTATATGAGAGGAGACGTCAGCCCATTTTTGTTGGCATTTTTGTTCATTGAATGTAAGCAATCAAAGCTTCCATTTTCAAATTTGAATTAATACTCCTAAAAGGGTTCAGTTTGATTCATGGATAGAGATTTCCAGATTAAAAATTGCTACATGAAAAGTGGGAGAGAGAAGCATTTTTCACTGAGGCCCATTGAACTCCCGATTTATCTGCACATGGAAATTTTAATGCATGGTTGTTTAGACTTGGTGGCCTTAATAGCAAATCACTTCCTTAGGCTTCATTTGGAAGGAGTACAAATATAAATATGTAGAGCGCAAAATCTTTTATTTTATATTATTTTGTATATATTTATACTGTGCATATTTGTATTTATACTATTCCAAATTGAGCCTTTGTGCAGTGTGAATTTCATTTGCACTGGCATATATGCAAGGGAGTGAGGATGCAAATTCTGGTTTATTTGCTTCAGATTTGATTTTGTTTTATTTATTTGTGATAAATAAAATACCAACTCAAATGATGTGGTACCCACCATATATGAAAGAGAATAGAGTTAGGAGGGGGATTATTTGTTCTGGAGTGTATTGGAAGTAAGATACTGCGGTCCCCTCTTTATATGAGGGAAAATTGAGGTAGGAGGAAGTGGTGCAAATTTTGTATTTGATTCAGATTTGCATTGCAAACAAACAGAACTTTAATAATAGTGATGATGATACCAAAAAGAGGAAACTTGTACTTTTTCCTTTTAAGTTACTACCGATACCCAATTGTATAATAGGCAGTTTGGAAACATATTGCTAGGTAAGGCTTGACCTGTAAATTAACTCTCAAGTTAGTTTCCCATGTAAATTAATTCTCATCAGTTTACTGTTTAAATGGTTTTCTTCTTCTTCTTCTAGGGGTCTCACTGTCTCAGAGAATCATCTGCCCTGGTTCAATGGTTTCATTTTCCAGCTTGATGGGCTCTGTCAATGAATGTTGAAACTTAAATGTAAAATATCAATGACTCTAAAAGTTGATATATATCGTATATAGGATACACACTAATATACATATTGCAATATTTTGAACCATGCATGCTACCCCTAAATAGATTAAGTTGTGAACTACAAGCCATGAGAATTGCATAAATCATGCATAGATCATGACCAAAGGAATATTGCAATAAGGGAATCAATGACCTAACTGATATGAGTGAATGATTGATCATGGATTAATACAATATAGATTCAAGTCATACTTTAAGACAAAATGTGGCATAGATCCAATGTTCTAGACTAGTCTCTCACTCTCTCTCAAGACGGTCCACATCACCATGTCTCTCCTTGTTCCAAACCCCCTTTACCAATTTTCTGTTTTTTTTTTGAATTATTATTTTTTAATTTCACATAATTATCCATTAAAGCGATAAGGAAATAACGTAGGCTTAAATATTTCTAACAACCTTAAAGAAAGAGGGATTTGCTTTTCTAATGTTTAGTCAAGTGGCACCACTTTCCCCCACTTTCTCCTAAATTGTCTCTAATTCCTATTTATCTCTAAAATTATTTCTCACTCCTATTTATTTCTTAAATTTTATCTAATTTAGTAGAGAGATTCTCTCCAAAACTATCTCTAATTCCTATTTATCATCTCCCCCACTTTTTATCTACATCTATCTAAAGAAAGTTTCAATTAATAAAATTCATAGATTTAATAATATTCATATTATTCATAGTTCTATATTTTTACAAAATTCATCGTGAAATTATGTAGTACAATATAAATTATAATTTTACGAATTATTAAATTTAAGTGTTATTCAAACAATAAAAACAAAACAGTATTTAAATATTTTAACAACTAAATATCTTAAATAACAAAACATTAAAAATAGATAAATAATTATATAATAGAATATTTAATATTACATATAACTTTAAAAGTAAATAATATCCAAATAACGAAAAATTTAACATGACTGCATTTTAGATAGTTAAAATAATGAAATTATGTAATATATTTAAAAATTTCTTACAAGTAGAAAAATAATTAGGGTAAAATACAAAAACCTCCCTTGAGTTTTCTAACAATCATAAAAACCTCCCCTGTGTTTTCGCTTTAACAAAAACCTCCCCTGTACTTTTTAGAAAACATGCAACTACCTCCCTTTCTTAGTTGAAAAGCCAATTTAATGTGATTGTTTTTTTCTAAATGCTTATTTTGCCCTTATTCCTTGATGTAGATTTATTAAAATATCCTTCAAAACACTATTTTTTTTTCTCGAGAACTCAGGACTAGAGTTGCTGGTCTTCTCTCATGTAAAAGACAAAAATTTCCTTACTTGTTGATTAAATTTTCAAAGCATGCCCCTCGTCATCACCCATGATCTCCATCATACATTATGTATTCTTCTTCTTCGTCCTTTCATTTGCCCTCCATTAGAGATGTTTGCACCAGAAAGAAAAAGCAAAGTTACGATTTTATTCGTTTTTAGTATTATTGGATGGATGGCTCAGGGATGTAAGTATAATGTATGCATTATTAATGAAAGGCGTGTGTAGTGGAATCACTCTGTATTTATTTGATTTTGATATTTATTTCTCTATCCGAACCAAATATGTGTAGAGGAGCTATCATCTCCGATTTCATTGATGTGAAGCATAGTCATAATTTGGCGTTGCAAGACCTCTAATCGGAATTTGACACCACCTCCAATCTCATGGGCTTCGACTTCAGCAACAAAGATGATTCTTCTTCTTCTTCGACCGATCAACCGAGCAAAGGTGAGAATCATCTTCTAAACAGGTAGACTTTGGTTGGTTTTGAGAGTTTTTAACAGCAAAATGCATTTTCTCTTGGAAAGTAGGAAGTGGTGATAAGACTAAAAAAAGGGGCATAGTTGGAGCAGATCAAAGCAAGGGTAAAAACAGCCAGAAAGAATATTTACAGGTTGGTCCAAAGCTAGAACAAATACTTATGCTAATGGACGTTGTAGTCGTTAGAATACGCCATCTATTAGAGAAATGACAAAGCTAGTTTCTGAAGCTTGGTGTCAAGGCTTGTGGTTGCAATGGTTTGTCTTATACTCTCAATTACACGGATAATTCAAAATTTTTTAATTTCATCTATATGTGTTAATTTGATTATGGTGTTCTAAATTTTGACGAAACATTGATTACAGAGCACAGGGGGATTTAGATTTTGCTTGAAAAGTATAAAAGATGCTCGAAGCATAGAGGGGATTTAGATCTTCATTACTGCCTACCAGAAGCACAGAAGATCCTTGATTACATAGAACTTGATCTCCAAAAATTCTACTCAAATGCTTTTGTTTACTACAATGGTGGGCTCCATACCGTTGCCAATCCACTAAAACATTTTCACCACACGCTAAGGAGACTCTAGAATTGATTAAGGCGATGGGTATGCGATGGATATGGCAAACAAAAAACAGTGAAACAAACTTGAGAAAGAGAAGGCTGGCATGGGTATGCGATGGATTTGGTTCTCAGTTCTCAGAAGAAAATAAACAGTGTTTTGGAGGGAATTTTAATAAATTTATATCTAAATAGATAGACATAAGGGCAAAATAGGCATTTTCAAAAAACAAGCACATTAAATCGGCTTTTCAACCGAGGAAGGGAGGTGGTTGCATGTTTTCTAAAAAGTACAGTGGAGGTTTCTATTAAAATGAAAACACAAGGGAGGTTTTTATGATTGTCAGAAAATTCAGGGGAGGTTTTTTTTACCCAAATAATTATAATAGATTTCATATTATTCATATTAACAATAATTTAATATTTTACAAAATTAATAATGAATTATGTAATAATAGTACTAATTATCATTTTATGGATTATTAAATTTAATAAATAATTAATATCTTAAAATTTTAAATAATAATATTATTTAAATAACTAAATGATACTGTAAATAACTAATTTCACTTATATAAATTAATAACTATAGAAAACAACTTTCAAAAAATTAATATTTATTAGTAATTATTTTACAATAATAGTGTATATTCAGTATATATTTTTATATACTAAAATTAATATTTATTGCATTTCAGTAATTATTTATTGTATTTTTTGATAAATATGTTTTCAATAATTATTTATAAATCTATATTTGTGTTGTTATTTAACAGAAAATTGTCAATAATTATTGGAGATTAAGCAACTATAATTTAACTTTTGAAATTTAACTTATTGTATTTTTGTTATAAATTTATTTTTAGTAATTATGTATTGTTTATAATTTATTGATTAATTTTTATTAGAGATTAAACTATAATTTGATATTACACTATTTATTGACTAATTTAACATACTTTCAGTATTTGTAGTATTTTTAATTTTTGTATTTTTATTAAATATCTATTGTATTTCCTATAAATTTGTTTTCAATAATTGTGTTTTTTTCTATAAATTTTGGAGATTAAACTATCATTATTTATTAGTGATTAGACTCTTAATTTAATAAAGAATTTCTTTAGTCAATAAAAAAATGAAAATTCGCCACAAGAAAACAAAAATCATTACATCAAAAAGAAAAAAAATGAAAAGGCTAGGCTGTATCAAAGGAATTTGGTTTCATTTTGGTTGACATCATTTGAAACAGGAATTTCAACTGAACAAGGCTTTAAGGCTTAGCTAATGGTTAGCTATCCATCTCCTCATGTAGACATATTATTGTAAACCAAGCACATGGTATACGAAGCAATGCTAAGCAATTATTTTCTTATTTACTTTTCACGTGGGCTTGTCGCCCCCAACCTTTAATTTTTCTTCAAACCTGAGATTAGACATGTAGCAACTTTGATAGCAAATTTGAAAATGATTTTCATAACAATGTTTCTAATTTATTGGCCCAGAGACCAATTTCATTCAACAAACTCAGTTTACATTTAATTTGGCAGTTCTGTAGGCTAGAAAACCATTGGTTAATACGAAAAGATGTTGAGCAAGAGTGAGCAATAATGTTTGGCACCATATTAATATGTCAAACCATGTATGATGACCGAGATTGGAGGAGTTTCCTGCAATTGCAATTGGGGATGATTAGAGGGCTGATTGGTACCAGTGGCATTTCAAGTATAAAAGCCACCACATCACCATATATATATATATATACCTATATATAAGTGTTTTGAGTTTAATGGTCAATTTTCTATTTGGTTTCTGGAGTTATTTTGAGTTAAAAAAGTCATAAAATACTTTGCATAAAAATCCATTCTAGGGGTTGTTAACATCAATTTGATATATGTTTTCTGCTTTGGGACGAATCAAAATCTAAACACCCAAAAAAAAACTCTCTTCACCAAAGATTCAATCACAGATAGTGGTGTTTTAAGTATAAATGACGTTTTAACTCAACATTACATGTCCAAACACCAGCAGTGCCACAGACAACTCGGTGGTGATTCTAAAGAATTCACCAATAGGAGATGGATAATAGCGAGTTGGCCGGATCACCCGCCAACAGAACAGCTTCTGACACCCTACCAACTTGATCTGACACCGTACATCTTGCTATAAAAATTGAGGCCCACCATAAAAGTGGGACCCACCATGTATGAGATGTGCGGTGTTAGGCATTGTTGAGAGGGTGTTTGAACCTATTTTGTTGGTGGGTGATCCCGACTCATGTAATAGCCCTGGTGTCTCCAATAATAATGCTTTAGAGATGAGTTGGTGGGTTAAAATTAATCTGTCTATGCTATCATGAGACATTGTAATAAATTTATACTATACATAAAAGTGCGCATGCAATGTGGAACTTATTTTGGATTAAAATTATCCTCTATTTCTTTGTTTGAAAAGGGTATAAAAGTCATTTTATTATAACTTTAATGTCAGCTTTAATGGCTGTTAAAATGATCATATTTGTATATATTTAATCAATCTCTAATTGTAAGGATGGAAAATGTAACTTTAATTATTACTTTCCACCTCATTTAATCCCCTCTCATTGAGTCTTATATTTAAAGTATTATATCCCATTTTCTCTTATTAAATCCTATATTTTTAAGTTATTTTTCACTAATAAATGCTATTAATTAGATATATAACAATATTTTTAACAATATAAACCCATATATTTTAAAAGTAACTCAAAAACAAAACCATTCTTTATCGATTGGTGGCTAAGCAATTCAACCATTTAAATCAAATTGATCAACCTATTAAGTCATAGTTAGGTAATAAAACTTTTGAAATAGAAATAAATATAGAAAATTATAAAAAATGTAGAAAAACATTAGACACAATTATGAAATTTTTATTAATCAAATTAAAAAATAAGTGTAATAAACAAGAATTATTTTTAATGATAATGAACATTAAATACATAATTTAGGACTAATAGAAAAATGAAATATAAAAATTAATAATAAATAGTTCAACTTTTTTGTTATATGTGTGAACCTTTAATGCCATAAGTAAATAATAAAATATAATAAAAATAAATATACAAAAATAAAAAATACATAAATTTTTTGCAAAAAAAAGCATTCAAGTACATGTATAATATCATATATTTATCATATTAAAAACAAAGTAAGTGCGACACATCAAAATTATTTTTACACACAAAAATACAAAACAATTATAGAAAAAATTGAACACATCTATAATTCTATATTTACACTACTATTAAAAATAAAAATAAAGATTGTGAAACTTTCTTTTGACTAAAATCAAGGTTTTAAAAACCAATCAGGAAACAAATCCACTTTGGCTTCCAATTTCTAAGTCAGTAGTTCAACTGTCCAATTTGAGCAGGTGAAATCGGTAAAATGTAAAATAAAATGTAACTTTTTATTCTGACATTAGATTAGGATTAGGTTAAAGTCCACAGTACGTATATATACATTATTGTGAGAGGGGAGTGTGAGACTTTGAGAATGAGGCAATTGGTTAAAGCTGAGAAGAAGAAGAAGAAGGAACCACCGGCGACGGTTATCTCCATGTTCATCATTACTATCCCTACAACATCGTTTGCCCTCTTCTTACATCTCTCTTATCTCTCTAAATCTCTCACATCCTAGATTGTTTGCTTCATTTGTATATCTCGGATTTTCAATATAAGATCAATGCTTAATCTCTCATTTCTTGCTTCGATTTTTCGATTTGAAATAAAAAGAATTAATTTGAAACCCTATTTTAAAAGAAATAAAAAGAATTAATTTGAAAGCAACCCAAGAACTGTTAACCAGGTCGAACATTTTAATGGTTAAATCATTCGGGTTAGCAATTCTCTAACCATTTCAATAGTTTTTTTTGTAAAATAGCGATTCAGGGCCAAAACGGAACTAGTGACCTAATCAATTCCTTGGCCAAATGGTTTGAGTGTCTAGTTTGGTCTGATTTTTAAAACAGTAACTAAAATACTCATTTTTGAATTTAGTCTATATTTAATTGTAAGGCTTAAATTGTAAATTGAACTACCACTTTTCACCTTATTAAATTGTCTCTATTTAAACCTTACATTTTTTGATAAATGAACAAAAGAAAATAGGTACACCAAAAATATGAAACACTATACAAAGAAGAGTCTACCCAAGCTAGTAGGCCTGTCAATGATACTTAAAGCTTCACAATTATATCTGATTATCACATATTTGGATGAGGTGTTTATGTAATCAGATTTGGATTTTGCAATGTGCATCTGATTAATTATAAAAAACAAAAAATATAAAAAATTAAAATAAAAAATACATAAAGTTTATAGAAAATTTTGTATATTTTATTATTATAATTATCATAATCTAGAGTTGCCACGTGCAAAGCATGTGCAAACTTACTAGTACTTATAAAAAAAGAAAGAATAGATTAAGCTAAATTTATTTCTATTTATTATATGACTTTTAATACAATTCCTCTTTTATGAACTTCTTTTATTTTTATTTTATATTTGCAATTTACTTTAACTCCTTGATTTATATTGGTTGAAGGAAAAAATATGCCCCATTTACTATTAAGTAAATATGTTTTAATTCATTTTTCAAAAGAAATTAATTGTTAAATGCGTTTCACATAATTTTTATTGTTACTTCTTCACTAACCATAAATACATAATAAACACTTGCTTGCCTTTAACTTACTGTCATAAAGATTAAGCCTAGTAAAAGATATACTAGGCCATTGAGGAAGTTAATTTAGGCATGCCTCACCACTTCCTTTTCCATTTGTAACCCTTTTAAACTATGGTTTCATGAGTTTGCAACATAAGTATGGGCGCCTTAAAACAAACTAGTTTTGAAGGCTCCTTTAGGGGATTGCGGGTTCTGCGGCTTCTTTTGCAATAGATAAATTTGGAAGATTCATTGGGGCCAAAGTTTGGAAAGAGTAGAAATACAAATATGTATAGTACAAACACATACTAACCTTCTTCTTTTTTCTTTTTTATAATGCTGAAGAAGCAGAAGCATAGAGTACTAGAGTGCAAGTGAGGACCCTACAACTTGCTCTCCATCTGGCTTGGGATATAGTGATCAGGCTCTGTTTGGTTTGTACAATGGGAAGAGAAAAATTGGGATATTCTTGAATATTCTTTTCTTCTCATGTTTGTTTTGTGGAATGTCATGAGATGAGATGGGAAGAAGGTGGAATTAAAGATCTCAACTTTTGTGATGTAGAATCCCACCATTTTGGTGGGAAACTAGTGAGAAAGAAGGGGGAAACTTTGTTTAACAGAAAACACCACATTGTAGCGATTTTAAGCAAGGTTTCTAAAACCGATCCGGAGAATGAACTGGTGAGGGGTCCAGTTCCTAGGTCGAACAGCCAGCTCATTTTGACAAAAAAACTAAAAAAATAAAAAATGGTCAAAACTGTTTGAACGGTTTGAATGGTTAACTGCCTGGGTCAGTAGTTTGCTGACCAAAAATGGTCCAGTCCGGTTTTGAAAACCATGATTTTAAGAGTATAATGTTAGATGCATGACCCATTAGTAAATTCTTATTAATATATTGATAAAATAATTTAATTAATTAACTAATTACTAATATTAATTAATATCTAATTAATAATAAATTATTAAATAATAAAAATGTTAATTCATTAAAAATAATTAATAATATAAAATATAATTAATTAATTAATTTATAATAAATGTTAATAAAATAGAATTATTGAATAAAAATTAAATATTAATAAAAATAGTACTAATTAACAATTAATTAATTAATAATTGTTACTGGGACCAAGATTCCCACTTTTCTCTTTTGCAACCAAATAATGTAACTTGAAAAATCCTCACTCATTTTCCTTTCTCATCCCATCCCATCCCATCATTTCCCAACCCACCAAAATATTTCTTTGAATCAAACACAACCTTAAGAGGGATTGTAAAGTGGCACTTAAACTCATTGAAGATGATCATCGATCAGTAAAATGGATGAATTACAAAACCATTTTGGATGCTTGTGAACTGCAGAAATTTCAGCTTCTTAAGAATGATCTAGGACATCTCTCGAAAGGGTCATATTACACTTCAAAAGTGGCCACATGACTCAATTCTCAATACTTGGCATTATAGAAAATCAGTGGGTTCAAAATTTTATCCATATAAATCCATTATTAAAAGTGGTTGGGCATTTTTGTCTCATTTAAGTGTTGGAAACTTCCCCCCTAGGTGGGAAAGTTATTTACCCACCTAAGTGATACCTAGGAAAATAAACTTTCCCTAGTCCCCACATTAATCTAAAAAAAGAACAACATGGGATTCTTGGCCAATGGGAACCAAACCTTCCCCCCTCCTGAAATCCAAAAAAAAAAAAAAGAAAAAAAAAGAACACCCTCATCTATACAAAGCGGCCAACAAATTTTCTCCTTTTTTTGAATTTTTTATTTTTTATTCCATGTCATTTTCAAGACAACCAATGAGATGCACTTTCCCAATAACCTAAATAATCTCTTCTCCTAAAATTTCTCCTAAACTACCTCCCCATTATCCCCTACTTTCTCAAAAATTATCTCTAATTCCTATTTATCTTACAAATTATCTCTAATTCCTATTTATCTCCAAGATTATCTCTAATTTAGTAGAGCTTCTTTCCTAAATTATCTCTAATTCCTATTTATCCTCTCCCCTACTTTTTATCTATGTCTATCTTAGATTAAAAAATTAAGAATTATTTAAATATTCTAAGAAAATTATATATCAACTTGAAAATATCACGAAATTATGTACTAGAAATTTAAATTATGCTTTTCGGACTATCAACTTAAATGTTTTTTAAATATTTAAATAACCAAATACTTATCATAAGTAGATTTTAAATAGTCAAAATAATGAAATTATGTAATAAATTTAAAAAGTTTCTTCAAAGTAGAAAACTATTTGTAACAAAATATTGAAATTAATAGTAATTAAATATATTACAAAATTAATAATTAAATTATGTAATAATAGTATAAATTATGATTTTATGGATAATCAAATTCAATAAATAATTCATATTTTTAAAATTTAAATATTTTACATATTTTTAAGTATTTAAATAAATAATTAAATATTTTAAATAAAAAGTGTTTAACATAACTAGATTTTAAATAGTTAAAACAAAGAAATTATGTAATAAATTTAAAAAAAAAATCCTGAAAATTAGAAAAATAATTATAACATAATGTTGAAATTAATAATAATTTAATATTTTTACATAACATTGTAAATAACTAATTTCAATTATATCAAGTAATAATTCTAGAAAATAACTTTCAAAAAATAATATTTATTTTTAATAATTTTAAATTCCTAAACTGTATTTATTATATAATTATATATACTAAAACTAATATTTATTATATTTTAGAAATTATTTATTGTTTTTTGTGATAAATGTATTTTCAATGATTATGTATAAATTTATTTTGTTTTGCTATTTAACATAAAACTTTTAATAGGTATTGTACTTATTGTATTTTTTAAATTTATTTTGTTTTACTATCATTGAAATTTTTAAATTTAATTTATTGTACTTATTGTATTTATTATATTTTTGTTATAACTTATTGATTAAATTTTATTAGAAATTAAACTATTATTTGAGATTATACTATTTATTGACTATGCTAATATATTTTTAGTACTTATTGTACTTTTGTAATTATTGTATTTTTTTCATTATCAATATATTTTCAATAATTATGTATTTTTGCTATAAATTTTTAATAACTATTGGAGATTAAACTATTCTTATTTATCAAAGATGAGACTATTAATTTAGATGAAATTATGAGTGTCTGTGAGTTGGTTCGGTTCGGTCGTACGCTATTTGGCCAAGCAAATTGACTTGGTTAGGTTGGGGAGTTGGTCAGATAAAACTAATTTGACCTTTTCTAAAATCCAACCCACTCAAGTTGTACCGGTTTGGGTCAATTTTTTGGTTTGGTTAGTTGACTCAAAATATTTAAAATTAAAAATTTAATTTAATTTTAAAAAATACAGTGCAATTATTAAAAAGTAAATTTGAAAATTATCTTTATGATATAAAACATTTTAGACTAAGAAATTTGGGAAATTTCCCACTTTTTATATTAAAAATTATATTTAAAATATAAAATATTAATATATATCCCTGGTTAGGTCGTTCGATTTTGGTCGATTTACAAATGACCAAAGTGAAATTAATCCAACTTGCTGGTCGAATTGGAAAATTTTTTATTCAAAGCCAACCTAAAATATTAGAAAACCGAGCAACTCAAGTCGAGTTGATCGGGTTGGCCGGTTTCATCAGTTTGATGAATAAACCTAACTTAAATTAATTATTGTTATTTTTGTGTCATAAAAAATTATTAAAAGTAGTATATAAAATATGAATAATTATTAATTATTTAAAAATTTGAAAATATAAAACAATTGTATACTCTTATATGTTTCTATTAGGGTCATTTACTAGAACACACCTTTAGGGATGGCAATTTTCCCCATCCTCGACAGGGACCCAACTTCCTAGACCCGATGGGGCTAGGGATGGAGATTGTTTTGGCGGGGCGGGGGCGGGAGTAGGGATTAAGGAGTCCCCGTTGGGGTCAGGGTAGAGTGGGGACTGAGGTCCCCACTCTACCCCGACCCCGATTATATATATATATTAAATGTTATTTATAATAAATATACTATTATAATATTTATATTATATATATATATCAAAATATATTTAAAACATTATTTATAATTTAAAATTGTTATTTATTTTAAAAAATACTATTATCTGAAAACATTTTGGGGATTTAGGTCCTGACGGGGCCCATGGGGAACCCATTCCCATCGGGGACGGAGAATATGATTCCAACCCCGAACCTGCCTCGTTGCCATTCCTACCTTATAGTTTTCATTTTAGTAAGACATCCCATATATTTTACAACGTATTTATTTAATCAACATTTAATTAAGGAGTGTTTTTTTCTTTATAACTCTGAATTTCGATGCCTTAAGAGCATCATTTCAGGGTATTTTAAACATAAATAAAATTATTAAAAACATAAAAAATAATTTTATATTTTTACAAAATATATCACGAAATTATGTACTAAGAATTTAAATGATGTTCTTCTAGATTATCAATTTAAATTATTTTCAAATATTTAATAATATGTAATAGCTTTAAATAAATAAAATTCAAATAAAAAAATTAAATATTTTATAGATTATTTAGATAACTAAATATTTATCATAAATATATTTTAAATAGTTAAAATAACGAAATTTTCTAATAAATAATTTTATATTTTTATAAAATATATCAAAAAATTATGTACTAACAATTTAAATTAGGTTTTTCCGTGCCATCGATTTAAATGTTTATCAAACATTTAATAATATGTAATAGCTTTAAATAAATAAAACTTAAATACAAAAATTAAATATTTTATATATTATTTAAATAACTAGATATTTATCATAACTAGTTTTTAAATTGTTAATATGACGAAATTATGTAATAAATTTAAAAAATTTCTTTAAAGCAGAAAAATAATTATAACATAAGATTGAAATTAATAATAATTTAATATATTACAAAATTAATAATGAAATTGGGTAATAATAGTATAAATTATGATTTTATGGATAATTAAATTCCATAAATAAAAAATATTTTTAAATTTAAATATTTTACATATTGTTTAAGTATTTAAATAACTGGGTATTTTAAATAACAAAATATTTAACACAACTAGATTTTAAATAGTTATATAAATTTAGAAAAATTCTGAAAAGTACAAAAGTAATTATAACATAATATTGAAATTAATAATAATTTAATGCTTTTACATAATATTGTAAATAACTAATTTCACTTATATCAAGTAATAATTCAAGAAAATAACTTTCAAAAAATAAATATTTATTAATAATAATTTTAAACTCTTAATCTGTATTTATTATATAATTATATATAATAAAATTAATATATATTGTATTTCAATAATTTTTTATTATTTTTTTGATAAATGTATTTTCAATGATTATGTATAAATTTATTTTGTTTTGTTTTTTAAGAGAAAATTTTCAATAATTATTGGAGATAAAACTACTATTAGTAATTTTTTTATATTTAATTTATTGTACTTATTGTATTTTTGTTTTTACTTATTGATTAATATTTATTAGAGATTAAACTATTATTTGAGATTATAGTATTTTTTGACTAAGTTAATATATTTTTAGTTATTATTGTATTTTTGTAATTCTTGTATTTTTTTTGTCATCAATATGTTTTTAATAATTGTGTATTTTTGTTATAAAATTTCAATAATTATTAGAGATTAAACTATTGTTACTTATAAAAAATGAGAGTATTAATTTAGTTGAAATTATGAGTGTTCATGAGTTGGTTCGGTTTGGTCGTAGGCTATTTGGCCCACCAAATTGACCTGGTTAGGTTGGGGAGTTGGTCAAATAAAACTGACTGACCTTTTGTGAAAACTGACCCATTCAAGTTGTATCGATTTGGGTCGATTTTTTGGTTTGGTCAGTTAGTTCAAAAGATTTAAACTTAAAAATTAAATTTAATTTTAAAAATTATAGTGCAATTATTAAAAAGTAAATTTAAAAATTAGATTTATGATATTAAACATTTTAGACTAAGAAATATGAGAAATTTCCCACTTTTCCATATTAAAAATTATATTTAAAATATAAAATATTAATATATATCCATGGTTAGGTCGTTCGATTTTGGTTGGTTTACAAATGACCAAAGTGAAATTGATCCAATTTGGTCAAATTGAAAAATGTTTTAATCAAAGCCACCTAAAATACCAGAAAACCGACCAACTCAGGTCGAGTTGATCGGGTTGGTCAGTTTCATTAGTTTAATGAATAAACTAACTAAAATTAATTATTGAGATTTTGTATTATAAAAAAATTATTAAAATTTGTATATAAAATATGAATAATTATTAATTATTTAAAAAGTTGAAAATATAAAACAATTGTATACTCTCATGTGATTCTATTAGGGTCATTTATTAGAACACATCTTATAGTTTTACATATTTACTTAAACCAACCTTATAGTTTTCATTTTATTAAAACATCCCATATATTTTACAACTTATTTATTTAATCAACCTTTCATTAAGGAGTGTTTGTTTTGTCATTAAGCCCATGACTTTTTATTCCAAAATACCCTTAAGACTTTTTTTTCATACAAAAAACAAAATTAATCAAATATAATCAATAGAGTGGTTGCCCGTGTCTTATAAAGGGCAAAAATAGTATTTTTATTTTTATTTTCTTTTGATTAAATTTATTTAAATGAACATCAGGGTAGACACTATTATTTTCCACCATCATCTAATAGAAAATTGATTAAATCCTTTGCAAATTATAAGTGGTGTTTTAGTAAAATTTTAACTATAGGATAGATTTTAGTAAACCCATAAAACTATAAAGAATATTTTAATAAATGACCATTTCTATTATTTAACTTTTATTCAATAAATCCTGTACATGGCACAGATCCCCGCTACTAATGTAATATAACGTATTGCATACGGAAAAGTGATCAGAACACAAAGATGACATCCTAATCGACAGCATAATTTTCAAACAAGAGAAATATTGCCACATCCTTTATGGTATTGCTTTCTTATGACAAAAATTGTATATATGCCAAGCATCAACCAAATCTGTCCGGCCACCTTCTTACTTCACCCAAATCAGTTGGTTCATTTATCTACTGTTATGGTTCTAATTCATGCACAAATTAATACTCATGAATCAATCATCACATCAGAAGAAGCTCATTTTACCAACTATCTAAAATTGATTCTTACAATTTTTGTAATAGGAGAATCTTGGGGGGTGGGGGGTTGGACCCAAACCAATATTGAAGAGCAAGAGAACAAGGGTGAAAAACTGAAAAGGCATATCTGAAAGAAGGGTTGTGTATGGTTTGCAGAAAATGAAATGGAGAAAAATAAAAGAAGGGGAATCACTTTCTCTTTTTGTTGTTTGGTTGACTTGGGGAAAATTCATTTCATGCTGGCATCTATTACATCCACAATCCAGCCAAAGGGCTGGCATCAATATCATCTTTCTGCAGCCATATGGCCCATAACACCACCACTAGCAACTCAACCAGCATTACCCAATCTACTTCTTGCATGTGAGGCAGAATCAACCTTATAGTTTTGCTTATGCAAGATAATTTGGGTAACACTTCCACTATCACTTCTAGTTCAAAAACTACACTTTCAATTCTCACTATATTCCCTACCTTTGTATAGCTTACAAAGAGCCAGCTGCGCCTGTTTATCCTGCTACGAATAGTGGTTGCACCTGTTGAACTGGCCCAAAATGGGTATAGAATAGTGGTTGCACCAGCCTCACTACCTTTCATTCACATTGTCTTTGATGAAAATCAACGACTATGTATTTGGCTGCTATCAATCAAATGTTGTACCCAGATGCCTATGCACAGAAGGTACATTCTATCAAAGTTGAGGGAAAGTTCTATAAAACCAAACACAGAATGTACCACATCTCCTCCTCAGTACTAATCCATGACTTTGGCTGCACATTTGGTGGTTCCAGAATTTTCGGCAGAATTGCCCACAGACATCTCTAAGCTGTAGATAAGGACCTCACAACCACTATAAGACTACATTCTGAAAGTGATAGGTAATAAGAAGAATAATTTTGGTGGTCGGTTTGGTAGAATTTAGATTTTATGGTCTGTCTAAAGAACAATTGGGGTCAAGAGACTCAAGACATAGATAGATAGAGACTCCTCAGGCCGCCCTTTTTCTCAAAAAGAAAAAAAAAGGGGGGGGGGGGGGGGGGGAGGGGACAGGCCATGAATGATGCAAATAAAACTAAAAGGTAAGAAGATGAAGGGACATTTAGATTTTGAGATTCTTTTTCATTTTTTTTTCTTTTGTACTTGTTTAAACTGTAGAGGGGATTTCAACTGATAAAAATCTTAAGATCACTCATAGTGTAATGTTTAATTTGTTCTCATGCAATAGCTCATCATGCTCTTATTCATAGGGGTGTCAATGGGATCGAGTTTGGATTGGAATCCATCAAAATCAAAATCAATTTGTATGGATTGGACGATCCAATAACACATGTTAAATTGGACCAGTCCAGACTTAATGGTCCATTGTATTTATTGAATAGGATTTGACCTCGTCCATCTGTAATGGATTTAGGTTGGATTGGGTCCGATTGAATCAATATCCGGTCCATTAACAGAAGATAAAGATAGGGGTGTCAAAGGACTAGGTTTGGATTGGACCCAATCTGAACTAAAACTAATTTGAACAGGTTGGACAGTCAAATAAGGCATTGAATAGGATCAGTCCAAATTTAATAATCCAAAGTATTTATTGATTGGATTGGGCCAAGTCCATTTGTAAGAAACTCATATGTGACCGGGTCAGGTTGGACCAATATCCGCTGGTCCAGTGACAATCCTACTTACTGATGCCTCAAGAAAAGCATGTATTGGAAGAACCATCCCCCATGACTTCATTTCCCATCTTTGGTTGAACAAAAAAAATGGGAATTGCTTTTCCTTAAGGTTATGTTTGGTTTGAAGGAAAAGTAGGGAAAGGTAAAAAAACCTATACCTTCCTTTCTCTTCCTTTCCCTATCTTTTCCTTCAAACCAAACATAACCTAAACAGCAACACAATGCAACACCTAGGGTTTTGTGCTGGGAGGTGTTGGAAGAAAAACATTTTATGATTATTTTTTCTCGTCTCACATTGAATATTGAAAAGTGAATGATCAGAATATTTCAATGGGTTATGATGTCATCGTAATTGCAATATAATTTTTAAATAAGAGAAGCAAAACAATATTTTATTGTTTGCTTTTGGTAGAAAAAGAGGCATATCTTTATGGTGTTATTTTTCTGATGGGAGGCAAAAAAAAAATCACGCCCAAAATTGCATTTATTTGAAGCACTATCCAAAGACATTTGTTTTGATTCATGCACATGCATCAATCATCCTCATCATCAAAAGAAGCCCATTTACTCTTAAAAATTGATTTCTTTTGGTAATAGGAAAATCTTGGAGAGTGTAACTTGGGCAGGGTATGGTTGAGAGTTTGTTAAAATTTAAATGGACCCTTTTGGAAACCCAAGCTATGTAAAATTTTCAAGGGTAAATCCCTTAAAATTCCCCTGGATTTTATAAAAATGTCTTAAACCTCCCCTCAACTTTTACCTGCCTTTAAATCTCCCCTGAGTTTTAAGGTTGACAGAGACATTTTATGTCTACTGGACTCATACTAATTCCTCTTATCAAGTTAATTGATTTATCTTAATTCCAACTTTACTCTTAAACTCTTAATACAAGTAAATATGCTTTAATATTTCATTTTTATGGCATAAATAAACCCGTTTTTGGGTAAAGAAAGGTTTAAGGTTATTTATTTATTTTTGGTTATTAAAGATGCAAGGGTTTTTTATTAGAAGTTAAAAGCATTTCAGTCATCAAACATTTGGGCAAAATTGGCATTATAATATGCTTAGTAATAAAAGAGGTGTATAAGTCGAGTTTGGATCTCCTGCCCACGAGAACCCTGCCCATATCTACCCACAACACACTATCCTCCGTGAAATGGGAACATCTCCCCCTGCATAATACTATGCAGAGGATGAGATGTTCTCCATGTGTGGCTGTGATAAATATGGGCAGAGTTTTCGTGGGCAGGAGACCCGGACTCGTATAAATCCTTTTATCCCCAAAGGTCAGGAGAAGTTTAAGGTCAAGCCAAAGTTGAGGGGAGGTTTAAGACCTTTCTAGAAAACTCATGAGAGGTTTAAGGGATTTTACCCAATTTTCAAATAGCTACCCAACTTGCACCCCTAATTAACTTGGAGGTAGGCCAAGATGGATTAAACTTATTTCGGGTCACACATTTTAGTTATTGTTTTTTCCCTTTTGCATTGTGATGTTGGTATAGGTCTGCAAATGGATTGAATTGGATCAGATATAAGTAGATCCAATTTGATTCATTTATAGTCAAAGTTGAATTGGATCTTATCCATCATATTTATGTTGAATTTGAATTGAATTTGGATTGCAATCAGATATTGAATAATATATAAAAGTGATCAAAATATTATACAATATTAATAAAATGAACTAAAAATGATTTTGATATTATATTTTATGAACAAAATTAATTAAAAATTACTTATATGAAATTTGAACCATTGAAAATTTAATAAAAAACATTCAAACCAACTTTACGAAATAGATATACTATAAACTTCAGACATATATGAACATATATATTGAAATTGAATCAAATTGAATTATAATAGAGCAGATAGGGGCGGATTCATATTTGATCCAATTATAAATAGATTGAATTTTATTCACCCTGAATGGATGAAATTCAAATTTGAATTCGGAAAACAATTGGATATCATTTCCAGCCCTACTAAAAAATGGATTCAACCTAAGAGATCCCCTACATAAACAATTAATATCATTGGTCATTTTCAACTTTTTGATCTCTAAGAATGTTTCTCACAAGCATTTTAGTCTCTATAAATCGTTCAAATTTGGAAGGAAAAATATTCAGTTATATAGTTTGAATGTACTAACTTTTGTCACATACAATATCGTAGTTAAGACCCATACCATTAGTTCCCAAACCACACTGAAGAGCAAGAGATCAAGGGTGAAAAGGCATGTCTGAAAGAAGGTTGTGTGTGTATGGTTTGCAGAAAATTAAGTGGGGAAAAGAAAAGTAGGAAATAGTTGACTTAGAGAAAAGTCATTCATGCTGGCACCCATTACATCTAGGGATGGCAATGGGGCAGGTTCGGGGAGGGTTTTATGAATTCTAAACCCTATCAATCTCCCTAAACCTCCCAACCTGTAGTGGGTTGGATTTTGAGAATTCAAACCCTCCCTGCACATGAAAATACAAAAACCTCTCCACATCCAAGGGTAGGGGCAGGTTGGGTTTAGAATCCACATCTAATTTTCTATTATTTCTTGTCATATATAAGTATTAAATAAGTAAAATAACATAAATGAACAATAAAATTTTTAATTATTTGATTAAGACATGTAGAAAACATATAAACTATCAATTATCCTTGACATAAAATTTGAAATATTATTAAATTCAACACATAATAACATTTATATGATTTCTAACAATATACGGGTTGGGGAGGATCAGGTTTAGCCTAATACAGTACCCTTCCCGTATTCATATGGGTTGTAGAATCCTAAAACCTGACCCCTCCCCACTGGGTAGGGTAGAAATTGCTACCATCCAGCCAAAGGCCAGGTACCCACCGGATAGGGTAGAAATTGCCATCATCCAGCCAAAGGCCGGGTGCCCATATCACCTTTTTACTCAATATATCTTCTGCCATAGCCATATGACCCATAACACCACCAGTAGCAGCTCAACTAGCATTACCCAATCTACTTCTTGCCTACAAGACAGAACCACCATTAATTAGGGTCGTTTGATAACGATCAAAGTTGTTGAACTGAAAGACTTATTGCTTTGTTTTCTAGTTGATAAATTTATTAAATAATAAAATATTCAAGGCTGTAATTATTTATACAACATTCAATTTCAGCAATTAACAAGGAGCTAGCCTACAACCTCCTTAAAAACTTATTCACTAATGGGCAAACTAATAAGCTTTTTAGTTAAGTCGTTTCAGCTGTTTTCAAACGACCCTCACATTTTGCTTCTTCAAGATAATTTGCCCAACACTTCCAGTGTTACTTCCAGTTGCAAACTAACACCTTGGTTCATTCATCCAAAAAAAAAAGAAAAAAAAAAGGAAAAGAATTGGCCCAAAATGGGTAAATAGAACAGTGGCTGCACCAGCATCACCACTTTTCATTCAACATCAATCACTATATATATAGCTACCACCAAATGCACAAAAACAAAAAAGAAAAGAAAATGCACAACCTTCTCATCAATTCATTGTTGTCTCTATATGAAAAGATACCTAGAAATATATTATATACATTCAACCTAAAGCTATGTTTGGTTTGGAAGAAAATAAGAGTCAGGAGGGAAAGTTCTAATTAATATTGTTTTTTTTTAATTCTTTAAGAACTTCCCCTCAATTTTACGTTTCTCTCATATGTTCTATCTAAACAAAAAACAGCCCAAATGTCTGCATTGCCTCCTGAGTACCAAACCATGGCTTCAGCCATGGCAACATAAATGTGTCACATTGCCTCCTCAGTACTAATCCATTGACTTTGGCAGTACATTTGGTGGTTTAATTTCAGTTTTCTTCAACACAGTTGTCCACAGGCATCTTCTCTAAGTAGTAGATAAGGACCTGACACCACTATAAGACTACATTCTGAAAGTGATAGGAGATAAGAAGAATAATTTTGGTGGTCGGTTTGGTAGAGCTTAAATTTTATTTTCTTAATTACAATTGAGATCATGACAAAGATAGCTACACTAGTCAAAAGGCACACGCGCCATGCATGTTGCAAGTGAAAAAAGAAAGGTATATTAAATGGATGAAGAGACATTTAGGTCTTGAATTTTCTTTTTATAGTATTTTCTTTAAGGTTATGTTTGGTTTGAAGGAAAAAGTAGAGAAAGGAAGGTAAAGCTAGTAAGAAAACCTTTACAAAACTTGTATAAATTTTCCTATGTTTTCTTTTCTTTCCCCATTTTTTCCTTCAAAGCAAACATATCCTAAATCTTTTATTGAGAAATTTATACAATCATATACTTACAAAGATTATTGACTTTATACAACATCATTGAAGTATTGTGATTTAACTTTTATGGTGAAGCCATTATATCAGCTTTGGCGTTTATGGGGCTAGACCTGATTAGCAGGTTAGTGGGGTTAGGTCGCAAGGATGCATGCAAGACCCACTAGCATTTACAACATGTAGACAATATGTCTTTACATGAATAAAAATTTACACCTACTCAAAGAGAGGTATTGTCAACCCCCGTTGATTTTGAGAAGCCATTTTCATGTTTTCTTTATCATATATTGTACTCTATCTTTAGGATAAAAAATAAAATAAGTATTTGGGAAATTTCCAAATTTCCCTAATTACGTGCCAAACCAAATACATTCTAAATTTATTTTAGGTTACTTATTGTTCCTACCAAGGATGGGCTGAGGGCAATAAGGTAATTTCACTTTCTTAGCTGAGGGCTAGTATGTTGAAGGGCTTCAGAGTCCAACCTGAAGATCAAAGAGCATGTTAGAGGCCCTGGGTGTTATCTTAGGGGCGGTGACTCCAACGGTTAAATTAGTCAGGTGCACAGTAAGGGGTCGGACGAGGCCTGAGAAGAGGAGCTCAAATGAGGTCACCTAAGTGCTAGAAAGCTTGAGAGTACAAAAAGCTGAGATAGATTACATAGGGAGTGGCACACCTATTTATACTTGAGCTCGCCTGGGAGTTGGTTGAGGCTGTTAGTAGAGGATGGCTAGGATTTAATCTGGTCGATGCCACGTGGCACCATCCTGGCCTTGCCACATGCGTCGACCGAGGCTGTTAGTAGAGTGGACACCTTGGCTTCGGCCGAAGAGAGTGCAATATCATCACTAGGAGGCATAGGATGGCGTGTTGAACAAGGACCTCGGATTCGTCAGAGAGCGCAGTAGCTCAAAAGGGTGGAGGTGTCAACCGAGGCATTTGAGGGCTCCCCTTAGTTGCCTCAGTGGTAGTTGCTTTGTTGTCACTCTGCCTCTTAGGAGTGTCATGGAGGGTCGAAGGCTAGGTACCGTGCCATGTACGGGTACAAGGTGATTGTGCCCTTCAGCCATGTGCTTCACAGTCGTCGTAGTGGACCCTTGTGTTGGATAGGCATTGGTGTCGGCTGATTGTTGTCATGCAAGGGACGAGTGACAAATCGGTTTACTGTAGCCATGTGCAAGACGGGTGTTGGTGTCAACTAGTAATGACTATACATGGGATGCATCTCAGCATCAGTTAGTTGTGACCATGTGCGGGACAGACGTCAGGTCGTGGTCATACATGCGACGGGTCTCAGCGTTGATGGGTCATGACCGTATGCAAGATGGGTGTCGGGTCGCCCAAGTTGAGTTGCTTCTGGCTCAGGATCAATGGTCAAACCGGCTAACTTGCTCAGTGTCATTTTGTATCCTGAGGTCGCTGACACGTGTCACACGTCAGATTGGGCTGTCAAGTCGGCTGCTCCGCGGCCGCTGGATCTAAGTGAATCTGAACCATTCATTTTTCTTTCAGTAGGGCATTGGTCAAGGTAGTTGTCACCATTTGCCTTCTTCATCTTGAGCTTTCAGAGACCTCAACCATCATCTTAGCCAATCCCTTAACCTTCAGAGACCTCATCCACTAGGTAAAGACTATATCCTTAGCCATGTCTTACTCTGATTCCAGTTCTGAATGCCATGATCTCCCTGACTTGTCAGGCGTAAGCTTGCCTTGTCCCACCACTTCCACCAGTAGTAGTGAGAGCTACTATGATGAGTCTGAGGGCTTGCCTTAGAGGCCCGAGATCTGAGTACTGAGGGAGAGGACTGCTCCTAGAGGCACCGAGAGTAGCCAGCAGGGCAATGACTCTCTTAGTGAAAGTGTTGGGTTTACAAGGCCAAGGGGTGACATCACGGCCGATGCCTTGGCTTCGCTCGAGGTGGTGGAGGGCGGTGAAGGCAAGGAGCTGAGCCCTGAGTTTGTAGACGAGGTTGCGGCCCAAGGTATAGAATTAATGCACTATCCACGCTTCGACATGGATAGCATACTTAGCATAGAGCAAGTGAAGGCTCTTGCTAAGATGTACCACATTTCGAGGGGATATAGGCTTAGAGTCCCCTATACCGGTGATCAGCTGTGGCGACCAGATAAGGGCGAGGTGTGCGTGCACGAGCACTACTTCCACTTCGGCCTTAGGTTCCCCATCCCTCCCCTCATCTCCGAGCTATTGAGGTGTTACAACATCTCTCTCAGTCAACTTGCCCCATTGCCGTGAGGATGCTCATTTTTGAAATGGTGATGGCTCGGCTCCGAGGTGTCTACGTGACTGAAAAGATATCCCGGTGCATGTTCGTTCTAAGGAGGCACCCTTCTGGGGAGGTTTTGTACTACTTCTAGGCTCATCATGGAAGGGTGGTGGATAACCCATCGTTTGTCCACAATTGGAAGAAGAAGTATTTCTTTGTGTCTTGTTCAAAGGGTTGGCCGTTCACGTTGGAATAGGAGGAGACGGACCTCGTGGCCAAGAGGATAATGTCTTGGCACAAGGATGGGGAGGCCAAGGTGATGAACTACATTCGGTTAATCGGGATTATCTAAGCTGATCTCTTGGTGTCAAAGGAAGCTTTGGTGTGGGTTGGCCTCAACCCCACTCGCCTCGGTAGGGGAGCTCCCGTTGTTGGCTTTACTCATCGGCTTTCATCATTTATACCACATACTAACATGCTCATGATTTTGTAGAGATGTAGGGAACACCAAAGAGATGTTGTTGCAGGTTGTCAAGTCTCTGAAGAAGAATCCTAATGAGGGGCCATCGAATAAGCAACCGCCGAAGGGAGGAGCGCCTGCCGAGAAGGACCCTCAGTCGAAGGTGTCTGTTGGGGTCAGAGCTGACAATAGGAAAGGGCCTGCCAAGGCTGGGAAGGGAAAGGGGCCTGTAGAGGCCGACTAGCGAAGAGAGCCTAACGCAAAGAGGCCTGTTGATCCCCTCTAGCCTCTGAAGGGTAAGAGATTGGCTTTAAAGGATTGCCCAGTCGAGGGTGGTGAAGGAGGCCCATGTACATTGTAGGGGCACCCGACCAAAGGTGCAGCTGGGGACCCACACGTCTGTCGAGCTTCATGATGATATGCCACTGGCAACGTGTCGAATCTTCCACCCTTAGTGGAATGTCCGAGAAGGTGATTCCTTGAGCACTCCAGGGTCAGCTGATCCTTGCTAACTGGGGTGCTCCCGTCTGTAGATCGGCACTACTGGACCCAAGTCAGTGTATAGGGTGTCTAGGACACCCTGTTGGATCCTCTGGTCGATGTATGTGAATTTTCCTTCGGTACTTAGAAAAATCTTTATTTTCTTTCCATCCTTAGCTTGATGGTTATATATTCCCTATAGGCATCTTCTATAACCGTTGGCCTGTGTGACAAGGTCGAGGTCCTCTTGGAGTAGTTGAGGACCTCGGAAGAGAAGAGGGAGCTACTAGAGCTTTGTGTGGCTGAGGCCGAGAGTGGCCAAGAGGAGGTGACTTGTTCTTTGCAAGAGGAGCGCCTACACTGCAAAGACCTAGTGGCCGAATGGGAGCAACAGAGGACTGCCCGGGCTTCCCTCAATGAGGCAGAGGGGAAGAAAAAGGAGTTGGAGGAGAAGTTGTGAGCAGCTGAGGCGGAACTGCAATCTGTCGAGGAGAGGCTGGCATCAGATGAGAGGAGGGCAGAGGCAGCTGTGGAGGAATGGAAGACCACTCCAAACTTCTAGAAAGAGCTGGTGGCTTTCGATACTACTTTGTACCTGGAGAGCATCATGGACACCGAGGCCTAGGTGTTGGCCTTGGTGCTTGACTTTGACATTAGTTAGTTGGGGCTTTTGCCTGATCCGGTGGCCGAGGGGTCCCAACCAGCCAAGGGGGTGTAGCCTTTCGAGGGCTAGGCCGGCGATGGCCAGTCTGCACAGATCGAAGTGGCTAAGGAGAGCAAGAACGTTGAAGTTTAAAGGGTCACGAGGTCTCCTTTTGCTGGTTCTCACCCAACTTCCTTTTACTTTGTCACATTTTGTAAAGCGGCTCAGCGTCCCCATTCGAGGCCAAATTTTGTAAAGCTTAAAAGAATACATCAATGAAATATACTTTTTTATGTAACTTATGCTTTTTGTTCTTTTTCTTTGTAATTTTCTTTTTTGGTGTGCTAGGGTCCGATGCCCCCTCATTCGAGAGGTCAGAAGTAGCAAGTAGTTGTTCATTACTTAGTTATTCGCTTAGGAAACTAACTTAAGATAGCCAAGCTGAGGCCATGCTACGGTGTCATGGGCTCGGAGCCCCTTTCCTTAGCGAGAAGGGAAAGGGAGGCGAGTGCCTTAGATCTCGTGGCTCGTTCTCTATCCCCGTTAAAGTGGCTAGGCCAAGGAGCTATGTCGTTGAGGGCTTGGGGCCCCTTTCCTTATTGAGAAGGGAAGGGAGGAGAATGCCTTAGGTTGACTGGCTTAACTTTCCCTAGGGATTTGGGTTGTAAGCCTTTGTGCAGTTGAGGCCATGGGGATGTGCCTGGCCGAGATCACGAGTGTTTCCTACCTTGGAAAAATAACTTATCTATTTTTTAGTGTGTTTGTTTAGTAAGTAGTGGGCCGAAGTTATTGGTTGATACCGTGGCCAAGGTCCCCGAGGTTCTCTGCCTTGGCTAATAAGGCAAGTAGGCGTATGACTCGCCGAGAGTAATGTTCCTTGGCCGTTGTCCAGTCCAAGCATATGACCTTGGTGAAGGTCATGTGCTATGGCTAGTCGCACGGTCGAGGGGTCCTACTAGCTAAGCGTAGTAGGAACATTTACACTAAAGTTGAAGTCGAGGTGAGGGGAACTTTGCACTTTTCATTGGTAAGCTCTTTGTACAAGGATTACATGTCACTGGTAGTACATCCAGAGGCTCTCGGAGTTCCAAGTATGAGGAACTGATCTTCCACCCAAGTGTTCTAGTCGAGAGGTGCCAAGGCCGATGACCTACTTGATTATGTAGGAGCCTTACCAATTGGAATTGAGATTTCCAACACCGGATTCGGGCACCATGACTTTCCTAAGGACGAGGTCACCATCCAAGATAGTTCCCATAGATAACTTGTCATGGTGACAACAATAATCTACAAAGATGGAGAGCCATCTATTAACACTTTTTTCCCATAAATAACTTTAGATGTTTTAAACCCTGGGTTTACTTTAGTTCCCATAGATAACTTTTCCACATGTCTTGTTAGAGCTTTACTACACAAGACAAAAAAGGTTTGGGGAGAGAGGGTCTTCTTGTCGTATCCCTTTACTTGGCCTGGAGAGCCATTTATTAACACTTTGTAGCTTATTGTTGTCATGCATTCCATTACCCATCCTATAAGTTGCTTATGAAATCCCATGTTTGTGAGAGTTGTTAGCAAATAGTCCCATTCCATCTTATCATAAGCTTTTTTCATATCAATCTGAAGAGCTATACTACCACATTTTACTTTTTACCTTTTCATTGAATGATTGATTTTATGTGCTATCAGGACATTATCAGTAATTTGTCTGCACAAAAGCATATTGTAAGGAGAGATAAGCTTTGTGAGGATGGGTTTTACTCGATTTACCAAGATTTTGCTATTATTTTGTAAATGACATTACATAAGCTAATTGGTCTAAATTGATCCGGGTGTTCCGGATTTTTGCATTTTGAGACAAAAGCAAAAAGGTTTTATTAAGATCTCTAATCATCTTACCAAAGTGAAAGAAGGCTCTTATAACAGCAATCACATATTCTTTATTATATTGAGGGCATCCCTAGGGATTTTAACTCATTTATGGAGTTTAGAGATTCAGAAGATACTTGAGGTTGGAGGTAGGGCTGTTCACAAACAATGCCAAACCGACCAAACCGACCAACCCGACCCAATCCAACCCGATTTGACTAGTTTTTCCTCACCATCGGACGGTTTCAGGTTGTGAAGAGGGGTAAACCGAATTATCAATTTCAATTTCGGCTTTCTTATGTGAAAACCGACCGAACTGAACCGAACCGAGTTAACTAGTTAGTAGTTACTAGGTAATCCCTAACTAGGTTATCTTTATCCTAGTTACTTATTTTTAACATTAATTTTCTAGTTTCTTCTTTCTAGTCTTTAGGATTATTTTCTTTTTCTGAGTAGTAAATTTTACATCAAATAGGAAAGTTTGAATATGGCTATGGGGGAGGAGGGGAAGACACAATTTTAGTCAATTTTAAAAATCATTTTGGGATTGGCAAGCATTGCAAGCAAAATCCATATACCTTTAGACTTGCCAAACTTGGAAAATTTCTCATTTGATGCTATGATAGGAGTCATGGAAAAATGGAGAGTGGACACATTGGAGACTTGGCTAGTTGGTTTCTTACACTTTTGGAAAGAGTAAAAGAGAGGTTCTCTCCTTTACACCAAATAGGCAAATAGGATTATAGGAGTCCTAGTCCTTCCTACACTAGAGGTGTAGGGTGGTGCATTGGTTGGTTTAAGCTTTATTATGTGTGGTGCATTGGTAGGTTAAGTTCTGCAGGTTGTGGTTGAATCATTCAACCAAATTGGGAGAGACTTTTTTAGCAGTCAAATCAACCCAAACCGACCTAAACTGACTAGGTCGGTTTTGGTTTACTCTTTAAGTAACCCGACCGGGTCGGGTTGGTTGAAAAAAAACTATCAAATCGACCCAACCTGACCCATGAACAACCCTAGTTGGAGGATTCTAAGAACTCATCTTTTGCTTCCATATACCTTCACTTTGCAGTCGATGTTTGAAAGTCTAAGTAAAAATCTCTTTTACTTGATTTAGTTTAATAATCCATTCATTGTGAGAACTCCTCACCCCAAGCATTTGATTCCTATTTCTTTTAATCATTATTGTGTGAAAAAACTTAGGTCCCTTTTGGTTTCCAGGAATAGAGGTCCGGAATCGGAATCGAAATGGGCTATTCCAATCTCAACTGTTTAGTTGGAAGGAATTGGAATCCCATTCCTATTCCTACTAGAATGGCATTCACCCATTTGAAGGAATGGTCATTCCCTGCTCCTCCCTTAGGAATGAAATCTCATTACTGCTGATTCTAATTCTTACTCCCATTCCTGTCTGAATTAAACAAACTATAAGAATAAAACATTCTGATTCCAAATCCAAAGATTTTCATTCCAATTCCAACTGCGTATCAAACGGACCCTTAATATTCTCGTCTTCACATATAAACCACAAATTCCTTCATTTTTGAGCTCAATATATTTTTTTTTTCTAAAATTTCGTTTAAGTGCTTTTGATAAATTCTCTTTATTTCTGGAGAGTTCTATCATGACGGCTTACCTCCTTTTATTGGAGGTTTGGACGTGAAGTCAAAGTGCGAGAGACTCTTTTGTAGCGGAAAAATAACTCCACCGACCGACCAGAAACTTTTGCATACAGAAAGACTTGAAATAAGCAACGCACATTAGTCAAGGCAAAAACCATTGATCGTTAGGAAAAAGAAACTAAAAAGTAGACAGTTCACGTTACAACATCTTAACCATCTCTATTCCCTTATTTCACCTAGCTCACATCTCTTAACAACAAAATCCAATAAATAAGCAAATACAGAAAGAGGGGCGTTTGGTTTACAGTACTAATTAAATGCAAAAGAATGGAAGAAAGTCCAATACTACTTAAACTCCCGCAAGTTACGCTGGTTTGAATTGATGAATCCTTAAGACACAACAACAACAGCAACAACACGGGGCGAGCAGCAGAGGTAGGCTGTGGCTGGCCGGCCGGCCAAGCGGTCAGCCTCGAGCTAGACTCTCCTATTGACCCCGTCCAGGCCTCTAGCTAGGCTGGCTGCCAAGCCAAGGGGCCATATCTAGTTGAGATTCACGCGTATCTAATTAGACCCTTAGGCACATGGACTTAGGTCAGGGTTGGCCCGTGACATCTGGTGGTTCAGATATGCTGTGTCACGGTTTTCTTAGACAAGCCGCCTTGGAAATTGAATGCAGAGATTGGAATATAAAGTTAAAAACTACCGAGTTGGATCCTGCCAATAAAATACATTCTAACAACCTAATGATCTAACATCTACGTGTAGTGTCAAGTAATGTTGGGAGGGTGTTGGAAGACATTTTATGAGCAGGTGATCCGGATTTATAGGGAGTTGGATTTAGGAATGTGAAATGGAATCAAACACAAAGGCAGCGTTTTGGAATTCGTGTAAAACGTCATCGGTGTAAAAGTATAGGGATGACATTTTACAACTGAACCATGAAAAAGTGACAGTTGCACTTTTGAAAAGTGTGATATGATTGGTGTAAAGTTTAGTATTTAATAGCATCAATAATCGATGTAAAACTTTACATTTGACGAGGCTTTATACTGATTCACGATGTAAAACTCCACTCTATCCAAATACATGTAAATTGAACCGAAATGGAGTTTTATGTCAATCATGATTACACTCCTTCCAAATGCTGATAAAATCGAACCATCGAAAACTTTTACATCATTCTTAATTTACACCGATTCCAAATGCAGCCAAAATAATTTTTGCCCAAACCCAACAAGATCTAGCTAGATAAAGAGGGGCTATGGAACTAAGGATTCTGCTCCACACTAGTCATAAATGAATATTAGTGGTTCAGTGATTTTGTAGAAAAAATAATTGGTCAAACAGCCATAAAAAAACTATTAATTTCAGCTAATCAGCTAGTCCTTTCTAGCTAGTTTGTCTCACATAGGAATGGCAATAGGTAGGGTACCCATGCAAATTGCCCTACTCATTCCCGAACCCGCCTATGTATCCCTAATTCCAAACTCGTCTAACATTTCCTCTCAATCTCTCAAACTAGTCCACCCGTTAAATCCCCTGACCCAACATTTTCTACTAAAAAAGTATATTAATGCTTATAGCATGACTTAAACCTGGATCAATTAATGATAACGCCAAATCTCTTAGCACTACTTTAAGCCACTAAGCCATCTTACCTTTTTATGCTATTTATTGAAATAAATAGGTTTTATTATCATTTGTGTTCATCAAAACAATCAATACATATATATGATTAACAATTCAAACTAAAAATTAAAAATTAAAAGAAATAATATTTAAAATTAGCATTTTATAATTAAATGAAATAAACAATCAATCAAATCCAAATTTACATCAAATGATGATTTTAATCCCATGAAATTTATACAAATAAAATATTAATAATAGAATAATTACCTTAATACTTAAAATTTATAAACTTGTTCATGATATATAATATAATAGGTTCATATTTATGCATCCTCGGTTTCGGGCATCGCATACCCTAAAGTCAAAACCCAAACCCTATAGGATTTTAATCTAAAATCCCCAACCCTATAAGGTTTTGATAAATGAGTCCTATCAGAGCCAAGACGGGTCAAACACCTGAAAATTCCCATAAAATTGCCATCCCTATTCTCACATATAGTGCACCCATGCTCAACCAAGCCAATATATATAAGCATTTCAATACTTCAATGTTAATTGGTTGGGTTTAACATGGGCTCACCTTAATCCAGACCTGAACCCAACATCAGATTATGGCCAACCCAATAGGGTCGAGTCAGTGTGGGTTTACCACTGAACTCAATTCACACTGAAATCTCTATTTGGACCTTATTATTGGATTTATATTAGATTCAAATTGAATTCAGATAGCAATCAGATATTAAATGGCATTACTAAATACAACTAATTAAACTCAAAATGATCAAGTCAACGATGAAAATAAAATTCAAAACATCATGGAATCCATTTTTTATTTCCTTTGCCGGTGTGTTTGGGTTTAATTGGAGGAACTCAAACATCATATTCCCTCAATGTGGATGCAAGCAATATCAAGAGAATCGGCGGAAACTGTGCTTGGATGGAAAGGAAATTTGGGAACTGAACTAATTCTCTTCATTCAATTAATTTTAGATTCTACTATAACACTACACTCTACTTTGATCAAATAGGTTCCGATATTATCTCAATAAACTGTTCAATTTAAAAGATTAAGTTATTAGGTAAGGTTTTTAAATTTATTGTGTGGTTAAATTTATTATCTTATCTTCAGGGTGGAAATTCATTTTAGGTTGTGTGTTATCCTAACAACGTGGCCAAATGAAGTCTTCATATATAGGCATTTTGTTGGTGGGGATATGGGCCCTTCTTTGATCAGTATTGGGCCCATTTTTAAACTGAAAACTTCTTCAACTACCAGCCTCCATGGAAAAAAGGTCTGAATCCTTAGCAGGAAAGACAGTTACTAGAGTCCACAAACAATAAATTGCCTTGTCTAGCTAGACACTCATGTAATCAGATGGTTGTTTTGCTGGTACTGCTTTATAAGATTGTGTGGTGATTAATTGGTTTTGCTAGAAGAATGATTGCTGAGACATAGAAACCTTAGAGAAAGCAAAGCACTTTTGCTTGTGTAAACAAAAAGTAAAGCATTTAGAGACAGTGACAGTGACCAGTTTCAGTACTAATTTGACTGCTAGTGGGAAAGCAACATAAGCTCTCCAATTTGTTTGCAGTGCAAATTTCATTAGTTCTGGTGTAAATGGATGAAAATCTAAATATGTCAAATGCAAATTCTGATTCAGTTTTGCTTACTTTATCTTATTTGCTTGTGAGAAGCAAAACAAAATGGCGTTATCCCCATTTAGCTAGCTCACATAGACTCAGTCTAACAATACATTGCTACTGTCATGAAACACAACCATTGTATGCTATTTTTATGCTATTGCTGATTTTTGCTTTGAAGCCTACAATTCATTGTTCTAAGAGCCAACAAAATGGCCTTTAATTTGTTTTTGAATACAACATTTTAATTATGGGTTTTCTCGACTAGGAAACATTGATCCATTGATGTAAGCAAAACATGACAATTATATATATATAGTGTATCTCACATATCAATGTCTTCAGTTATAATGTCTTTTCATGAATAGAACAGCATCTTTTACATTGTGTGATTTAAAACAAATATTGCCCCTTTTCAGAATCATGAACCCAACATCACCCTAGTCCTTTTGATTCCACTAATTTCATCAGAATTTTGGAAACTTGGGCTATGTTTGGTTCAATTTTCATTCCTACCTAAGATGTAATTCTAAAATGGATAAAAATAGGTAAAAATAGGTAGAATAAGAAAATATTGCGATGAATCAAACACTTTTTTCTTAAAAATGAATTCTTTTTAGACTGACAAGTATCCTATGTTACTTATTTTCATTCTTCAAAAAAAAATAAGAAAAAAATTGTGTCGATATTCATAAACTGCCAGCCTAGGTCTTCAACAGTCAATGTTTACTAGTTGGCATAGATGATTTGTAAAAGTTATTTTATAAAAGTACTTTCTTAAAAGTGCTTTCATGTAAAAGTATCGCAAAAGTACTTTTCATAAATTTATTTTTATAAAAATACTTTTGTAAAGTGCTTTTATGTAAAAGTATTTTCATAAAAGTGTTTTCATAAAAATATTTTTTTTGTAAAAGTGCTTTCACAAATGTAAGCATATATGAAAACAGTTTTGTAGGTAGAGTTTCCTCAAAGAATGAAAATGAGTAAGATAGGACATGATTATTTTTTATGCTATAGGCTACTCAATTTTTGTGCTATGAGACTGATTTTTTATTCTAAAAAGAATGTAGCTCATGACAAGAATTGTGTAACCAAACACCCTAACCTTATTCGTTCTTGCCTATATTCTTGCTTAAAAAGAGCAAGAATTAAAAGAATGAAGTCGAAAACAGTGAACCAAACATGGACTTGATGACTGGATTTGAATTCATAAAATGGTGAGAATCATTTACATTTCCGGGAATTTGGTTCACGTTTGGCTAGACAGGTTGTCTAGGAATGTGATGTAGATTACTTCTGGCCTTATCGGATTTGAATTCCTTGAGGCTGGAAATTCACTTCTAGGTGGCAGCTTTAGGTTGCCTGCTGAATATCCTAACCACGTGGCTAAATGAAGTGCTTATATATGGGCATTTTAATGGTGGGGACGTGGACCCTTCTTTGGTTGGTATATGGGATCATTTTATTGGTGGCACCGATAGTGATTAGTTTCAGTACTAATTTGACTGCTAGTGGGCAAGCATAAGAGAATACAAGGCTCAATTTCAATTTGTTTGCAATTCGAATTTTATTTGCACTGGTTAAATGCATAAGAATGCAAATATACTGAATGCCATTTTTGGTTTACTTTGACTTTAGAGTTGACTTCAATTAATTTGTTTGTGAGAAGTAAAACACGTAACATGATGTATTAATTCCCATATTATATGAAAGAGAAGGGATTTAAGAGGCGCGTAATTTATTGGGGAATGAGGTAGGAAGTAAGAAAAGGTGATCCCCACTTTAGATGTGAGAGAATTGAGATAAGAAGAAGGTGGTGCAAATTTTGCATCAGTTTTTGGTATGGGAAAACTGCACCAAATGCATAATTTGTGCCTAGTTCAGATATGCAATGCAATGCAAAAAAAAAAAAAAAAAAAGAATCCCAAGGAATAATATTTAGTTGATTGTGATTTTAGACAGAACTCATTAGTTGATAGGGTATAGGGAGGTGTTTGAGTAATTGTATGGTTCTTGTTATGCAATTAGGTTGAATTGTTAGGATTTTATCTTTTTGTTCGAACAAAAAATTTGGCGGTCAAGTAGATATGGGGAAGGCATTAATGATACAATTGTTGGGTCGAATCAAAACATATAACATACTTCTTGAAGACAATTGGAGCCTCCCACAAATTGTGCAAGAATCTATGGAAACAGTCCTAGAGGTAGGTTCAATGTCAATCAAGCTTGAACACAACCCTACCTCTTGTGATTAATACAATTCATTGAAAGGAATTCTCTTTTACAATGCTTAAAACCATGAAATTGTTTCATAATAATTAATTTCACAAATTACTCTGTTTTTAAACCCCAAAATTTACTCTTCCCATGGGGCAGATACTGTAAATTTTATTAATAAAGAAATGCAAGAAAAACCTATTTACAAGTAAGAGCCCATTGATCATTATCCTCAAGAAAGGAATACCAAAGGAAAAAAATCCCATCATCCATGAAATTTATAAAGATTTTGGGATCTATACAATCCAAAGAATCAAAAATCAAATTACACCTTGTATCGATCACACACTTGATATATATTCAGCTCTCTATCAATAGGCTTACAAACATATCTCCAAGAAACCCATTGATATTTAATTATGAATTATGATATGCCTTCCACATCACTTCCAACTACAAAAATTAGCAAAGAACTTTTCCATTCACATGATAACACATGAATTACCAAGAAACCTAAAAGTAGATAAGCTAGGATGCTAGAAAGAACACTTGAAAGAAGAGTTCATTTTTCCTTCCAACCAACAACTTTGTTTCTGATGCAACGCGCCGATCTGGCTATTTTCAGTTGGAGGGTGATCTGGCTTTCAATCGAGCAGCGAGCTAAATGAATTTGCAAGATAGTGGATCAGAGAATACGGAGTGGCTAACCCAGCGAGGTCGCTCCGATGCTTAAGTTAGTGTACTGTGGTGCGAGCTGAATGCTTTGAGAATCTAAGAACTTGAGAACTAGAGAATAGAGTGATCACGCGTACCTGGGCCCTGAAGGGGTTGTTGCTCTTATATAGCTGAGTTCCCGCGGATTTCATGGAACAGTTCCGGGATTTTCGGCCTAAGGGGATGAAATCCATTTTTGCTTTAATCGGGGAGTAACGTATCAATCAATAAAGTCTATCGTTTCCGCCCAATCCGGGTGGGGAGATGATAAGGCATGCTGTTACGCAGCGTGATCCCGTGAGGTTCGGAGTCTACTAGCAAAACTTCCAAAGTCATTACGTGGCGGTTCGGGCTGTTATCCCCGAGCTGATACTTCGGTTCTTTAGTTCCGAACTGGATTGAATGCCGAGATAACTCTACGTTGAGGTGACCCTACGCCGAAGTGACCGAACACCCGAGCTCAAACGTTGCGAATTAGGCTCGCCAAGCTGAGCTGTCATCCCTTAGTCAGATTGTGTCCACATGTCCCCTTCTCACTAGGTCACGCCAAACCACCCTTCATCAATTTCATATTCCATCAACAATGCAAGAGAAATGACAAAGCTGCACCCTTCATTTTCTAATCAGAACACCAAATGTATAAAATGAAGTTTCTTCAACTGAAAACATATCACATCTTCAATTGATGATTCTGATCAGGGACCTGCTAGCTTTTGATAAAGTGAAAAAACAAATTTTATTTTTCTTAATTTGAAGCCCAACGAAGCAAAATTCATTGACTTCTCAATAACAAACCCTTTGTAATGAATACAATGATTCAAGAAATCAGGAGCCTTGGTGATTGCCTTATGTGTGATGAGAGAGTTGTGCACATTGCAGCTTGGGCATGCATCATGTAATCGCATGCATGCCAATGCAATTTTTAAGCTTCATATGATGAATCTTGGTCCATTGCCCATCGCCTACCTACTGCATATATCGCGCTTGCACCTAGTTCTCATCGCGCATCGCGGCCTTGCGATTTCATTGCACCGCAATTGATTCCTTGCTCCCCAATCCCCATGCATCGTGCCCTAGGGTCTCATTGCAGTCAAGGCCTTTCTTATAGTAGCTTAGCCTTCGTGTCACAACGTACTTTGGGAGTTTCGTGCTGCATCATCCTCCCTGGGTTGGGTGAACTCGACGATCTTGAGGTGGGTAAGGACGGCATGATGAGCTTTACTCTTAAGGTACTTAGCCGGATCGCATAACCTCTTGATGCTCACATCCCTAATAAGGTAGATGTCCTCAGGGTACCTACTGCACCTCTCCTCAAGCAGATGAATTCGCTCTCGTGCCCCAAAAATAAAGATGGTGAGGCCCTGCACAAGGCTGCAAACACTTGAACTCTTCCGACCTGAGAAGCAAATTGGATCGACGCTTACGAGCTCATCGAATTAGTCATTCCAGGCCAAAAGGAGCAATCTACTCCCTTCGCCAAGTTACTTTCAGCTTGGGAGTGGGGGGGAATTGATGAGGGCGGATTTGGCCCTCCGATGACATTGTGACACATGGCATCTTGGAATAACTAGGTGACACCCGAAACCACTTAGGCAACAACTTGCCTTAGCCAAGATGATGGCGTCCTAGCTGGCGACCTGACACAGGCGCCGACCTGGCATAGGCGCCGACCTGGCAACCTGGCACTGACGCCAACTTGGCGACCTGCCTTTATGCCGACCTAGCGACCTCGACCACGATTCAGGTCGGCTAGAAGCACCTCGTCACTGGCCGAAGTGACCTCGACGCAAGGAGCGACTTCCCTCGTTGACAAATTTGGCATGCATATTCCAACACTCCCACGATCCTTGGAAGTTGGCCCATGTATCGAACGTTCCGGATGATGGTCAACGTGCATGGCGGTTGCCTCCGGGAATCTCGGATCACTTAAACGACCTCTCGGAAATCTCAGATGCGGTGCATGAAGCCCACGCCAAACAATGCCTATATAAAGGCACCGCATCTGAGATTTCCGAGAGGTCGTTTAAGTGATCCGAGATTCCCGGAGGCAACCGCCATGCACGTTCACGCCAAACAATGCCTATATAAAGGCACCAACCCCAATGGCATAGGGGGGGGCAAGTAAGCATATTCTAGCTCTCATGCTTTATGATTTTTAGCTCGTAGCCTACTATGGAAGTACTGACTTAAGCATCGGAGCGACCTCGCCGAGTTAGCCACCCCGGGTCCTTTGACATTGATTCCTTGCAGGTCTCTAAAGAACTACGAAGCTCAACAATCAATCCAGCTTGCCACCAGTCAGCTTGGCCCTCTGGTCAGCTCGGCACCTAGTCCACTCCTAGTTCGGCCTGGTCAGCTCGGCATCAAGGTCCTCACCCAGCAAAATTCTCCACTTCGGCCTCTAAATCATCGGCCTGTGGGGAGTCTGCTCAAGGAGAGGCAGGGCAGACACTCGGAAGAAAAAAATTACAAGTTTTTCTGTACCTTTTTGCTAAATTACAGGCTCCCCTTGAGATCTCATCTTAGAGCTAGAGCTGTCAATATTGATGGTGATTGTAAGTTTTGCAGGGAAGAAGAAAATGCTAATCACTTCTTTAAAAGCTATGATGGTACTAGACAAGTTTGGTTGATGGTTAATTCATCTATTCAAGGTTTAGATGACCAAGAGAAACTATTTAGGGATTGGTGGTTAGAAATTTTAAGGAACCAATCGAGTGAACAAAGGAATTTAAGAGAGAAATATCTTTTCTTGTTGTAGCATCTTTGGAAAAGAAGGTACCTAAGAGTATTTAAGGACATTTCAATCCCCCTATCTAAAGTTGTAGAAAAGTCTCTCTTCTCCTTTGTTGAATACCAAGAAAGTTTTTCTGACCCCAAATTAAATTCAGCATAGCTCTAACTATTCTAAGTTGGTTAGGTGGAACCCCCTTGAGATTGGAACAATTAAGATTAATTTTGATGCATCTTGTGATAATAGGGGCTTGTGCACCATTGTTACTCTAGCTAGAAACCACCCTGGTGCGGTGTTGGATTACAAAGCCTGTAAATTGGGTCTTGTCTCCATTAATAAGGCTGAGGCCTGGGCTGCGTTGGAAGCCCATAACTTGGCTATGAATTTTAGGGATTTCCCTCTAATTATTTTAGGCGATTCCAAGCTCGTGATCTCCTATCTTAACTGTGTGACAATGGCCCTGTGGAACCTTAGGAGGACCATTCTCGACTGTTGGGAGCTGAATGAGAAATGCAAGGGAAGTACCACCTACAGGCAAGTCTACCGCAAAGCGAATCAAGCTGCTGATTGATTGACTCATAAAGCCCAAGAGGCCCAGACATCTAAACCAAAATTTGTTTCAATTAATATCTGTAAGCTTCCTTTGCCTTTTGCTTTCATTTATTCTAGCTATTTGTGGGGACGTGTTACCCCCTGTCTTGTGTAGTCCCTTCTGGTTTTTATCAAAATAATAATAATAAAATAATAATAATAATAATAATAATAATAAGGAACAAGTTAGAAAGTTCCCATACACAATTTTAATTCTAATGGGAAAGGTTTCAACTCTTCCACCTTAGTTTTGATTCATAAAATGATAAAATTGAACCAAAATGAACCGTAAACAAAGCCTTGGAGATGACACATAGCTAGTACATCGATCAATTTGAAAACACAATACCTTTAAGTTGGATGTTCTCCATGAATATATAGGGGTGTAAACGGATCATATTCGAATATTCAATTCGAATTCGATTAATTAATTATTTTAGATAATTAATAAATATTTTATTGATATAAAGTATATAAATATATAAATTATTTATATAACTTAATTATATATAAATTATATAAAATATTTTATATATTATATATAAGAATTAAATAATCAGTCGAATTCGGATATTTATTAAGTCAAATCAGGTCATATCCGAATTCAATTGATTAGATATTCGAATTATCCAAATTCGATATGATTATATTTAATATTGAATTCGAAATCAGATTTTAGAATACCGTTGACACTCCTATGTATACATAAGCTCACCATATTTACTTGGCTTACAACCAAGAAAAGAAAATGAAAAATTAAATGATACATTTGTATTAATACATGGAAAATAGAACTCTAAGAGTTACATCTCAGAAAAGTTCCACAGAAAGGGAAATACATGCATTTGCTATTTACATGTTCCACCAACATTGGGATTGAAACCAGGTCAAAATTCTAGAAAGGGGGCATGCAATAGAGCTCGAATGAGGGTTATTAATACTTAATAGTGAAAGAAATCTAACCCATCTTCATTAACTTGACATGTGATGAAACTAAACACAATTCAGGTAGGTATATATTCCAACTAAAATACATACCAATTGTAAATTGTAAATATCAGGCCTTACCCATGTACATATAGAAAAGGCTGTTTCCAAGATTTGACCTTATAATTCATAAATCTGGTCATGGGGTATGACTGGTATGGGGTATTATCATGTTGATCAAAATCAATCGAGTCTGGCTTTCTGAGCGTGGTTTATCATCTTATGAATGTGTTGAATGAAGCTGGCCTGTAATGTTACTTTCTGTTGATCTAAAAAGTAGGTAGAATCAAGAATCAGGTTGCATTTGGATGAAGTTCAAGATTTATGATTTGTGTTTTTAAAGCATAATAGCACACATTCCCAATTTGGAAGAGTATTAAAAATGATCAAAATCAATGGATATAAAGCCTTTAGGAAAAAAAAAAAAATTGTTGTTAAATCAGTTTCCAACAATATAGACGATTTGTTTATAGAAGTCAATGCAGAAGAGATAAGAGTTGCCTTTTGGAATTTCCTCAAGAATAAATCCCAGGGCCTTACAGCGAAATGTTGTTTTATAAAACATTGGGACCATTACTCGCACCATTTTGGAAATTTTTGAATAAGGGAAAATTCTTACGGAAATGACCCATATTTCGATAATTCTAACCCCGAAGCAGAAAAACCCAGAAAAAGGTCACCCAATTCCATCCTATTAGCCTCTAATCATCTATAACGTGGTAACCAAAATTATAGGTAGGCTCCCATGCTCCGATGGAGTCCAACATTTCATATGGATGAGTCTTATAGGTAAGCTCCTCACTGGTATAGTTCTGCACCATAGGAATGTCATAGCTGACCCAAAATGCTCTCTTTGTCAAGTCAAAATGAAGACATCACCCATATGCTAGGTTCAAAATTTTGATATGATAAGCTTGATTGGGTTCCAATATATCTGTTTACAGGATTTTATCCCATTCTTTTTTAATGCAAAATATTCTTTTTTAGTTCTCCAAAAATCAAATTTTGAAAAAAAAACCAAAAAAATAACATTTCTGTGTGTATCTAAGTATCAATATACCTCTCTCGATATACAGAAACGTATCGATACTTTGAACCATGCCCATATATTCTTTAATTGTCCAAAAACCAGAGATATATGGACCTATTTTCCAATAGCTATGCCTATCCCTCACAATTTTAAATCTTGGATTCATAGTTTACAAAATCAACTCCAAAAACACATTATCCTTGTTGTGTCATGCTGTGGATCATTTGGAAATCTAGGAATATTTGGAAAGAAATAAATATCCATCAAATTCATGTGGTCGGATATAAATAACATTACTGACATGTATATTTTGCTGCTAATCCCACTTGTTCAAAGTGGTATCAGGTTTTGGAAATGCATTACATGGGTCCCTCCTAAACACAACCTTAAGCTCAATACAGAGGGAGCATCAAAGCAAAACTCAGTAATGGCGCGCTTAGCTGCTGGTCTTTTCAGAGATTTTAGGGTCGATGGTGTGGAGAATACTTCAACAACATTGGCATTGCTTCAATTGAAATGGCAAAACTATGGGCTATTCATGAGGGGCTATGACAAGCAATTCAAAAAGAGTTCCTTCCTCTCATCATCGAATCAGACTCCTTATCCACTGTTACTACTATTCAACAAGGAAAAATCACCCAATTGGGAATGAAAATTCTCTTCAAGACCGCTATGCAGCTTATTAGCCAATGTCCAAATGTTACCTTCTCTCATTGCTACAAAGAAGCAAATAGATGTGTTGACAGTATAGCCAATATAGCTTTAAACTTACCTAAATAACCCCCTATAAATATTATAAAATGTTTTGGTAGAAGACATGACTGAGTCTCCTCAGTGGAGAAGTTGTAATTGTTTTGTTAGTTAGTGTTATATATCATCGTTTTGGATAAAAAAAAGAATACAATAATGGTTATTGAAGAGGCATGATATATATGCAAAACAAAAAAAAAGAAAGAGAAACAAATTGATAACCAATCAACGATGTGATAAAAAAAAATGTGGTACCTTAATCAGATAGAGCAGGGGACAAAGCTTGTGAGGTCCACTGATCTTGTCTTATATTTATACCTCAACTTGGTGTGAAAAGAGTACAAATACAAAATATATAGAATGTAAAACCTTATGTTTTGTATTATTTTGTATGTATATATATATATATATATATATATATATATATTTGTATTTTTTATCTTTCTAAACCAAGCCTAATTAAAATTTGGTTATAAATGTATTAAGGGTGCAAGCTTGGTTGAGATCAGGCTGGGTTAGGGTTGGCATGGCTTCTCTACCTTTTGTCAAATGTTCCTATTTACTAAACATAAGGATTGGGGTCAATTAAGTATCAGCATTATGTGTATACAAGGACATAGTTATTATGTTCATGAAAAATTTTGCTTTTAAATTTTAAGTTGTTGGCATACAACATATATACATATGACTCGAATCTGCAATGAGGAAATAATTGAAAGACTCGAGGATTATAATGACCTGTGATCACAAAGTGTGTCAAAGTCCATAGAGTTGTTTCCCTAGGGTGGAGTCTTTGATGGGAGAGAGAAAAAGAGAGCTCATAAGCCAGAGCATTGCTACTGATCTAGCCTACAAGATTATCAAACATCATGTTCTACATCTTTTGCCTCTTTTTGATATAGTGTGTATAAACTATGTAAAAAGAGAACAGAAAAAGGGTTGCTCATGATAATAGCCTACGAGGCGTGTAAATACAATCACGTAGTATGTATAGAGAGAAACCTTAATTCGTATTGTGTACTGTTGATACTTAAGTAATAGTCTTGTTCATTTTTTAGAAAGGCAAGTTCACTTGATCAATAGAAAAGTTGTTTACTCACCCTGCAGGTAAGTAATTAATAGAGAAAGTGATTTTTCCTTATATCCCACACGAATTCAAATAAAACAAACATGGAAAAGCAGTCAATAGGAACCACTAAAACAACCAAACAAGGCCTTCAAGAATTGGACCCACTAAAACAATTGGGTGTGACTTCAATTTTATTGGACAGTCAAGGAAAATTTCACATCAAAATAATAAAAACAAATTAAAAACTATGCACAAAGATGGTTGAACATTATTTAATTCATGATTTTTGACATGGTTGATGTCATTGGGTGCCCAGATCCCACTATCATCATCATGTGGGATGCAAGAGGGAGGATGTACTTAAGTCCCACATCGGTAAGATAGAAAAGAAGCAAGTGAAAGAGGGAGGTATTAGTAGAGAGAATGGATAAGAGAAATACATACTTACCTGGACGGGGTCGATGGGTGATCAAGAAGGCCCATGGCCTAGGTTGGCGACCTTCATTGCACTAGGGAGGGGTGCCCGCCTAACATCTCCCCGAGTGGGAGAGTGTACGTCATAATTTGTGGTAGCGGGGGTACGCGTTCGCGCGGCCCCTACCCAATATTAAATTCAAGTTTTAATTCGACTAACCACTTGTTGTTGAATGTGAATTTGTAGCGCTTCTGATTAAAACTGAAAACGGTTTCTATTTTTTAAGATAAATCTTCAAGTTGTTACTAGTTTTAACCTGTAGATACTAATCATGGGGAAGTTGTTTTATCTGGACCTTAAGAATTTGATTGAGGAAGAGCAGACTAGACTACTATCCATCAACCTTTCTCCAATTTGGTAAATGTAAATGCGATGTAGCTTTCATTGCTGAGTCCAAGCAAGGAGCAGTCGCCTGCGATCTCTGAAACTCAAAAGGGGGAGTTGGTTAAAGCTGTGGGTAATCGAAAGCTGCTTCTGAATTCTGAGCAGGTATCTCATGTTCTTTTTGAGTCTGATACTTCTGCAGTTGTTCGTGCTGTCAATAGTTGAAGAAACAGAGAGTTTTCTTCTCTGTGGGGAACATTCTTAATGATGTGGATCTGCTCTGGGATCAGTTCGATCCAGTTTTCTTCAGTTCAGCATGTTAACAGAGCCCAGAATCAGGTCGCCCATTATTCTATTGCGCGGTAGGCGCTGATCTCCCCCTTGCTCTTTCAACCAGGACTCAATTTTTTCTTGCGTGGCTTTCTGGTCCCAACTCTTTTGAAGTTGGGCCCGCGACTTGGGTTTGGGTTGGGCCCTACTCAATTTGTAGCTGTAAGTCGAATTCTGTCCAAGCTTCAGCTATTAGCAGCGTATATGATTGTGGCTTCTTCAGAGTTGGTTTAGCTCCTGATAGCGATAAACCGATAGTGGTAGTTAGTTTGTGACTTTGTATGTGTAGTGACTTAACCTGGTTTAATGGAAACACTTCTGTCTTTAGTGGATGTTGAACGCAACTAGTAATAAGTAGATTGAATCCTAAGTCCACGGTTGATGGAGTTGATTCGATTCTCTCCTCCCTAAATCCCATGTCGGACGTAAGAGGATAACTTCATTGGCCACAGATTTTATATAAGATTTTACTTCAGACTGCATTATTCTTCACGGAGCCGTGTGGTGAGCGCAGAGCGGACCATTCTTTCGCCTTTTACTAAAGAATACCGTGTGCTCGTCGCATTCAACGGCATACGCTTATTTTTGAAAGGCTTTCTCAGTGCTGAGAAGCCCTGAACAAATCTTTATTTTCAAACTACTTTTCCTCGAATGCTTAGTTCTCTTTTTTACGGTATCGTACTTGTAAGCATATATCTGGCTTTTTACTGTATTGTAATGGAGTCTTCCAATTGGGCAAAACGCTGGCGTATCATCTGGTTTTTTTGTTGGCTGCTATGTCTGAAGATGATATTCCAAGTTCGGAATATCTTGGAGTCTGATATTCCGACTTGTATCGCTCTCTTCAACTGGTTTTCGAATAGTCCAAACTCAAATCCAATTGTCCGTGTGGAGATCCAAGTTATTTCGATGATATACGTACGGTTTGAAGTGTCTAGCTTTCAGCAGGTGTCTTGGCACTTCGTCCCCCTCTCTAGCAATCGGCGGGCGCCAGCATTTCTTTGGCAAAGCAGGAATTATTACCTTAAAGCTAGCCACCTGGTTTTTTGAGTTTCCTTAATTCTGCTTTGATAAGCTCTGTGCTCTCTAGTCAGATTAAATATTTGCATGTAGCGGGGTTCTCCCCCGTTGGTTCTTCAATGAAAATTCTTCTTTTGGGAGAACGATGAAATTAATTCATGTTTACCCAAAAAAAAAAAAAAAAAAAAGATTTGAGAATTCAGAGAAAGCCTTGTTTGCTTTAAAACAGTTCATAAGTTTTCATTGCTTTTTGGTAGATGAAAGTCTTTGTTTGCTCCCTCGTGTCTGTTGACTCAAACTCTGATTCAGATGTTTTCTGGTCAAGGCCAAGTTGTGCTAGGCCAAGCTGATATGTTCTCCAAGAGAAGAAAACTAAAGTGGCTGGGTGTCTTTTTACTTGGGGAGGGCAATCCGATGCTTAAATCAGAGAGGTTTATGGGTTCTTTTGAGAGTTGAGAGAGAAATAGTTAGCGGGTTCTTCCTTGCAAGTCGCCTTGGATTCCTAAAACTTGGCCGACTCCTAGGATAGGTCACCATAATCTTATGGGTCCTACTAGTTTGGCCTTGCCGAGATGGAGATCGGCCTAGGTGAGGTGCTCCAACCTAACTTGCTGAGTTGGTTTGCTTACTTAATGCTGAGGTGTCATCCAAAGGCTACATATGTCATTATATGATTGGGAGGACCAAATTACCCCTCATCACAAGCCATCTCTCATCTCCATATTTGTGGTAATTTGTTTCGAATGGTAATCTCACCTCAGCTTTCAAAGGAGCATTTGAAAATTGGAGATGGGCTGCTACCCTATATCACAGAAGGTTTTTTATTTTATTGAGTTTATTAAATTGAAGGAAAAACTAAAATACTTTTGATCGAGCTAATCCTCAAGTATACAATTGGACAGTATTGCTTCTTGGATGAGCCACCTATTGAGTTGTTTCCTTTTCTTCAGCATTTTCAATCCAAGAGTCATCTGCAGTCTTGCATATAAATTCTGGTTTGAGTATCTAATGCATTTGACAGACTGAAGAAAAGCAGCATCAGTCAAGATCACAAATGGGATTGTGATTGATTTTAACAACGAGACTGCTACCTCTTCGGGTTGTGACAAATTATGCGCCAAAGTCTCAAATTGTGAAAGTTCAGAAAGATATGAACTATAATGTTAAGAACATCGCATGGTTTCTGTTTTAATTTGTCAACTCTTGTGCAGCTTGTGTTCAAGTAATTTGGTAATAGTAAGTAGTAGGGGGTGCTCATGGTTGGGTTAACCGAATCGTGGGCTCTTTTTTGAAATCAAATGGCATGGATAGCACTGGTTTTTGAAAATCTCGTGAACTGATGAAGCCTAATTGAAACTATTCGGTTAACCAGTCCATCGATTGGGTTTTTGATCGATTTGGTTTCTTGGTTTTTTATATTTATAATATATATAAATAAATATAAAAATATATGATATAAATAGATAATTGTAAATATAATGTGTTTATATATAATGCATATAAATTAAACCATTGGTTTTTCTTTTAGGTTAACTGAGACCAAACCAAAACCAAATTGATCAGTTCAATTAATCAGATTTTTCGGTTCGGTTTCTTCAATTCAGTTTTTTTTAGGTTGTTCATTTTTTGTTGAGTACGTAATACATTTACTTGTCGATCCTAAGTCTTCTTTTGATGTCATTTGATAGTAATATGTTGTTTTCATGATTATATAGATAATTAGAAGATCTGATTGACTCATTTATTTTCATAAAATTTTCACTTCTCATTCTTTGTTGGGCTCTTTTAAATATTCTTTTTTCTGTAATCGAGTTCCAAAATTTATCACGGATCAGATGGTCTTAATTTTTTGTTGTGTTATTTTACAGGAATTTTGTTGCACTTTCTTTACTAAATGGGTGCTCTGATTTGGATAGCTTCCTTTTGGATTTTCATAACTCATGTTTGTGTAAACTTGAGACAGATTTGATTACTTAATTACTCTAATAATCCAATGGGGACACAAACACATTAAGGACGTTACAGTACTATAAAATGTCTTGTCCGTCTGTACAAGGCAGCTGAGGTAATGCCACTCGACTGTTTATTCTAATTCTTAGTAACAATATGTGCTATATAAATAAGAGAATTTTGAACTAAAGATGATGAAGAGTTGGGTAGATTGAGGAAACCCAAATTGTATGAGCAGCATGGCCAAATTGGAAATCATCTTGTATTCCAACCAGAGGGCAATGCCTATTGATAGGAAATCTTTACCTTCCCAACATTCCTCTGGCCGATCCAATTGTTTTTACAGGTAGATGGTGCTGTGATAGTGAGAACATAGAATTCAGTCTTGGATGACTGCTAAAAGCTCCACACCCACCTACAGATGTTATGGCAAAAAGCAACTTAACCCATTGAAAGGGAAGAACATAACTGGAGAAGATCTTTCTGGAACAGAACCCATGATACAAAGATCTGCCAAGAATTCTCTATAGGGAATCACCAGATAAAGAGCACTGTTTTTCTTTTGATGTGGGGAAAAGCCTTGTGGGATGGAACTCAAAGTAGGTCCTACTAGATGAATGATCTAGTTGGGCCATTAAAAGTTGCAATGGTAGTAGTGTGGACTATGGAACTCAAAATTTGGATATGGTTTCCTTTGATGGCAGAAGTGGAAATTGGTTCTAGTCCCACATCGGTAATGTAGAGGAATATTGGAAGAATAATTGAGTTATAAAACGCAAGTGAAGAGACTGGAAAAAGCATACCTTTCTCGGCCTTTTGGCTAAGATCAAGTGTAGTATCTGTTCTTATCAGTTTAATATCTGATACGTGAGCCATCGGCCCACATGATATTAAATTAATTTTTCTTGGGGGAAGGCCCATCACAGTAGCTTGCTACTCGGGCTTCCATGCGTCTCCCTTGCATTGCAATACTGCACGGGCCTGGCGCTCCCCTACCAAACCTATTTTAATGTTTTTCCGTTTTAAAGTTGGTTATAACAAGTCCGTCGGTTCTTTATTTATTCTGCATTTATAAAATTCATAAATTTTGATTATTTTTGTTTCGGTTTAATGTATACTCTCAAAAATGAGAAAACTCGACGTATTGGGCCTGGGCCCATCCCAGGAACTGAAAATCTAAGTCCAGCACCAGCAGACATAAAATTTTGGGTTGGGCCCATCTAAATTGCACCTCCCATGTGGAGTCTTTCAACCAAAGTTGAGCTCAACGCAAGTGCCTATCAATCAAGGGTTTGATTATGATGCTGGAAAAACTTACGACTGACTGGTATCATAAAAGTGGTGATCAATCAGGTGGTTTTCATAAAATTTTACAGGGTTTTGATTGGTCAATGCTCTTCCAGTTTCATACCTTTCCGGTGGTTCAACTCCCGGGAAATGCATTTGCCTCGGTCCAACGGTTAGAAATTGCAGCTTCATGGCTTGGTGGTGCTATAACCATCGGAGACGAGTTCATGAAAACACCTTCCCATTCAGTTGGATGTTTTCCTTCATTAGCCCATGCATTATCTCACCATGGATACTTGGCATACAACCAAAAAGAATAGAGCAAACAAATGCACAGCAACAACAAAAATCAGAGTAAAACATACAAGAACTTTGCAGCAAGGAAAATATACATCAGCCATTGACAATTTCTTAAATGGGTTATGCAATGGATCCAATGAGTTAGTGAAAGAAATCAACCTACCTTCATTATCATGATTTGTGATGAGACCTAACACAAAACTGGTTATAATATATACCACTGCAAACTTGTAAAATCTTTGAGGAAAACAGAATTCCCACTGGACCATATGGAAATGGCATTATACAGTTACTATACATACCACCATGGAGGTTTCCTCTGAATTAATCATACATCAAATGAAATCATTGCATTTGACAGTAAGTTTTAAAAACTAGACTTATTTTCATCCTAAATACTGCTTCAATGCCATTTTGCTCCCAAAAAACTATATTCTGAGATACATTGTAGTTCTCTTGGGGGAAATATAAATGCATCTCTTCTTTTCATTTGGATGGTATAGTAGTATTTATAGGGTAGTGATAAGATTTAGTTCAAGAATCAAGATGAAGCTCATTCCTCAGTGCCCCTATAAATCCAAGGCCCTATGCAGAGGATCACCTACTTTAGAAATACTGGAGAACTAAAGAGCCCACTAAGCTATTCATAGTAATCTTTGCCAGCTACTCTGCCTCTGGATCACCTTGAATAGGGGAATTGAGTACAAACTTCATTGATAACACCAGAACAGAACCTCAGCCATCCTCTTCAGAAGGGAAAGAAGAACTCAGATGTATGCCTTTCTTCTTAAGTGCTCCCATCTAAACTCATGTGCCCTGAGCTCATCTGACCTCAAAATCTACATGGTCAAGGGGTATGGCAGAACTATGGCTATAATTCTTTCTTTACATGCAAATAAAGTCCACAGTAAGGCCATTGTCGAATGTTGGTTCCAGGTATCTGGGGTCTTGGCAGAGTTGGACCGGATATGGCACTAACCTTTTGGCACTGTTTTTGAACAAGTGACTGCTCTCAGAATCGAACCAGCACCTGAATGGCTTTAAATCATGGATAGAAGTAGAACCCAATTGACAAAGTCTTAGACCTCTGAATGGCTGACAAAGTCTTAGACCTCTGAATGGCTTTAAATCATGGATAGAAGTAGAACCCAATTGACAAAGTCTTAGACCTCTGAATGGCCTAAACCTTAAAAGTGAGAAGATCAATGGCGGTTTAAGGAAAAAAATAAAGAGAGAAAAATAAGGACAATTGTCAGTTGTGTCTAAGAAACACATACAACATTGAAGCAAACAATTGGACCATTGCCACCACAAATATGCCACATGGGCTTTGAGGTAACCAGCTGATGGTGAAACAACTGCAATTAGGCATACTTGTCTCCAGATTCCCTAAATTATCTAGTTGTTAAAATAGAATTTCAGCAAATAATTGTAGCCAGTGTCTACTGGCAATAATGCATTTTTTTCTAATAAACCAGTGAATAGATCTGATGGCAGTATCAGCTCTCAACGAAGATGAGTTTTAAGATAATTAATGGGAGCTTTGGAAAACAAGTTCTTTGGCTGTGATTATAAGTTTTGCATAGAAAATTTAAAGAAAGGGACTCTGATGCATGAACCTTACTAATTCCGCAATTCAAAGTCTCAAATGATTCATGAGCCTTTAAAATCCAGTCTAAAAATAGTCAATTTAACCTTAGAAACAACAGTCTTAATTCTTAATCTCACTCTGATTTTGCTAGTTTCATGTTTAGACTAACAGCATTTGAATCTACTGTACTGCCCATAGTTTGAGGGACTCTTACGAGGAATGAGGATCTGTTGAAAGACCTAACGAATTATATGCAACTTTCAACAAGAGATTTTATATTAAAGGAATCATGGGATTATTCCAAATTCCCAGAAGCCGATGTTGTCAATGGAGTTTACTGCAGATACAGAAGATAGGCAAAGTTTGAAAAACCCCGACTTTAGACGGGAAGCTGAACCTGGACAGAATTGACGGAGTCGGGGCAAGAAAAGTGATCGTCCGATTGGGATTGACCCCTAGGACATTAGTGGATCATCGGAGCACCGACTCGTTATCCTTCCACCGATGGGAGCGGGAGGTTGTCGCTGCTCTGTGAAGCCAGCCTGACGCGGTGCCCTCCGCTCTAAGAACCCAGAGACCCGAGAGCCTACGCTCAAGCCCCATGGCTCAACTCCCTACTTGGAACGGGCGTGCCAGCAAATTACTCCGCCTGATCCTGTCCATCGAAGTCAGACCAACATTCGAACACTTTGATGCCCCCGCTCGGGTTACAAGCTCACACTACCGAGCTCGGCGATAATTCTGGCTGCTGAAGCATAGATAAGGAACTTCGATCCTTCGTATTTGCTCGATGTGGGACTTTTGGCAAAGTTGTGTTATCCTTGGAAAAAGAGATTAGCTCTTATCAAGAGACTACATCCAACTAGTGTGCCGTGATCCAACCACTAAATTACGTGCCAAAATTCAACAATTAAGATTCAACCTCATCTAGCTGCTCAAATGATATCTCATGTTTGATAAAAAAAATTCATAATATTAGTATTGCGTATTGTGTACTGAATCTGCGAGCTTGGATATTGGCATATTGCACATGCCTCAGAGAGTGAATCCAACTTTTTCCTCTTTGACTTAATGAGAAGCCATAATCGCAGTCATTACGGAGACCACATCTCCGCCCCACGGCACATTCCCGCCATGTATTTGAAACATCTCCCGATGGTACCAGAACTGATGATGCCATCTTCGGGAGATGCTCTCAATACAAGGCGGGAATGTACTGGCGTTGTGGGGTGAAGATGTGAGTTCGTCATTACGACCTCAATCACGTCTCTAGTAATGACAAAGTGATGCTCGGCCACATGGTCATTGCCTTAATGGTTCTAGCCTAAATAACACCCAACGTGCAGAGATAGCAGAGCCATTACAGAAAGTCCATTACGCCGCCTTCAGGAGAGACCTTTGCCTATAAGTACGGATAGCCGACCACAGGAAACCTCTCTTACGCACTCTTGTTTTTCCACTTGCTCCTACCCTCCTATCACCTCGACCCCTCGGCTGACTTAATTGTCAGAATCTTCGCCGCCAGGACCACATTTCAGGCCCTTGGACATCTTTTTGCGTCGACAGGTAAGATCCTTGGCCAAAGCACCTTAGAAATTCCAAGAGACTGTTCTCTCCATTAACTTCAGTGACATCAATTGATGTGGTGTAAAATTTCCACTTCCAATTACTATGACTGATCATCAAGACAATTCCTAGACGGTCCTACACCTCAGAATGACATTATGTAAGAGCATTTCTAATAGTTGATGCAACGAGTGGTCTTCCTTGTTGATCAGGTGCGAAGTTTCCAACAGCCAATGGGAGTCTGAAAGCTTAAAGAAAATTTGAGAGATGCCACACAAAGCTTGGAGAGATACCTGACTTCAAGAGAACGAGAGGTGACAAGGTCCTGACAATGTGATTAGTGTGGGCGTGAAATACCCGGTTTGCTGAAAGGTAGGTAGCGCCAATATTATCACCCCAAAGAACGGGGGTGGAGGAGACAGGAACGCTAAGTTCCTGGAGTAGAGACTCGAGCCAAATGAGCTCAGAAGTGGCTATAGCAACAGCTCTGTATTCCGCTTCGGTGCTTGATCTAGAAACGGTGGGTTGCTTATGAGATGACCAGGATATCAAATTGTTGCCTAGAAAAATGCAATAGCCTTCTTGAGATTTGTGGTCATCGGGACAGTCAGCCCAGCCCACATCAGATAAGGCACGGAGACGTAAAGAAGAGGAAGGTGTGAGACATAGCCTGTAGTCAAGTGTGTTTTTGATAATACCGGAGAATTCTTTTGGCAATGGCTAAGAGGATATCAGAATTGGAATCCATTAAGAAAATGTCACCAACGTAGACTAGAAGGAAAATGAGGTCTTGTTGTCGGTGAAGAATAAACAAAGAAGAATCTGATTTGGATATTGTGAAGCCATAGTCAACTAAGCATGAACTTAGCTTAGAGTACCAACCCTGTGGGGTTTGTTTGGGCCTATACAGAGATTACGGAAGGCGACATACAAAGCGACGATGATGAGGATCACTGAATTCAGGGAACTACGACATATAAACATTTTCATCAAGAATCCCATGAAATGCATTTTGCACATCAAGCTGAGGATGAGCCATTTTTTTGAAATAGCTAGAGAAACAAGTACACAAATGGTGGTGGACTTTACTGTCCACAACTCTAGTACGTTGATTGAAGCCTTTTGCAACTAGACGTGCTTTGTACTAGGCAACGGATCCATCTAGATTGTGTTTTAAGCGGAAAACCCACTTAAACCCCACTAAACTGATACTAGGCTTGGGTGGAATCAGCCCCCTGATTACGTAACAAGGCATTGATTTTGGTGTCCATAGCATGGCGCAACTGAACTATAAAAGCAAACTAGAGAGGGTATAGAAAGCATACCTTTCTCGGCCTTTTGCTAAGATCAAATGTAGTATCTGTTCTTATCTGGTTAATGTCTGATACGTGGGCCATTGGCCCACAAGATATTAAATTATTTTTTCTTGGGGGAAGGCCCACCACGGTAGCTTGCATTGGGGCGTTCATTAGTGTTTTTGGTAAATGATTCAGGAGCATTATAGCCGTGTAACCAATGAATGCAGCCTTACCCATGTACATAGAGAAAGGCTGTATGCAGCCTTGGACACTCACACCATTCACACAAGATTTGAACTTACAATGGGGTGGGATTAAACCTGTTCATGGGCCGGGTCGGGCCGGGCTCAGGCCGGGCCGGGCCGGGATCAGGCCGGGCTGGGCCGGGCTTTTACTTTTTATTAACATAAACTTTTCAGGCCCGAGCCCAAGCCCGGCCCGACCAACGGGCCTAAAACTTGGGCCCGAGCCCGGCCCTCAAAAAAGCCCGAAGTCCAGGCCCGAGCCTGAAGCCCGACTTGGGAGTCTAAGCGTCGGTGCCATTTGAGAGAGTGGTGCCTATTGAGTTCGCCGATTCCTGGGAGTCTGAGAGTGAGAATAGAAACCCAGAAAGTGAGAAAATAGAAGATGACAACAATGTCGGCTAGAGAGAGAGAGAGAGAAAGAGAGCTCACCGCTCGAGAGAGAGAGAGAGACGATCTAGATCTGGTGGTGCCAGCCGCCGGTGCGACGGTGCCTGAGTTCGCAAAATGAAAACGGCGGCCTGGGTTCTGGTGGCGTCGGCTGGAGAGAGAACTGAGAAGATAGAAGACCTAGTTCTAAGAAGAGAGAGAACTGAGAATGAGAAGAAAGAAGATGAAAACGGTGCCAGCTAAAGAGAGAGAGAGAGAGAGAGAGAGATCACCGCCAAAGAGAGAGATGACTAGTTCCGGTGGAGTCGACCGTCGGTGACTGAGTTCGCACTTTGTAGGTGCAGTTGGGTTTACCAGTTCTGAGAGTTGAGAGGAAGAAATGAGAGCCGCTTCTGAGAGTGAGAGTGAGAAAGGAGAATGAAAAGAAAAATTTTAAGTATTTAGGGTTAGGGTTAGGTAGTTTAGGAAAAGTTGGGCCGGGCCAACCTTTTTTAACAAATCCTGAGCCCGGTCCGTAAAATAGTCGAGCTCGGGCTTTTAGGCCCGAGGTCAAGCCCGCAGGCTAAAACACATACTCAAGCCCATCCGGAGACCCAAGCCGGCCCCGGCCCATGAACAAGTTTAGGTGAGATAAATGCATGCAGCATTACCCGTGTACATAGAAAAAGGCTGTTTCCAAGATTTGAACTCTAGTCAAGGACCACCTTCAAACTCGTAAATCATATAGGAAAAGAAAATTACCCTCTTAATAATAATGAGGGAAATTCCCCATGAATCAACCATACATCAAATGAAAACACACTATCTGACAGTGTTATAAACCAGACTTATTTCCATCCTAAAAACTGCTTGAACAAAAATTGAAGGAGTGCCTTTTTCTGCATCCAATAAACATATTGTCATCCATCTGTCATAATTTTAGAATGTCTAGGTACCATACCTCAAAGTAAGACACACAACCCTATATTTTGCTACCACAAAAGATTTATTCTTACTAGTACAAATAGATTATTCATCAGACTCTAGAACCTTACACTACGAAGTTTTCTGGATCTTGAGTACAGTGAAACTTCAACACCAGAACCAAAGGGATGTCAGCGTGAACCAAATATCTGGATCTTGAGTACAGTCTTTTCCTTGCCAAGTCATTTCTAGTGAACTTTTCTTTTTTAGTTCCCTTATGCTATGTTTGATTTGCAGGAAAAGGTAAGGAAAGAAAAGTAGGGAAAGCAAAACCACAGTCCAATTATTTGCTTCAATGTTGCATGCGTTTCTTTAAAACAATTGACAATGGACACAATTAACAAACGGAATAGAGTTTGTTTAATATAATAAAATTATAATATATTAGATATGCCAAAATTTTTAAAAAATTTTATTTTTTTTGTATTTTTATCTATTTATTTAATTTTTATTTTTAATAAATTTTTATTTTTTATCTATTAATAAGTTACTTAATAAGTTAATCATGTAACGTAAGTTGTTGATTTTTAATTTTACCTTATTTTTATTTTATTTTATTTTCTAATTTTAATATTTCATTAGTAAATATTATTTTTAATATGATAAAAATTTTCATTGTTAGTAATTCTTTTTTTGTTATATTCCCTTATTTTTCTAAGTTTCTATTATTTTCTAATTAAAAAAAATATTTTTAGTGAAAAATTCCCTTATTTGCTTTTTATAATTTTCAAAATTGCATATCTAGTTAGATCAATCAAATTTAGATTGGCCTAATTCGGTAAGAACTGGTAATTAAAGTTCGCAGGTTAGATAGTTTTTGTGTATGCAAACAATCCGACCCATGAACTTCGTCTTCTAAATGCATTACATTTTTTGGGCCCTTGGTTCATTTCTACTTTTTATTTTTTTCTTCTTCTGGGAAATTAGTAGAGTTGAGGAAACAACCTGATCCATTTGATCAACCACCATAATGTTTCAAAATTTTAAGTTCGTTCAATGGAGTTATACGTTAAAAGAGGCAATTCATGTTCACAACAAAATATTTTTAGAAAATTAGTATGAAATTTACATATAAGTTGTAGAAAAAACTAGTGATTTGTTAACAAAAAAATCTGAAAATAATAGAAAAAAATTATTGAAAATTTAATTAATAGTATTTCTTATATTTATATTAAAGAGATGTTTTCTAAAAATTTATATAACAAATTTGGCCAACCAAACTAGAGGGGCATGTAGATATCATGCAATGACTTTATTAATAATGCATCAAACTGAATTCAGGAAACATATTATATAAATTGTTATAAATTACTACACGTATAAAGCCATTAATATGCTATTATTTATTTAAATTAGGTTATTACTTAATATTCATAAAAATATAAAATATATTAGATCTCTGAGAATTTGTTGGTATAATCATCTTGAGTTGGCATGGCTTGGCTCGCTACTTTAAACTTTTAGCAGAATGTATGTTATAGTTGTTAAGAATGTAAGTTCCCCTAATAATAATAATTCAAGCATTCTTTCTTCAGCTTGCATTCAGGAAATTTTGTAAGACACAAGCCATTAATTCAAACCCTTAGGCCATTTTTGGTTCATTTCTCATTTTTTTCTCATTCTTGTCTAATGTGAGATTTTAAAATGGACAAGAATAGGTGAAATGAGAAAATAATGTTATGCACCAAACGTTTTTTTTTCCTAACAAATGAATTCTTTTCAAACTAACAAGTGTCTTATGTTGTTCCTTTTAATTCTTAAATAAAAAAAAAAATGTGTTAGCAGTCATAAACCACCAGCCTAGACTGAACCAAATCCATAGAAACCAAGTTCAATCTAGCCCAAATAAAATGCAAATGGACCATATTGGGTCCAATCCAATCCAAATTGAATCAAACACCAAAATAACATGAAAAATCCATAAAATATATAAAAAAAAAACTATAAACACCTACTACAATACAATCCAGTCCAATTAAAATGCAAATGGACTAGATTGGGTCTAATTCAATCCAAAGTGAATGAACAAAAGCATTTTTGTAAAAGTACTTTGATAAAAATACTCTCATTAAAGTACTTTTGTAAAAGTACTTTCATAAAAGTACTTTGAGAAAAATATTTTCATAAAAGTACTTTGAGAAAAATACTTTCACAAAAGTGCTTTTGTAAAAGTACGTACTTTCGTAAAAGAGCTTTTGTAAAAGTGCTTTCATAAAAGTACTTTTATAAAAGTGCTTTTGTAAAAGTGCTTTCATAAAAGTATTTTTGTAAAAGCACTTTTGTATAAGTGCTTTTGTAAAAGTACTTTCATAAAAGTGCTTTTGTAAAAGCGATTTCGTAAAAATACTTTTGTAAAAGTGTTTCATAAAAGTACTTTTATATAAGTGCTTTTGTAAAAGTATTTTTCATAAAATTATTTTTATAAAAGTGCTTTCATGTAGAAAGTACTTTTATAAAAGTGCTCTCATAAAAGTACTTTTGTAAAAGTACTTTGCTTTAATAAAAGTAATTTTCATAAAATTACTTTTATAAAAGTCCTTTCATAAAAGTGCTTTCGAGAAAATGTTTTCATGAAAGTGTTTTTATGCTAGTGGTTTTTAACCACTAGCATTAGAGTTTCTTTAAAGAATGAAAGTGGGCAAGATGGGGCATGATTGTTTTTCATGCTGCGGGCTACCCCAGTTTTTGTGCTATGGGATGATTTTTCATTTTGAAAAGAATGAGGCCGATGGCAAGAATTTTGTAACCAAACGCTCTAATGTTATTCATTCTAGAATGAGCAAGAGTTAAAATAGTGAAGCCCTAAGCAGCAAACCAAACAAGGCCTAAGTCTGTTTAGTTCTCAAAATTAGATTGTCATTATAGCTTGGAGAGAGGGGTGCCTAATACCTTCTTTCTCCTAATCCAACTAAAGACAAGATCTTTGATAGAGTGCTTTTTAGATGGACAAATGGAGTCATTATTTATTAAGCTTTCAAAACAAAAATGTCTTTTTTAAATTTGAAATTAGAATTGGAGAATGAGCAAGAGTTAAAACAATAAGCCCTAAGCAGCGAACCAAACAAGGCCTAAGTCTGTTTAGTTCTCAAAATTGGACTGTCATTATAGCTTGGAGAGAGGGGTGCCTAATACGTTCTTTCTCCTAATCCAACTAAAGACAAGATCTTTGATAGATTGCTTTTTAGATGGACAAATGGAGTCATTATTTATTAAGTTTTCAAAACAAAAATGTGTTTTTTAAATTTGAAATTAGAATCCATTTCCTCTAAAAAAATGGATGGTGACTCCTACTATTGATCCAACCATGAGCTTATTAGAAATCACAACAAAATTTTTAAAATCTAAATGTCTTTTCATTTTTTATTCTTTTATCTTTACTTAGACATGTGCATAGCACCTCTCATTTAGTGTTTTCAATCCACTATTGACTCACATTCGAGATTATGCAGGATTATACACAAAAGATCCTTTTTTGGCTCTCTCTTCAACCCTATGTCTCTTATCTCTAGGAGGTCTTCCTCCACTAGTAGTTTTTTTTGGAAAACTCCATCTATTCTGGTGTGGATGGCACGCATACCTATATTTTTTGGTTTCAATAGGACTCCTTATGAGTGTTGTTTCTATCTACTATTATCTAAAAATAATCAACTTATTAGCGACTGGACAAAACCAAAAAATAACCCCTCACGTGCGAAATTATAAAAGATCTCCTTTAAGATCAAGCAATTCCATCAAATTGAGTATGATTGTATGTGTAGTAGCATCTACTATACCAAGAATATCAATTAACCCAATTATTGCAAGTGCTCAGGATATCCTTTTCTAGCTTCTAGGGTCTATTTCTTAGTTCAAGATCCCTCTTACTAACTAGAATCAAAGAATTAGTAGATCTATTCCACCCAAAATGGGAATGGGCTGGGCTTATGAACTTACAATCTGATGATCGAGTCAATTCCATGATTATAAGTTCATTCCAGACTGGAATAGGGTTATGTACATTCTCATTATGAGAAGGGGTCATTTGAGCGTATGTAATTAGATACTATGTTTACATATGGATCCCTACGCCATTACATTACGTTTAGGATTAGAGATAGGCGTAATCGGACCTACTTTTTACATATCTCTCTTTATTTGGGTACCATATTCACTTCTTTGGGCTTCTATTGAATCAAGAAATAGGTTTGATTGTACATATTTTTGATATATAAGATATCCTCTGGACAATTCAAATTGAAGTAATTGGATGTTCCAGTTGGGCCTATATGACATGACCGATTGATAGAAATACTCCAACACTCCACCTTTGTCATATATTCCATACATCACACTAAATAGATATCATATTCATGGAATTCGATTCACTTTCAAGATGCCTTGGTGGTGAAATGGTAGACACGCGAGACTCAAAATCTCGTGCTAAAGATTGTGGAGGTTCAAGTCCTCTTCAAGGCATAATATTGAGAATGCTCATTGAATCAGCAATTCAATAAGAGATCTCAGACCAAATCAAAATTGATATACCGAATATCTATTTATACGAAGTATTCTGGTGACCCACACGATCCGAGTCCGAGCTGTTGGAAGTGGAATAAGTTCGGCAACGAAACACAAAATCTTGGTGATATTCCCTATCTAATGAATGGGGAGTCCGCTTTGAAATCGTTTGCCCTGCACCCCCCCCCCCCCCCCCCCAAGTATATGCTTCAACAAGAATCACACAAGGGTAGATTGATACAATAGAAACCTCTAGTAAAATGCCCGCCCGTAACCCAACAGATAAAGTACATTACATAGTCTGCTTTAGGAATTGGCGACTTACCCATTTAGTGACTTTGGCACTAGATGTTCCCAAAATGGGTGCTATCGGGTCAGGTGAATTCAGTAGTAGACGTCTGTTGGCATTCCAACCCTAACTTGGTCTCGGTTCCGATTTGAATTAACCTAAAAGTCAAAAATCATACAACAACCATTGTCTTGGTCAATAACCCACTGACCTAGTGGTGTGTCCGAAAGCGTGTCATTAAACACTTCACAACACCAGTTTAAAAATTTATAATTTTATTCCGATTCTCAGACAACTACTAGCACAGTAAAGTGATGAGAACAGGTCGTATCTACAGGGAAGCAAGGGAAAAAAAACTATGTACTTAGATCCGAGAGAGAGAACACAAAGGGGAGTTGTAGAAATATAAAATTAATTAATTAATTAATGGAATTCATTAAAACCAAATTTGAACAGTACTGAGAATAACAAATGCATAAAAATAAATAAATAAAAGAAACGAAATAAAAATGTCTGAGAATCCGATCAGAGGTAGTAGTCTCTGGATCTCTCCTTCGACTCTCGAACTTCTCGAGCTAGGCCTTCCGCCTTACCTGGCCAAATTTCAGATCTGAAGAAAAAAAATAAAACACAAATTAAATCTAATAAAAATAAATTTGCAGGAAGGAAAAATTAAACTAGAAATTAAAGAGCAGAAGGTAATTCTAAAACTGAAAAGAAAAAAATGGTTGGGATTCAAATCCAGAGGTGGTAGTAGTGGTGTTGGCGAACTGCAAGTAGGAACCCCTCCTCTTGCCTAGGTGTCATTCTCTTACTCTACTCTTGAACTTCTCAAGATCAGCCTTCCTTCTTACCTAGATGAATTGACCCGCCCCTTTTACAAGGCCCCTGGGACCCTTTTTATAGAGAAGGGTGGACACAACTAGAAATAGGGAGAAAGATGGGGGCGACAGTTGGGATTTAGCAAAGTTAGGAATGCCCTAGGGTTTCTAATGGATGGCTAAGATGGTTTTGGGGTGATCCTATCGCTAAAAATGGAAGGAGAAGACACCCAATATTATGTAGGGCTGATATTCGGGCGCCCAGAAATGGAGGGTGTAGATTATTAGAACATCTAGGGTTAAAGGGTTAAGATTAAAAGAATATATGGTGCCCTAAATTGAATGGTTGGGATATAGGATGGAGGGAGTGGCTGAGATTTAATGGTGAGAAGCTGAATGGTGAGGATTAGCAGAATAGGTGGCACCCTAGGGTTTAGAAGCTACAAAGGAGAGTCCTAAAATGGATGGTGGAGATTAGAAGGAGTGGATGATAGAGATTTTACATCTATGGTGGCTAGGGTTAGCTAAGGAGGAAAAGATTAGGTTAAAAAGGCTCCCTAGGGTTTGCTAATGAGAGGGGAGCATGGTAATACAGTAAGATGGGTGCCAATTGGGTTTAGCAGATATGAGGTGCCCTCCTGTTCTCAGTTCTTTACAAAAACACCCCCTCTCTCAGTTGGACTTCACACCAGCTTCCAAAAAACTGCATTTTAGCTATAAAAACTTCCCAGTGTTCTACATAATTTGCACAGAGACCCTTAGAAGTCACATAATTTTGTGGATGAAGCATTCTTGAAGTGAAGTGAAGTGAAGGGGCTACAAATAACCCCTTGGTTATGTTTATGTCCGTGAAGTGAAGCATTAAGCATTCATGAAGCAACAATGGTGCAACTAAATTATAGTCATACAACAGCGATCCTACATCTTTTGGGCTACATAGCAAACGTCTTTAACCTCCCAAATAACTGGGAGTTCATCTAAGAATCAAAGATTTATTCTCGGTGCAAAGGATGTTCAACGGTGTGCCTTCTAGGCAGCAACCTAGATTAACATTGATTCAAAATTTGCAAGTTGCTTCAAGTAAATCATTTCCGAAGTATGATAGTTTCTTTTTTACCGTTCAACCAATTTAGTTCACTTTTTTATTTCAGTTACATCTCCTTTTTATATTTAATCTTTTGATTCTTATAAGTAGTCTAGTAGGAATATCTTTATTCATATTAGATCATTTTCTTCACATTTTCTTTATTTTTTTAGTTTTTTTAGCATTAAAATTTGTAGGAATCAATCTTCCACATTGATTTGTAGCAATTTTCCATGCATTCTTTGTTTTTCTAAGACTTGTAATTCAACTAAAAATAGTTGTTGCATTTAAGCATTACAATTGGCATTAGAATTGTTTCATATGGCAGTTACACTCATCATCACCCACCTGATACCATGCTTTAACATTGAAAGTTTCACCACCATCGTCCTCACCCACTTATATTCATTCTATTTTTTTTAGATCAATCCTATGCATAATCATTTGTTTGTTCTATTAGGGTTCTAGCCTTGCCAACCTATAATAGTCCTCTTTCGATTATATACACTAATTAGATCCATAGCCTCCAACAACTTAACTCTTTTTGTTTTTGCAATAACAGTCTCATTATTCTTTCTATTAGATTCATTATATTTATTTCTTTTACCTTTTAGTCATCCTTTACATCGTAAAGTCCTAGTGTTCATCTCCATCGCATTATCTAGTTAGAATTCATTGCCTAAACTAGTTTTTAGTTATTTTTACATTAGTATAGAATAATTAAAATAACCCTTAATCTGTTTTTGCATTTAAAAATATTCTCACTTAGTTTTTTTTACATGTTTTTAATAAAACACACAACACTTGCTTTTTACTATTCCAACATACATCTTTTCCTTTTGGCACTCCTTAAAACTTCCATAATTCATGTAGGCTGATTTTTCTTAAATCTCTCATTCTCTTAATAGTTCAAATGACTAGAATTATAACATTTTGTTACTCTCTTGTTATCACAACGTGTGTTAATTTTTCATATTCCTGGAAAGCCCTAAATTATTAAAATTTCCTTGGAAATTGGTGAAGTAGAGGCCAGTTTAACCAGGCACAAGTGGGGTGCCTAACACCTTCCCACACCGTACCTTGGTCCTCGAACCCATCAAATCCCATCCCCATTGGGTCTAAGAGTCACCAAGAAAAGAAATATTTTTTCTTGAAAATTCCCGGATTTTCCTAAATTCCCCATTCAAGAAAAAAGGTGGTGACTCCATTATCCACTCCATACCATCCCTCCTCCAAGTCGGGTAGCCATAGGTTTCATGCAAAAAAAAATACATATTTTTATGTACTTTTTATAATTCAAAATGTATAAAAAAAGCACTTTAATAATTATGGGCCAAATAAATAGAATAAAAATAAAAAACCAATAGGACAAATCAAGTTCTATTAGTTTCTCTTAGTATTTTAGCCTAAGAGAGTTCAATGCAAAAATCAGCCAATCAAGTTATTAGTTTCTCTTGGATAAATGAAGTAAATTTTTTTCTTAATATTCTAATTAACGTCTCAAGTTTGTGGTTTTTCTCATTTCTTTTTCTAATGGATTTATTTTTCTTTTAATTGATTTTTTTACATAGACCAAATCAACTACATTATTTCTTTTTTCACAACTGTTGGATGAACATAAATCTAATGCCCATTATATAGATGATTCTTCATATGAATAATTTCATAAGATTACATTTTGAAACATAAAGTGTGAAACACTTATAATTGTTAGATGGTTAATTATTATTTTATTTAATTTTTAAAAGTAAAGACTTATTGCTTATAAATTTCTTTTTTATAGATATTTGTAACTTATGTCATTCTAACTTGGTATATTACACATTATTTTTATCATTTATAAATTTCAATTACTTTTATTCTTAATTTTTTAGGCTTATGCCTCACCATTTTGGGCCACTACGCCTTTAACCTTTGAAAACCTTGGGCATGTTTAAGTCAATTTATGAAAATTCAGCTTATGTTTAAGTCCTTTACCCAAGGTGTTATTAGGTAATTTACTTGATGTGGTGTATTCTATAATTTTTTTCTAAAAAAGTTAAATGAATGACTACGACATATTAAAGTGATGCACATTAATTGCACAATGAGGAGACTTTCCAAAACCCTCTCTAGCCCCTTTTGGCATCAGCTAATTAAAGCTGCATTTGGAAACAATGCAAATAAGTGTGAATGCAAATATGTAGAGTGTAAAACGGTCCATATAAATTATAAAGTTGGGTTAGTTTTAAACTAACAAATTTACCTTCTTACCAAACAAATTTTTAGTTGTAATGGATGCAAACATGAATTCCAATAAAGCATATGCCATTTTTATCAAAAGCCCACTTGAATACAAATTTACTTCTTTTTTATTGATGTATTTTTACATCTTATTATCAATGTAAATATGCATTGGAAAATGTATTTTCTGTCATTTGTCAATACATAAATGTAATGTTGTCAAATACAGGCAAAAGTGAACTAAAGTGCAAATTTACCCAAGATTTACACTCCATTTGCATCGTTTCCAAACATAGCCTTAGGATCGATAGACATGACCATAAATGGGCTTATTTTTAACACTACATGGTTACTCTAATACCCTTTTATTGGACCGGACTCAAATCAATTGCCAAGCCTACATCTAAGATCTAACCCATCAACAAGTGATTGAATATGATGAAGGATACAAAGACATACCCTATCTAGAGACAACTCGACGGAATGACAAATCCACTAGTAGTTCCACGAGCATTTGTACATGAAGATTGTGCCGGACGATTCAGATAAGTAAGCCTTATGTTGTGCAATCTGATCCCTTTACATGGATTGCTAGAACTACAGTCAAATTTCACGGCAACTTGTGTTGCCGACGTTCCCCGGATTCTCTTATATGCCACTTGGTTGATCTTTATGCCTGAACTCTATCAACAACAATAATACATATATGTTTGAACAGTTAGAATAGAAGGAAACAGAAAGAATGAAAGAAGTTAAAATTTGGTCAAGTCATTATATATAAGAATTACAACACAATTGAAAAATTATAAAAAGATGCATGCCAATTTAGGAGATGTTTGGTACAGTGGCTGTTTCTACTTAAAATGCAGTCACTTTAGCACCATCTAGGAATTTTGAGTTATAACATTAATTTTCCATTTGATTGATTTAAAACAATCATAGAAGTTTTTCGCTAGAAACATAAAAATCATAGTGTTAGGGAAAATGTCAAATTGATGTTTGCTCCATCAGTTGATGGGAGGGGGGAGGCTCACTAAGGCTGTAAGGCCCCACTCATCAAAACAACACCACAGAATATGAAAACAAAAGGCCCAAAAACAAGTTAAAACACTCCTAAAGCAAGACTGATCGGCTATGAGCTGATTTAGGCTATGTTTTGCAAATAAGTGGTTTGAGAAACAAATACTATTTCACAAAGTACATATTTTTAAGTACTTATAGTGTTTGGGAGGTCCTTTCCCAAACCACTTACACTTATTTTAAGTATTTATTTGGGTTAAACTTTAAAGTGTTTGGTAAACCACTTAATTAATCAATAAGTACTTACATGATGCCTAAAATAGAGTAAAAATGGAAAAAAAAAAAGGGTAGATTCGCATACTTGGAACGATTTCTCAGCATGGAGTTGCTTTTCGCCATCATTGGTTCATGTTGGAGCTCAAAGAAGACGCTCCATGAAATTTTGAAAAAACGATGAGGACAGTTTTGTATCAAAAAAATTGGAATAAGTACTTAATGAATAAGTGATTAAAATAAGCAACCCCTGGGTTTCTTTTTTTAGGTACTTATTTTGAAAACTAAGCACTTATTTGCTCCTTTTTTTTCCAAGCGCGAATAAGTGCTTATTTGACACTAATTATGTGATCCCATCATTTATTTATTTTAAGTATTTATTCAAATAAATACTTAAAATAAGTGCTACCAAACTAGGGCTTAGTAAACAACAATAATGCTTTCTCACATTCCTAATGGCAGTAAAGACCAAGTCAACTCAAACAAAACTGAATTTCTTCCTCTTCCCCCTCTACCTATACCACGGGTACCATGCTTCCCCTGCAACTATTGGTTTTTACTGCCACGTCCCCATTGAAATCCAACGGAGATTCTGACTTTCTACTAATTAGCAGTAGGGGTGGACACAAATCAAGATTTTCATGAGTTATTCGAGTTTGACTCGTGAAAAGTTCAATTCGGCTTGATTTAAATTAAACTTTAAGTCAAGTTCAAACCCAATATGCAAGCTCATTTGTTAACCGAGCTAAATTCGAGCCTAATGACACTTAACTCGTGAGGCTCACGAGGCTAATTTAACCTATACTATATATAAATATTTGTAACTATATATAATTACAAATAATTATTATATGTATAAATTTTACATGCATAATTGTTTTATTTTTTTATATGAAACTTGGCAAACTATCGAGCTTGAGCTGAATTCAAGTTCATATCTCTAGCTCGAATTGAACTCGAACCCAAAGTTGAACTTGATGTTTTCTATCGAACCGAGTTCAAATAATAACCAGATAATCAGCTTGGCTTGACTCTAATCAACCCCTACTTAGCAATTAGTCTAAGCTATCTGTAGAGCAACCGAATTCCTCACCCTAATAGAATCCTCCTCTTGCTCCAAAACACCTTGATTCTTCTGCGACCAAGCTTCCTAAGCCAACACCTCTTTAGAGTTAGAAACTCACTCACCCCATCCTCTTCTACTTGCAAAAGAGACACCCACAAATGCATGCTTATTAATGGCGTTGAGCCCAGACACTTCACACCCCACCAATTGCACCAGAGCTTCCTCTTCAAACATAGTCCTATTAGACTGCACCTCTTTGTCCATTTTTTACGGCCGCGCAGCCCCAACTAGGTCCACTGCTATAAGTGTATCAATGACCCGCTGTCCAATCCAAAATCAATTTAGATGGATTGGATAGGCCAATAAGACATATTGGACTAGTCCAAGTTAATCCAAAATAATTATTAGATTGGATTGGACCTGGTCTATCCATAATAAATTTATATTGGATTGGATTGGATTAAACCAATATCTGATTCATTGATATAAGATAAAAATATAGATATCAATAAACTGGGTTTAGGTTGAAATCAATCAAAATCAAAATGAATTTAAACAAATTAAATGGTCCATTGGACTGATCCAAAATAATCCAAAATTTTCATTGAATTGGACCTAGTCCACTTATAATGCACTCAACTGGATCGGATTAGAAAAATCCAATACAATTGACACCCCTACCTATAACACCTTCCGTTTTCAGTTGGCTCACCAGTCACCACTGATAGCAACCTCTTTTTCTTTTGACTTGTTTAAACGATTTCTTACTGTAGCTTCTTTACTAGGCCCAGACAAAAGTTGACCTTGTCCTATATGTTAGCCAAATTAAGGGACTAGACACTTGACTTGAGAAGATGCACCCCCCTTACAGCTTGGATCAGCACTACAGAGCAGGGGACAAGATCGGTTGTTGACTCCCCATAGATGAATTTTTTGACCATTCTAGTGATAAAAAAAGCCTCGATCCTTTTTTTGGGTTCTATGCTACTAATCTACTATCTACATTTAAATATTAATTTGTGTATAATAATGAACCAATCATCAGAAAAAAAAATTATTTTTAAATTTAACCATCGTATGAGAATTAGTATATTAGGATGGTATTAAACATTTCATTTAAATGTTTAAGTAGCAATGCAACGCCAATTGCAATAATGCTCAAATAAACACTTGTTCAGGGCCTAGATAATATAAGTATCAACCAAACTAGTTTCAGGCCTTGTTTGGTGTATCTTTTCGTATAGGTTGTTAGCTTTTTAAAAGTCCGGAAGTTTGTGTTTTTATCTTTTCTCTTTTAATTAGGAAAAGATTTAGTTGTCAAAAGACGTGTTGAAAAGACGTATAGAATCTATTTTGGATAATTTTCGAGAAACTCTAAATGAAGCTTTTTAATTTTTCATCTCATTTTTGCACAAGAAAATATACCTTAATCAAAAGATCTTCAAGTTATCAAGATTTTAATGTAAAATCTCACTATGACTTTTAACTAAACCTCTAAAAAACCTTTCAAAAAGACTTACCAAACAATCCTTCAATTAATCCACCTGGACTAGTATTAACTGACCTAAAACAGTAAAATCATGGCCTTTGATGCATTATTGTGGCCCCACTTTACATCACTTCATCTAATTCAAGGTGGGGCCACATTCATACATGGATGGCCATGATTTGGTTTTAGCCTTGCTACTCCAAGTATAGCTGATTTTTTAGCCCTATTGTGGCATTTGATATAAATGCCATAGCCTCTCTAAACGTTTAAGCCTAAAATAATTGAAAGCTTATTCAATTTAATAAATTCATAGATCAGCTTTTCTCTCTCTCTCTCTTAGAACCGCACTCCAGAGGCCGAGTTAACTTCGGTCAGATCTGCATCAAACTGGACCAATCAAAATGACCCAACTGGGCCAACCCAGTAGCTAGCGAATGCACCTAATTTGACAAAACCTCACCAAGATTATCAATCAAGACCGTTCATTTTTATTATCCAACATGAATGTACTGAAGTTCTTCAAATTTACCTGTCTGGAGCAGCCTTGGTTGTCTGGGCAATATCTCTGATCAATAATGATCGGATTTTTCACATCTTTCATAATAATGTTTTCATAGAGAACACCTCTCACGTAGCCGGAGCTCGGCCTCGCCCACGTCTTTATCCTCACACCATTATCAGTTCCGGTGAAAACAGCATTTTTCACGGTCACATTCTGTACTCCCGATTCTCTCAGATCCTTTCCTAGGCTCCCAATGCTACAATAAATAATCACAAATAAGCCCACGTTAACGCAGAAGACTTCTAGTAGTGTGGATCAGTTTGATTTGTTCCAAAGATCGATCAAGCAAATCGTTCTCCATACCTGATGCCATGTCCAGGACCGCATGCTATGTGATCAATCCACAGGTTTGAGGTGCCTGGACCAATGGAGATACAGTCATCACCGGTCCTAATGCCGGAGCTTCTGATGGTGACACCAGTCGAAAACTGTACATGTATGCCGTCCGTATTGGGGCTCTGGTCAGGCGCCAAGATCTGCACCTTTTGCACCATTACGTTGTTGCATCTGTTTACTACAACATGAGTAGTCTGGCTGTTGATCGATGTTAAGCCGCTGATCAAGATGTTGTTCGCGTAATTGAAGGTTATCGTCTGCATAAATTTGAAAGAAGTAATCAAAAGAGCCTTTAACTGTTATATTAATTCGTTTGGCTTAAACAACAAATCCAAACAAAACAAATGAGAAATAACAGCCAGTAGTAAGTTGGGTTTGTTGTGTAACCCACCCTTGCTCCGGCTGGGCAGTTCCTGCCAGCATTCCTGCAAGCCCAGAAACCAGCTCCTCGCGCATCAAGAGTCCCCCCAAGGACAGACAACCCGGTCACCTGAACGAACAAAAGCCAATTTCCTGCATTGCCAATGGCGTAATAATTGTTCGGAGCAAGGATTGTTCCATCAATTTTTATAAGAATTCTGCTCTTGCATGGACCTCTGAAGACTGCTGGTTTCATCAAGTACCTTCCAC